>NC_089598.1:44711524-45319467 GCF_019320115.1 Miscanthus floridulus | reverse complement strand
ATGACCTGACAAAGATCATCAGCCGGCTCATCTTCTGCGGCTACCTCTTCTTCAGCTTCTCCCATTGCAGTATCATTGAAGCACGCACCATCAGGAATAATATCATTGTCGTCCCATTGTTCTTCTTCACCTTCTTCCATTACAACACCGGTTTCTCCGTGCTTTGTCCAACAAATATAGTTTGGCATGAAACCCGACTTGAACAAGTGTGAATGAAGAGTCCTTGAGCAAGGATATTCCACCATATTCTTACATATGGCACATGGGCAGCACATGAAACCATCGCGTTTGTTTGCCTCGGCCGCACGTAACAAAGAATGCACGCCGTCAATGAACTCTTGGGAGCGGCGATCAGCATTATACATCCAATGACGGCTCATCTGCATTACATGACATAAATATCATATTAAAACCTAGATCATAATTAATTATTTATACAACATGTGTGCCACCACAAAAGATACAAATTTATGAAAGCATCGCTATAATGTAGACAATCCCAACTACCACTAAAAGAACTAAAGCTAAAATACATTTCAGGAGCACAAGGATTTCGCGACCAATCTCAACTAAAACAGACAGATCCCCCGATTGTGCAACATCTTTGGGCTTCTTCGGCTGGATCACTGCCTCATTAGCCGCCGTATCTGCCTGTTGTGCAAGATATTTTTGCATGAGTTCAACATACTCTTCCTCCCAGTAGAAGCCTGAACAGCGTCCACTGCCATCCCACTGAAATTAAAACAAAAAATTAGAACTTTAATCACAACCATCATGAAAATAGGTATAAACTAACCATAATCATTAAATACGATAAAATAACTCACATTGCGATCCGGACACTTGTAGAAGATACGATCCTTGTTGGGACCCTCCTTCTTCACTCGGTACTCCATCACAATCTTCGTCTCATCACGACACTTGCCGCATGGAATGAGAGGAAGGCCCGGCCTAAGTCGCTTTGGAAACCCATGAGAGGCCGAGGACCCGGAAGCAGTTGCCATCTACTCTCTATACTCATTTTTTAATACACTATAAATTTCTCCTTTTATAAACAAATAAAATTAACAAACTATAAAATTATCTAGATCTCTAAACATCCGTACTAGTTGAACTTGCTTACGTGATCATCTCAGCGAGCATTTCTCCACCGGACGGCACCGTACTTGGTCAAGGAAGAGCTCCGATTCTACGAGGAAGGGAACACGGTCTCCCACGACCGTTGTCGCTCTCCCTCGTAGAATCAAAGCTCCTCCTTGATGTCCGTTACCGCTCGACAGAGAACATGCTTGCCAAGCTGAACACGGTCCGCAAGTTCAACTAGTACGGATTTTCTATAATTTTCTAACTATTTTCTAAGTTTTTATTTATATATACTACGTTTAGGTACGGTGATTGACAGACTACTGTGACGATATCGGGACATGTGAATAAATAACCATCCGTACTAGTTGACCTTGCTTACGTGATCAGCTCGGCGAGGATTTCTCCACCGGACGGCACCGTACTTGGTCAAGGAAGAGCTCCGATTCTACGAGGAAGGGAACACGGTCTTCCACGACCGTTGTCGCTCTCCCTCGTAGAATCAAAGCTCCTCCTTGACGTCCGTTACCGCTCGGCAGAGAACATCCTCGCCGACCTGAACACGGTCCGCAAGTTCAACTAGTAAGGATTTGCTATAATTTTCTAACTATTTTCTAACTTTATATTTATATATACTTTAACCTTCTTTCATGTAAATATGCAAGCTTGAAGTGATTTTGAGCTCAAATTGCTTACAAATGAAAAAAACCACAATAAAGAACCATAAATATATATAGTGAACAAAATGGCATAAGAAAATGGTAAAAAATGAGAGTATGAGATTGGTAACCTTTACAACTGAAGAATCGACGGAGGAATCGAAGAAATCGACGGAGGAATCGAAGAATGGATGGAGGAACAATGGAGGGAGGGAGGAAGCAAGAACACTACTGCAGTGAGCTTCAAAATGTGCTGAGCTCGGGCTCGGGGAGGAAGGAGGAGACGGCCGATTTATAAAGGGAGAACATTTAGTCCCGGTTGATGGATCCAACCGGGACTAAAGGTAACTTTCCAACCCCGGGCGCAGCCACGGCCCGGGAGTAGACCTTTACTCCCGGTTGGAGCCACCAACCGGGAGTAAAAGTATACCTTTAGTCCCGGTTGGTGGCTCCAATCGGGACTAAAGGTCCCTGCCACCTCTGTCTGGCGCAGTAGCCGTTGGGCAGGGACCTTTAGTCCCAGTTGGAGCCACCAACCGGGACTAAAGGCATCTCTAGTCCCGGGCGCAAAAAATCCCGGAACTAGAGCCCATTTTGGCCGAGGATCAAAGGTCTGTTCTCTACTAGTGCCATGAGCCTTCGACCACCACCATCCATTCGTGCATCCCGGTCGCTTGATCTAGAAGAAGGGTACGACCAGAAGGAGCTTCGTTTCTAGGCAAACTGAGCTATTGGAACTGCTTGTATGAGACCCAATCTTCTGACTCCTCAATTTGTTGATGTGCTGGCTGTGAATGTGCATGTCAAATGTGATAAACTTGGTGCGTGTGCCGATGAAATTGTGATGCATTGGTCTTTTCGGCTGAAACCGAGACACCGAACTAAAAACTGAGAGACCAAAATGTTAGTCTTTGTTATATCGGGCACAACTTCGGTCTCTGGTTTTGAAAGACCGAAATAATATAAGACCATATAACCGACTTGATAATTCAGTTAAAACCAAACGCCCACACCTACCTGTTGGACCCCTGTCTCCTCATCCCCCGCAAGGCAGTGTCAGCCACTCCCAATTCGGGGTCATGCCCAGGGCGTGCCGCAATATGACAAGGGGACGTGCACGCCTTTGCTTGAGGAAGAAGATGGACGTGCAGGCCCCTCTATTAGTCACTCCTAATTAAGGAAGCGCTCACCCCTTTGGCGTACGACGGACACCATGGAAGAGGATGAACCTAGGTGAGACACAACGACTTTCTCTGGGCTTTGACGGTCAGCTCCAGCTCCTGCAGGTGGTGTCAGGGACAATTTAACGTTGTCCAACGACCTGAAGGGATGCGAAACCCTAGCACCCCTTGTTGCCCAAGGGAGCGTCTAGAACCCATGCTCCTTGTATTCCTCTCGCCCTCCGAAATGTAAGGCAGGACAAAGGCTCCCATAGAGGGGACGAATCCCAAAAAACCCCTAGATCAGTAGCGCTCTCCTACCATCTCTCCTTTGGTGTAAGAACTCGCTTGAGTATTTTAACATGAAGAACTCACCGCTGGACGTAGGGCTTAGACGCCAAAACTAGGATAAACCCTTTGTGTCTCGAGTGCTAAACCAACGAAGTCTCACACATGGACCCATTGATCGATCCACTAATCACTTACCGTGGTTAAGAATCCACATCACTCTCCGAATTAGCGAAGCAAACAACACCCAATGAAAACATTTCTAATGTTTACACATTCGACCAATTTTCATGTAACTATAGTAACCAACTTAAGGTTCTCTAAGCAAATATACGGTCCCTCCTTAGATAGTTATTAGATGGTCCAACTTTTTTATTCCCATGACTGGGAAATGCTGAGACCTGAACGAAATTATAGGGAATTTAGATGGTCGCAAGTGCAAAAGAAGAAAACAGAGATGGTCGTTACCTCGACCAATCCCCTCACGCCAAACTCACCTCTCTCCCTAACCATGGATATTTGTTAACCTACCTCTCTTAACCCCTCTCTAAGACTGTCTCTAATAGGTGACTCATATGGACACCCAAACTCAAAATGGGTAGCAGAAGACCTAAAATCAGCCTCCAACAGAGTACCTATACGGGAGATCTATTTTAGGTTCTCTGAAAGGCACAACCCAAATATGAATATTCTCTCTCCAGGAAACCCATTTGCAGAAAGAATTCTCTTTCGGGTCCTGTTGTTGGAGATGATGTCAAATAGGTATTGAACCCTTTGACTGTAGCGCTACCCAAACGTTGAATAAGTCTTATATTTTAGGTGTTGTTGTTGGAGATCGTCATATTTGCTTCTCTTATAATCTATCTTTTTCGACTGAAATATTATTTTTTTCTCGTAAAAGATCAGCCGTTTGGGCTTACTTTCTCAGCGAAGGGAACGGGCCAGTCTAACCCATTCCTCACCCGGTCACCCCACCCCTACTTGAGGCTCACCACCCCTGTCCCTGCGCACGAACACACAGCACAGACACCAGGAACGATTGAACAAGCGTGGGTGGGAGCTGGGAAGCAGAGGCGGCCAGTGGGGGCGCCGGGAGGTAGGGCCGTGGTGCCAGCAACCGAGAGTTGGTGGCGCGGCGCCCGCCCGTCGGACAGGGACTGGTGGTGCTGCCTTCTCGGAGTGCGGCAGCGGCGGCGCCGGAGCAGTGCCAGATCTGCGACTCCGACGGCGCAATCCACCAATCCCTGGGCTCCGCATTGGATCAGGTACGTGTGGGGACTCCTTCTCCTCGACTTTCCTGGGGTTGTCCGTTTCCGCTGGTGTTCATTTCACCAAATCTGCCGAGTCTATATATTTTTCTTCCCATTTTTGGTTTGTTTTTAATAGCCGGGAGAGCAAAAGGTGGCATATTTAGCAGGAAATAACTATGCTTTATTGCACATAGATGCAGCACTGCTCCATTTCGAGTAGCTTCCAGAACAATTGTTTCCTTTTGTTATGTTGCTTCATTCACTAAGCTCTCAACTTGGATGCCCGATTGCACAGCATGGTGAATCAATGGTAGCTTAGTCTTCTACCTCTTGACGCCATACCATTAGGCGTTTTCTTCTTCATCTGCTTTTAGCAGAAGCGGATTTTTGTCGATCAGAGTTTGTGCCTGTGCAGAGCTACCGCCGTAGTGCAGATTTAGCTCGTTCCTGTAGTAAAAGGACCACCTTTGACAATTGCTTACAGTTTTGACTAACCCTTCTGAGATGAGATGCGATGAGGTGGCTGATCCATTCATCTACCAGCAAGAGCTGAGATGTGGGTTTTCCAGGTTGCTTGTTTTGGTTGCCGTGTGGAAGTTAGTGGCATGCCTGGATCTCATCAGGTGACATAGGTGCTTATACTGCTTTTGGTGGAAGAGTGAAGAGGGGACAGCTCGAATCTGAAATGATACAACTGCAGAAGATGCATCTTTCTTCCATATTATAGCTTCAACATGTACATTTAAAAAACCACCTAATGGTCAACAATTATATGGAAAGTGGTAGTCCACTCCTTGTGTGTGTCAACTTTTCCTTAACAAATGTGGATGCTTACTTTAACCATGTGAAGTGTTGGGATTTATTGATTGCATGACTGCTTGAGTGTATCACGAGGAAGCTTCCTTATCTTCTGTTTCACGGTCCATGTAGAACAGGAATGGTGCTAGAGTGGATTGTATGTCATGGGGAGAATCATTCTTGTCTTGTTAGTTGTTAGTTTCTTCTTTCTGTGGATTATGATGATAACCTCCTCTAATTCTTTCTGTTCTTGCAGGATCTAACAATCAACAAGCAAGCTTGTCCAGTCTCATAAGTAACAGCTACCTGCTGTAGGAGGGTTGCTGCTATCTGCCTGTCTTCACCTTATGGTGCTGTCTAGCTAGTTGTACAAGATGTCTGTCGTCGCCTGATGATCTCTGCTGTGACATCTCTCTCTCTCACTCGTCTGCTGAATTCGGCGGGTGCAGAAGGAAACAAGAGAGGATCAAGAAAGGCCGGATTCTGGCAACTTCCTCTAGTACATTGGCCTCAATTCCTCTTTCAGTTTCCACCATGCCTCGCAACTTGGAGAGCCCGGTGCAGACCCAGATGGCAGTCTCAGCCTTGGACCGAGCTCTTAGCAGCGAGTACCCTACCAAAAGCAGAAGCGAGACCAAGGTTGGCGGATGGAAACATGTTTTTGTCCAAACTGACACTGGTTGTGTCCTGGCTATTCAATTGGATCGTGGTGACAATGCACACACGGTCAAAAGAAGGCTGCAGGTGGCCTTAAACTTTCCTACTGATGAGAGGTCACTGACATTAGGCGATCGTGTTCTGAAAAATGATCTTAGCACCATTAGAAATGATTCCCCATTGCTTCTCACAAAGACTTTCATGCATCGAAGTTCCTCCACACCATGCTTGTCTCCTAGAGGCAAGGATCTCCAACAGCAAAAAGACAAGGGTTGTCCAATTGAACTGTTAGTATGCCCGAGCCGCTGTTCTCGAGCAAGGCAGCTCGTGAAGGATGTTGCTAGGGCAATCAGGAAAGGTGTGGATCCAGTACCTATCAAAAGTGGGCTTGGTGGTGCCTACTATTTCAAGAACAGCAAAGGTGAGAATGCGGCAATTGTGAAGCCAAATGATGAGGAGCCTTTTGCACCCAACAACCCAAAAGGTTTTATAGGGAAATCCCTTGGGCAGCCAGGCCTCAAAAGATCAGTTCGAATTGGTGAGACTGGATTCAGAGAGGTTGCTGCCTACCTTCTGGACCATGATAATTCTGCTAATGTCCCTCCGACGCTACTTGTTAAGATTTCTCATCCTGTGTTTCATATGAATGAAGGCGCCAACTGTGCTAACAAAAATATTGCTGATGGTAGCACTCAAGCTGTTAGCAAGATTGCATCATTTCAGCAGTTTATTCCTCATGATTTTGATGCCAGTGATCATGGCACCTCAAGCTTTCCTGTTTCTGCTGTCCATAGGATTGGTATTCTTGACATCAGGATCTTCAACACTGATAGACATGCTGGAAATCTTCTGGTAAGGAAGCAAACTGGAGCAGGAAAATTTGGGAATCAGACTGAACTTATTCCTATTGATCATGGTCTCTGCCTTCCAGAGTGTTTGGAGGATCCTTATTTTGAATGGATCCACTGGCCTCAGGCATCAGTCCCATTCTCTGAGGATGAGCTCGAGTACATTGCAAATCTTGATCCAGTGAAAGATGCTGACATGCTGCGGATGGAGTTGCCTATGATCCGTGAAGCATGCCTGAGAGTACTAATACTCTCAACCATATTTCTAAAAGAAGCCACAGCATTTGGTCTGTGCCTTGCAGAGATTGGGGAGATGATGAGCAGAGAATTTACTGGGATGGAAGATCAGCCAAGTGAGCTAGAGTTTGTCTGCATGGAGGCAAGGAGGCTAGCAGCAGAACAAGAAGACAGTACCACAGAACATGACTCTGGTGAGGAGGATTTAACTCAGTTTGAACTTGACAGCGAAGATCATGAAATGCTAAAAGAACCATCAGCCCACCAGTTTGAATTTAAGACAAGAAACTCCAGAAACCAACTGTCCAAATTGGATGAAGCCGATGAAGAAGAGGAGGAAGAAGAGGAAGATGATACTGAGGAGGTAGAAAGCGATGCTGGAAAGTTAGCTTGCCCTAAGCCTGTCAATAAGTGGCTTGCTAACATTTCAAAGCTGTCAACCTCACTGAAGGATGTCAATCTAGCAGACAAAACCCAGCGTCAACTGTCTGCTGGTCCTAAGTTTGTGGATCCTGTGAATACTTCTAAGAGCAACAGCAATGACAGTGGCTCTCAACTTTGTAACTGGGGAAGTGCAAACGATATGCTCCCTACAAGTGTGAGCTTCGTCAAGCTGGCTGACATGAAAACTGAGACGTGGGGCCTGTTCCTCGAGAAGTTCCAGGAGCTCCTGCCTGAGACATTCCGCTCCCACAAGTGCAGTGTCACAGCGCAAAGGGCAAAGCAGAGGCTTGGCACTTCTTGCCAGTTTTGAGTTAGCACAGGAGTAGGGAGGTGAGCACCTGTTCGGCTGTGGCTTTCATGCAGGTGTTGAGTTCTGCAGTTCTCGAATAAAGCCATCCTTCACAGGATTGCAATTTGCAACAGGATTTGAGTGATTGAGTGCCTGAACCTGAGGTCCATGCTGATATGATGACCTTGCTCTGTAAATATTTTTTTTACCTTTTTCTTCCCCTTTTCTAGCTAGGCTGCTAGACATGAGTTGCTTGAAAGAAGTTGGGATGCAATGTCTGCCTGTTTCTGGCCGCCCAACTCTTCCACTCATGCAGCCTGTTCGTTTTGTCATAAACAATCGTGGATTATTTACTGCCGGCTGGTTTGGTGTGAGAGAAATATTGTTCGTTGGCTAAAATCCACGATCGTATATGAGCAAGTGAATAGGCTGATGATATGCATTCAAAAGTTTTATTCAAATAAACATTCAGCAGAAAGTTTCTAATGTTGTAATTAAACATTGTGGCAGATGAACGCTAAAGGTCAACTTACAATCATTTTGTTGTGTTGCGATTGGCATGTTCAGTATAAGTCATGTAATTTATGCTTTGGCTGATAAGCTATGATTAAAAGTACTGTTGACTGATTTACTGTAGGAGAAAAATATTATTCGTTGGCTGAAAAAAAAAATACTGCTTTAAAACCAGGCGAACAGGACGATCCTTACTGTGACTGAGTATTCGTTTTCTTGTTCACATGGCCATGGTTAAAATCCAGTGTCTGCATGCGTCTGTGAAATTAAAGCCATCCTGCAGTTTAATGTGCTCAGTCTGTCTTGCAGTCTTTAGGTGTGAAATCAATTCTCATAATACTAGTATGTACTACGACCAGAATAAATGCGACAGAAGTCCAGAAAATTGTTGGGAAACTTAAGCTATCCTGTAGTATATTCCAGCGGTAGCTTATGGACGGTAGGCTTGTTTAGTCGGACGAAATTTGGGAATTTAGTTACGGTAGCATTTTCGTTTTTATTTAACAATTAGTATTTAATTATGGACTAATTATTATTTAACAATTAGTATTTAATTATGGACTAATTAGGCTTAAAACGTTCGTCTTGTGATTTCTAATCAAACTGTGCAATTAGTTTTTTTTCGTCTACATTTAATGCTCCATGCACGTATTGCAAGATTCGATGTGATGGCCACTGTAGCACTTTTTGAGAAAACTTTTTGAAACTAAGGCCCCGTTTAGATGCGAAATTTTTTGGCTTTTGGCTACTGTAGCACTTTCGTTTGTATTTAGCAAAAATTGTCCAATTATGGACTATTTAGGCTTAAAAGATTCATCTCGCCAATTACGGGCAAACTGTGCAATTAGTTATTCTTTTTACCTACTGTCGGGGACCTAATACCGGGGTACCCCAGAAGGTGGAACCAATAACTGCCGAACGTGAAAACTTCTGGATGCATAAGGGCGCCGTTTCATCCCTCGTTCGGGTAAACAGGAGTTTGGTTCCGCCTCGCCCGACGCCTTTGGGAGATAACTCTGCCTCGCCCGAGGGCTCAAGGTTAATCTCCGTCTCGCCCGACGCCATTGGGACAGGCTCGGTCTCGCCCAAGGGCCAAGGGATAAACTCCGTCTCGCCCGACGCCTTGAAGGCGGGCTCGGTCTCGCCCGAGGGCTGAGGGATAGGTTCCGCCTCGCCCGACCCCGGAGGGGCAAGGTCGGTCTCACCCGAGAGATAGGAATTGGTCTCCGTTTCGCCCGACGGCAAGGAACGAGTCTCACCCTGCTCCATACCTAAAGATTGGATTCATCCTCCCTGACAACTTCTCCCCATTCCCTCGAGATGATAAGTACAGGGCAAGACAAGACGTTCGGGTCAACCGTGGCTCCAAGGACCATACCCTGCGCCCTGGCAGGAAAAGTACTGCCAGGGGATGACAGGACAGGTGCTTTAGACCCTTCCGGGCGCCGCAGAGCCCGAAAGGTTGTACAGGTGCGTGCTCCTCGCCCTATAGAATTGTAGGCGCCAGCTTCAACCCTGGGACACGCAACCCGACGAAGATATACGACAACCGCTACGCTCTAGAAAAGGACTTAATATCTCCACGCACGACGGACATTCCATCATCATACTATGGACCCCAGGGAGCGGCACCCACTTCCCGACCCCTCGGGTCCGCCAAGTCAGAAGGCCTTGACCACGTCGTCGCTCCGGACCCCGACCCCTCGTCCCTCCGACGAAGACTCACAGGAACCAGAAGGCGTGCGGAGCAAGGCTGGGAGAGGCCAATAAGTCAAAACCACAGTACTACAGCCCACACCCTGCGTAGAGCAGCATTCTGTAATCAACCTGACATTCTACAGAGACATCAACAGTATTGTAGGCGCCTATCTTCCTTCGCACTCACCAGAATAAAGGAGGAGGATTGGGAAGACGTGAGCCACAAGATTAAGTAGAATATACATCATAAACCCTCGCCCTTGTAAAAGCCACCCCCTTCCTCTATAAAAGGGGATGCACTTCCTCCATCAGGGGGACGGACTCGAAAGACCGAAAAGAAGACCACGCACTCATACACACAGTCAAGCGGACACGAAGCTCTTGACCTCCTATCAACCCATCCATCAGAGACCTAGGACCAGTCCCTCTCTCGATTGTTTGTACCCCTTACTACAGACCGTTCACGGTGCTAATAACACGAGCAGCAGCAAACTGGACGTAGGGACATTCGGCCCGAACCAGTATAAATTTTGTGTCCTTTAGCGCACCATCCGAGCCTAACGCGTATTACTATAAATTTACTTGCCGGTGCTTGTACGAAACACCGACACCTACATTTAATGCTCCATGCATGTGCCGTAAGATTTGATGTGACGAAGAATTTTAAAATTTTTTGGGTGGAATCTAAACAGGGCCTAGACAAAGCCGTAGTATTCCGAGGTACATTTGCTATCGCGCCACTGACTGGAAATGTAAGAAAGAACAGTCCAAGAATAACCGTGACTGATGGAATGGTAACGAAATTGACAGCAGATTCTTTCAGTGGTTTAAAGCATCCAGTTCTTTCGGTGTTTTTTTTTTGAAACACATGAACTACAGTGTTTTATAAACATTTTTTTCTTGTTGATTTCAAGCGGTGGAGTCTTACCGCCTGTGACCGGAAGGTTCGGGGTTCGAGTCATGGTCTCATCGCATTGCACAGGTGAGGGTAAAGCTTGCCGCTAACACTCTTCCCCAGACCCCGCACAGAGCGAGAGGTCGGGTACGCTCTTTTTTGATTTCCTGTAAATCTGTAATCTATCCATGGTGGATGCCATTGTCTTGTCAAATACTACAACTACTGTTGATTTTTTACAACGATTTCAAACCTCAGGTCAATACAGAATTCTTGGTAACGAGACCTCTCATGGCAGCCAAGACATCTTTAACGATCTAGTAACTACCTGATGCTTTCATCAAACAGCTACAACAAGGTCGAACCAAATTAAACCCTTTACATTTTGATACGTTTTTTCTTATCAAGTTAAAATCTAACTCAGCAACATGCATACTAGAACAAGCTCATAAGTTCATGATACCCTTATCGGCGTAAGTTCTTTCATGCTGGTGAGGTCACTAAGCTCCACATGCTGGTACTCTATCCTCCTAAGGACGGTCCTGGTCTCACTCCTTGGCAGAGTTAGCGCATCATACTTTGTCAGCTGGCGCTGCCTGAGCCTTGAGATGGCCTGCGTGACCTCTGATATCCAGGGGCGCTTCCTTGGACTCTTGTTAACGCATCGGTAGGCAACATCAGCAAGCATCCGGACCTCTTCAGGGATGTTCCCTACTAGGAGGTCCTTATCCAGTATCTCCTCCCAATCAACCCTTCCCTCCCCTCCAATTGCTGCCTGAAAGGAGTCATGCATAGTATAAGTACTCCACAACACTACCGATGACACTTTTGCTCACAGACTGGTTTTATGAGGCATCTTTATCTTACAGCAATATGATAGTAACAAGGTTGTGACCTAACATCATGCTTCACAGTGCAGTAGAGCGCTAATTGGACTGTAGTAGTGTGCATAGCTCGTGCGTGTGCTCCAGTACAGAGCTCATGTGAGACTAATGTCTCAGCTAGGGCACTGGTCTGATGTGCATGACCCAAAAGTGGAGCTATAACTTGTGAACAAGCAAAACATGTACTCAAATATACAATAAGTGACCAACCTGCTAGCATTGAGTAATAATGCCTATTGAATAAGTGGGAAAAGGGCTTTTTTTTCTTCTAATTCTGTATGGAGTTCCAGTAAAGTTAAAATAACTTACCAGATTAATGTACTCCATTAGACCTTGTTGCGGATTTATGGCTGTTATCAGTTCAAAAAGTATTATGCCGAAACTGTACACATCACTCTTCTTTGTTAACTTATTTGTGGACATGTAATCAGGATCCATATATCCATAGGTGCCCTTGAGGCCAGACTTACTTCCATCATACACTTCCTCCTTTGATAGACCAAAGTCTGCAACCTGCACCCACCAAGAAAAAAGATGGATTACAATGTACTAGTAGATTAGTTTCAGGCTAAGTATTTTGTCTCATCAACAAAATCCTGCTTTTAGTTGCATATATCCAGACTGAGTTGATCAATGAACTTTACACTCATCATGAGCTAGTATTGGTTTAGTTGAAACAACAGACAGCTGCACGATAATACCTAAAAAGTACATATGGAGCAGTTACAATGATCAATATGAAGTATGTCATGTCTAACCTTGGCCCTCATCGAATGGTCCAAAAGTATATTATCAGACTTTAGATCCCTGTGAATAACAGGTGGAACAGCCTGCACTCATGAAACATAACCATAGCTTTCATCAATTCCCATTATTTGCAGAATACACACCCTAATAATTATCAACTGTTAGCGTACCCCTTCATGCAGATACTCAATTCCATGAGAGATATCATGAGCAATTTGCAGCCTTTCTTGCCAGCTCAAACTCCGTTTATTGTCACCTGATATGACATGATACGAAAGTAATTAAGGGCATGCCTTCCAAATGATGAAACAATTTGTTTAGAACCTTTGAAGTGCACTGACACACTATGTGCTCTGTGTATAACTAATATGCAAATCATTTCATCATGTTCCTTTGTTCTGTGCTTCACCTCAGGAAAATAGAGAAATTGTCTCCCGTACCATATAAAAGTCTTGCCAAACTCCCATTGCTCATGTACTCATAAATCAGAATGCGCTGCCCTTTTTCCACACAATACCCAACCAAATTAACAAGATTCCTATGATGCAGCCTGCTAAGCAATGCTACCTGCAAACAAGATGTAGCCATGATTGCACTTTGATCAGTTTATTAGAGTTAAATGTCCATAGCAAACTACTTCACATAGGTATTGCAGGTTGAGCATACTTTACCCACAGCATTTTTTTTAATCCTTTCTTTTTCCTTTGGATGTTTCATACTTTTTCCAGGCAAAGTGTGCCCCATCATTGAATAACTCTTTTTTTGCTAGACCATCATTCAAGAACATAATTACTTTGTGTCTAAGAAAAAAAAAAGTAACAGTCAAAACAAACACCAGGATACCCGTCTTGTTGTATTTCTGCTTCTCTCTAGACTCGCAAAACTTAATTTTTTTTGGTGAATGTGCTCATTTCTTCTTCTTTTTTAACTAACATGAATGTGCTCATTTCTCATCTGCCATTTTGCACCATACTAGTGGCCCCGTTCGCTGGTCTGAAACTTGGCTGAAACTGGCTGAAAAACACTGTTCCGGCTGAATTGTTGTGAGAGAAAAACACTGTTCCGGCTGAAAAAAGAAGCCGAACAAGCCATTTTTAAGAGTGCAGTGGCAGCAATATGCAGACAGGATCATACGGGCTACTACCTCCGTCCCAAAAAGAGTGCAATTCTAGATGCATTCTCGGTTATGGCCCCTAGAGTTTAATAAAATATATGGCTCGAAATATTAATGTTTAAGACGCCAAATAAGTATATTATGAAAATATATTTCGTGATCAATCTAATGATACCTACTTAGTACGATAAATATTAGTAACTTTTTATTTAAATTTAGTCAAACTTAACATAGTTTAACATACTATGTTCTAGAATTGCATTTTTTAGGCAGACGGAGTAATTTCCAGGAATAGTTGTTTCCTAAGGTACAAATAACCTATAATTTCCAGGAATAGTTGTTCCCTAAGGTACAAATAATATATAGGATTCGCTGAATAAAGTGCAGGTGTCCTAGCAAATCCATCACATCAACCAATACAGATAAATTGCTTAGAACAAAAACCGAAAAATGGTGCACCCGAAAAAGATTGCAATACCTCAGTCTGGAACTCTCTTTCCCCTTGCCTTGAATCACTCGCGAGCACCTTTACAGCTACCACTTCACCGGTGGCCATTACAGCTCTGTACACAGGACCGAACGATCCTTGCCCCAGAATTGTGGTAAAGTTGCTGGTAGCCTTCTGCAGATCCCTGAGCAGGAACCACCAGCAACATGATGGAACAATTCAGAAAATGATATTTACACTGCACCTCATGATCTGATCGGAATATATGAGTGACCTTTCCACAGAATCACAGCCATGGACCCAATTAAAGGCAGTAATTTCACAGCTCACACAGAACAGATCAATTCAACTAAGATAAGATGAGGAAAAGTTTCCGTGTTCCAGATATCTATGGAATAGAAGAAGTGTAGAACGTACTTGTAATGGTATTTTGGGATCCCGGAGACGGACAGCGGCGGCGGCTCCCTGCCGTTGTGGCCGGCGCCGCCTCCTCTCCAGGCCCAGAACGCGGCGCGTTTGGGCAGTGGCGGGTGGCCCCAGTCGGCGACGCTCTCGGAGACCACGGAGACGGAGACGCTGGAGTCGAGGCTGGCGCATCCGGCGCCGTCGGCCCGCAGCGTGGCCGAGGGCGACTCGAGGGACCGCGTCCGTGCGGTGGCGACGCTGGCCCGCCGGCGGTAGAGCCAGATGGCCAGGAGCACACCCGCCGCCGCGAGCAGCGCGGCCGCGACGCCGGCGGTGACCCCGATGAGCACGGCCCTGCTGCTCCTATCGACCATCCCCGCTGCCGTGCGCCTCCCGGCGCCTCCTCCCCGGCGAAGCAACGACCATGCCGTGTGAGGTCACGCCCGGGAGCAGGAACCAACCTCCTAGGCGCCTTCTCCTGCTCCTGCCATGCCATGGGAGCAGCAGAACGCGTCAGGAAGCAGCAACCTTGCGCTGGAACACTTGTGAAGCGAGCGACCCTGCGCGGCGTCACGCGGTAAGACGCGATCTTGCGCTGGAATTGAGTAGCAGCATGCGCCAAGATCGAAGCAATCCTGCACAGCAGCTCCGCGGTAAAACTGCGGAATTGCGCCTCAAAAAGAGAAGCTTGGCAGCAAAGTGTGTGCCGTACCGTACCTCGGAAAATCCTGCTCGTCGACGCTGATCTCAGGAACTGACGACGACGGATCGAAGAGGAGAGCAGGACGAGATTGATTGAGCCTCCTCCTATTCGTGGCGGAGTAGGAAGAGGAGGAGGAATGGGTTCACCGGTTCAGAGCGGACTGGCGCGTGGAAAAAGAGGCGTCTTCCGTTTCTGTTTTGGGAGTAGACGCAGTCCAACCCGCTCTCCCCGCGACGCAAGCACGCACCTCTCTCTAATATCTGGCTCGAAAGCAACTGGTGCAGATATCCATGGCGAGGCTTGCTCGCGAGACCGGGAAAAGGGAAAATTGATTTCTGTCGACCTCTCTCTCTCTGTTCCTCCTTGGCGTCTGTCTGTATCTTTCCTGGCTTTGTTTAGATTCTGACGAAGGCTCATGGATGGGTCCTGATTGTGAGACTGGGTGACCGTGTTGTTGAGACGCGACCCTGTCAATTGCCATGTATGTGCACATGAGTCGTGCTCGTGCCCCTCGTGATCATGCTGTCGCTGTGCGGTGCGCGGCTGTGCCTGGCCCCCCTCCCAAATGAAAAAGCACAGCCATGTCGCCTTTGTAAAAGAAAAAATGGATTGAAAAACAGTTGTTCACTTACAGTACACTATTTGGCTTGTTTAAACCGCAGAGAATTTTACCCTATTCGTGCATGCATGCATTTTTTCCGTAGAATTAAACTGATTTCTATAAAATTCATGTCTACACAGACATAAGATGTGTATGTAAGGTTCAAATGTGTGCAATCTTGGTACGGTAAGCAAATTTTTCATAGTGCGCTGACTAACTTGGATGTTCCTCGTTTTCTTTTCATTTTCTTTCTGCTCCGTCCATTAATTTGTTTCGGTGTGTTTGTTCCACTAGCCAATTATGTACCCGTTTTTTTTAATTCAGTGAGCTCCATGCCTGCATTTTTTATATATTATATATGCCTTCCATTTGGTGTTTTCTTTTTCGACCTGTTTGTTGGTTGGTTTCTGGGCTGATAAGTCCGGCTGGTGCTGGTTTGTTGTGAAAGAAAAAAACACTGTTAGTTGCTGATAAACCCTACCTGAAACCAATAAGCGAACAGGTTGTTTGTTTACAACAATTCCATTTGGTGTTTGATGCTTCTACTGCTGTACTAGTACCCGTCATTATAATCGCTACCTAGTCCAGTACGCAAATGTACTGTAGTATTTGTGTAAGTACTGTATTCCATACCCCTCGGCAGTAAAGGCACGCGGTTAGAGTGTTAATTAGACCACACCAAACAGGTGGTGCTAGTGTGCAGCGCAGTGGCGCCTCCTCCGCTGTTAAGGCAGTGTTTAGTTGCCCCTCTTAAATTTTAGTCGCTGTCCCATCAAATATTTGGACACATGTATGAAATATTAAATATAGACTGATTACGAAACTAATTGCATAGTTTACGACTAATTTGCGAGACGAATCTTTTAAGTCTAATTAATCCATGATTTGACAATGTGGTGCTACAGTAAATATGTGCTTACGACGGATTGATTAGGCTTAAAAAATTCGTCTCGTGGAGTACTGACGGATTATG
Organism: Miscanthus floridulus; assembly: GCF_019320115.1. Classification (NCBI taxonomy): domain Eukaryota; kingdom Viridiplantae; phylum Streptophyta; class Magnoliopsida; order Poales; family Poaceae; genus Miscanthus; species Miscanthus floridulus. The sequence continues at coordinate 45,302,773 of NC_089598.1, read as the reverse complement.
TAATTTATGTTTTTATTAGTATCCGAACACGCTATAGAACATCCTCTCGACACACCTTCTAAATTTTAGTCACTAAATCCAAACACCCTAAATGGTACACGGTGGCATGGTGCTAGTACCGCCAAAATATGGACTTTGGATCTGCTGATTTGGCATTTGGCAGCTGTTAAATACTCCTACATTATATTTCTGTGTGGAGTGGCCATCCATCCGGACGGACGGCGTTCGTCACTCATAGCGTTGAGCGTACCGCCCGCTATTTGGCAACTGGCCACAACGTTTTCTGCTACAATCTGGCGTTTTCAGGCGTCGTATTTGCTTCATCTTTTCTTCTCCCTTCTGCCGCCGGCCGCCGTAGTTTACCTGAAGCTTTTAGGAAGCTATACGATATGCACCAGTATTTTAGGAACCTTTGACACGAATGTCTTTAGGGCATCCCACTCTATAGAAATAAACCGACCAAAACAGCAATCTTAGACGTCTGATTTTTTTAACGTCAAAGATAGGATGACATGTGGTTCAATTCTAGGAAATGTAAACAAGACAAAGTAAGAATGAATTGAATGTGAGCTCATCAATGAAGACATAAGAATTTATCATGTGGAATAAATGACTTGCCGGTCCCCAACTTGTTTGGGACTTAAAGGCTTTGTTGTTGTTGCAATGACTTGCCGGTCACCGCTAATCCATGTTGAGGTGAGCTCAATATTCACCTCACCTCTATCAAGCTTTTGTCTCTACAAGATTGTCTTGGTACTTTGAGCTTTTGATCTTTGAACCGGATAGAACCAAAGAACTAATTGTTACCTTCCTATCCACTAGAGTTGCTCTTCACCTTCTTCTTTGGCGAGCCGGGGATGAGCACAAGAGCCCTTCATAATAAGTCATCTCCGTAGCACCTATACAATCTTCATCGTAGTGCTTCAATGGAGTTTACAAGCTCCATACCATCTAGGAGGCGTCAACCTCCAAGAGTAACAAGCAAACCTGCTTGCAAATTTAGCAAAGTGCCACTTGATCAATTTTTCAAAGCTTAGCACTAGAATCTCCAAAGATGCAAACCCGAGCAAGTCAATGAGATTGGATGCTCAACTTAACTTATGCTTAGTAAGTGTACGAGGCTTCCCAAGTGTCCAAGAGAGCCCGCAATGACCAAGAGAGCAAGTATATATTGCTTCCAAATACAAACTAGTCCTTGCAAACTTAATATACTAAAGTCGGCTTGGCTCACGGAGCCGCACCCCGATGGGTGTGACACCTGTGGGCTCAACTACCATTCCTAGTATAATTTCATGTGTTGGTTACACACTTTGCTTAGTGCTGTTCAAAAGTCAGTATATATTGTGCAACATATGCTATTCTGTATCATTTCTGCTGACATAAGTCATTGACCTTCATTGAGTTGGTAGCTGATGACAGAAATCATCATCTTCTCTATTCCACACGTTCAAAAAAAAGTATCATTCTAGCTTTATTCTAAATTAAACTGTCTTAAATTTAACAAAGTATAGAAAAAAATATTAACATTTATGACATTAAATAGGTATACTATGAGAATATATTTCATGATAAATTTAATAATACTTATTTAGTGCTATAAATATTGGTACTTTTTTTTATATAACTTGGTCAAATTTAAGATGGTTTAGCTTATGACAAAACTAGAAAACATTCTTTTTGGTATGGACAATACTTATAATAGCCCGATGTAGCACCACTATAGCTTTTTCAAGGGTCTAACGTTTCGATATTATCAGTTGTTCTGCTATTGCCGCTTTAATTTCGTTAAACACCGCTATTTGCCTTAGCAGCGAAAAATTTAGCACCACTACTCGTCACCAAGACAAATGTTCACTCCTTACTCTAGAGTATAATCCATGCCTATCTATCATGTTCTTTTTAATAAACCATTAAATAATTGCTAAACTATTGAATATTGAGTGTTGAATGAATATTGAATGTTGATCATAGCCGTGAGTATATACTAACTGATTCAGTGATTTTTTAAGTAATTGATGTGGAGACATGTTCTCCTAGAGCATGTGTACATGTATTTTAGTATTTATGTTCATGAAATTTTTCTTAGTTAAATGTTTTCGTGCATAATTAGTTAATGATTTTCTATAAAACCCACTAAATTCCCGCTATTTACAACATTTGTTATAACACAATTGTTTCTTACTCTTACATAATAAACGATTCATGAAAAATAGATAAACATAACAAGTTGGGCAACAACTTGTTTAAACATTTTAGGTAATGCTTGGATTCAGACAGGCTACAATATCTCTACAATATCTGTCTGCTTTCCTCAGCAGTGGAAAGCTTCAGTTTAACCATCAAAAGACAGCATCAAGAGTTCAAGACAGTTGAAATCAGCAATTATGCAAATTTCATCGAGTTTTTTTTTCCTTCGGGAGACTTATATCCACCCACTAATAGCCAACATTTACAACCCAACCATGCTATGATGTGAGACCGATTCTGTGCTCAGGTGCACAAACCACACCTCAGTAGCCGGGAAATGTTCGGTTCCAGTACTGCAACCATGGTCATGGCATATTAAAGAGAATATTTTTTTAGTTGTTACAGTACTGATTAGACCTAGCAACTACACTGCAGAACAGTATTAATATGCCATAAAATGTACAACTTGTCCCTAGTTTGTGCTTTGAGGTATTCACAATGACCTGACAAGAAAGAATCCCAAACTTGTCTACAATGTACAATCTAACAGGAGGTACCAGTTTGATCCATCGGCCTGCCAGTCAACGCCAAACTGACGGCTTCTTTAACAAAGTTACGCAAGCATTCTCTGCAAAAATCACTAATTGCTGACGAGTTCAGTTGTTTGACTTTGGGGCTGTGCTTGCAGACAGGTCTTGAGAGTGCAAGGGATTGTGATGGCGAATGCTCAAATCTGCAGGCAGCCAAGATGGAATGTGTTGCTGCCCGAGCAACTTCCTTGAATCTGTCAGAACCTGCATACCAAACAGTGGTTTATGAAATAAAAAATGTGAGCAAAACAGATGTTATGTTAGTGAACATAAGAATTGTAAAGGAATTTCTTACCATGTGTTTTGTCTATCTTGAGTAGTTTCAACTCACGAATGGCCAAAGAAGAAATCTCACTTTTTGCAATTTTACAGGTTGACCTGGACCTTTTGGATCCTTGATCATGGCATCTTTCTGAACTGTGTTTTCTCTTGCGCTCATGCCGGTCTGGACTAGAACTTTTCCTAACTTCAATGGTTGCAGCACTACCTTCAACACAAACAGCTGAAGATTCCTCAGGGTTTGCCATCATAGTGGATTGGCTCCCAGATCCAACACTAGGTCCTAACTGTAAGGATGAAGTCACAGCTGACTGGCCAGATGATGAACTGTACTTTTGTGGATGCAGCATGTCTGATTTGAGTTTTTCTGATCTGTGTGTGCTACAGGAAGATACTAATGATTGATCAACATGCCGATTGTGGGTTGATGAGGCAACTTTGTCATTAAGGCTTACCTGATTTATTCGATTCTGAAAAGAAACCATCCTCTCATGAACCGAGGCACGACTGTTCTCAGGCAAGCTATGGCATCCTCTAGAGTTATCCGCAGGTGGTGTATGTTCCACTTTTGTACCATGGCCACAGATTGAATAATTTTGTTCACAAGACTTATTAGGCAGATTCACGTTCTTGTGTCCCACAATTGTATCAATTGGACTGTAAGAAGTCGATCTGTTCCCCATGGAAAATATGGGACTGCAGTTAAGGGAGGCAGGTGTGTTAGATATCTTCCTCCCACCAGATGATTTTGCCATCTCCAACCTTTTCCATGCCTTACGGGCATCACGAGTGTCCTTGTGCAAGACTTTTTTACTATGGCCCAGTGAGGTGCTAGTTTCCTCAGATAAGGGTGTTCGCAGCGGAACAGAAGCTGCAGCGGCGCCATTTCGAGAACTGGGAGTTACAGGCTCTGCATAACGCTGATGCTCAGTAGCAACAGAAGCAGAACCAGCCATATCCTTCTTTCTTCTGCCAGGCATATGCGGAGCAAACCCCACAGAACCATCACGCAGAGCAGCCCAGTTCTCCCGCAGCTCCCTTATGCGCTTATCAAGATTGCGAGAATTGCGCAATGTTCTAGCTCTCTCAACTTCAAGGCGAATGCGAGCATGATAGGCTGCAAGACCATTGTCTCGTCCCTGGGTCGATCTGGGACACTGAGATCCAGCTGAAGTACCCTGGGGTCGAATATCCTCAGGAACCCTCCTCCTAGAGATCCCAGCAATGGCAGCAAAATCATCATCCACAATGTCATAAATGGAAGGAACTGGGTCACCCATCGAGCCGCCACCACTCCGCGCATCTGTCCTTTCCAGATCATGCTCCTCATCCACAACACCAGAAACCAAGGGGTCTGGAACTGGCTCAGCATCCGGAACATCGATGCCGATCTCAAATTCACCCTGATTCTCAGCCTGCCATCTCAACTGATCATCTCTGATCGTCCCGCAGTCCTTGCAGAACCAGTCCCCCTCCGGCACGGTTGTCCCCAGCCCTACGCAGTAAGTGTGCGCAGCTGAGTCGCAGAGCTCGCAGAGTAGCAGGAGCTCGTCGTCGCTGGAGCTGCTGCAAACGGTGCATATGGTGTTCACGTAAGGGTCTCCGCCCACTGTGCTGCTCCCGTTGCCCTGAGGATTGTATACCTGCGCAGCCAACACAGCACGTCAGTATTGTCCGGCGGAGAATTCATGGCGTCCTGACATGACATATTTGCAGGGCAGCGGAATACCATACAGTACGGAGTAATCAATGGCAAATTTGCTGGAATTCGCAGTCATGGACACGAGGATTTTTACTACACAGGCGCAGCTACGGAGATCCGATAGGTCCGGGGATTAGATTAGATTAGATTAGATTAGAACCAAGCTGCATACCTGGTTGCGCTCGGGGACGGAGACGATTCGCTCGTCGGGGAACCGGCCGGCGACGGGCGGGCGGCGGATGGTGCGGAAGCGGGCCTTGCAGAAGGGGCAGCGGGACTCGACGCGGGACCAGGCCATGATGCAGACGAAGCAAAAGAAATGGGCGCAGCAGTCCAGCTCGCCGCGGATGGCCCGCCGGCCGTCGACGTAGCAGATACCGCACATCTTCTCCGCGCCCTCCGCCTCCGCCTCGTCGTCCATCTTCGCCTTGCCTTTGGATGACTTGCACGGCGGAGGTGGCGAGGAGTCGACGTCGGCGAGCGCAGCCATGTGGGATGTGGTGGTGGGTCGGGCGCGTCGGAGCGGAGGAGGAGATGGCGTTGGACCATGGGCTTAGTAGTGGGTCATAAGTATTTGGGCTCAACCATCGGGGCCAGAGACGGAGTTGTGTTGGGTTTGGGCTCGGATTTTGGAACGTGGTTTGTGCTTCTTGAGGTTCATTGTTGAGACGCAGATTTGTTTGCGTTTGACCAAGCTCATGTCACTTTTTTTTAAGGAGAAAAAAAGGAGTGCAGGTATTGGAGTGAAAACACCTCAATTGAAGTTTTGCAAAGCCATCTTAGCCTTATGTGTGAAATCACTTAGATAGTCTTGTAGTCCTGCACATAATTAGCACATAATTCAAGTTTTTATGTGAAATCAAAGCAACTAGTTTATATCACAATAACCATGTTTACTACAACTATCTATTCTTCCTTGTCTTATGTGTGATACACTTAGATAGTCTTGTAGTCCTGCACAGACTAAAAATCTCTTGAAATTTCTACTGTAAGCCAATAGCTGGATCAAAAAGTCCTTCATAGCCGCCGAGCCACGTACCGGCAAAATACTTCACAACCTTCCTGCTATTGTGCTGCTGGCATATTTGGAAACTGAGAAACAATGCTGTGTTTAGGAATTAGGACTGACAGAACTGCGCTAGCTGCTCTATTGGGGCTTCCTATTTTTTTTTTCATTCCGCTAGTGTTTAGGTATCGCCGTACGTGGCTTCCTACTACTCTTCACTCATTGACATACAAGTCATGCTATGTCCTAGTACCTTCGGGTTGCTTTCTTATACATCTAATAAAGATTAGTAGATACCTCCGTTTATTTAGTTTGTCAAGTTTCTAAATGGTGTACAATAACTATAATCTTTAACGGGTTCCATATAGTAGAGAATAAGGCGTGCAACTCGAGTTGTCCAGAATGCGGGCGGTGCGTGGAAGTCCTTGTCGTGACGGTTACGCCTCGGGTGTGACCCCGCGCTAGGAGTGGCTGACACGGGCACACGGCCTCAGAGGAGAACGGAGAAAATAGACCCCGACAGAGCCTGAGGCCGTGCGTGCCTATCAGGCTCTTGGTGCCTAACAGATTCCGAGGTATATTCTTAGCGTCGGCCGGGGTTGTGACTTCGGCCAACGCCAAGACCGGGATGTGCATGGTGGACTTGCTCAGCAGTTATGCCCTAGGGTCGGGAGCTTCTTTAGCCCAGTCGAGGCGCGAGTGACTGGAACAAAGACTTAGCCTCTCAGGTCGTTTCCCAGGCGTCAAGGCCTTTTCCCGAAGTGGGCCTTCGGAGGCCTACCAGGACATTCGCTAATGGCCCGGAGAGTACGCGCGAGCGTACACAACAAGTGTAGCCCCCGAGCCACTGGCTAATTAGGGAAATTATTAGGGTGTCATGACGCTTGTCCGCGGGTTTAATCTACCCATTTGTTTGACATTCAACTAATATCTAAGGGCATCCAGAGTGCATGAAATTAAATAAGGGGGTCATAAGGTGTTGGAGGTCCATCATATATATACTACACGAGGTGAACTTAAGGAGGCTTTAGGCGCGTCTCAATGGAATGTCACGAAAGTTTTATAGAAATTAAATGAGACATCATATCAGGAAAATCACTATTTTACATGTATCGATAAAAAGAGAATATCAGAGTTTCATGGACACGAAGAGTCGGCGTCGTTTCCCACGCGTTGGAAAACGCATGAAACCTGCACTGAGCGGGTTCCTTTCGTTTCATCCCATCCCGTGCGGCCTGCTGCAGTCTACGGACTCGTCGCGTGTGTGCGGCTCTGCGGCAGCGACTGCTTGGCGTTGCGGCCGTGTCTTCTGCGGCGGCGGTCCTTCTGCGGCGGTGGAAGCCGCCTCGTGGGAGTTCGCACCCGGAGGTGCCTGCAGGTGGCGGACCCGAGCGTCTCTAAGCCCGCGGCGGCGACGATGTTCAGCGGCAACCCCCTCACTACGTTACGTCAGATTCTCACATCAGCAACGAGGACATTTTTACTGTAGGGACGGTTAGGGTTGGGGGCGCTCCTATAATGGGCGTCCTCGGGCTCCAGCAGCCCAGCCGTCTCTACAGATGGCACTGTAGGGGCGGCTGGTAACCTGAGCCGCCCCTACAGTTGGGGTTGATCTGTAGGGGCGGCTCAATCACCAGCCGCCCCTGCAGTGCCCACTTATTTTTTTTCAAATTTCAAAATTTAAAAGGTTCAAATTTAGTCAAATGATAAGATAACCAAAATAAAAGTTATAGATCTTGATGAGTTGAACAACTTTTGTATTCATCACTTTTACATCTGAAATCATTTAGGGTTTGAAAATTTGGTTTGAACTTGTCAAATTTCAAATTTTAAAATGCGTAAAACATTGTCACATCCAAGTTTGATCAAACTTAAATGCTGAAGCATGATTTTAGAAATTTTTTTAAAAAAAACCATCACATTTAAAGTTAGTATGAGGAAGAACAACTAGTTACAAAGTTTACCCACAGATTAAAAAGAGAAATCACACTGTTCTAGATGATCCTTACATGATCACAGTGAACAGTGTGATTTCTTTTTTTAATCGGTGGGTCAACTTTGTAACTAGTTTTTCTTCCTCATGCTAACTCCAAATCTGATGATTTTTTCCCTAAAATTTTCTAAAATCATTCTCTATCAATTTATTTTGTTGGTTTTGTCAATATATACATATGAAAAGTTTGAGCAATTTAAATTTTGAATTTCAAAAAAAATGCAACTTCAGACAAGATTTTGGTACCTCAAATGATTTCAGCTGAAAAAGTGATAAATACCAAAGTTGAATAACTCATCAAGATCTACAACTTTTGTATTGGTCATTTCTTCATATAACAAAGTGGTAATGACATTGTTCACAAATGTGACACATCTCTGATAAGGTTTTATAAACTATATGAGGCATGTGTAAGTTTAGTGAACAATGTGTGCTAAGAATTTATCAAATGAAGAAATGACCAAAATAAAAGTTGTATATATTCATGAGTTGAACAACTCTGGTATTCATCACTTTTTATGTTGAAATCAATTTTGGTCTCAAATTTTGGTTCGAACTTGTTGCTTTTTAAAATTTCAAATTTGAAAGGTTCAAATTTTGTCAAATGACAAGATGACTAAAATAAAAGTTGTAGATATTAATGAGATGAACAACTTTGGTATTCATCACTTTTTATGTTGAAATCATTTTGGGTCTCAAATTTTGGTTCGAACTTATTATTTTTTAAAATTTCAAATTTGAAAGGTTCAAATTTTATCAAATGACAAGATGACCAAAATAAAAGTTGTAGATCTTCATGACCTCTACAACTTTGATGTTTATCAAATTTTCATTTGAGATCATTTGGTGTCTCAAAATTATTTTAGTAGTTTTGATTTTAATTTTTTAAAATTTAAATTTTTTCTCATTTTTAAAGGTTCAATTTTGCAATTTTAAACTGTTGTAGTTGTTTTAGTTATTGTATATGTAAATATATCTATAAAAAAATAATTATAAAATTTTGTACTGTATTATTTATTATTTACATGTGAATAATTCATTTTGATTTAGAATTTTGAAAAAAAAATTCAACTGTAGGGGCGGCTTATAACCTCAGCCGTCTCTACAGTGGCTCTGAGGTATTTTACGCTAACCGTCACTGTGGGCGCTAAGTGTTGGGGATCTTTTCACACCGACACAGGTGGGTTGAACTGGAGTCTGGGATGGAACCATAGACTCCCAATCTCTCCCTTCTCCCAACCCGCTCAAAACCCTAGCCCAACACCGCAGGGTCGCCGACGCTCGCCCGGGCGCCGCCACTGCCGCCGCCGGGGACGATGGCGAAGCCTCGGCGCGGCCGCTCCGCGTCTCACTCCTCCTCGGGCTCTTCCTCCCGCTCGCCGTCCCACTCCGTCTCCTCCGGCTCCGTCTCGTCCCGCTCTCGGTCGCGCTCCCGCTCCTTCTCGTCGTCGTCCTCCCAGTCCCGGAGCCGCTCCCCTCCTCCGGCTAAGCACAGGTGAGGCTCGACCCTACACCCTATAGATCCACTGTTTTCTAGGCTAATTTATTAGGTTTTGTTGCATTTGTTCGGAGTTTGTTTTTGGGTGTGTGTGCTGTTTGTTCGTCCGGGTAGCGAGTTATCCCCCGTTTCAACGTTTATACTTATTTGAGAGTTGCTTCGTTAAACCCTAGTGCCTTCAGTAACTTCATCATAAACCTTGAGGACTAGAGTATTTAGTACGAGGCTGCTTGATTCAGATAAGTTTACACTTCAGGCGTGGCTTGCGTGTTCAGACTACTTCTGTTGAATACAATTACAGTTTTTCCTTGTGGCACTCAACGTATGGATGCTGTCATTCAGCATTGAACAGAACCAGAGTTTGGTAACAGTTTTCTAATGCTGAATTCGGTTTTTCAATCATGCTCGTGATAGACTGGAAACATAAGTTAATTGTGTGACCCTGCATTCAGAATTCAGATGGACACCTTTGATTGGTTCCAACTCCCTGCTGTAGGCTTATTATTTAGCTGTGCCTTTTGCATTTTCTGTAATAGCAGCTGCCTGCACTGACCAGCATTTGGTACCCAAATCAATTTGTTGTCATCATTTTATTGATTGATGAATCCATCATGCCTCATGCTTTTGCTTCGCCCTGTTAACATGTTTTTATTGCTGTCATGGGCTCATGGCAATTTAATTTAAAATCTTCTCATATATGAAGTCATGTAGTTACACGACGTGCGTTCTGCTTGAACATGGTTGTTTGGTATTTTTCTCATGAACTGTAATGTTTCTTATGCTGGTTCTCTTTATCTTGGGTGCTACTTCTGGACACTGTTGTCTGCCCAGTTCGCCTGGAGCACGAAAAGGCCGATCACCTTCGCTGCCCCCCCAAAAAGGGCTCACCCTCAAAGAAAGTCCGTTCGCCATCACCACCACCTAAAAAGGCTTCACCCCCTAGGTATATACAAGTTTGCATATAAACGGCATATGTTACTTTAATTCTCTGGCTATGTTTATTGATAATTATATATATTTATAGCGTGTTGTTTCACTTGTTACTTGACTATCATTTTTTGTCTTGTATATATATGAAGTAATTGTAGTTTGTCAAATAGGATGCTGTATATGGGCGTGGTGACACACCTAGGAGGCATAGGTCACCTATTCGTCGCCGACCAGATCCTTCTCCTGTCAGGCGTGGTGACACACCTCCTCGCAGGAGACCACTATCTCCAGTTAGAAGGCGTTCTCCTTCTCCACCACCTACTACGGATCGGATACGGACGGATATCACTGATATTATATTTGTTTTTATATTTCTGTCTGGATTCGGATTCAAATACGGATAGTGTCAACCATGTCGGATAGGATATGATTTAATATCGACATCATAAATATGCGATTTGAGTATTCGGATACGGATATGGTGTCGGATGTTGAATACCCGGATTCGGATATGGACAGATCTGAACCCCTCTAAACGGATTCGGAAATACGGTCGGAAAATATCCGTACCATTTTCACCCAACCTAGAAGGCATAGGTCACCGATGCGGTAATCAGTGCTTAAATAACTTCTATAATTCTATAAGATCTGTGAATGGATCACTGGAATTGCTAACGCTATTTTCTCAACCACAGTCCTTCACCTAGGAGGGGACGTGGCAGCCCATCACCACGCAGGCGCTCCCCTGGGCCTCTTAGGCGGCGGTGAGTTTCTTTGAGCTTCTCTATTTACCAGTTTTGTGCAATGCCCTTTAATACAAAGGTGGCCATATTGTGCACTTCCCTGATGTGCTAAAACTATGTAGTATTCTCCATTTTATATTTCATAGCTGTGGACTATGTGCCTATCCCTGCTAAATGTATCAAGTATTCTCTATTTTATATTTCATAGCTGTGGATGTGATGTACCTTTTTTAGATAATACAAGTGGATTAGATATATGTATCCGATGTTTATAATTAATTGTTGTTCTACGTATGATCCTGTGATTGGTTTCTAAGCTCGGTACTCATTACACTTCTAGTATTTGGACATTTGTTCTAAATAATGGTCTTATGTTTGTGGATGTATATATGTATATTTATGGCGGTCAGATTCGAATTTGAATTATATATATATATGTGGTCAGATTTGAATTTGAATTATTTATTTTTTTGCCGGAAACTCCACAGTAGGGGCGGTTCTTGATTGAACCGCCCTTACAAATACACACAGCAGGGACGGCTGGTGATACAGCCGCCCTTACAGAAGTCCACTACAGGGGCGGCAAGATATTACCAGCCACCCCTACAGAGGGCACTGTAGGGGCGGCTGAAAACACCAGCCGTCCCTATAGAGGGCACTGCAGGGGCGGTCAGGAAACCGCCCCTACAGAGGCACACTCTGTAGGAACACCCTGGGAAGGGCGGCTGGCGCAACCGCCCCTACAGAGACTCTAGAGCCGCCCCTACAGTTAAATTCTGTAGTAGTGCCTGCGACATGGCTGAGCGGCGAGCACGGCCTTGGCCTGGCGTCGCGGCCTCCGTGCCCGTGGGTGGCGACCGGCCCTCGCCCAGGCGGCCCCGTGCCCGCGGCCAGGCAGCCTTGCGCCGCTGCCGGCTCCTCACGCCGCGGCCGGGCTCCTCACGCCGCGCCGTCCTTCCCGTGGCGGCAGATCTCGCGGATGTACTGGGGCTACGCGGAGGGCGGCCGCGACGAGCACTCCGAGGCGATCAAGGATAACTTCCTCTGGAACATGGAGGGCGCGGCGTTCGTGTGCAATACCTGCCATCCTCTCGAGGGGAAGTACCTGGACGCGCAGCCGCCCGAGGACCTGGCCAGCAAGAGCGTCTGGGCAGTGGGACCGGTAGCGTCCCCGTCGGTTAGCACAGGCGAAGGCGACCTCGCCGCCCGCGATGTCAACGCGTGGCTGGACGCGTTCCCGGACTCGTCGGTGGCGTACGTGAGCTTTGGGACCATGATGGTGCCGCCGCCGCCGCACGCCGCGGCGCTCGCTGCCGCGTTGGAGCGCAGCGGCACGCCGTTCGTCTGGGCCGCGGCGACGGCGACACTCTCGGACGGGTTCGAGGACCGCGCGGCCGCGGCGGGGACCAGGCTGGTGCTCCGCGGGTGGCCTACGCAGGTGACCGCGCTGCGGCACCGCGCGGTGGTCTGCTTCGTCACGCACTGCGGGTGGAACTCGGTGCTGGAGGCCTGCGCGGCCGGGGTTCCGATGCTGGCATGGCCGATGGCGGCCGACCAGTTCTTCAACGCGCGGCTGGTCGTGGAGGAGGCGCGCGTGGCCTTGGCCGCGAGCTGGGGCGGGTTCGGCGCGGTCCCGGAAGCCGACGAGCTCGCACGCGCGTTGGCTCAGGTCGTCGGGGAGGCCGGCGCTGGCATGAGGGCGCGCGCCGTAGAGATCGCCGCCGGAATGGCGGAGGCGATAGGAGAAGGTGGCAGCTCGTGGCGGGAGGTGGATGGGCTGGTGCAGGAGCTACGGGAACTTGGACGCGGGAGATAAGCCACCATGGTCGTTGATCGAGTAAGCTTAGGCTTTCCGCGCAAAAGAAAAGGAAAGAAAGAAACCAAAGTACTGCTGTTCATTCGGCCATCCCGGTAAGAGTCGTAGAGTGATCTGCTCATCCTAGCAATTCTCGTAAGCTGCTTAAATAAGTTTACTGGTTAATTATGAACGAGTCCAGATGGCTTCAACGACTACACCACTCTTTTATATGTTTTTTTTTCGGTAAACATGTCTTAGCAGATATAATTTCTTCCTTTTAAATTATAAGATATTCGGGCTTTTTATATACAGTAGCAAGTATTCCCGTGCGACACGCATGTGTTCATAAAAACTATTTCGAATCCAACAGGAATGCCAATTGAATTCTCGATATGTCAATTCATATATATATCATCAACAATATCTTTAAATACAAAATAGGATAATGAATTATGTATTGGATCTATAAAACGTTAAAGAAATTTAGAAAAATATATGAATGAGTGGCAACAGACTAGTGAAGCTGATTTCGCTTGTTCAGGGGTGCAAAACATAAAAGATTTAAAGTGGGGGCTGCGGACCAGGTGGTGCTCTACGTTGTGATTTCATATTCTTTTCTGATCTTAAAAGAATCCATGATCAGCCGGTGATGTAAACATGACGAACTATGGCTTCAATCATATAAGATTGTACACGTACACAACGTTAGGGATTAGGACTTTATTAAAGAAGTAAAATTGCACGTAAATGGCAGATGTAAAATAACGTGACTTGAACAAACAAAATTCGGCATATGTTAAACAACGTGACTTAAATAAATAAAAAAAACTCGACCTGCGGGGTTATGACGACCCCCGGGTTTTCCGTTAAGAAGAAGGATCTTCTCACATAGATCGAGAAAACCCCCGAACACCCACCCCCATCCTGACGCAGGAGGTGCCGTCACCCTGTGAGAACCGGGCCAGGGCCTTTCACCGCGCTTTAGCACATGGGGACGGGCGAGGAGATTTTTTTAATCTCAGCCTAAAATCCGCTCCCACGGGGAGTCGAACCCAGGACCTGAGGAGTACCGTAACCATTTGAGCTAGGCGCCCTTTGGCCTTAAATAAACAAAAAGGTAAATCATAACTTTCTTAGTGTCAAAATTATACAAATCTTACGTCCTCCGGATGATGGAAGGCTCAGATGCGATGGCGTCAAGCACTACTACATAAAATCTTATGCGAGACATTTTCAAAACAGGCTTCGAGGTGGTTGGGCCGGTTGTCCGCCTCGGTTATTCGTGGTCGGGCAGCTGGCCCATCAACCGCCTCGGTTAATGCTAAACCGAGGCGAACAACGTAAGATAACCACCTCGGTTAATAACGATTAACCGATGCGGTTGTCTTAACGCAAGGCGGATGCCTTAAAACAACCGCCTCAGTTAATAGTGGCCCAACTCAGAGCCCATATCTATCCTCCTATGGGGCTTATATATAACCCGGACTTAGGTTAACTGTGAGCACTCCCACTAGTGCCCTACCTCCCACTCCCAGCGGCGTGCCTCCCCTCTCCGCGCCGCACCCCTCCTCGAGCCCGACGCCCCTCCACGCCCTCACTCCTTTCCTCCGGTCCTCCCCCTCCGCGCCCTCACTCCTCTCCTCCCTCTCCCTAGCGGCTCCCTCTCCTCCATCTCCCTCTCACCGGCGGCTCCCTCTCCTCCCTCTCCAGTGATGCTCTCCTAGGGGCCCCCTCCCACGGCGGAGGCGCACTCCCGAGGCCCCATCCCGGTAGATCTAGGGGCGGGACGTGCCGATTCGGTGGCGGCGCGGGCTCAGCAACGGTGATGCGGTCCCTGGTGACGGATCTAGGGTCCTCGGCGGCGGCGTGTGGTCCGACGAGGAGAGGAGGCGGGGCATGGTGGATCCAAGGGCCGGGCATGTAGATCCGGTGGCAGCACGTGTGGATCCTGCGAGGAGCGGACTTGGCAGCGGCGGCGTGACCCGATGTGCGATATGACGACGACGACGACAGTGCACAGATGTGGCTAGCGGCAGCGATAGCCTGTGGATGGGCTCGGCAGGCCCGTGGATGGGCTTGCTGGGTTTGTCCACGGGTTTTCTTTTTTTTGTTTTCTTTATTCGATTTATCGAGGTGGGCATCAAACCGCCTCGAAAAAGATCCCATTTACCATGACCTTTCGACCGAGGCGATTGCGATGTCCGCCTCAGTTAATCATTTCTGCCCACCTCGGTAAAGTTTCCTGTAGTAGTGAAGATCGAACAGGTATTATAGAGGGAGTGCCTCCCTCAAAAACATCTATTTTTTAATCACAAAATATCTTTCATCCTTTGGATGATGGAATGCTTAGATGTGAAGGCATCTAGATCGATCGAGTATTATAGAGAAAGAGCCTTTCTCAAAAATAATATCTCTTTGATTAATCACAAAATAAAGTACATTAACAATTTGGTAGTATTCTTATTAGGAAGGGCTAATGATTCAAAGATCCATAGTACTCCCTCCATTTCAAATTATAATTCATTTGACTTTTTGACCTCAAATTTGACAACTCGTCTTATTTAAAAAAAAATGTGCAAACGTAGTCAAATTTAAGTCATTCTTGAAGAACTTTTGTTAATAAAGCAAGCCACAGCAAAAGAAGTGATAATTTGCATAAATTTTTGAATAAGACGAGTGGTCAAACTTAGGGTAAAAAAAATCAAACGAATTATAATTTGGAACGGAGTTAATATTGTCTTTATTATTTGTTTTATATGTTTATTATTTGGTTTTGACTTCAAAACGAATTGAAATACAAAGTGCTTCCATGTTCCACCCACTTCCTCCCATACCGGCACCAGTTAAGTGCTCAGTTATGGTTCGTATTCCGTTCATAAAACGAATTGGAATACATAAGACTATCATTGATAAATATTTAAAACTTCCATACCCATATAAGTTAGAGCAGCACGTGCCCAGGCATAGTATGTAGTTCCAGTCCCAAACAAAGTGAAATGCTTGACGTGATCGTTCAATAAATATCCAATTTGCATGTTGTCATGTAACAACAAGCTGAATATCCCATTGCAAAGCAAGGATAAAACTTCTCCATGCATCATTTCAGTTCTCGTGTTATTAGGATCCAAAATAACAAAATTATTTATGGAGCTGTATAATTTTTTTTGAGAGGTGGAGCTGTATAAGTTTATCATATGTTGGTGAGGCCTGGTTTACATTCATGCAATTTTGAGTAATACGTACAAGATGTTGAACCAAACAAAACTAATTTGAAGTGATATTTTTTCTTGAATACGCAAGAGCATTGCGTATCATTATATTAAAAAGATAGAAGTTTTTAATTTAATATATACACCGTCTTTAGAATATAAATTTTTTCCATAGAAATAGAGAATAGATATTGGACCAAACAAATCATACATTTTCCATACTTTCATCGTGGAAAGCAGGAGTACAAGACAGGCACGTCCGTCAAAACCTGTTGCCAACCATATAAATCTAATAACAAGTTTAAGAGAAACAAGATGCTTCAACAGAGCATAGAAACCCTATAGGCCAGCTGAAAGACCAACACCAGTTCAGTGATAGGAGTACCATCGATTTTTCATGCATTATTAGAAGCACCCGTGCAAGGCCCCTCATTGTTGGCGGCTGCTCTTAATCACTACGGGATACAGAAGGTTTGCCGAGTGCCAGGGGCACTCGGCAAAGCCCGAAAAACACTCGGCAACCTCTTTGCCGAGTGTTGCACTCGGCAACCAACACACGGCAAAGATTTATCGGCAAATATTCTTTGTCGAGTGTTTTTTATCAGGCACTTTGCCGAGTGCAAAAAAACACTCGGCAAACATTTTTTTAAGCAAAAAAAAAAAAAACAAGCACAGGCCGCCACCACCGGCCGGACACCACCACCGGCCGCTCCAACACTCGGCAGCCGCACGAGCCACCACCACCACCTGGTTGGAAGGGCGAGGCGAGGGGGGAGAGCGAGGATGAAGCAACGAAGGGTGCTGCCGCGACGAGCTGGGCACCGAGTTCACCGTCTCAGGCCCAACCGCGGTTGACGGCAGCGAGGAGGCCTCCATGGGCACCTCCCGAGTCGCCGATGATGGGGGACGGGGGCTTCCCGTGCTGGATCCGGCCGTCCCCACCGTGGATGGCGCCTGCTGCGCATCTGGCGGGACGCTGGCCATGGCGGCGCCGGCATCCGGCCCCGGCGGAGCAGGGGGGCCATGGAGGGCTCGCTGGCCAGGCAGCCGGCGTCCGAGTAGGTGCCCGCGGGGCCTACCTCGACGGAGTCAGCGACAGGATCCGGTGCTGTTGAGGCAGCCGCCGCCGGTGACCGCGCGGACGGCGGTGGCGGCGACGCATCGGCGCCCGTGCGAGCCCGCGGAGGTGGGGAAAGGGAGGGGCTAGAGGTGGATCTAGGGAGGGGAGAGAGGGAAAGTGAGGAGGGGGCGGACTCCGGTAGCGGTGGCCGCGCAACCAGTGGCGTAGCTGCGCTCGCACGGGCTCGGGGAGAGGGGGAAAGGGAGGAGCTACTGGTGGATCTGTGGAGGGGAGGGGAGAGGAGGGGAGGGTATTTGATGGGATTTTTCTTTGTTTGCCGAGTGTTCTAGATCTAAGCACTCGGCAAAGTTTGTTCAGAAAAAAGGTTATTTATTTCTTTGCCGAGTGTTTCAGATCGGAGTACTCGACAAAGTTTTTTTTTCATTTTTTTCTCTTTCTTTTCTAGAAAAAAGATTTTATTTCTTTGCCGAGTGTTCTAGATTCGAGCACTCGACAATTTTTTTTTCATTTTTTTTCTTCTCTTCTTTTCTAAAAAAATGATTTTATTTTTTTGCCGAGTGTTTTTTTACACTCGGCAAACCTCATTTTTGCCGAGTGTTTTTTTGGACACTCGGTAAACTCCCTCTTTGCCGAGTGTTTTTAGCTGAGCACTCGGCAAAGAGCTTGTTTGCCGAGTGTCCGAGGAAATACACTCGGCAAACATAAAAATACTCGGCAAATTTGAGGATTCCGGTAGTGAATGCTGCAGAAATACACAAATGATGTAAACTAGTATACCCCGCGCGTTGCTGCGGGAGTTTAAGAAATGGTATTTTGTGAACGACAAATGAATTAATCATGAAAATATGAAGCGCAAATTTTCTAAGAAAATATTAGGGTAGCAAGTGCGAAAGACATTATACATAGTTTGCACAATAGCATGTGTACGTACATCACGCCGATGAAACATAACCCGTCGCTCAGAGTAAGAAACATCGTTTTGTGGCAAAGCGAACGACGGACTAAAAGGATATGAGGCCGATCTAAATCGATCTCGACCGGGCAGATTGATGTTGCTGCAAACTAATAACAATAATAACATCAGCAAGATCGGTAACTTAATGAATCTACCCGAAGGACGTCACCCTTAGGTAGAGCCGATAACTTGACCTTAATCTAGTTCGAGCAGTGGAAGTCAACCAGATCGATGTAGCCGTACTTGAACTAGACAAGAGTCGATAACTAGCTTATACTACAGTTTGCAGTGGAGGCCGAACTTAACCGATGCAGCCGTACAAACGGAAGTATAAGTCATGACGGAACTTATAGACAAGCCGGAGGTCGGCCGGACCGATGCAGCCCTGCTTGTTGAAGAACTCGCCGAGATCTACACTACTCCTACTCGTAAAGGTTGGCACGGAGCTGAAAAAAAGAAATTGTATTTGATTGATTGGATGTCCCTTTTACAATAGCCGGGGTCCAATATTTATACCCAGAGCCTAAACATGAATCCTACTCAAGTACGACTTACTACAATATTTGATATAAAAGAAAACATTCCTAACTTAAGATAACTTGGACCCTAATCTTTTTCTTTTTTAGAGTCCGATATGTATTTTCCGACGCCAACCGTAGCTCATCATCGTTATCTACTGACGTCATTCAAAGAGAGCCGATACCAGTGTCGCATCTGAATCAACTGATATTGATTCTCATGCAATCGATTCCTTGATCGACATAATTTTAGAAGCTTCGAGTCCCGCGTTGTTCTTCCCAAACTTTGGTGTAAACACCAACGGTTTGAGAGCATGTAGAAATCGAGATGAATGTTTCTCATCAAACAGGATAAAGAGGGTGAGAGAAAAATAATATTTAGTTACTAGACAATGTATACGATGTATGTCAGAGGTTCATGTCAGCAGAAACTAAAAGAAACACTGGATACATAGCAAGTAAAAATTTAAAATAATTCGTTCTACCTAAAAATTATCAAAAATGTATAGGATGGGGTTCAGCAAGAATTGAGAGGAAGCTTTGAAACTGAGGATGACAAAAGTTTGTGATGTATGCCTGGCTGCCGGCTGCTGTGGAATTTTGCAGAAAAGGATCCGCCTCTTGAGTCTTGAATTCTTGATCATTGGCTTCTGTCATCTTGGAGCGGATGGCATCACCAACATATCAAGCAAGGCCCACCCCAAGTAGGAATTGATGGTCGCATGGAAATCAAATTCTCAACAACGTGGCAACATAGCAGTATATATACGCTAGCTTAGATCATCTCCAACAAAGAACCTATATGGACACACAAATAAAAAATAGATAGCAAGAGACTCAAAATTAGTCTCCAACAGAGTACATATACTGGAGACCTATTTTAAGTTGCCTGAGAGGCACAACTTAAATATGAGCCTCCTCTCTTCTGGTATTTGCAGAAAGGATTGTCTTTTGGGTCTTGTTGTTGAAGAAGATGCCGAATATGTATCGAATTCTTTGCCTGTAACGCTAGCCAAATAATAAATATGTCTTGTATTTTAGGTGTTGTTGTTGGAGATAGTCTGAGGAGCTGTAAAGTTTATGTGAGTGGAGTGGAGAATAATTGCAATTGGCCTCTTCAATCTTTTTTTTTACAACATGCCTCTTCAATCTTTGATTGCTGGATGGTGGATGCAGTTAATGCTCCATGGTAACCGGCGCACGGTGGTCGCTGGTGAAGTTACACGGACTGCCGTTTCGATCGGCTTGATGGACGGCAGTTCATAGAACAACTCTACTGTAAACGTAGGAGTAGTATATTAATATTGCATTGCCTGTTTGGTATGGACGGCAGAGATTATGCTAGCTGACGAAATCGAACGGACAATACTAATTGAGGAGGGAAGGATGACGCGAGGGCTGTGGAATGAGAAAAATAACCTAGTGTAGTTTTACTTTATAAGAGTTTAAGATAAATAGATCGTTGTTCAACCGATCTGCACTCAAGGAACAAGTACAACTACACACACCTACAAATCTTCTACAACTAAAAAGAACAAAGCATAGATATCTTTTGGTGCGATATTTGTTTTGGTTCGTCCGTCTGCCCACCCCGTGCGATACCCTGTGCGATAGAAAAAGAAATTGTCATCTCTACGATCCCCGCCTGCTTTGAAGGAAACAAATCGATCACCTGAGGCCACATGCATGGAAGAAAACAATAATCATGCATGAAAGAAAACAATCATGCATGGAATGAAACAATAATCATGCATGGAAGAAAACAATAATCATTTACTCTTTTTTCAAATAGTGGTCTTCATTTCGAAGCCCTTCATGCAGTTTAATAATGGCTGGGGAGCTAGGCTTGCGAGAACTTACTCTTAATTGGGTTGCGAGCTAGGGATGTAGCACTTCAATGGATGTCTTGGTTGAGTTATACAATTACCAAAAATTGATGGCGCTGATAAGATTGGCAATCCTGTAACTCTGTAGTACCTTTCTTTTTTTTTTTTAAAAAAAGAGGGCAAATGCTACTTATGGTCAAATCCATGTTCTTTTTGTTGTTTTGATTTGATGTCCACAGCCCACAACCCATATGTTAACTTTCAGATGTGTTTGTAAAGAATAAAAAAGAGTTGACCTAATGCCAATCTTTCTTGTCATTTTTTTCATTCTTTATATTTATACTAGGTAGCGTGTCCGTGCATTGCTATGGGATAACTAACAATTTATACTAAAAACACATGGATAGTACGATAAAGATAACAATACTGTAAAAATTAAATACCAACATTAAAGTGACATTTAATCCAAAAAGCAAAGTTTATGAATTTAACACAGTCACGGAGTGCGTGTCGTCGTAGGCTCACAAACTCTACTTTATAGACCTTTCCGTGATGCGGCTAAGATAATATTTTATATTGGCAGGAAGAAATCTCCGATATCCATTTATTTCTTTGTAATCCATTTATCTAGACAATGTTTGAGGTGAGGGCATGGTTACAGTTTTTCGTAGCTTTACGATATTATCCGAAGCTATGAGATGATTGATGTCTTGCAATGATCCTTTTATTAATTTAGTTTTTTATCTATGTTTAATTGTTTATTCAGTCTATTTTATAGGCACGCCGGTAGATAATGGATGACAAAATTCAAGCATCCATAATTTATCTCTTTGACTTTGAGTATATGTTTCATTTTTATTTTTTAATTGATATATTGTCCTTTTGTTTTTACTGTAGCATTAGCACGGGCATGCATGAAAAATAAAGATGTCTTTACACTACAGAAATCTTTCAAAAAGATCATGCATAGATTATTCTTGTATTGAATATTATATATATACAATCACCTAAATATTCTAATTAAACTACCAAATTTTGAATTAGGATACGAGGTAAGACATGCAAACAGATATTTCAAAACTACCTGTAGAGTCTAAAGAACTTAATAAATAAATCATTCTGGAGGCAATGCAAATTCTCTCTAATCTTTTATTTGGTGTAGTTAGTGTTATCATAGTACCCACATGTATTCATGGGAAATAAATTGTGGACAAAACATGGACACTTTTTGGTGCGATATTTCAACATGGGTCCATCGTCCTGCCAATATCCTTGAGGCAGATCATATAAAGAATGAGAGTCCCTCTATGAGATTGCTCACAAGAGACTCAAACTTATATCTGATTATGGTAATGTTGAATTGCTTTGCATCAAAAGCATCGACAATGATCAACGGGGGCATAGGTTTTAGTATGCATAGTGGAGGAAAACTCAACCTTGGCCTTCTCAGCAGCTTTTCTGAGCCTTTACAGTGCTAACTTGTCCTTACTCAGATAGCCAAGAGGTGCACCATAAAATTATACACCTCTAAGAAAAGTATCACCATTGGTTGCCTTGACCTGAAAAATGTGTCGAAATTAAGAATTATAACACCTAATTCAATATCTTGGAACAGACACTCAAGTGGATACCTTATTCTACAATATATGTCTATGTGGAATAGTCCTAAAGCCACACATATTTATATGGTGATTATAACATACTTTGTTTTAAAATTTTATGAGAGATTTTTGAAGACACGCAGTATTGTCCATGTGACAGGCACTAATATTTACATATATACTTGAACCTATGTGTACAGGATTATTCTTGGCTTGTCCTCGAGTGAAGGTTAAGATACAGTAAATATAAACATAACTATTCAAGATATGGAACTAGCATATGGATTATTCCAAAACATTCCTTGTACCTGCGGGATATGTGGAGTGGCTAACATATCTCCTTGAGTAGTTGAAAAGTGGAATAGCTCTAGAAGCGAAGTCATCTTCCCAAATTCTCATCTCAGTAACTTGAAGTTTTTAAAGTTTTCACAAGAAACGCATAGTTCACTGTTTACTCCTCAAATGGTACTCTCAAATCGCTTAATGGTGTATGATTCCTCACCAAGGCACAACTTAGCAATGCCTTCTTTTCCTTTCGATTTCTAAAAAGCTTATGTGGAGTTTTAGGTAGGGATAAAATATGTAGCATACTTACCTTGCATATATTGTAAAGTCAAATCCTGGATCTAAGGAGGGAAATGTCATATTCTTAGATCAAGATGTGCATGTGTGGAATATTTGGTGGCTAACCTAATTCTACTATGCTCCTTGAAACATATCTCTCTTGTTGAAACTTGAAATATTTGCAAGAGCAGGGGCTATCTCTCTTTTTTTCATGGCAAGCATCTTTGTACCCATTGTTTTCAATACTCCGGATATCTTTGTGTCCATTTTTTTTCAAATTTTTTTCTTTCTTTTTTTTCACTTTTTCTTTTGCATAGCCCCATGTCTCTTTTCTGCAACAAAACTTTTCAAGAGAGATATTCACAAGAACTTGGAGCATTTAGTTGTTGGATAAACCTATCAAACATATTTTTGTGTTCACCCCCAATGTAGGAGTCAAACATTTTGAGGTGGATGAAAAACATGTTTTTGCGTACTTCTAGTGTAGAAGCAGCACATATATGTGGCATGTACGTGGTTTTGATCTTGAGAGCATGATAAATCTCTCAACAAGGGTCAACAAGACTTGACAAAACTCAACATAAAGCAAGCAGCTTATGTGGAAAGTTTGTATCCTACAAGTACGTATATGGCTTCGGTAGGAATTTATCACCACTGAGGAGTATGTGATACTATGGTTTTATAATATTTTTATCAAAAATAAATTCTCCAAGCACCTTGACTAGAACCGGTATGATTTCTAAGCTAGAACTATATCACACTTCACAACAACTTAGTCAATATGATTTTCCTATATGATATTTTTCCCACAAGCACCAAGTATATGTGAGGAGTAAGCATTATGCATGCCAATCTTAGAGAGCTATATTCATATTCACTTTTGAAATTTTAACTTTAAGTGTTAAACTTGGTTCTTTTTAATTTACATGTTTAAACAAGTGCAAAATAGGGAATTTGCATGTTCAAACCAAATTCTAGAAGTTGTGTGCAGACTCCTTCACCAGTTCATGATGTGCTTCATTGCATTTGTTCATCATTGGGAGTTGGCATGACCCCCCCACTTCTCCAAAACAATACCTGGATTTTATTCATAGACAGAAATGGTGAAAACAAAAAGGGACTCTTCTGGTGAGAGACACCAGAGAGTGAACATTTATTCAACTGCAAAATTTTAACTAAAAGCAACTGAAGACAAAATTTAAATTTCCAAAATTTTATATTAAGGAAAAGGTTTGAGTTTTTAATGAAAGAATTCTATGAACTCAATCACATAAAGTTCCTCAACCATATTAATTTGTGGCTCAAAATAAACCTTCAAACGTTGGCCATTTACCTTAAAGGTGTTACCTGTATCATCTTGGATGGTGATGGCCCCATGAGTTGAAGTGTTGACGACCTTGAAAGGTCAATCCCACTTACTTCCGCAGTTTACCATGTCCAAAGAGCTTTACTCTTGAATTGAATAGTAGAACTTTGTCTCTGGGCTTGAACTCCTTGTGCTTGATTCTCTTATCATGCCATCTTTTTGTTCTTTCTTTGGAAATCTTGGAGTTGTGATAAGTCTTTTGTCTCCATTCTTCAAGCTCAGATAATTGCATCTGATGATTCTTGCTAGCTAGGTGGAGATCCATGTTCCATTTCTTGATTGTCTAATGGGCCTTGAATTCCAACTCAATAGGCAAATGACATGTTTTTCCATATACAAGCTGATAAGGTGACATGCCTATGGGTGTTTTGTATGCAGTTCGGTAAGCCCAAAGTGCATCAAGTAGTTTGTCCTTCCATCCCTTACCCATTTCATCCACAGTCTTTTGCAGAATATTCTTGATTTGTTTGTTAGACATTTCTGCCTGACCACTAGTTTGGGGATAGTATGGCATTGCAATGTTATGACGAACTCCATGTTCCGCTAGTTACTTCTAGAAGACTTTATCTATGAAGTGGGATCCTCCATCACTTATAACCATCCGAGGTGTACCAAAGCGGGGAAATATGACTCCATGGAACATTCTCTTGGCATGTTTTGAATCGGTAGTTTGGCATGGTATTGCTTCTACCCATTTGGATACATAGTCCACGGCCACCAAGATATACTCACAATTCTTGGACTTGGGGACCGGCCCCATGAAATCAATCCCCCACGCATCAAAGAGTTCTACTTGGAGATTGTTCATGAGAGGCATCGCATCTCACGAGTTGATGTTCCCTCGTTTTTGACATCGGTGGCATCTTCTGACAAACTCCTGTATATCTTGATACATTGTTGGCCAGAAAAAGCCACTTTGCAAGATCTTGGCATTTGTTCAGAATGCTCCATAATGTCCTCCATATGGTGAGGCATGACATCTCTCCATAATCTTGGTAGCCTCAGCCATAGGGACACATCTTCTCAACAATCCATCGGCACAAACACGGTATAGATATGGCTCATCCCATAGGTGAAAACGACTCTCATGGATCAACTTTATTTTATTATCACTAGGTGGAACATAGCCTCCCACTATAAAGTTCACGATGTTTGCATACCATGGATCAGAGTATGTTATCTTGAGCAGGGTGTCATCCCTTAGGTAGTCATTGATGGGTAACTCATGTGTTTCCATGTACTGAAGCCTAGACAAGTGGTCGGCTACCAAATTTTCTACTCCTTTTTTATCTCGAATTTCTATGTCAAACTCTTGGAGTAAAAGGATCCATCGAATTAGCCGAGGCTTAGCATCTTTCTTAGTGAGGAGGTACTTGAGAGAAGCATGATCTGTATAAATGATTACCTTTGCCCCCACTAAGTAAGATCTAAACTTGTCTATAGCAAAGACAACAACCAACAACTAGTTTTCAGTGGTAGCATAGTTGAGCTATGGTCCAGCCAAGGTTTTGCTAGCGTAGGATATGGCATAATGCTTCTTATCCTTGGTTTGGCCTAGAACAGCTCCAACTACAAAGTCGCTAGCATCACACATGATCTCAAAAGGAAGCTTCCAATCAGGTGGTTGAATAATTGGAGTTGAGATGAGTGCCTTTTTAAGGATTTGAAAGGCTTCATGGCACTCATCATTAAAAATGAAAGGTGGATCCTTAGCTAGGAGAGTAGTCAGGGGTCTAGCAATTTGAGAAAAGTCTTTAATAAAATGCCTGTAGAACCCCGCATGTCCCAAAAAGCTACAGATTCCTTTCACATTCGTGGGAGGTGGGAGTTGTTCAATGATTTCAATCTTTGCTCTATCCACTTCTATCCCATGCTCGAGCACCTTGTGTCCTAGCACAATTCCTTCCCGAACCATAAAATTACATTTCTCTTAGTTTAGGACTAAGTGTTTTTCTTCACACCGTTGTAAGACTTTGTCTAAATTCTCCAAACAATCATCAAATGTTTTGCCATAGATAGTAAAGTCATCCATGAACACCTCAATGATTTTCTTGATCATGTCAGAGAAAATGGACATCATGCACCATTGGAAAGAAGATGGAGCATTGCATAACCCGAACGACATCCGTCGGTATGCATAAGTTGCATATGGACATGTGAAAGTAGTCTTACTTTGGTCATTTGGGTGGATTGGGATTTGATGATACCCAGAGTACCCGTCAAGGAAACAAAAGAAAGAGTGATTTGCAAGCCATTCCAACATTTCATTAATGAAGGGTAATGGGAAGTGATCTTTCTTTGTAGCCTTGTTAAGTTTACGGTAATCAATGCACATACGCCACCCAATGATAGTTTGTTGAGGAATGAGTTCATTGTTCTCATTTCTATCGACCGTCATACCTCCTTTCTTTGGCATGACTTGAACTAGGCTAACCCACTCACTATTGGGCATGGGATAGATAATCCTAGCGTGCAGGAGTTTAAGGACCTCTTTCTTAACAACTTCTCACATAGCATTGTTAAGTCTCCGCTGTGGCTCCTTTGAAGGTGTGCAATCAGGCTCAATAGGGATGCAATGAGTACAAAGAGTGGGGCTAATGCCCTTGAGGTCTTGGAGTGAGTAGCCTATAACAGATCTATGCCTTTGAAGAATGGTGATAAGCTTTTGTGTTTCATCATCGGAGAGCTTGTCACTGATGATTACTAGGGTTTCCCAATTATTGTGAAGAAAGACATATTTTAGGCCAAGTGGGAGAGGTTTTAGCTCAATTGAAAGAGGCAATGGCTGCTCATTTTTATTAAGCTCAATGGGCTCTGCTAGCTCTTCCTCTTCTTGAACAAAGTGTTCATCATCGAGGGCAGGTTGAGCCATCTCTTCTAGAGATGCCATTAAAACTTCCTCAATGGAGTCTTGTTCAGGTTTGGGTTCCACCATCGTGTTAATAGAACGAGCAAGAGGAATGGCAATAGTGGAATTCCCAACCTTGAAGTCTAAATGACCTCATAGTGGTTTTTCCTGAAGAAGTCTCTTGATCGGTCTACCAATCAAGAGAGGAATTTCCTAGATGTCATAAATGTGAAAATCTAGACATATTCTAGAGTTATTGATTGTGACAGGAACAATCCTTAATACCCCATAGCTTTCAAGAATAAATCTTGATGGACTTTGTAGAAGTTTTTGAGATGGGGTTAAGGATGTGTTGGGGTAAAGAGTATCAGCTAATGTCTTCGAAATAAAGTTTATCCCGATGGAAGGATTATAGTGGATTTTCATAGCGGACCCCGTAACTTCGCACAAAAGAATGGTTGAAGGGGAGGTGTTTCGATCTACCTTAGGAGATAGCTTCGCTTCTATCAGCCATTCATAACTCATGACTGATGAGAGCCTTTTGATGTGTTCTATGTGGACCGATTCTTCATGCAAGTCAGATGAAGTGGTCTGTGCTAGAGGTCTCGCTTGGATAGACAAATTCGAGGTATTTCCATAATCTTCAAAGATATCTTCCTCGAATTCAAAGGGAAACTCTAAAGGAGATGTTTCATCGTCCTCTAGTTGGTTTTCTGTTCCCTCAACGAGAGGTTTTTCAGCAACCAAATTATGCGAAGGATCAATTGGAATTTCCAATTTGGTTGCGTGTTCCTCCTCTTTTGGCTCAAGGCTTGGCTCGTCATCTTCTTTGGGGAATTCATCATATACGCCAGTGTATGGGGTGTTTTCAAGGATTTTGTCAAGGATAGCTTTCCCCTCATGAACGGTTTTATGTGAGAATGATCCTCCTGAAGAGATATTTAGGAAAAGGGTAGCTTCTTTGCTAAGGCCATACCGTTATATATTTCTTATCCTGTAAGATAATCCTCTCACGCCCAAATTGCAATGTTACTATAGATGGCCACGCCAGCACTACCACCCAGGAGCAGCACATTCCTACACGTGTTTGGCACGCCAACCCTGTTGTGGCGGGTGCTACATTTAGTGGGATACGCTGAACCGCCTCGTTATACCTAGAAGCAAGTAGAGGCTAAAGGAATGCCGTTGTGGTATGACGTTGAGGTGGTTGTGCCGCCTCAACGCAAATAGACCTCAGTGGCTTGGTTGGAGCATCGAAGCTGATGGACAAACCCCTTGGGAAGGTACCCAAGTGGAAGCCTTGGAAGTGCTAGTTGATATTTGTCAAGAGTTTGGTGACGAGTTGATCAACAAACCAGCTGAGTCCATTCCTCGAGTAGCCCCGTCTGAGGCAGTGTGGCTAAATTTTGAGGATGATCCCTTGGTAATGACTGAGACAGAGTGGGCACAGAGCTCTAGACTAGCCATGAGTGCCACGATGGCTGTTCTAAAGATGTTCTATGATCATCAGAGCACTTATGTTAATGTTTTGATAGCCCTCCAGCAGGCACAGAATGAACGGCGCAAGTGGAAGAAATGTGCGCGCAAGTATGGTAATGAGCTTAGGGCAACCCAAAATGAGATAGGTGGTTTTATGGATGCTTTGGAAACTCGTAGGCAATAGTTTGTGAGCGCTATCAGGGAAAGAGATGCTAACCATGATCAGATCTTGTAGTTGACTCATGAGCAAGATGACGTAATCCGTCTGGCACAAACTAGGAACAATGCTAGGGTCATGGCAGAAATTTGGGCTGAAGTCAGAGAGAATGAACTCCTCTGCCAGATTGAAGGACTACAGATTGACGTTCATCGTCTCAATAATTAGATCAATCCAATTCCTCACCCTATTCTAGCGTACCCCATGGTGGGAAGACCATAGGTGATCTTCGCTGATGATGATGGCATGGAAATAGATGCCAATGTCGTCGCAGTGCCTGAAGCTACAAAAGAAGAAGAGGAGGAGGAACTGGATCCTATCGAGGATGAAGATGGTGAAGGAGTGATCGATGTTGACACCGATGAGGAGGCGTAGTTTAGTTGTAGCACCAAGCTAGATGCACTAGTTCGTTATCTTTTGCTTTCTTCGAGGAGAACATATAACTTAATTTTAGTTAGTGACCTTGATGTAATCTCTGAGACTTACATGTTGGCTCCATGTGGATGTGAGCATTAATAAAAGTCCAGCTTTGATGTTGGCAAAATTTGGCATGTAAGCATATGCATCGCGAGAATGTGCGGAGTAAAATATTTGTGATGTTATGAGGATGAATTATTGTGCCTCTGTTTATTGTATGAAATCATTCTCTCCAATAAGTTTAGTTTGACATCATTCTACAATTCATATGTAATGTTTCTGACATCATCCATCATTACTCACTATTGCACTTCTACAGATGTCATGCAATCTGCGCTCAGGTAGAGTTGGGGGTAGTGGTGATGATGATCTTCCACCACCACCACCACCCACGCCATCTGATCTGTTGGCCATGCTTGTTGAAGGTCAGCGGGCTTTAGGGGCCGCCATGCATACCCTGGCGCAGCATCAAGCACAGGGTCACAATCAACATCAGGGACCAAAGCCGAATCAGTATAGTGATTTTAAAGAGTTCCAAGACACCAAGCCGCCAATCTTCAAAGAAGCTGAAGAGCCGCTCCAGGTAGAAGAGTGGCTGAACACGCTTGAGCACAAGTTTCATTTGCTTAGGTTGACGAAACAGATGAAGGCGGAGTATGCTTCGCATCAGCTGCGAGGGCCAGTAGGTATATGGTGGTGTCATTATAGGTCCATGTTACCTGAGAATGCTCAGATCACTTGGAATTAGTTCCAGGAGGCTTTCAAGGGTCATTATATTCCTCCCAGCTTGATGGCCATGAAACACAATGAGTTCATGAAGCTGGTACAAGGCACCAAGACTCTTACTGAATATCTTCATGCATTCAATCATCTGGCAAGGTATGCCCCAGAGTTTGTTGATTTAGAAGCAAAGAGAATCGCTAGCTTCAAGAGAGGGCTTAGTCCCAAACTGATGAAGTCCATGGGGAACAACAAGAGTGCTACTTTCAATGAGTTCGTGAGTGACACTCTTACTCAAGAGAACAACATTAATGTCTATGTAGCTTCCAAGAATCACAAGAGGGCCCTTGAGGCTGGTGCATCTCAGGCTAAAGCTCTAGTGGCTAAAACTCAGTTTCGCCCACCGGCTATAGCCACAAGGTATCGTCCACCTCAAAAGAAGAATTAGGCCAAGACTAGGTTCAAGAAGGCATTTACTATTCCTCTTCTAAAGGGCACCACAGGACCAGGAAATTCTTTTGTTTCGCCCGCTAATAGGCCCTGCTGGAATTGTGGTAGGACAGGTCATTGGTCCAAGAGTTGTCCTTATCCTTAGAAGAATAATCAGAAGCAGGGGAATTCTGGTGCTCGTCAAGGTCATGTTAACTACACCAACATGACAAAGATACCCTCAGGAGAGGTGGTCACTGTGGGTAAGTTTCTTGTGAATCAACATCTTGCAGTTGTACTATTTGATTCCAGTGCTTCGCATTCATTCATGAGTCCAGCTTTTGCATCAAAGTGAATCAGGAGGTAATTACACTATCCACAGGTAGTTATTGCATTAGTGCAGCTAGAAGTAATATTTCTACCAATTAGATAGTGCATGATATGAGTATCAAAATAGAGGGATGAGTGTATACGTCCGATCTGGTAGTTTTGGTAGGATTAGGTATAGATGTAATCTTGGGGATGAAGTGGATGAGCGGTCATGGAGTGCTCATTGATACTTCCACTAGGGTCGTTATGTTGAGGGATCCTATCAACAATGAGGCTTTCCTAGTGCCACTTCCCAGAGATCTGAACCTCCACAACACTGCCAATGCTATTCAGACCCCAAGAATTGAGGATGTTTTGGTAGTTTGTGATTTTCCAGATGTATTTCCTGATGATCTACCTGGTTTACCGTTGGATCGAGATATCAAATTCAAGATCGAGTTAGTGCCGGGTACTGCCACTAGAGCTTTGGATTGAGAAGACCCTGAGGTGCCTGCCTCAACTGCCCTCTTGCGGCCCTTTGCTACTGCATGTAGATTGTTGTGGTTCTCCTGAGTCAAGGCATCACTAATGAACTCATTGTATGTGGTGCACCTTGAGTTGTCCATAGTTTTCATCAGCTTCATGCCAAGACCTCTCTTGAAGTTTTCTATCTTCTTTTCTTCTGTATCAACAAAACCTAGGGCATAACGGGACAGATTGTTCAAAGCATGCATATACTCAGTAAGGGTCTTGGTCCCTTATGTAAGTCGCATAAACTCAGCTGCCTTCATGCGCATCAGCCCAGGGGAATTAGATGTCCCCTAAAGGCTAACTTGAATTGCTCCCATGTGACCTGTGCATTGGCAGGTAAGGAGGATAGGAAATGGGTCCACCATATCCCTGCCGGTCCCTGCAGCTGATGGGATGCAAATTCTACCTTCTGATGTTCTGTGACCCTAAGTAGATGGAACTTTTGCTCAATAGTGTTGTGCCATTAATCTGCCTAGAGCGGTTCTTCAGCCACCTTGAAGATAGGTGGCTTGGTGTCTAGGAAATTCTTGAAAGAGCTATACTAATTCGGCTCAGGCCCATATTGTTGCTGACGGGCACGAGCCATGTTCTGCGCAATGAGGCGCAGGGTTTCCTCCATAGTTCTCTGACTTCATAGAAATTGTGCAAAGAACTCATTAGCAGACGGTGGTGGCGGTGGTGGTAAGTCATCATCATTGCCCTCTTCGCTGCTACCTGCTCCAGCACGAGTGTGAGTCATCTGCAAAATTGCAACAATAAGTGATTATTGGATGATATCAAGAGATTGCAGATGAATTGTATAATTATGCCAAACTGAAATTACTAGAAAGAATCTTAAATTCATAGAATAAAACAGAGGCATAATAATTCGTTATCGCAACATGACATCACCAATTTGACCACTTATCGGGCTCACAGCGTGGTAACATACAAGTCATAATCACCAGTAAAACGAAACTAGAATTTCATTAAAGTTCAACTAAACATGAAACCATAGGTAGAGTGCTGATATTACATGAAAGTCAAACCATGATTACCAACTTCAACTACAAGTCCATTACATAAATAGCAGGGATACATTTAGTGCTTTAACTAGTCACTAGGCCATTCTAATCTTCATTATGATCGCAATCGAGGTTGGAGATAGGATCATCCTCATATTCTGGCTCCACTTCTTCGTCCCAGCCATCATCTTCTACTAACATTTCTAGATCTTCTTCTTCCTCATCAAGGATCAGGTGTAGTTGGTTGTTTAGATAATGCACCTCATGCTGAAGATCCATCACTACATGCTAGGTCTATGCAAGCTACTGGCACAAGTCCCTCTCAACATGGTCCTGCTAGATGCTCATGGCGTGGGTCCTGTCTCGTTCTGCTTCTGCAATAGCTGCACGGTTATTTGCTAGGATCCACTGGCGCATAGCTATGAACGCCTTGGCACAGGCTGCCTCCAGCTGCTCCTGCAGTCCTGTTAACATTGCTTGATCATCTACTCTTGCCTCTTGGGCGATAGCTCTCTATTGATCAACTTGCTCCATTTGGGTGTGGAGATTTCCCAAAGCTACATATGCTTGATCAGTTTCCCATCGAGCCTCACTAGCTGCCTTTTTGTGCTTGCACACACGCTTCTTGTGCTTACATTGTGTGGCCTTGGCTCTCATGAGCTTATCCATGCAAGTGGTATAGGACTCCCGCCAGAAGTCCCTAGTGTCCTGACGAGTGTAGAACATCTTCATTACCACAAATATGGCGCTCATGGTGGGACTAGAACTATCTACCCGCTCATCCCAATCTCAGATCAACGCATTGTGGTTGCACTGCGCCCATACTATTGTGGATGGATCCACTCGAGGAAAACTACCAGCGGCACTGCCGGTAAGCTCATCCCCGTGCTACTAACAAATCTGACTTAGCACCTCGAAGGCTACTACTTGGGCAGCTTCCCAAGGAGTTGTTCCTTCAGATTCCGCCTTCCATTCCTATCAGAAGGGTGCTTGGGTATGAGCTGGTATGGTCAGCCGTACTTCATACAATGGTTGCCCCTCTAGGTATAGTTCATTCCAGTAATAGAGGGGTGGTTCATAATACCCCGCATTGTGCAAAACTCTCCAAAGTAGGGCAGGAGTTCCGAACATCAACAGGAAACTCTCACTTCCAGCCAGTGCTACCATCTGTACCAACAACATGTGCAACTTTCATGAGACAAAGTCATAATGGGTAAGAGTTACATAACCGAGTAAGAGATCTATAAGGGGAGGAACAATGCAAGTATGAAGTAATAATTTATCATGATGCATGCACGTTTCGTACGTCCTTACAAACTTAGGAAAAATTATTTCTAACAATATACATGGTGGCATACATACGTTCTCTCTTAAATAGCGTAGCTAGTCGGGCTACACGTTTAGCTATTAGTGTACCTGCACAAGAATTTCATTTCAGCCCAACCCCACAATTATATATGCAGAATGTAAATCTAGCCTCTAGGTTGCAACTAAATACTTCCATATATGTATACCCATACATATACTTCCGTATCAAAGCTACCCGATGACAATTTATTACCCACAATTAAATACGCACCATATACACATGCAAGCATGCATACACAGCTGTATCAAAGCTAGCACTCCCCGACCGCACGCTCACATCTTACGGTCAAGCCACTCATCAAGTTACCTTCTTACCTGGCGTAGAGGCATTTGATCCATACATTACCACTCAAGTGAATGGCATCCATACAATAGCACACCGTATGGATGACATTGAAAACCCCCAAGTTAGTACTTAAATAGCCACCTAAGAGTCCTTAACCAGGCATAAAGGACGTGATTAATGGCACACTTTAGATTTCAACTCAAGGTTTCAAATACCTATTTATATAGCTATTAGTTGCTAGAAACTGGTTTTGGAAAACAAAAACCTTTGTTTTAAATACACATGTGGCAATTAATGTTGAATCTTGCTCTGATGCTAGCTGTCATAGAACCGACCAATTTATAAGAGCATAAGTACAATGGCAGCCCGCAAGCGGTCGCACTGTCATACTTGAGCCCATATAAACCCGGTAGTCCATCGAGTACCATGATGGGTCTCGATAAATGATCCACATACAACCAAGATTGTACATGATTCAACATACATGTCACATATTACATAAAGTTCACATATATAGTTCATTCATCAGAGTAAAAAATAAAGTTATTACAAACCAAGTTCGATAGATAGTAGCGGAAGGAAATTAAAGTTTGAAACTAGAATTTGCCAACTTAGTTCAAATACAGTGCCAGCACAAGATCACAATCCACAAAATCATATAAGTGGGATTATTAAAGATGCCTGCCCAA
Organism: Miscanthus floridulus; assembly: GCF_019320115.1. NCBI lineage: Eukaryota > Viridiplantae > Streptophyta > Magnoliopsida > Poales > Poaceae > Miscanthus > Miscanthus floridulus. Next base: position 45,268,630 of record NC_089598.1, on the reverse strand, counting down.
GGCTCACTCCTCATCTACGGTAGGATAGAAGCAGTTCTTGCAATAGCCATGATAACTGTACCATCTGCAACAATGGGAATAAAACCCTAAGTACGAGAAGGTACTCAGCTAGACATACCCATCATAAACTAGAAATAAATTGACTCCAAGGATTATGCAAGGCTTTATAAGTGGAGGTAGCTTGGCAACATTTTGCATAAAAAGTGATTAACTCAGTTATACAGTTGTACTTTGGTCATCAAGTTAATTATAGCTATTCATCTCTAGACTAGCAACTATACTGTGCCAAACATGTGGTATATCATTTAAGAGCATACAATACTAACCATAGACGGTGTAGTAATTCCATGTTTATCCGAACCATCACATTCCATAATACAATTACTACGATGTTGGAGCTAGCCAAGTTTCTCACTATCCGGGAGAGACGACGATTTGAATCGATTTCAACTAGCTAGGAATTTATTCCTAACATAAACCCAGACATACCTACGCCAAGGTAGTCTTAGGTCACCTTTGTTACAACTCAAGTCCACATTTCGCTGGTTCGCCTAGTGCCGCACAATCAGGGACAACCAGCTGCTAGGACGTTCAGGCCCGGCCTGCCCTTAGGCTCATGCCTAGCTCCCCACACATCCTTACTACCATCTAGAGTGCACACTTTTACAGAGTGGGGCCCAGCTTGAGTTGAGCTACTCGGCTTCATGGTCGGAATGAGTTATTCAGCTAGCTAAGTGATAGACATGCGTTCAATCTTGTCAGAAGGGCCAACAACGGTATGTCCTTAATCGGCACAGACGGAATCACATGAGTCATCCTACACATAGACTCCGCCTGGCCTCCATTTACATTACCCCATGGTTCTTTTCCACGATAGCAAATATAGCCAACCGTGCTTCGGTATCCACCTATATCTCGCAGGTGACAGGAAATCATGCGACTTCTACCAGTCTAAGCATGGCTAAGCATATATTTGATCCTAGACCTACACAGGGTTAAAGGTATATGCAACTGGACAAGGTAGTTCTATGCATCAAGTGTTTCCAATCAACTCTTATAACCTAATGCATCAAACATAAAGGACTCAAGTAATATTTTGTAAAACATGGGTGACTTAGAATGCTCCGGGGCTTGCCTTTGGGGAAAGAGGTGGGTTGGTGATCTGAGCACTCAGGGAGCTCTTCAGGAGTCTGCTCCTCTTCTCCTAGAGCTGTGGCTTGAGGAGTCTCCTGCTGATCCTCTTCCTCTTCTTCGTTGAAGTCCAGCAACGTTATCTCCTCGATTGATCCTATATGCATGAGTATAGCATAAGATATCGCAAATGCATATACGATGACACATGTAATATGATATAATGTGATGAATGCATCCTCATAAGGACTTTCAATAGCATGGTAATAAAGTAATAACAAGTGCATCTTATTTTACTGAGTAGGTGCATATCTCTTCTCTACTACTTGAGTAAACACTTTTGTAATCTATTTACCGGACTACAAGACAACAACTCATTGTTTTAACCATAACTAGAGTTATACACATCAAAATAATATCGGTGTGGATATTCTGGAAAGCTTATGAAATTGTCTACAACTTTATTTTAATACCCTTAATGTGATTCAATAGTCATCTAGGTCAAATAATTCAGTTATTCAAATCTGTCTAGAAAGTAAACATTTCGGACAACAAACTTCTAACAACCAAAACTCTTAAACCCTAAGGCCTATGACTACAAAAATTTAACACAAGGTAGATCAGTAAGTTATCTACAACTTTGTTGGCAACAAGTTTTATAGAAAAATGCCCTTATCAACATGAAATCATCAACTCGACCAAAACTATGCATGCAGCCATTCATTTGATTTATAAAGCAATAATTATTTAGTTGCATACAACCAATTGCTTCTAAGCCTTACAATTAACATCAATAGTTTATATGTATCACAAGTACCATAGAAAACATCATGGTCAAGCACAATTTATTTATTTACATGCCTTTATTAATTTAATTAGATAATTAGGTGTAATAACAAACATATACTAAATGTGCACAATAAATTCTCATAAAATTACAATAGCTTCCAAGTGCCCCCAATAGACTACTATAAAAATTTCATACGATTTGAACATGTATAACATCCTCTTCAAAAATGACAAGCTAGCAAAGTCTATTTTAGTGAAAATAGTTAACCCTATAGAAAAGTGTCAAACAACAGATTTTATATTTTTCTTAGCTTAATACTAGTGCCATAATACTGTACAAAAATTTGTAGGGCAACATGTTACTTATTTTTATCCCTATAAATTTCCTCAGAAAACACCATTTATTAATAGATAAATAGAAAGACCCTAATTCAATCAAGTTTACTGCAAGTTTAATATTTTTCCTAGCTAGAGCATGTCAAGACAAGACTAGCAAAATTGGAATCACAATTTTATCACTTTCCTAGCTAAAGTTACACATTTTACAAGATTGTAAACTTTAAAAAAGCACTTATCTAGCTACATTTTATTCACCTAGAAAAATACTAGAAACGGTGCATTTCATATTTTTATAAAATACTACACTTCATGAAGAATCTAACAAAATTTGGTTCACCAAATTTGGACATCTACAACTCAACTTATGATTTTTCAAAGTTTGCATACATTTCTGAAATAAATGAACTAGCATTCAAATCTACAGCCGCTGATAGCTGGGACCCATGAGTCAGCTGGGCCCATGCGTTAGTGGCACAAAATAGAGCAGCAGAGCTGACTGGCCAGAGTTCGCTGACGGCAAGCTCTCCGACGATAGCACCGACACCACAATGCTCCCCAAGACCCTCCGCACACATTGGGCTAGCTAGCTACTTCGATTACAGACGCTAAAGGTGACGGCGACGCTCATTGCGGCACGGCGGACTACGTCGACGGTGAGCCACCGAGTTGGCCGAGATAGCCCAAATTAGGGTTTGGTTGAGCTTCTACATCCTACGGCGAATCTAGCACACACACAAGCAAGGCAAACGGTGGTCGGAGGTGGCCCGGCCACATGCGGCGTGTCATGGCGGTGAGATGACGACGATGGCCGCGGCGCTGCACAGGAGGCTTACCATGCGCTGCTAGCTAGTCAATGGGTTCGGTGATGTGGTGGGAACATGGTTGAGCTATGACTACGGCGAGCGAGCGGTGCGAGCGCAGTGTGAAGCCGAGCGGCCAACAATGGCATCGACGCCGAGCGCTGTGGCTACGGGTAGGTGCGCGAGCGAAGGAAGGCAGTGGAGAGGGAGAGAGCGTGAAGGAGTGGAAGAACTGAGCCACATCGGTGCTCCTTAAGCGTGTGCCAGCACACAGCGACGGGGGCCGACATCGGCCAGCGGCGACCACGTGGTGGCCGGACTTTGTCAGCGGTCGGCCACTAGTGGCCAGGCCGAGTAGGCCATCAGAGCCTGTTTCCATGACTGACAGCGCCATTTGATGATGCTTAGGTGCCTAATCCATGGCTCATTAGCGAAAACTTTCTTAACAAAAGTTGAAGATCTACATACCAGCTCCAACATCTCTTAAATGATCAAGGTCTAAATCGCAACGGTTAGGAAGATACATCACTCCAAAGTCAGGCACGCCGAACTATAAACTCATCATGACTTAGAAAATTTCTAAGTGTGGAAAAATTATGTTTTGCTGATTTTTGTGAGCTCAAAATGTCCAAGCTAGGCAGTGAATTAGCTCATGACCCAACAATAAAAGTTGTTGCTCTACTCAAATACTACAACTTTGCTTAAGGATGCTTTGCCATGCAAAGAATCTATGACATAGTTCAACCTAGGTCAAACATACCACTTGAAAAAGATGACTTACACTATAACTATGACTTAGAGACGAAACTATCCTGAGTCATGAATACCAAAGTTGTTCATTGTGACATTATAAACATGCTAAAGGTATTCCTAAGGTTGCACACACATTTATACATTGGTTACATACAATACTTCCTAGGTCAACAAGCACATTATCACTTAGGAGCTTAATTAGATAAGGTGATCTACATGAACATTGTTCCATTAGTCATCCTAAGTGTAGCTAAGGTGTTTTAGTGACCAACATCAACCACTTACACTTATTCACACATGATCATAAGCATACACATATGGAAACATAAAATAACAAGGCATGTTTCACATGTTAAAGCTCATATATGAATGCTTGATGATTATGCTCATGCAATGCAAGTGAAATTATCCAACCCTAACACCTAGGGTGTTATAGTATATCGGATGAATTCAGTATTCATGGAGGAACTAGACAAATTTGTGGTTGTCTTCATTGATGACATCTTGATCTTTTCCACGAATGCCAAAGAACATGCCGAGCATCTGAGAAGTATTTTATCCAGACTACGAGAACATAAGCTTTACGCCAAGTTCAGTAAATGTGAGTTTTGGCTAAAGAAAGTACCTTTCTTGGGTCATGTGTTGTCTGATGAAGGGATTTCGGTTGATCCAACTAAGGTGCAAGAAGTCTTGAATTAGAAAGCACCAACTTCAGTGCATGAGGTTAGAAGTTTCCTTGGTCTGGCTAGCTATTATCGTCGCTTCATCCCAGATTTCTCTAAGATAGCCAAGCCCATGACCAGGTTGCTTCAGAAAGATGTGAAGTTTGTTTGGACTCCGGAGTGTGAAACTACTTTTTGCACTTTGTGGACTTTGTTGACCTCAGCTCCTGTTTTGGCACAACCTGATATCAAGAAGCCTTTTGATGTGTTTTGTGATGCATCAGGTACTGGTTTAGGATGTGTTCTTATGCATGAAGGTCAGGTTATTGCTTATGCCTCATGTCAGCTAAGGAAGCATGAAGCCAATTATCCAACTCATGATCTAGAGTTAGCTGTTGTTGTTCATGCCTTGAAGATTTGGAGGCATTACCTGCTCGGTAACGTGTGTCATATCTATACCGAACATAAAAGTCTCAAATATATCTTCACTCAACCAGAATTGAACATGAGGTAGAAAAGATGGCTAGAGTTGATCAAAGATTATAACTTAGAAGTACATTATCATCCTGGCAAGGCAAATGTGGTTGCCAATGCCTTGAGTAGAAAATCTCATTGCAATTCTCTCTTGGAAGAAGATTATCATTTGGCACATCTGTTACATCCTGCGGTGTTGCATAGTATTACTCTTAGTTGCTCTCTTGAAAGTAAAATCATTGAGCTTTAGAAATCCGATGTGGGTGTGTTCCACATAAAAAGGAAGATGAAGGAGCAAGAAACAATACACTTTCGAGTAGATGAGAAGGGTGTCTTATGGTTTAAGGATAGACTGGTAGTGTCGAAGGATAAAGACTTAGAAACCAAATCTTAGGTGAAGCTCACTCATCCAAGTTATCTATTCACCCAGGAAGTAGCAAAATGTATCAATACTTGAAACCTCGCTTTTGGTGGACCAAGATGAAGAAAGAAATCACAGCTTATGTTGCAAGGTGTGACAATTGTTGTAGAGTCAAAGCAATTCACTTGAAGCCTGCTGGACTTCAACCATTGTCTATTCTAGGGTGGAAATGGGAAGAGATTAGTATGGATTTCATTGTTGGACTCCCCCCTACTCAAAAGAATTTTAATTCTATATGGGTAATAGTGGACCGTTTAACCAAGTCTGCTCATTTCATACTAGTTAGAACTGATTATCGACCAAGTGACTATGCTGAGTTATATGTTAATCAGATAGTACATCTCCATGGTGTTCCTAGAACCATTGTATCTGACAGAGGACCTCAGTTCACCGCTTGTTTTTGGGAACATTTGCACAAGATGTCAGGCACCAACTTAGTCAAAAGTTCTACTTATCATCCATAGACCTCCAGACAGATGGAGCAGGTGAATCAAATATTGGAAGACATGTTAAGAGCATGTGTCATATCTTCTAAAGGCTCATGGGAGAAGTGGTTACCCTTGGCTGAATTTTCCTATAATAATAGCTATCAAGAAAGTATCAAGATGGCTCCGTTTGAAGTGTTGTATGGCCGCAAGTGTAGAACTCCTTTGAACTAGGTTGAATCTAGAGAAAGGAAATACTACAACATTGATTTTGTTGAAGAGGCTGAACAACAAGTCCGTACTATCTAGAAGCATATGGAAGCTGCTCAAGCTAGGCAGAAAAGTTATGTAGATAAAAGAAGGAAGCCCATTGAGTTTGAAGTTGGTGATTACGTTTATCTGAAAGTATCACTAATGAAAGGTGTGCAACGGTTAGGAGTAAAGAGGAAGCTTGCACCTAGATATGTAGGTCCATATCTGATCATAAAGAAGAGTGGGAGAGTAGCCTACAAGATAGAGTTACCTTATGAGATGAGAGCTATCTTCAATGTTTTTCATGTCTCTCAATTGAAGAAATGTCTCCGTATTCTCGAAGAAAGGGTTTCACTTAGAAATATCAAGTTGAAATCAGATCTATCCTATGAAGAAAGTCCGGTGCGGGTTATTGATACTAAAGAGAGAGTAACCCAGAGTCAGGTGGTTAAGTTTTATAAGGTCATGTGGAGTAATCAGGGTAGTGAGAGCGATGCAACATGGGAACGGGAAGATTATTTGAAGGATGTATACCCTACCTTTTATTCAAAATGGTACGCTTTTCAAATCTTAGGGCGAGATTTTTATAAGGGGAAGGTTGTAACACCCTAGGTGTTAGGCTTACATAATTGCACTTGCCTTGCATGAGCATAAGCATCAAGCATTCCTATATGAGCTTTCACATATGAAACATGCAATTGAAACATGTGAAACATGACTTGTTATTTTATGTTTTCCCTATGTGTATGCTTATGATCATGTATGATTGAGTGCAAGTGGTTGATGTTGGTCACTAAAATACCTTAGCTACACTTAGGATACTTAATGGAACAATGTTCATGTGGATCACTTTACCTAATGATGTTCCTAAGTGAGGATATGCTGAGTTTGACCTAGGATTTACATGTGATCAATGTATGAAAAGATTGTGCAACCATAGGAGTACTTCAAACATGTTTAGAATGTCACTAGGAACTACTTTGGTATTCATGACTAAAGCTAGTTTGGTCTCTAAGTCATACCTATAGTGTAAAGTACCAATTTCATGTGGTATGTTTGACTGGAGTTGAATTGCATTTTAGAAACTTTGCATGGATGTACACCCTAAAACAAAGTTGTAGTACTTGAGTAGTGTAACAACTTTTATTTTTGGGTCATAGGCTATTTCAGCTCCTGACATGCTTGAAATTGGATCACCAAAATCATTGAAATGCTATTTTCAAACTTAGAAAATTTTCTAAGTTATAACTGAGTTTATAGTTTGACGTAGCCAACTTTGGGTTGATGTAACTCTTAATCCTTTGTGAATTAGCTAATACTTTCTAAAGAAAAATTTTAGCTCTATCATAGCTCTACAACTTTGATTTAAGGGGATTTTGCTAACTCCCCACCGATTAGGATTTAGGAGGGGGAGAAATACCTCTATCAGTCGATGTTGCTAGCTCTGATGACCGTCGCGTCCATGCCGTCATGGCTGACCACCGTCAGGCCAGGCACGCCAAGTGGAAGGACGTCAGCATTGCCCCCACTTGTCAGGCCGTCGTGGACACAACGACGCCATGCACCTGCTGGCTCACTTACTCGCTTCGCCCGTGCCCATTCGCCTCATCCATGCCACTCAAAGCCGAGCGCCGCGCCATGCCATTACTATCGAGAAAGCCACCACCACGTAGCTTCTCCGCTGGCCAGCCATCATGCAATTGCTCACACAAGTAGATGCGCCGTGCTTCGCTCTACACTCTCAACCCTTTTGCTATCGCGTTCATGACCAAGTGAGGGCCTATCGGCCATTCCCGTCACCACCGCCATGATTGGCACCTCACCAGACCATGAGCTCGCCGTGGCCCGAGCTTACCACCGTTCCTCCATGCTTCCTTTCCTTTGCATTGTCTTCCCCGTGTCTCGTAGATGCTTTTACCCTACCTCGCCTAACTACTACCCCTCTGACATCATCGGCGTGTGAGCCTCGCCGAAGTGAGCCTCGATGTCGCGTGGGCATGCCCGTGGCCAAACTTCTTGAGCTCACTAACTAACCCTAGAGTATCATGAATAGCTTCGCCTGAGCATCATGATGCTGTAGCGCCTCTCGCCGGGACCTACCATGGCCAGAGATGGCTAGCATACCGCTGTGCAGTGCCACTGTGCCGCCATGGCCGGTGACAAGCCAGCTCCGGTGTGCCCATGCCCTAACCACCTACCTCTATCGACGCTGGAGAGAGAGAGAGGAACACCATGGTGGTGTCGGTTTCACCGGAGAGTTCACCGTCGGCGAGCTAGCGCCGGTTGACCACCATCCGCTGTCTTGGTTTGACTGACCTATGGGGTCCCCTGACTTGTGGGTCCCTCGTGTCAGTGACTGCCGTGTTAGGTGTTGTGTATTTCTTTTTAGATTTTGGTGCTAACTTCAGAAAATGATATCTAGGGCTAGGAGTGTCCTATTCGAGTGAACTAAATTTTGTTGGGTTCCACATGAAGTGTAGTATTTGATAAAAATATGAAATGCACTATTTCTTCTATTTTTCAAGGTGAAAAAATAGAGTTTGATAAATGCTTTTAAATGGTTTCAATCTTGTAAAATCTATAACTTGAGCTAGGAAAGTGCTAAAAATGTGATTTCAATTTTATTAGTCTGGTATTGTCATGTACTACCTAGAAAAAAATATTGTTATCACTGTGATCTTGGTGGAAATAGGAGTTTGCTATTTATCTTAAATTAATGCTAGATTCTTGTGCTATTTTCATGGTAAAAATATGTATCCATTGAGCATGAAACTTTTTGTATAGTGTTCTTGTGCTGTGATGAAGCTAATAAAAATATGAATACTATTGTTTGACACCTTTTAATAGCATTGGCAATTTATGACATTTTAAGCCCTGCTGGCTTGTCATTTTTGTGTAGGATGTTATGCTTGTTCAAATGCTGTGAAATTTATACAATAGCCTACTAGGAACACATATATGCTACTGTAATTTTTGCGGAATTTTTTGTACACTTTGTCTATGTGTTTATTATTTAACCTAATTATTGAAATAAATTAATAAAGGTATGAAAAGAATTTATTTAGGAATGGCCACTATGTTTTCTAGTGTTTATTTGATGTATGTTAACTGTTGGTAACTTTGGTAGTGCTCAAAGTACCATTCTTGTATGTAGTGAAATATTATTTTTCACTATAATTCACTTATAGTGAATTTCTGGATAGATTTTAGAGTTAAGCAAATTACATAGTGAAGATGATGTTTTCTATGAATCTTGTCTATAACAAAGTTGTAGCTAACTCACTTAACTAGCTTGTGTTAAATGTTCATGTCATTTGGCCAAATAGTTTATGAGTTATGACTATTCAAAGTTAGTTTTCAGAAATTGTAGTTCTCTAGAATTTCTGGACCAGATTTGATAAATGTGACTGTTTGACCCTTTTAACTTGGGAATCATGCTAGGATGATTAAATATGAATTGTATACAATTTCATAAGCTTTCCATATTGTCTTGTTGCATATCTTTTGGATTAGTACAACTCCAGTAATGAGTTAAACTAGCAGCTACTGTTTACAGCCTTGAATCTGTGAATGCAGTGAAGGACTTGATTGCTTTATATGAGTTGATGTGATGATTTAGAGGCTTAGGCTAATTAAGATAAATTGTTAGTTCCTCTTACTGAAGATGAACAACTTTATCTTAGGTTGTTAGAGCTTGGTGAGTGGGTAGTTCTTGCTTTCATGAAAAGATTTGCATCTACTCAGTAAAATAAATGTTAATCTTGAATCATCATATTATTATGTGTCCATCTATACATGGTTGTACATTTCATCATCACCTTCCATCTCTTTTGCATGCATGACTCTTATGCTATGCATATGCATGCAATAGGTGTTTCGGAGGGAGTCACAATTCTGGAATTCGAGCAAGGACTTTCGGAGGAGCAGCAGCAAGCTCAGGAGCAGGAGGTGTAGGCCTTAGAAGAAGGAGCCAATGAAGAAGAAGTCCTTGAGTGTCCTGATCACCAACCTTCCTCTATTCTAAAAGGCAAGCCCCAAAGCATTCTAAGTCTCCTATGTTTTAAAAAGTGATTACTTTGAGTATCTTATATGTTTGATGCATTAAGTGATAGGAATTGGATGCAAACACTTGTTGCATATCTATCTATTCCTTGTCCAGTAAACATACCCTGAATCCTATTTAGGTCTAGGAGCAAATCAAAGCTTAGCCATGCTTAGACCGGTAAAGTCAGGTGATTTCCTATCACCTACAAGATAGGATGATGTCTGGTTACGGTTGGCTATATTTGCTATCGTGGAAATAACCATGTGTTAATAATGAATGGAGACCGGGCGGGATTTCGATAGTGAAACAACAAGGCAAGGAGGTCTTGGGTGTGGATCTATCCCTGTCTATGTCGGTTAAGGACCGATTCGCTATACGTCCTCATGTCATGTTGAACGCATGCCTATCACTTTGTTGGCTGGATAACTCATTCCGACCACAAAGCTGAGTAGCTCAACTAAGGCCGGAAGCCAAGAAGTGAAAGTGCGCACTCTGGTGGTAGTAAGGATGTGCGGGGAGCCATTGGCGTAAGTCCAGAAGAAGAGATTGACCTCCTGGTAGAGTGGATTCCCTGAGAGTGTGGCACTGCGCGGACCCACAAATTTGTTCCTGAGTTGTACCAAAGGTGACCTGAGGCAACCACTGATCAGGTTGATTGGGTTTGTGTTATGAATAATTCTCCAGCTGGGTAGGAATCGATTCGAATCGCCGTCTCTCCCGGATAGTGAGAACTTGACTGAGCAGCGGCAACGTAGAGACACTTAATTGAACTTGATGGTTAAAATGATGATGATGATGTTACGACATTATACCGAATATGGTTACTAATATTTATAGTTTAATCAATTGCTTGCTCTAGTATAGGTGCTAATCTAGATGATAGGTTAATATTGATAACTTGCTGCTTAACTAATGATTTAAATTATGCTCTTGTATCATTAAAGCTTTTATGCAAAATAGTTGTCAAGCGAGATCCACTGATAAAGCCTTGCATACTCCTTGGTGTCATTTATTTTTGGTTTACGATGGGTAAGTCTAGCTGAGTACATTCTTGTACTCAAGGTTTATTCCCTCTTGTTGCAGATGACGTGCTTTATAACGGCTACTGCAAGTATTGTCTCCACCCCATAGGGGATGAAGACTAGATCATGGGCATGATCTTCTATGTTATCTTATCATGATGCTTTTGCTAGATATGACTATGGAATTGTCTTGTATTTGAACTAAGTGTGTGTGGTGGTCTCAAACTACTTTGCTTTCGCTATTTGTGAACTCATGTTGTAATAACTATGTGAACTCCGATGTATGAGGTACTTGTGAACTACTCATGAAATGGATGTAATATGTGGCTTGTTATGCTAAATCACTACGATCTTGGTTGTATGCAAGTTGGTTTAAAATCCTTCGTGGTTTTAGTTGACTACCGGGTTTATATGAGTTCAAGTATGATGGTTTGATCACTCCGGTGATTGCTTTCGTACTTGTGCTCTTATAAATTGGTCGGTTCCGTTACACAAACCACCATAAAATAGAACAATTTTATCTTCCATGTCCTCTACTATCCCACAACGTATTGCACATTTTTGAAACTCTACATAATATTCCTGGACAGACATATTACCCTGCTCTAAGCGCTGCAATTTCTTACGCCATTCATGTTTATAAGAAGGAGGAATAAAACGATCACACATTGCTTCTTTAAGTCTATCCCATGATTGAGGTTGTTGATGCAAATTGCCTAGTTCTCTTCACCAGAATTGAGCAAAATATTTGAATTCACTAGTGACATGTTTAACTCTATGTATGTTAGGAACTAGGTGGGAATTAAACTCTTGTTCTACAGCTATCTCCCAATCAAAATATTTTTCTCCATCATATAATCCAGAATAGGATGGTATAGTCAATTTATGTCACATACCTTAATGATTATAGTCTATATGTGATGGTTGATTGTTCTTTATTTGGTCCATCCTTGTAAACTTCTAGTCCATTATTTTCTGCAATTCACTCTAAAACAGAAACTCATTGTTTGATATTGTTAGAAATCAAAATAAATGCCTTTCAACTATTTATGGATCAGTAGAATCACACCCTCACACACTGTCTTACCAAGTTCTTACAAGGTTCTTACCAACGCAAAGCAATGGACGGTACAACCAGCGATAGGTTCATGATACCTATGAGGAAGTGGCACCGAGATTGCAAGGTCTTTTTCTGTACCGATCTAAAGTATATGTGAAGCTTGGGAGGCTTAAATATGGTAGCAAGGAATAACAATAATTTAATTCAGAAATTGCAAGATTGAAAAGTAATCCCAAGCTAGTTTATGTCGCCGGCCTAAATGACCTAGTTCAAGCAAGCAACTATACAACTTAGCACAAGGACATAAAAGGATGCAAGCACTTCTAATATTTCACTTTCCTTATTTTTTTTATTTATCTTTCTCTTTTTTTTGTGCAGCTTTTTTTTGCACTTTTGCCTTTTGTTCTTCTCTGATTTTTTTTCTTCCGTGGCTCTTTTCTTTTGCACTTTGGCTTTTCCTATTTCCCTTTCTTTTTATTATTACCAGAAAGTGCCGCAAGCTAGCTAAACAGAATAAAAAAAATAATCACAAGCACCAATTGCCCAATTATTGTCCCTGTCGGCTAACAGCATATATGAATAAATTGCTTTCACACAATCTAGCTGTTTGGACTTCAACTTCGATATAGATGCTGGTACATTCAATTCTGACAGCACCAGAAGCTGACGCAGTAAACAAGTAGGGTACGATGTACTTCTTTCTCCTATAGCTCAGGACGTTCAAAAACGAATCTGATATTTTATTCCGTACAACAAATAGAGCTATCCTTCTGCTTCTAATCTCTCATGGAGAATCAACCTCTCTCCTTTATCCGCTTCCGGCAACTAAGACCAGCAAGTTCGTTTTTTACTCAAAGCCTAGAAACTCGCTTGACAACTATGACGAACACAAAGACACACGAGGGACGACCGTTTAATAAAACAAACTGAAATAAAAAATATTGCAACGACACAAAGGGTAATTGGATAGAGGAAAAACAATGATGAATACAAAGATTTTTGTCGGGCAATTTTCTGGATTTATGGGATGAAAATAAACACAACTAAACTAGATAAATGCGAACTTGATGGTATACCTGAAGCTCTGAATACCACTTGATGGGACGGGGTCTCGATCTTCCGTCTGGTTCAAGATAAAAGCGACACACCGATCCGGCTTCAAATCACAAAGACCAGAACCCTGTAACCTTAGCACCATATCTCCTCTGGTTATCAACCGTGTCACAATCCAGTTGATCTCGCCAAGAAGGCCAATCCCTGCTGCGAATCGAGGAACACAGGCAAGAACAAGATAAACACAACTCAAGTATAGTGACAATTGCTGATGTATGATTAAGCACATGAATGTGGGATTTCACAAACCAATATCGGTGACTGTTTAAAGACAGATTGATCTAACGCAAAACCCAAACCCTAACATAGGCGGCGGCTACTGATTATATACCCTAAGGGGCGTCCAAGGACCCCTCTTCACGTCCTAAAGGTGTCCCAATGCGTTACAAGGCCCAACGGCCCAAAAGACGGCGACGCAGCGCCCTGACAGATTCTAGATGTCATTTTATTTCGACGTTTTCTGTTGATTATGATGGAATATTGATGTGAGACCACTTCTATTAGTTACCTTATCAAATTATCTTTCCATCCATGTGTGGATCATCGAAAACGGAGTTCGTATGTGACCTGGGCGTCCGTTTTACTATACGTTGCTCTTGGAGCCTGAGATGGACTCGAACTTGACTTGGATTGGGCTTCCAACTTGGCTTGGACGCCCTTGCTTGCCTCTTAAGGTGGTGGCCAAGGGGGAGGACGTCCAAGGGCTTCCTTTATGTGTTCTCCATCTCCTTGGGGCGTGCTCCAACTTGGGCCAGGGTCCCAAGGGTAAAAAACAAGCCCATGATGATGATGTAGCTCCCGGCAGAAATAGTGATAGTATGTCTTGATGGTTTGGTGGCCTTGCTGACAATATATTGATACGGGACTAGATCTATTTGAAAGCTTATCAAACAAGCTTTCCATCAAGTGCTCATTGACCGCAATCGCACTCCGGATGGATGAGTTATGACCTTCCCAATGAAGCATTGTCGGGCCACCGATGAACTGAAAGTTCAACTTTGACGGACTTGCACTTTGAGACACATTTGTACCTACAAGCAAATAATGACATGTACATGTGGAACCAAGTGAATTGTACCAAAAATCACTATACAAATGTAGGAACGAGCTCACCTTATAATCAATGCTCATATCCGAAGGTGTCATGTCCTCATCAGGTTACGCTAAGGAAACATGGGATGACGCTCTCCTTTAATGACTAGGTGTATGTAAATTTCTGATAAAAGGTCAATTGGGGTAAAAACATGGGGTGCTCCTATCTCAATGTGGGGATATGAGTGGTGGTTGCGAAGATTTTCTAACTTTGCGGTCATGTCCCCCAAACACCTTCGAGATGTGTTTAACTCTGAGGTAAGGCATCCGTAAGAGACATCTAGAGCTCGGATAAGCTCAGACATTCTACAGCTCTGGGTATCATCCTCATGTTCAGGATGTGGGTATATACTTCATTCACACCGCAGGTGATTCGGTAAGGGAAGTAGGCAAAGGTATAGGAATAGTTAAGCTCTGAGTATCTGCTTCTAAGGCTGGTAAAGGCACTAGCTTGTATTGCTGCTTTAGGAGAACTTCCAACACCAGAAAAGATGTGAGATCTTTCTAGCGGACCGGTCATGAGACGTGGATGTAGAAGAACACTAGCCACTAGCATAGCATTCTACAAGATTGGGACCTATTTTAGTTGTGTAGACAAAGTACTCCGGTGCGTGAGAGAAGTTGGCACGCCACATGAGCTCTCGTAGTATAGGTGGAAACCCTTCAGTTCCTTCAGCCCTAGTCATGACGAATGGTACACCTCGAGGCATTCTAAGAAAGCATAAGGGTAAGTCAGAAGTAGCCTTTTTAGCCAAATTAGAGTTGAAATTAATTTGCATAGTTCATTTTGAAGTTTTGTAAACTAATACGACAACACTTCTGTAATAACATGCTCTAATACCAGCTATGGCAGAACCGCCCAAGTTATATGGCCCACATGTGCCTGTCATTGTCCTTCAGACTTCAGACTGCTGTACATGGGAGCTAGACAACCCTGGTAGTTTGTTGGGTGTCCTCGGGGAACCCCGAATCATCCACGTTTACCTTTTCGAGCAGGATACATCATAGGAAGTATTGCGGTATTACAACAGTTGTACAAATATACAAATATATTACATTAGAGTAAGTAGCAGAAGTCTTACAAACCATTCATTTAGTTATTACAAACTATAAGTTTGAGCAATTCAGGCAGTGGGGTAGCAAAATAGGTAACACTTATACTAGAATCAAAAGAAGTTCACCCTGCCCAAGGGTGCACAACAACTGATCTACTACTGGGACACCTCTAGAACCGTCATACAGTAGGGTCAAAAGCCTAACTGCTCATGAGTAACAAGGGTTTAACAAACCCTGAGTAAAAAGGTACTCAACAAGACTTAACCAACGAAAAGGAAAGACTCCAAGGATATGCAGGCTTATGGGGAATCAAGGTAAGTCTATAGCAAGAATCAAGATTAACTTTTACAGAAAAGCTTACTAATGATCAATCCTTACTTTCAAGGTTTTAGCTCAAGTTAAATAATTATAAGTCTCTTATTTGCACCTGATCTAAATCAATCACTTCTTTATCATTCCCATCTCATGATCATAGTGCTAATATTTTAGTTTATTAACTACGATGTAAGTCAGAGGATCGGTTCTCCTTCTCCAAGAAGCATGGCGATTCGAATCAATTTGGCCCAGCTAGGGTTTCTTTACCACACGACATATGTAGGTCTAGGAATGGTCCTGAACCTACATATATCAACCCTCACTCGGATCCTCCAAAACATGAACGGGTCCTGCGCTACCCGAGAGCATAGTACTCCACCTCCCGGCGCCGCTCCTGGTGGATTCACAGGATGTGTACACACCAAATTTTTTATTTTTAGCCCTTTTTTGAAAATTTTTCACAAATATGCCCCTAGAGGTATGATTTCAAAATCAGAACCCTTATCTCGGCTCCATCGTTGCTGGTGCTGAGCTTACACTTCTTGGTGCCATCGTTGCTGGCGCCGAGGTCTTGGGCTCGACGTAGACATGGCGGTGACTTGGCAGGCAGCTCGGCGTCGTAGATCCTGGCGCCAAGCTTGGCATCGTAGATCCTAGCCCCAAGCTTGGCATCGTAGATCTTGGCGCCGAGCTTGGCGCCAGGATCTATGGCGCCGAGGTGGTGTTTTAACTCAGCCCCCAACCTTCCTACCCGAGCCTTCTTCCTCTTCTTTCTCCTCCCTCTCAGGTTTTTTTGCTCCCCACTTCGCCCTACATCACGAATAGGCATATTGGACCTTGGAAACTTTGATTTGATCCGTAGATCTTTGAGAGCAAGGTATCCTCACTCCCCTCCTAGTTTTTTTCGCATCAATTCAGTATATATTAGTCAGATTTTTCAACCTAAGAATCATCATTACTTAGGGTTTCATGCAATTTTTAATATTTGTATTATACAACCGTAGGATGCCAAGGCATGGAAAAACTAGCAAACCATGGTAAACACAGTGCATGTTGTTATGTTATGGGTTCATTGTTGTGCATCAAATGGGAAACCCTCAGTTTAGGGTTTAATGTTAATTGCTTCCAGTTCTTATAACGAAATTGATTGAATTGTAGTTATGGCCGGATGACCGGAAATGCCTTCGACCCATTGCCTCTGCATAGTGGTGTTTCAGTGCCCATGTGCTTTTGCAGCGATCCTTGCAAGGTAGCCAAGTCCGATGAAGAGGACACGTATAGGTAGAGGTATTGAATGTGTTCCAATTTTGCGTTTGAGCCTACACTTCATCAGCGCCACATTAACAAGATGGTGAGGAATTGATGTTTGTGTCATATGACATCTTGCAAGATTTTTTTGTTTTGTAACAATTGCAATTTTTGCAGACCCCTCCACTGCTCTATGATTTTGAGCAGTGGATCGACACTGAGATCAAGCCTAAAGACAAGGAATGGATGCAGAAACTATTGCAGTGGGAGGCAGAGGACAAGGAGATGATGGAGAAGAGACGCGTAGAGGAGGCTGCAAAAAAGGAGCACAAGGAAGAGGATGAAGGGAGGCGTGTTGCTGTGTACATGGAGGAGAGGGAGAAGAAGCTTAAGCGTGCACGCCAAGCGAAAGCAGCGATGGAGGAGAATCCCTATGCCCTAAAGAAGGGAAAGTGGCCTCGTTGCACTCAGTAGTCTCCATGACTTGCTACTTCTATGGTTTATTCATGAACAATGTTATCTACTGTCAGCACATACTTCTAGTATTATTGTGTTGTTTAATGTGGCATAGTATTGAACTTTTCATTATGTAGTTGTTTTCATTATTTATGGTCATAATATTCAGTATAATGTTGCGGACGTAGTGAAATGTGATCACGTGCTGCAAACACAACCTAACGAAGTAGGGCATTATATAATTCAACACACAAAACACATGAAATGACATGTGAGAACATGTATCAAACTAGGGTACAGAGTTCCTGCGACTAAACCTAACATGCCTTAGGTAATTAAACCAAACAACAAACACATGGATGTGCCATGTGAATAAGATAGGGTCATCCTAGTAGTGTGGCCACATAGCAAATTGTGTTGCACCTTCTCCACAGTAGCCTCCCATTGTTGGTGGTGGTGGTGGCTGGGGTGACAGAGGAGACCCCTTGTTCTTGTGGTTATGCAGGTGCAATATAGATCATTGAAGAGTGCCTCCTATGAATTGGCACCATTGTTGTCGTCGTCCTATTCATCATCCTTGTAACCGCTGCTAACTTCCCTTTCTAGATCGAAGATACGATCCTGCAGGTAGTAGATGTACTCCGCATGCGTATAAATAGGTCAAGGATCGACCCACCTAGTGAACCCACAATTTTCTTTGCCCA
This sequence comes from Miscanthus floridulus, assembly GCF_019320115.1. Classification (NCBI taxonomy): domain Eukaryota; kingdom Viridiplantae; phylum Streptophyta; class Magnoliopsida; order Poales; family Poaceae; genus Miscanthus; species Miscanthus floridulus. The sequence goes on along the minus strand of NC_089598.1, from coordinate 45,250,473 downwards.
AGGAAGACTGCAATAAGTATGTCATGTAAGTTGTATAGAAGAGGAACATATTGAAGAAACAAATAGTAATAGCAATTACCCATGCTCGCGGGCATTTGAAGAAATGACGACCTCCATCTATTCCCTCGGTGAACATCTACACTAGGCAGTCCTCACCATGCATGCATTTTGGTCACTCTTCTTTCCGTTCATCGTATCCTCTTAGTGGCGCCTCTTTGGTGAAATCACTTTTGCTCTCAACTAGAAACCTCTCATAAAGAGCTTCCTCAAAGAAATCGGGACCAAGAGAATCCTCCCACATAATGGTAGTTCCCTTCCCCTTTCCTCTCCCTCTAGACGATCCTCCAGACATTGGTACTGCAACGAAAGAAAATACTAGTTGGGAAGTAAGTAGCAATGCATCCAGCATTGCATATATAGGCAGAGGCAGGGTTAGTTGCCATTTTAATGTGTTATAACTGGTCACAAGAAGCCTAATTAGTTTCACTGAAGAGCCTATTTCAATGGACACTGAAAAGCCTAGATTCGTTTCCTGAAAAGTCTATTCGTCGTTGAAATGATAAATCACTGAAAAGCCTAGATGCTATAGGTGTACTATGTAAGTGAAGTGATAAATCGCTGCTGTCAACGTACTCCTCGTCCTTGTAACTGAAAAGTCTATTTTCATTGTCTGAAAAGCCTAGATTCGTTCGCTGTTACTGAAAAGCCTAGATTCATTTGCAAAGTGTCTGTACGATATGATTGTACTATACATGTTCTAATGAATTTACATTTAATCTGTGTACTACATTTGTGCCTTTTTAGTAGTGTAGTATAATTAATGATTCACAGAAAAAAATTGCAAGAGTTTCCCTTGTTTCAGGAGCATCCACAGTTACAAACAGAGACATCATTATATAATCCAAACATTTAATCATCCAAAGAGCACAATACAACCACATCGAACATCACAATCAACATAACATGTCCTGTATAGTCCAAGTAGTCCACAATGTCCATACAGTCCCAAATAGTTATAGGAAAGTAACTACAAAATCCATAATAGTACTTACTAACATCTACCACAAACCCTCACTGCCTCCTAGTAGTACCCCTACCCTTGTGACCAAGAGCGCTGGTACCTAGAGTGTAAGGGTTAGGTGGACGGCATCGCCTAGTGCTTGAAGGCTATGTAGGCTGAGTCGAGGGAGCATCCTGGAGCTGAGAGGGGCCAAGCTTCTTGTGCCTTTGGTCCACGTCGTCGTCGTCCTCGTCCTCGTCCTCATCCCCTGTAGGTGCTTGGCTAGAGGAATCTAAGCCTCCTCTGCCTACGGAAGGAACGTACACGTCTTGGGTCGTGGGTGTCCTGCAACCACAACAAGCAGCCGCATGGCATAGCCGACGTGACAACCTCTATTGTACAAAATTATGTTTATTGAAAGAATCTAACGTATTAATAATATGTTTGAAAGAATATTTTGAATCTTACATCTTGGAAGCTACGCGTGTCGTCATCCCTGACTCTCGGATGAAAGCGCTCAATGTCTTCAAAGGAGCATTTGAGGGTATTGCCCTGCAACAAAGTTCTGAATAATAATACTTCTCAACAGATAGCAACATGTTTTGTTTTCTTTTGTACAAGAATCTAATATATTATAAGGATGCTATGGCTCAAAGCTGACACTAACTAAAATAGATATCTCTAACGCATAATGTATTGGTATGCAACTTAATGTAGAAAAATAAGGAAATTGACTTACCACTCTATCTAAGATTGGTCCTGCCTCCACCTGCCTTCCTGCATGCGTAGATTGGTTGTACGTCATGTCTTCATCGTCGGAGGACTCGATGTCGGCGTAGTCATCTTCTATCCATTGTAGGCTCAGCCTACAACATGTCGCATGTTGGTACCAAGCTTGGTAGCGCCTAAACTCATGGTTCGTGTGTGGCTCATTGTTCTCGTCCTCGTTGTCGTGCAATAGCTCCCATTGCTCAATGTAGTACTGGTGGTGCTTCTACCAGTCAAAAATCTTTCTATTCTTCTGACGATCCAACCTGCATGTATGTCATCATTACTTGAATCCATGTACATGTCACCATATTAATGGAAATGGACCATCACGAGACAATTGAAATAGCAAAACACTTACTTTTGTAAGTCAACGCCAGTCGAGAACGGAGCCATTGGCCAAAGCTGTCTCACTCCAAATTGGCATGCAACTCTATCTGGCAGGTGGAACTCGACATCATAGAAATAGATTAGAGGGCACCTCATCCTATAGAAGTCGTCGTCGCACCCACACATGTTGCTCAACTAAAAAGGAAGTGCCCCCTCTCCATCGTATGGCTCCCACGACACCTGCAACATGTCCAAACAAGATGTTAGATGCTATACTAAACCATTTCAAACTAGCATGGGAAATAAAATTTACTTACTGTTTACACCAAAATTTGGTAAGCTTATTCTAGAAAGGAAGAGATCGGCCGATGATGTCAAAAGCAAGAAAGTTTCCTAATTAAGGGATATTTATGTGCCGGCTAGGAAATATTATTTAATAAATTTGAGAGAGACATGACGTCCAGGTGAATATCAGGATGAAAGGAACAAGGATATGTATCAAACAAGGAAGCTTCATCAGCAAGGATTCTGCATAAGGGAAATTAGAGTCCATATATCTTGATATTTCTTTTTGTTATCTAGTCGTGTTCGTTTAGGAATCTTATTAGCCTAGGGTATAAATATAAACCCCCGGCTATTGTAACGGGGACATCCGATCAATCAACACAAATTACTTTTTTCCGGCTCCATGCCAACCCTTAGGAGTAGGAGTAGTGTAGATCTCAGTGAGTTCTTCAACAAGCAGGGCTACATCGGTCTGTTCGACCTCTGGCTTGTCTGTTAGTACCATCATAGCTTATACTTTGGTTTGTAAGGTTGCATCGGTTAAGTTTGACCTCCATTGCGAGCTCTAGTATAAGCTAGTTATTGATCTTTATCTAGTTCAAGTATGGCTACATCGGTTAAGTTTGACCTCCACTGCTCGAATTAGATTAAGGTCAAGTTATCGGCTCTACCTAAGGGTGGCGTCCTTTGGGTAGATTCATTAAGTTACTAATCTTGCTGATGTTTTTAATATCAATAGTTTTCCAGCAACATCATTCTGCCCGATCAAGATCGAACTAAATCGGCCTCATATCCCTTTTAGTCCGTCGTTTGCTTTGTGACAATACGATATTTCTTACTTTGAGCGATGGGTTACATTTTATTGGCTGTTCTACTTCGATCTTGATCATGCAAAGTACGCAGATGAGACATGTATGATCTTGAAGAGGTTTGCTGGCTAGTTAAATCTGGTCTATAGTTCGCTATTATGGCTACAATGATCCGGTCGATCCTCACTGATGGCACTTTAGATTGGAGGATGCTAGTTGGTAGATTTGTTCCTGATCAGGCGTGACCTTAGCTGTTTGCTATGCCTACATCAGCTAAATAGCCGATCGCCTGCACTTTAATGCTCATAGTATGTCTTCATGATCCTATTAAATATGAGTAGATCCGTTTACCTTAAAGATTTCATCTGTTATCTTTATTATGGCTGTCATCGATCCGATTGAACCCCACTGTTAAAGATGATAGGTTAGGTTTGTGGAGTTAATAGGTCTGGTCGTATTGAATAGTCGATTGTTCACATGATGTGACCCTTTTTCTACCGGAATCGGCTCTTTTAGCCGATTCCCCTGTGCCTTCACAGATATAGCATGTCTTCTAGAAACCTATCAAGGTATGGATGGTTTTGTGAATTCTTTGGCTTTAGTTTGTTGTTATCATCATAGCTGCATCGATCTGGTCGAACCTCACTGTTGATGATAGTGGATTAGATTCAGAGCGTTTATAGAACTGTTCGTACTAGACAGTCGATTTGTTTGCATGTTATATTCTTTCTCATCAGACTCATTGGCTCAATGCTTCGTACTAGTTATATTTTGTCTAGCTGATAATTTTACTTACATCTGTGCACCATATTCATCATCATAAAAATAATCACAACCTACAAGTCTTACAGTCCTTAACAGTCAATTTTCTTCTTGTGTCGGCTATTCGATCGATTTTTCTCATCTAGCTATTGGCCCACTGGATCACCGGTGTTACCGACCATGACTAACGTCGTCCGATCACACACTATGAGTAGAGGGAGGACAACGATAGTTTGTGGTCAGCATCACTAGTGTGTGCTCAGCAACATTAGTGAGTGGACGGACATCTCTGTGCTGAAGATCCAGTGGGCTATCACTAGCTACTCTTGAAGTGGCACACTTGGAACTGTCTAGGGACAGACCAGCATGTTCCACCTTAAATTACTGATAAACTTTCTCTCCTTGTCAATTGCAGGTCAAATTGAATGGCACGCCCTCGGGAGGAATTCACAGGGTTGACCGGTCCTGCATTGAAGCCATGCAGATCTCTAGCCTTGCTCCGTCAAGCAGATCCTTTTGGCTTGCTGTGTGCTCGGCGCATCAACACATTTTTGCGCCCACACACGTTGTGGCATGCTCGGTGGGACCACAATCGTTTGATCATAAGTTAGAGGCCGATGTTAGCATTTATTCGGCCATCATCATGACGCTGCAAGTTAATTCATCATCGTAAAATAAACAAGGGACATGCCAAACGAGTAACACATACCATGGATTATTTGACTGGCTTGATCACAGAGGTGCAACATTTAAGAAGAAAGAGAAGCTGTCTAAAATGAAGCATATACATGTCTATAGCCAATTGGCTAAATAAAGCCGATGATGGAGGGGTTGAGGCAAGTACGGATGAAAATTTGCATGACACTGACATGCATTTGGATGAAAACCTACTACACTAGAACCATCTTTTGCTTCCCAACTGACAGCATGAGAGAAATTCAATTCTTGTCACATATGTGTCAGCAAGTCCTCATGATGCATCAGAAGTTGACACATTGCCAACACATGGTGGTTTATGTACTTCAGCTGCAGCCACAACGCCACCAAGGACATCAGCAGATCAACTGGTAGATGGACTTAATAAATTACTAAGGATCCCAAATTGATCAGACTCATGAAAGAACTGTAGGCCATGCCACTGTTGGCACAGTGACAGAAACAAATGCAGGACACCATCAGCTAAGTTTGACGTATGCATCGAAGATACAAAGATACTCATTAGCTCAGAATGCGAAGATCAGGCTAATAGTCGATCGAGCATTTTATCAAGCAACATTGATTGGTGCAAGTTCTATAAGATAGCTTTAGAAAGATTCTTTAGTTCTTAGCCCTTGCTGAGGATCTCTTGACAGATAGCAACCGATTACTTTGAGTGGTCGGACATCTCTGTGCTGAACATCCAGTGGGCTAACATTGGCTGCTCTCAAAGCGACACACTTGGAACTATCTAGGCAAAGACTGATATGTTCCGCCTTAAATTTCTAATAACCTTTCTCTCCTTGTCAATTGCCGGTCAAATTGACTGGCACGCCCTCAGGAGGAATTCACAGGGTCGACCGGTCCTGCGTTGAAGCCAAGCGAATCTCCAGCCTTGCTCCATCAAGCAAATCCATCTGGCTTGCTGTGTGCTCGGCGCATCGACATATTTTTTGCGCCGACACATGTTTACACTATGACTAAAGGGAGGACAACGATAGTTCGTGGTTGGCATCACTAGTGCATGCTCGGCAACATTAGTAAGTGGTCGGACATCTCCATGCTGAAGATCCAGTGGGCTAACACTGGTTGCTCCCAAAGCGGCACACTTGAAACTGTCTAGGCAAAGACCAGCATGTTCCACCTTAAATTATTGATAAACTTTCTCTCCTTGTGAATTGTAGGTCAAATTGACTGGCACACCCTTGGGAGGAATTCGCAGGGTCGACCGGTCCTGCGTTGAAGCCAAGCGGATCTCTAGCCTTGCTCCGTCAAGCAGATCCTTCTGGCTTGCTATGTGCTCGGTGCATCGACATGTTTTTTGCACCAACACAGGTTGTGGCATGCCTGGTGGGACCACAATCGTTTGATCAGAAGTCAGAGGCCGATGTTAGCATTTATTCGGCCATCATCAAGATGCTGCGAGTTAATTCATCATCATAAAATAAACAAGGGACAGGCCAGACGAGTAACACATACCATGGATTATTTGACTGGCTTGATCATAGAGGTGCAATGTTTAAGAAGAAGGAGAAGCTGTCTAAAGGGAAGCATATACATGTCTACAGCAAATCGGCTAAATAAAGCCGATGATGGAGGGGCTAAGGCAAGTATGGATGAAAATTTGCATGACACTAACATGCATTTGGATGAAAAGCTACTACACTAGATTACTGTCTTTGGCTTCCCAACTGATCAGCATCAGAGAAATTCAATTCTTGTCACATATGTGTCAGCAAGCCCTGATGATGCATCAAAAGTTGACACATTGCCAACACATGGTGGTTTATGTACTTCAGCTACTGCCACAATGCCACCAAGGACATCAGCAGATCAAGTAGTAGATGGACTTACTAATGTACTGACAATCCCCAATTGATCAGACTCATGAAAGAACTGCAGGCCATGCCACCATTGGCACCGTGATGGAAACAAATGCAGGACACCATCGGCTAAGTTTGATGTATGCATCGAAGATACAAAGATACTCATTAGCTCAGAATGCAAAGATTAGGCTAATAGTCGATTGGACATTTTATCAAGCAACATTGATTGGTGCAAGTTCTATAAGATAGCTTTAGAAAGATTCTTCAGTTCTTGGCCCTTGCCGAGGATCTCTTGACAGATAGCAACCAATAACATCGATAAGTCACCATCTTCTACCAAGACGATGATAGATCAATACCTGCTCAAGAGCCGATGCATTAAACCTTCATCGGCTCCTGGTGTAAGAACCAGAAAGAAACGAGTCACCAACCAGGAAATTGGAATATACGGCATTGATGATCCGGTGATCAAAAAAATATAAAATATATCGTGAAAGTTGTTGGGACATCGGCCTATAAAACAACCGATATAGTCAGCTATGCAGGAAGATACAAGGCAAGATCAGGATGAATGAGTCCCATACAAGATGAAAGTGGCCACCCCTGACAACTTCTTCTCCAGCTTCCTTGCCAAGCCTGATGTCACCAACAATACAATCAGCTCATCATAGGAGCCAACGGCGAGAAGATAATAGAGATGAACATGCCCGGCGTCTCGATCCCTCACATTGACTATGCAGGGGGGGCTATTAGGCCTAAACTCATGCACGTCGATTCTCCAAATATCTGAGTCATGGTGGATGAAGAGTGCGGGCAGCTCCAAGATCATGCCAACAGTTCCTTAGGTTCTCCAGCAAACTTCCTACATAATTAGATCGGAACATGAGTAGATTCTATTGACATGCTCATATACATCTAGAATTAGCTTCTAACAGAAGTAAATTCATCAGCTATGGATGCATCAAAACTACATGTGTTTCTAAAGGATCATGTTACAAGGGTAAAATAGCTGATGATTATATTCCAGAATAATGGTATTGGCTTGGAAGATCATGGATAAATTCTATCGACTCATCAGCTCGCATGAAATTCTAAGTGGCCTCCAGGTTGCCTATCGGCTTGCATAAAATGAGTATAGCTCATCGGCTGTAAAAACTTAATAGCTGATGGCGTATTAGCTAAATGGAGTTATTTTATTGAGAAGCTAATAGCCGATGAAGCATGGTCACGTAACAAAGTTTGAAAGGAGAATGATGTGGACCCCGAGTAGATCATCAACCATGCTGGATGAACAAGAGTGCCAAGGAAAAGATCCATAGCTACATTAGATGGGAAAAGGAAAGCGCTTACAAACCATGGCAGTTCATCAGCCTCCTTCCATTGTTCGATCCACTGCGACACGACATCATGGAGAACAAGGCCGGCGATGGATGGTCCAATCAATAAGGTAGACAGATCTGTCGAGATGTTCCTAAAGTGTAGGTACGAGATCATGAAGTGGCTAGACACATCTACGGCGTACCAGTGATGGTGTGAACAACACGTCGGCACTGAGGAAGATGGACATCAACATCACAATGAATGAGATGATGGATACAGCTCCTATTGCGTCGGACATCATACCAAAAAATTCAGGTTGAGCATGATCTTGAGTACCATGTTCGCCAACTACGACGAGGATGAACGAGAAGCGCTGGCGTGGTACAAAGGATGTCGCATGGCCTCAACTAGGCAACCGCCAATCCTGACTCCTTCGGCGATGATAACCAGGACCGCCATGAGCTGTCAGAGCTTGACAAGCAGGTCTCAAAGTACGTCGAGGTAGTCAAGTCCCGGGAGCTGCACACGTTCAAGGTGCACGACCAATTCATCGTCAAGCTCAAAAACTTCAACTTATGACAGCCGATGGCACGCATGTCAATAAAAGTCGATGAGGTCTTTTACTACAAGCAAACAAGAATCGAGAGTCTAGATATATAGAGATCGGCTAGGGGGGCAGTACTGGCTTAGTTTCCACTTCAGCTGATGCATCAGGTGATGAAGCCATTTGGCCTAGTAGACATGATGTGGCTGACTCAAGTAGAGATACCATCAGCAAAGGTACATCAGCAGTGGACGACCACGTGCGATGTGAAGAGCTCAGATACGCAGATGGTGTTATGAACGCACAATCGGCTATGTAGAGCCGATGCAGCCACAATTGACTAAATTTGCTGCTAAAACAAAAAAAGGAAAGGATCAGAGTGCAAACAGGAATCTACCGAGGACTATCACATATGCAAGTATTGATATGATGGACGAGAATTAGGACTCCAAATATATTGTGACATGGGATGCATATATGAAGAAATAAATAAAAGGAAAATTTGCATGTGTGCGTCTACAAAAAGAGGTGGAGTCCAAACTCAGATTTTTCGCAGGTCAGGTTTGCATGCTGTTATAAATGGCTGATAGGTTAAGGAAATATTTCTTCAAATCATCCCACTATCGGCCGAGTGATTTTGAGAAATAACCATCGGCCGAGTGATTTTGAGCAATAATCATCGACCGAAAGTTATTATCAACATACAGAAAATCGGCTCCGAGTATTGAAAGGTTCTCAGAGTTTGTTTAAATATTGTGGTAGCCAAGGACAAAGGTATCAAGTCAATAGCCGATAAGATGCTCAGAGTATATCATTGTTATGCCAACTGATGCAAGCAAGAGAAGATCAAATTAATAAATTCTAATATATGGAGATCGGCTATTTTTACGTGGGCTTACTATTCATGGATGCATACATGACATGGATTAATTGAGATCGGCTATTTTACATATGCATGAAGGCATTTTACTGTTAGTGGCCTTTATTGAAAAGCGGACCAGGAAGCAAGGAATTGTTGTTTCTTTAAGTTGCCATGCGAGGAAGGTCTTATCGATGACGCATTTACTCTCCAAGCTGAGAAAGACCAATCACCTCTCTTGAGATAGAATCAGCTGTTGGTTCAAGATCTTACCCTTCAAACTGACAAAATCTACAGCTGATCGATAAGGGTGTAAGACTAGTGAGATATTAGTTTCTGATATAGTAGTGGAATTTCAAGAATAATCACATAGAGCCAATGAGGATCAACATAGCCACTGACCATCGCTAGTTCGATTGTCGAGGTCACATTGAGTTTTCCTCCATGGGTTATTATCATCGGCTGTTTGACCAAGTATATTTTTCAATAAGAAGGAAAAGTCATCATGGGAGGTTGTATCAGAGATACAGAAAAGGTTAACAACCTGACAGCCGATAGGAGGCCATTGGCTAAAAAATATTATCGACATGCGGAAGACAGTGGAGATTAGCTATCGATAAGGATATTAGGACAGGGTCATCTGGCTTGATTACTTCATCATCATCGCCGAGGACACCATTGGCATTTAGGAGGTTGGATCACCAGAGCGAGGACTAGTGATGGCTACCAATGCCCTGTGTCCTGGACGCAATCTTCCAATGAAGTAGAATCGGCTGCCCCCAAGCCTATGAACCATTTGTTCTCCAAGAGTGGATAAACAAGCATGAGGACCTAGTGTATCACATCATGCTAGGCGCCAACAAGTTCTCACTGGAATTCTTGCTTGACACGCTCAACATCTCATCAGAGCCCAACTTGCTGGCAATGGTTGACTAGGTAGAGACTACTATGTACGTGTGGTGACCCAAGGTTAGTGGCAGCAGCAACAAGTTACCGTGGAACAAGATCAAGGTACTCGCGGCTGACAACGATGACAAGGAAGTGATGCTGCCTTACAAGGCTGTGGACCTCCTCCTCTACATCGACTATATTCTCTCGTGGAGGCATAACCGATGGATGAGCAAAGGACGTAGAAGAGTCTGGGCCATAACATGACAAATGCTGCTCATTGTTGTCCACACAGAGTCTCGTTGATATGGCGAGTGACCTTAGCTATGCCATGTCCGACGCATCCACATCCTTCTCAGAGTAGTGCAGCAGCATCGATATCAGCAGACTGTTTGAGCTAACCGCCACAGTGGCCAAGCTCCTCAGCTGATCCTCGACATTTACCACCATGCCCTTCAGATGGCTCAGCATGAAGCCTCATGCCAACATGTCGACCACCGCTCCATTGGTGACAAGATAGGAGCTGACAAAAGATAGGGTCTCTAAGCTCGTGCTTGGTGAGGACATGTTCGATGACAACAAAGGCGTCTGCACTACCATGATGTACCTACAGCATGCTCAGCGGCCAACGTAGGAAGCCTCTTGGCCAGCCCTGACCTTTGTTGCAGTTTGTGGCTTCGGCAAGCGAATTTTTCACAGTGCTCTTTCTATGTTCTCAACTTGATCTAATTACGGGACTTCTAAAATTGACAATCGCCTTATTAAAAGTCAGAAGCAGTAAATGAAAGATTGCTCGCAATCGGCTCAGAATTGGAAGATCAAGACATCAAGCCGATAGAGCCCTTTATGTAGTGCATGCAAGTCAGATTTCCATGCATATATATACACGATGTACGTGGGCACAAAAAGGATGAGTCAGATCTTGGAAGTACGTGCGATCATGCCATATCATATGTTTGATTGAGAATGCAGAGATCATAAGGCCGACGAAGTCTAGCTGATATATACATACTGGGAGAAAGTTTGAGCAAAGGCATTCATCGGTTCAAAGTGGAGGTATGCATATTTTTTATTTCATGCTTTTCTTGTCACTTGTTAACAATCTATCATAGGGAAAGCATGCTATCTAAGTAGTTGATGAATGAGATATGGTATGATGAAACAAACCTTGCTTCTTTTTGCAAAGTACTTGGGAAAATTTCTTACAAAAATTCAAAATCAATAGCTTGTCTCCTCAATGATGTTGAATTTCCTACCAGAGCCATATATTAGTCTCATTAAAAACCTTCCACATAAGTTGCTTGCTCTATGTTGAGTTTTGTCAAGTCTTGTTTACCCTTGTTGAGAGATTTATCATGTTTCCAAGATCAAGATCACATACATGCCACATATATGTGCTGCTTCTATACTGGAAGTATGCAAAAACATGTTTTTCATCCACCTCAAAAATGTTCTGCTCCTACACTGGGAAAAGAACAAAAATATGTTAGGTTTTATTAGAATAAATGCTCTAAGTTCTTGATAATATTTCTCTCCAAAATTTGTTATAAAGAGGGACATGGGTTATGCAAAAATATATAAAAGATGGATACAAAACAAGTCCAAAATAAATAAATAAATAAAAGGGAAAAAGAAAAAGATGAGAAAAGATAGCCCATATTCTCGCAAAAAAATTCCATAAGAGCGAAATATATTTCAAAGAGCATAGTAGAATTAGGTTAGCCACCAAATATTCCATGCACATGCACATCTTGATCTAAGAGTATGACATTTCTCTCCTTGGATCCAGGATTTGGCCTTACAATATATGCAAGGTGAGTACGCTACATATTTTATCCGTACCTAAAACTCCATATAAGCTTTTTAGAAGTAGGATAAGAAGAGACAAAACAATGCTTTGACGAGGAACTATACACATTGAGCGATCTGAGAGAATCATTTGAGGAGCAAAGCTATGTTTTAATTTGAAAATCTTTCAAAAACCCAAGTTTTTTGAGCAGGGGAAGCGAGGATGACTAGATTCTAATCCGTTGAATTCCTCATCCACCCAAGATGGTATGGTAGACACTTCAAGGTTCACATGTGTAGGTGAGGCTTGGAATAAGGTAATATCACTGCCAGTAAATTCCTTGGCTCCTTGGAAGAAGACCATCGGCTAGAATATCTGAACTTTTATGCAGCATATTTCCGTACTATCGGTTAACTTGTATTGCTATGATCGAACTCGGGGGCCAGCTCTTAATTGGCTAAAGTAGATGAATAGTCAACCCAAGTAAGTCATCAAAGCCAAGTATTGTAATCAGATGTCGTTGACTCGGGAAAGGAGATTGTTGGATCAAAATAGTTCAAAGCATGAAAACTCATACTTCAAACTAGGGGGGCCTATGTTTACACCAAAATTTGGTAAGCTTATTCTGGAAAGGAAGAGATCGGCCATTGATGTCAAAAGCAAGAAAGTTTCCTAATTATGGGATATTTATGAGCCGGCTAGGAAATATTATTTAATAAATTTAAGAGAGACATGACGTCTAAGTGCGTATTAGGATGAAAGGAACAAGGATACGTATCAAACAAGGAAGCTTCATCAGCAAGGATTCTGCATAAGAGAAATTAGAGTCCATGTATCTTGATATTTCTTTTTGTTATCTAGTCGTGTTCATTTAGGACTCTTATCAGCCTAGGGTATAAATATAAACCACCAGCTATTGTATCGGAGACATCCAATCAATCAACATAAATTACTTTTTTGGCTCCGTGCCAACCCTTAGGAGTAGTAGTAGTGTAGATCTCAGCGAGTTCTTCAACAAGTAGGGCTGCATAGGTCCGGCTGACCTCCAGCTTGTCTGTAAGTACCATCATGGCTTATACTTTTGTTTGTAAGGCTGCATCGGTTAAGTTCAACCTCCACTGCGAGCTATAGTATAAGCTAGTTATCGATCTTTATCTAGTTCAAGTATGGCTGCATCGGTTAAGTTTGACCTCCACTGCTCGAATTGGATTAAGGTCAAGTTATTAGCTCTGCCTAAGGGTGGCGTCCTTCGGGTAGATTCATTAAGTTACCAATCTTGCTGATGTTTTGACTGTCAATAGTTTTCTAACAAAAATCATTCTGCCCGATCAAGATCAAACTAGATCGGCCTCATATCCTTTTGTTCCATCATTTGCTTTGTGACAATACTATATTTCTTACTTTGAGTTATGGGTTACATTTTATTAGTTGTTCTACTTCGATCTTGATCATGCATAGTACTCGGATAAGGCATGTATGATCTTGAAGAGGTTTGCTAGCTAGTTAAATATGGTCTATAGTTCGCTATTATGGCTGCAACGATCTGGTCGATCCCCACTGATGGCACTTTAGATTGGAGGATGCTAGTTGGTAGATTTGTTCCTGATCAGGCGTGACCTTAGATGTTTACTATGCTTGCATTGGCTAAATAGCCGATCGCCTGCACTTTAATGCTCATAGTATGTCTTCATGATCCTATTAAATATGAATAGATCTTTTTTCTTTAAAGATTTAATCTGTTATCTTTATTATGGCTGCCATTGATCTAGTCGAACCCCACTATTAAAGATGATAGGTTAGGTTTGAGGAGTTGATAGGTCTGCTCATATTGAATAGTCCATTGTTCAAATGTTGTGACCCTTTTCCTCATCAAACTCATCGGCTTAATGCTTCATACTGGTTATATTTTGTCTAGCTAATGATTTTACTTACATCTGTGTGCACCATATTCGTCATCATAAAAATAATCACAACCTGCGAGTGCTATAGTCCTTAACAGCCGATTTTCTTCTCGTGTCGGCTATTCGATCGATTTTTCCCATCTGGCTATTGGCCCACTGGATCACCGGTGTTGCCGACCACTCACCGACGCTATCGACCACGACTAACGTTATCTGACCACACACTATGACTAGAGGGAGGACAACGATAGTTTGTGGTCGGCATCACTAGTGCGTGCTCGGCAACATTAGTGAGTGGATGGACATCTCCGTGCTGAAGATCCAGTGGGCTAACACTGGCTGCTCCCAAAGCGGCACACTTGGAACTATCTAGGCAAAGATCAGCATGTTCCACCTTAAATTACTGATAAACTTTCTCTTCTTGTCAATTGTAGTTCAAATTGACTGGCACACCCTCAGGAGGAATTCGCAGGGTCGACCGGTCCTGTGTTGAAGCCAAGCGGATCTCCAGCCTTGCTCCGTCAAGCAGATCCTTCTGGCTTGCTGTGGGCTCGGCGCATCAACATGTTTTTGCACTGACACTTACACTAGATGATGTGAGCGTGTCTAGCACATTCATGAACTCAATGTACTCCCACTGTAACCTTGCATGTAGAACCCTAACCTGGTCCCAAAGGTACGCCCACGTCGGCTACCGACGTGGAGGCAAACCTAGGAACCACTCACGATGATCCAGAACCTTGAGACGGCCAACTAGTAGACGAGCCCACATCCACAACTAGAGCAGATACACGCATCCACCAAGTGACGCTATGAACGAAGTCCGACAACACACCTCGCAAAGCTACCAGTAAAGAAAACCCAAGACTGCAGAGCCCCATCTGTACTAACCCGCCTGGTCCCAGTCACTGAGGCAGTGGACCCACATCCATGATGTAGTGTCACCCGTGGCATCGAGGAAGAGAACACAGGCAAACATGTGTAGGATCCACGCCCTGAAGTAGTACCCAACTGTCTCCTCATCTGCCTCCTCGGGGCATTGTGCGAAGTCTTGCCAGAGCTAGGAGATTAGAACTCTAGAAGTGTGAGCCCCTTGCTCGCCAACCTCACACCCAAGGAAGGCCTCTACTCATGCTCTCCAACCTTTTGACCTGCACTGCCTAGTCACTGTATTGCCATGAATCCTTAGGCCTAGCATCTTCTGATAGTCCTAGAGCATGACTATCATCTCTTCGAAAGGTAAGTGGAAGCTGTGAGTCTCTGACCGCCACCTACATTTTAGACAAAGCAAGATTACATGTCAAAAAGGCAAGTGCATGAACAAATGGCCATGAATGGAGGCAATGATTGAAGATAATACATGTCAACCAACGCAGTTATGGCCGCTGAGTTGAACTTGGGCAACCCACGACGAACCTGAAAGGAGATGACATTCAGGCCAGCTCTTTGCAGGAAAGTAGTGTACCTGTTGTCGTACTACAATGTCCAAGAACCCATTGTGGGTTCTAGGATGAAGGAGCGGAAGGTCCTACATGGAATAAAACAGTCTCCTGTTACTTCATGAACACATGTATGCTCACAAAAATTTGAACAAAATGTATAGATTATTACCTGCCCCTCCGCTATGAGACATCCTTGGTGGGTCGCCTCGTACATCAGCTCGAGCAGGTGGAATTGCAGCATCCTACAAAAAAGTCAATGAAATAGAAATTCAATAGACAATGAAACATGAACTTAGAAATTACAAGTAATTGACACAATTACATGCATAAATTGAGACATACATAATTAATTAAATGAATACGACAAATATGAAATAATGAAAACAACCAATAGTCGCACCTCACTAATCTGCCAATGGCAAGTGCATGAATTGTGGCCTAGTCTACCACACTTTCCGCACTTGTACTGCTCAGGGTTAGTGAGAAATGGGGTTCCTCTCCCATGCCTCGTTCTTCTGGGTATCTGATCCATAACCATCCTATGCCTCGTCCTCTTCCTTAATCCACGCTTGTTCCAATGGTAAGCTGGATCCGTAATGTACTTTGGCTCATCATATGGAGGCCACTCTCTAGGATCCCGAAAAGGCACGAAGCGGGGTCTCCATGTGTGCACAAGCGTGTCGACACTGAACTCATGAGGTATCCTGCTCTCGATATTATAGTTGCAATGCCTAGCTACTACCACCAAATGGGAACATAGAAAGTGATACTGCCTTGGTTTACCACAAGTGCATGTGAAATTTTGGAGGATAACCACATGCATCCTCGACTCTCGGACCTTGCCATCGGACGTTGTACCACCCCTATGCTCAACCTGATAAGTCCCTATGGCATGGTCAAAGCATGTAACCTCATGTGTGCCAGCCCTTTCATTTGCCTTCTCTAGATGTGCCTTTGGTTTCAGAGCCCATATCTCTCCATCACTCCACAACTTCAATGCATGGGCGTGTCTATCGTTGAACCCGGCAACAAGCTTGTAGAAGGTGAATTGAATGATTGCATTCATAGGCATACCACGTATCCCCAATAGCAACTTATTGAATGACTCCGCCATGTTGCTGCACTAAAACTCGTACCACCATCCACCAGCATCGTGAGCTCTTGTCCATTTCTCCAAATCCCTCATCAAACCTATGAGCCATTGTCTACCTTCTGCATTTGATGAGGTTCTGACATGCTCCAACTTTTTTCTGAAAGTACTTGTCCTCAAGCTATCGAGCAGCCTCCTAGAACAGATCAAAGTTATCTTTCACACCATCAGAGTAGATTCTCGGCAAGGTGAGGAGTACACCAACGATGGTGCAAAGGTGCACACCCCTTTATCTACTCTTGCACAGCATTAAGTATGCCCTGGTGCATATCAAATATGATGCCAACCTCCCTGCCAGGCCAACCACATGTATCTAGGCTAGCCTCAAGAACCATCCCCAATTATTATTGTTCTCCTTCTCAACCAAAGCAAATGCCAAAGAAACCAACTTGTTGTTCTCATCACAGGATATGGCTATAAGAAGTGTGCCCTGGTATTTTCCAATCAAGAATGTACCATCAATGGAGAAGACGGGATGATAGTGCCTAAAGGCCTCGAAGCTTCTCATACCCATCCTCATAGTCCCCATATATCATCTTCCATGCTCGCTGCTTAGCCCACCAAGCTTTACCATAAGTTATCACATAACCTCCATACAACACCTCGACGGTCCTGATAATTGTCCTAACCTTCATGTTGCATTAACCCTGCAATATTCCCATCAACCGCTTGGCAATGAGGGTAGATGTCAACTACCGATGCTTTAGTGTTAGCACATGGTCAGTTCAATTATGTGGCCCGACAACTTTTGTGATCTTCCACTTTCTAGTGACCTTTTGCTTTCTTGCACAAACCCTCCATGGGCAGCGTTCTTTGTCACACACAACTATGTAACGGTGCTCCACATATGAATGCAAGACCTTGTAAGGTCTCTTTCATATTACTGCAAATGCCTGCAACCACCTCTTCAATGCAGGGAGGTCCTTGAATACCCTCCTATTCTCAATTACCATGTTAGGGCCAGCCTTAGGAGCTTCTAGGAGCTCATCATCATGTCCTTCTGCACATGCCTAATCAGAATGAGCAAGATCGCTGAACTCATGAACTCTTGGATCACAGCGGCTAGGAAAGATACGCCTCAGCATCTCAACATCACTCTTTGTTAGCTCTCCAACAGGGTGATCATCATCAGAATCAAGAGCCCTTGACATCTCATATGACTCTGAATCATTCATAATTTCAACACTATTGGATCCACAGAATCCATCTCCATAGTGCACTTGCGCAGCAACAGGGGGCACATCCACATTGTCAGGAATGTCTCATGCAACATAAGTAGAGAAATGAGGAAAGAATGAAAGAAATGGATGTAAGGAAGGGGGTAAGCTCCCAACAACCATGCGGATAAGACACTTACTCATCATGAGTCTAACAAGCACCTCCAACTACCTGATTGGGGGCAGATTGAGCATCGAGAACCATAGGTGCAACCTCCACATCTATATCAGGTTCTAAGACGGGAGAGTCGAAGTGTGCCTGCTAACCCATTGGTGGGGAAAACCCATGAGGGATGGGATCAACTAACACCCGATGCACAACCACATTCAAACATTGTAGCTGGCTCTTCATAGCCAATCTCACATAGTTCTCCCACTGATCCGCACACTCAATTGGGATCATTCGCCTGAGGATGTTGGGAGGAGAACCTAGGTGCAGTACACGCTCAACTGTAATGCCATCATCATCATCTCCAAGGCATTGTAGCTCCTCCCGAGCCCTTACAACCATCTCACTAAATGAGGGCCTATCATTGAATAGCACAGGCACGCTTTGCATGTCAACAAACTCAACATATCCGTAGTGATCGCATTCAACGGTGCCTCCATGATATATGGTCACTAGGTTGTCCATCTAGTTCAAACACATAACGAAACACACGTCCTTTAGTCCAAATTAGACGATAGATAGTACCTAACAAGTACTTTCTAACTACAAACTAAGTAAATAAGATAATAACTACGTATATATATAGTGTACTCACACAATAGCTATGCCTATGTACCTATGTATCTATGTTTCTATCTATCTACAGATCTATCTCACTAGATCACTAACTAAATCAACTACCTGAGTCATTACATTAACTAGTAAATAACAAATAATCAAACTACTACATTACAATCAAAGCTAACTAAGTACCTACATTGCATATTCACAATTTTTACCTAGAGCGGCCGGGCGCTGCAGGTCCCAGGGATGGCATGGGTGTGGGCATAGGCGAGGGCGAGGATGGTCGCCGAGGGTGCGGGCGGGGACAGCCAATGCGGGTGTGGGCGCGAGCGTGGGCGAGGGGGCGAGGGCGTAGGGCCAGTGTGGGTGGGGACGGCCACCGAGGGCACGGTTGTGGGCACGGGCATGGTGGCCGGCGTGGGCAGGGACGTCCGGGGCAACACGCGGTGGTGGCGCCGGTAGTGGTGACGGCTCAGTAGAGAGAAAGAGAGAGGAAGAGAGAAAGGATGGGAGGGCCCATACATAAGAGAGGGCTTGGCACCAGGATTGTTGGCGCTGAGATCAGCGCCGAGATCAGCGCCAAGATCCACGGTGCCGAGTTGGCTGCCATGTCAGCGTCCACGCCGCCAACGTGGCCCTGACCTCGCCGCCAGCAACGATGGCGCCGAGCTAAGGGTCCAGATTTTGAAATCATACCTTTAGGGGCATATTTGTGAATTTTTTTCAAAAAAGGGCTGAAAAATAAAAAATTTGGGTGTACACACTACTCTCACTATCTCTCCACTCCTAGTGTGCGGTTGGGCTTACACATAATCGAATAGCCAAGGTATTAGGCTTACTAGAGTATGTGGCCAGTACTACAAAGACCCGACCATATGGTGGCCTACAACAGTATGGTCCTCAATCGACACAGACGGGATGAGCATGAACAGATAACTCTGTTGGCTTAACCGCTAGAGACACAACCCATGTCTCGCCCAGTCTCCAATTTAAGCATTATTCAATATTAAGCTCTTAGGACATTTCCTGAGTATGGAACCATTGCGAATGATCAAATCACCACTCGACTCTTATCAACTAAGCAAGGCTAAGCACAACTAACCAATGATACTAAAAGGGTAACCCGGAACGGTATAAGAATATCAAGGCAGGTAATGCAGTAGTTGGTAAACAATCAACTCCTATTGTACTTAATGCACCAAGTATAAAACTTATGTGAATAATATTTGTAAAACACAAGGAAGTGGTTATATACTCCGGGGCTTGCCTGTAGTGTCGGGGTTGTTAGTTACTCTAGAAAAACCATAGCCCTCAAACCCAACTTCTAGAGAGTGAAAACCCTCCTCTAGGATTTGCTCAACATTTGGATCACCACTCTCCTTCACTAAACATAAGCAAATATGCATGCTTTAAAATGATGATGTGCTAACACAACATAAGGAAAATGCAACATGGATTAAGATGACTTAACAATATTAATTACTTGAGTACAACTTTCCTTCACTTACATTTAGGTTAATAACTCACAAAGCATAATTGTTTCTAATGATTAACAGGTTAATTAAGAACACAACATGAAAATGATTAAGTTGCCAAGGAACAACAAGGGATTAGTGTTCCAAGGTCTACAATCAATTCAAAAATTACATCAAAGCCATTTAGGGATTTATAGAAATCATTTTAGTATTTTTATTAATCCATAAAAGGCAATTAAATTAAGTCGACAATTTATTTTCATCAAAATAGAGGAAAACTTTTTGTGAAGGCTGATTTAAGCATAAAAAGCATATACAAAAAGTTTCATGATTTTATGATAATTATTTTAGTCTATAAAAATCATGAAAGGTTCATTTATTAATTAAAAGATGTAATTTTTAGATCTAGCAAAACTACTGATTTTCACCAACTCATATTTTTCCATGATTAAGCACATGATAACAAGACTACACAGACATTTTTATAATTTTATCAGCTATAATTATTTAGTTATGAATGAATCCATTTTCATGGTTTATTAACATTTTCAGAAAACGAAAAAGGATAAAATCCTTTTGTCACTCAGCTCTCTCTCACCTTCTCTGACTGACAAGCGGGACCGATCCACCATGCACAGTGCGCCCACGCTGACCGCGATGATAGCACCTTTGACCAGCGGGTAACTCGCCGGCGGCGACCTCGCTGGCGACAAGACTTACCCCGCTACAATCCTCTCATCCTTGCGCATCTCTTGGTGGTACTAGTTGAACGGCTGGTGCCCGATGGCGAGCATGGCAAAGGCTCTGGCGGGTCAGCGGTACTCCGACGCAATGACTATGGTCGACGGCGATGATTCTAGTGACACAAACTAGGTCTACGCGATCCTCTCGACCTCGCGAACTCGCTAGCGGTGACAGATCAACTTCTACAGCACGGTAGCATACCCTTCGATGGCCTTGGTGGCACGACGAAGCTCCAGCATGGCAGAACAACTCAACGATGAGGTCTCTAGTGACACGAAGGTCACCAGTACACTCCACTCTCTCCCGCAGACATGCTCAAAAGGTCAGTTGAGCGCGCACAACCTAACTATGCTTGTGGCCACGGCTGCGGCGGCTCAGCAAAGCAAAGCACGCTGGCGCGGCAGCACTCTGGCCACTAGGCCACGGTGGAGGTAAAACAGATAGTGGAGTTAGCTATAATAGCTCAACGTGACTTTGGAACGGCTGCTGGTTGAGACGAAGGCGAGGCGGAGCTATATCGTTGCCGTCGGGGACAAAGGTGGTGGTGCGGTTCATAGACACGGTGGTGTTTTGGTGCACCTGGACCCTCCACTATGAAAACTGTCAAGATGATGAGCAACAAGGCATTCAGGAGAAGCTAAAACATGAGATGGGGAAGGCTATGGTGCACCACAGAGGGCTAGCCATGGTGAGGGGCTCACGGCGGTGCTTTGCTCGACGCCGAGGAAGACGACAACGCTAGGGCGACTCTGGCGGCTTGGGCTAGCATGAGCAGGTTGGGTGGATGCGCAAAGGGATGGCGAGCGTGGCTGCAGGATGAATTGCGGTGATGTGGAGCAGTGGTAGCAAAATCGATCGGTGAACCGAGGGCTCGACGGGGATGGCAGAAAAGAAGGAAGACAAGCTCGGTGGCTGACTTGGCGACGGAGCAGCTTCTGGGCATCCAGCAACTGCTTGCGAAGAGTCAAGGCGAAGCATCTTCGCGTCACACACGCGCAAGGTGCTAAGCGAGGGCGGCGGCTGGTGACTCGAAGATCTCCTAAAATAAAAGTTGTTCATCTTCATCTGCTCTCCATCTTTGCTTTAAGCAGCACCCCCTAATTCTAACTGGTTGAAGAGATCAAGAGGGAAGAACAAAGGTATAATGAAGCTAAAACACTGAATTTTTAGTTCCAACAGTTAGGGTTTTGAAAAACAATTAAGTTAGCCTCTTTGGTGAATTAATTGGTGATTAATTAGTGAACAAACAAATCAACCAATAAAACCATTATGAAGCATAAACTTCATACTTCAAAATGATGTTATTGTTTGATCAAGTTTATTTGTGAAATTTTTTTAATAATCTCCCCAAAATTCAATCCAATACTGAAATCCAGCATTTAGCAAAAAAACTAAGTATTGAAACTCAAGTTTGAATTCAAATTTGGAGCTCTAATTTTAAGGGTTTGGACTTGAATTCACACCCCATACTTCACACTAGTGTAAAGCACCTACTTTACACCTCAAAGTTTATTAGGGCATAATTTCAAGTATTTTAGTGAAATTCTAAAATAGAAGGCCACAAAGTACCTTAAAAGGATTTTTTTGAGTTTAAGCACAAACCAACACAAGTGCATTACAATATTAGTAAATAAATATTGATTTTAGTGAATGCAAGCAATGGTGAGCTACTATAGATGATTAACATGCTTGATGATGACATGATCAAGTTTTAGTCATGCTTAACACCAGGGGTGTTACACTTTTTTTATGAATAACTTTTGCATAGCCTATGCCTCCTCTCCGCAATATAACTTTTGAGAGATAATAACAAGAACTTGGAGCATTTATTCAGTGGATGGAAAACCTATCAAGCATATTTTTGTGTTCACCCTAGTGTAGGAGTAAAACATTTTTTAGGGTGGATCTAGATGGAAGGCATATTTTTACGCCTACCCCCAATATAGGAGTAGTGCATATGTGGGCGGTGTGTGTGTGATCTTGATTTTAAGAGCATGACAAACCTCTCTTAAGGATCAACAAAGCTTGACCAAACTCAATGCAAAACAAGCAACATATATGACTGTTTTCCTAGCCTAAAAATGTTTGGCTTTGGTAGGAATTCAAGCTTTGTCATACAGGAACTCATCATGTAGCATTTTTGTGTGTTTCAAAAAGATAAATCTCTAGAATTTTAGTGTCACTTGGAACAAGATAAATAGCAGCTCAGACCTTCTCATATAATATCCATCAATTGCCTAGACTTAGATCAAGCATATGCTACCCACGAGTTTCAAATTCAGAGTAAATTCTTATATCGAATCAATTTTATCCAAAACTCAGGAGAATTCATGGCTGAAAACTAGGTACTTGAAAGGAATTATAACAGAGCAACTATTCATCATTTCCATTATGAGAGATCATATTCAAAAGTTCTTTTTATTTTATTGAGCTCTTAAAAATCAAACTTAAAGCAAACTTTATACACACTCTTTTTATTTTGGTTTTCATTTTTTAGATCACACCTTACTAATATATATATAAGATAAAGATAAATTTTTATTTTGTTTTCCTTAGTTATGCATCTTTTATAGAAACATATAGAAGCAAACTTGAAAATAATAAAACACTAGGAAAAGAAATACTTACCTTAGATACATGGGGGATACCCTTCCCCCAAGTTGGATGTTGACATGGTTGATCAATGAGGTGGCCGGATGTTGAAGTTTTGGAACAAAAAGTCCCAGTTTTGGTTCTGCTGTTGCTAGTTCTGTTGGATGTCAGCAATTGAGTTCCCCATCGTCGCCTGCCATTGTGAGTGTTGGTGTAGTGTACCTTGTATGGCACCGTTTTGTTTCTCAATTGATGATAGTCTATTGTTGAAGCGCTGTTGTACCATTTGTTGACCATGATAGCCCTGGCCAGAGAAAGACATACGTCCTCCCTGGTGACCACTTGAAGTTTCTTAATAAGTGTGCTATTGGTAGTTATCGAAATTTCCGTAGTGCCAGTGCTCACTTGGAGCTTGTTGCCAAAAGCCTTCGGATTGGTGAGGAGATGGTTGTTCCCAACCAGCATATTTGGCTTGGTACCCATGGGAAGATCCCACTTGGTCCCAGCCAGCAAAGCTAGTGTAGGCCGATCCTTTAGGTAATGGGTCGGCACCACGGTATTATGGCTACGGTGCATGAGACAGTCTCACAGAAGCACTTCTGTGAGGTGCTGCCTCCCTAACCTATAGATCAAAAGTGAAAGAATTCATAGTATATAAACCAAGATTCCTGTTAGGTAATGGAATCTCAGTGTATACCCAAGATACATCATGATAAGCTGTCCATTATCTCTCTTTTTAAGCATATGGGCTTGACGGAAATAATCAAAATCACTATATAAATGCTCCTCGTCAATGTAAGAGATCAAAGCATCGTTCAACAGACCCAAATTTTGGGCAATTTGAGTGACTAAAGAAGTGCACTCGACATCACCCGTAAGAGTAAAAACTTCTAACCAATGGCAAACTATAAATTTAACGGGTGAAACCTTTGCCCTTTTTACAACAGCATAAAGCAATTTGAGATCATATATCCTCACAGGGCGGGTATCTAGTTTAGGAAACATGGTAAATCCTAGCCACTTATGAAGGAACTAAAGTGTGGGATGTTGGATATCATTGGTGCGGGGGCGATGAAATGCATTAAGCCCTGAAATTTCCTTCTAGAATTTTTGTCTATCAAAATCTTACAAAGCATGGTCTACATCTACTACACACTGTGAATTAAATCCCAGGAGTAAACTTAGGTCCTTCCAGGGAGAAGAAACATCTTTCCCAAAAAGTCTAAATTTAACCCCGGTGTCAGTGATTTGCAGTGTGCATAGGAATTCCAATGTCAAAAGTTTAGACCCTTGCTCAATAATATTCCAAAAACCATCCCACCCAATAGCTCTGAAAACAAAATTGAACTCTCCATCCATACATGTTGCTTGTAGTAGGAGAGGATCATATGTAGTAGTGTGTACAAACCTTCGGATCTTCAGCTTCTTGAAGGCTTCCTACCCCGCCCTGGTTTTCTAGCGGATATGCGATTCCTCCAGCAGAATGTTGCTTGTGGATGATGTTGACAACGACGGTGCCTAGGCCATAGGAGATGGAGCATTGACCTACATGCTAGAGCTCGATCTCGAGGATGAACTCCTCAACGAACAAGAAGATCCCGCATGGGTGAGCTTGTCCTTTAGCTTGTGCATCATCCTACAAAAATCAATAGAACAACAAAAACTCTTGGAATGGGTTACAAAAATAAAAATGATTAGTGGTTAGCCGTCCAAGAGTTAGTCGTCCGAGGGTTAGTCATTTTGATTGCCAATAATTTTCTCTAAGCAAAGTTTTAGCAGAACTTCTACCCTTAATATTTTAGCTCTTTTTTTTCTACAGCACTTCCATTAATAGGAATACTATACTTCTAAATTGAAACTCAAAATTTGGAGGGAGACACTACTAGAAATATCCACTTCTATGACAAAAATCTTAATGACGAATTAGAAATCGTCATAAAAAATCACTTTTTATGACGAATCTTTCAGTTTCATCATAGAACAGTGGTGATGATCCCACAACCCTTCCTATCTATGAAGAAATCAGACACCATCACAAAAAAACATCATACAATAGCACAGGGTTTGTCACAAAAACCCTAGCGCGACTGTTCCTACTCATCTATGACGATGATCTTTAGAACTGTGATGATCATGGTTTCGTTATTGATCTAATTACACATCTGTGATGAACAGTTTTGATCTATAACGAATGGCACTTTGTCATAAATCTCCACATGGTCCTTTCTCCATCTGATGTGTACCTATAGGACCTGTAGTTACTCATCCATGACACTTGCAATTCATCATAAAGTCCCTGTTCGATCCTTTCTCCATCCGACGTGTACCTGTAGGACATGTAATTACTCATCTATGACCCTTGCAATTCATCATAAAAGTCTTCGCTCAGTCCTTTCTCCATCCCACATGTACCTATGGGACCCTTCTCCATCCAAAGAGTGGGACCCAACCACTCACATGTCACGTGTACCTTTAGGACTTTTCTCCATCCAACCTGTGGGACCCAATGGCTTACTTGTCACGTGTACCTATGCGACCATCCGACATATGGGACCCGACAACTCATGTGTCATGTCTACCTATGGGACCTTTCTCCATCTCCATCCGACCTATGGGACCTGGTGGCTTGCGTGTCACTTGTACCTTTTGTGCCGTCGGGGTCTAATAAATTCAAAAAAAACCCTCAATGCCTGGGAGTCGAACCTGGCACCCGGAGGAAGGAATGCACGGTCTTTACCATTGTTCTAGACACCTAATTGTATTGACATGTCTTTAGAGTCATTATAGTATTGTATTCTCTGTGTGGATGCCCTATAGGTTGACCTATATTGGATATTTCCCCTTCAAGTGGAAACAAATTTGTGCCCGTTAGACTAACGACGACAGGTGGAGGATCCTTGATGTGCTGTGGTGGCTTTGGCGTCCTTTTGGAGGCTAGGCGGCGGGGCTTGCCGGTTAAGCATGGTGGCATTGACGTCCATGTCCGTTGTGTGCCACGGCAGAGGTGAAAGATCCGATCTATAGGTGTCCTTTATCGCCTTTTCCTATTCGCTTCACTATTTTGGTCATTGCTTGAGCATGAGGTATTCAAGAAACATTCTAGCATTGGAGATCTGGTTAGGCCAATGATATGATGATGAAAAGAACTAGGAGGTGGCATTGGTTGGTTTTTTGCCGATGTCTTGGTTTTCTGCATATGTTCAGTTTTGTTACTGTAAATGCATACGTGCAACTAGGCCTATTAATTGCCAAGTGCTTGCTTGATTATACCTATCTATCTAGGCAAATAAATATGCCCATTACTTCTGCCTTCAAAACATTTGTAATTGTCATCCTCTTATACCTATCTTTGTTGGATTATTTTCCTCTTCAGTGATCTCATTACTAAGCAAAATCTCATCCTACTGCACACTGACGAAATGGAGCAGGCCCTCAACAAGAGGAACACACTGGCCTGCCTCACGGATGATGTTGTTGTTGAGATCCTCCACTGCCTTCCCACCTACTCCTTGTTCTGCTACAAATATGTCTGTCGCTCCTGGAACTACCTCATCTCGGACAACAGTAAGTTGATGCCTCAGACTATGGCTGACTTCTTCTATGACACTGAGAATGACCATCGACACTACACTAGTATCACCAGTGAACACCCCTCCTTGTCCTTCTTGCCCTTCACCTTCGACAATGTAACTGTCTAAAATTGCTGCAACAGCCTCATCCTATGCTGGTGCCTTGGGGCTGATGGATACTGCTATGTCATCTGTAGTCTAGCAACCTAGAAGTTGAAGGTACTACCACCTAGCATCCATTCTATTGGCGAGGCTCGATTGGGGTTTGATCCAACAACCTCCTCGTACTTCCATGTGATTGAATATTTGGAGGATGATGATGGTGAGTGTGTGGGTTTGGACATGTACTCAACTAAAACTGCAGTAAGGATCTTTAAGGAATCTAAATGGGGTGAGGTGGCTTAGGTGACATTTGAAAAATCAGAAACTATGTTTCTTAACGGTTGTCTGCACTATATGGGGTATGCGATGGGTGGCCATCATATACTTGTTGTGTATATGGAGGGAAAGACATGGAGGAAAATGCCTAATAGGGCGTGTGGTTTCAGACACTACATCCATCAAGCTCAGGGTCACTTGTGTGAATGTATTGTTAGTGGTCGCAATATGTCTAAGCGTTCAATCTAGATTCTTGAAGACTATGGTACTAATAAATGGACATTGAAGCATACTGTCAGCATACATATGGTGTTTGCAAAGACTAAGGTTCAATTTGGTTACTTGGATCTTGAGTCGAGCTACTCAGTGGTTGTAGTTCACCCAGAATGGAATTTGATTTTATTTGTTGGGCCTGTGGAGGAAAGTGTTGTCATCGCATATAACATGGATAGCCAAAAAGTTCATGTCATCCCTACACACATTCCATATGGTAGATGTGACACCATGCCAAACTTCATTGGTAGACCTTACTATGTTCCCTATGTTCCCTTGTTCTCGGAGTTGGAGGTATTAGCAAAGTAGTAAATAAAGCTGCATTTGATGTATCTCTTTGCCATGACATGTTTAAATGGATCAATGTTGTTTGATTGTCTATGCATATGTTCAGTGTTGTTATGGTAAATGCCGATGTGCAACTAGGCCTGTTAATTGTCAAGTGCTTGCTTGATTATACCTATATGCCTAGGCAAACAAACAGGCCCATTGCTTCTGCCTTCAAAACTGTTGTAATTGTCGTCCTCTTAATCTGTGTTTGTCTCCTATGGAAGAAGCTCTAAGCTCGTGTACTGATTGTAAGTGTGATGAATAGACTTGATTTAGCTAGAATAATAATGGTTACAGCTCCATTAACTGCTACTCTAGTTTGAGTTATATATATCTATGTGGTGCTACTCTAAATTTGTTTGAGGTCGTACCTTGAAAATTGTTAATGGTTGTTAAAGTTGCGCTTTGGTATGAGTTGTGGACTTCACTATTAGATCTTTGTTGGATTATTTTCCTCTTCAATGATCTCATTACAGAGCAAGCTCTCATCCTCACACAGCCAAAATGGAGGAGGCCCCCAATAAGAAGAATGCACTAGCCAGCCTCACGGACAATGCCATTGTCGAGATTCTCCACTGCCTCCCCACCCGCTCCTTATTTTGCTACAAATGTGTCTCTCACTCCTGGAACCACCTCATCAAGGACTACAACAATCATAAGGTGCAACCTCGGACTCTGTCTGGCTTCTTCTACGACATCGACCAAGGCCATCGACGCTACACCAGTGTCACCGGTGAACACCTGTCCTTGTCCTTCTTGCCCTTCACCTTGGACAATGTAGTTGTCTCAGATATCTACAATGACCTCATCCTATGCTGGTGCCATGGGGCTGATGGATTATACTTCTTTGTCATTTGCAATCTAGCAACCAAGGAGTTCAAGGAACTACCGTCTAGCATCCATTCTGTTGGTGAGGCTCGAATGGGGTTTGATCCGATAGCCTCCTCACACTTTCTTGTGGTTGAATATATAGAAGAAGAGTAGGATGATGAGTGCAAGGGCGTGGACATCTACTCATCTAAAACTGCAGTATGGATCTGTAAGGAATCTAAATGGAGACCGAATACTTGTGTGACAATTGAGAGATCAGAAGAAATGAGATCATCAGAAACTATGTATCTTAATGGTTGTCTGCACATTATGGGGTACTGGGGGGTTTACCCCCAGATACTTCCTGTGGATATGGAGGGAGAGACATGGAGAAAAATTCCTAGGCCACGTGGTTCTTCACCCTACATCTATCAAGCTAAGGGTCACTTGTGTGTATGTACTGTTCATGGTCGCAATATGTTCAAAGTTTCAATCTGGATCCTTGTAGACTATGGTACTAATAAATGGACATTGAAACATACTGTCAATATTCTGAAGGTGTTTGCATAGACTAACATTGAATTTAGTTATTACTCGTACTACGATGTTAATGAGTACTACTCAACGGTTCACCCAGAATGGAATTTGCTTCTCTTTGATAGGGTTGAGGGAAAATGACAATGTCACATATAACATGGACAACAGAAAAGTTCATGTCATCCCTACATGTTATAGTTAGTTTTTGAAATGTGGCATCCTGCCAAAAATCAATGGTAGACCTTACTCTCTTCCCTTATTCTTGGAGTTATCATTAGCAGAGGAGTAAATAAAGTTCCATGATGTATCTCTCTATCATGACATGTTTAAATGGACCAGTGTTGTTTGATTATATTGTCTATGGACATGTTAATTTTCTCTTGGATAGATGTTGTTATTATTTTGCAGCAACTTTAACTTGTTTGTAATGTAAGCTAAGGTCTGTGCAGTGCGTCAGACGCATTCAAACCAACAGAGGTCAGACTTTCTAGCATGTGCAGTAACATTTCAACACCAATGGCTCCTCTTTGTTCCCAAAAAATAAAAAAACACTAATGGCTCCTCTACAGTAGTGATATATTAACCGCCGCGATCTCTTACGTAACTCCGCTTGTTTTCCTTCCTTCCCCGAGCCCTTCCATTCCCACTACACATCTAAAATCACCAGGAATGTGCGGTTGCCTTATCCAAACCTACTTCACTCTTAGCCACCACCATGGTGAAGGGCGAGCCTTCTATGAAGCGTGCACGAGACAGGGATGACGCCATGCCCGTGGTGAAGGAGGATGACACCATGCTCGTGGTGAATCAAGATGAAGCTTCGGTGGATCCCTTTGGAGATAGAGACGATTGGGTCATTGGCATTATGAGTAAGGCTTTCTTTAAGATCAGGCATGTGCTATAGAACACCAGTCTGGGCACCCTCAACCCACCTCGGGAGGAAAAGGTGAGCAGTTGCATCTTCATTTTTCACCAACTCGTCGATGTCCTAGAAGAACTGCTAGCCTATGTGGACAACATGGAGTACATCATTGCCTGCTGCTAGAGCTAGATAGATGGCTTCGACACTAGCATCGCAACGTAGGGAATCGGCACCGCCCACAACACCGTGAAGCACTACCACAACCTAGTTCATGCCAATGCTGAGCAGGTGGCCAACCGCATCACTGCTGATGAGGACGACGATGATGTCGATACCAACGAGGAGGATGAGGATGAGGATAGTGATACTGAAGATGAGTAGAGGAGTAAATAAAGTTGCATTTGATGTATCTCACATTGCATTTGATGTATCCTCCTTATGTTGGGAGTACGGAGGGAGTACATGTTGTTACTATTTCCTTATGTTGTTACTCTTCCTTATGTATCTTCCATTGCATTTTATGTCAAACACATTCAAATGTATAGAGGTTTTGGTTTGTGAAGTCTTATTTGCATGTCTGTGTTTACTATATTGTTGAACTTTTTATTAATTAGGTGGGTTAAACTCTACTGAGCATGGTGTAGATCAGGTCCTTTGGTCATTTGGTAGCCAATTTCTAGCCGTTGTTGGTTGGTTTTGCCTGTAGGTTTTTTCTAGTTCTCTTTCTGATTTGTAGTATGGTAAGCATGCATAGCTGAATTCATCTGATCAAGTCTCGCGTCGATGTAATGCCTAAAGGAGGAGCCACATAGCTATTCCAATTTTACAGCACATGTATGAAAGTCCGAGCATTGTAAATCTGACCAAGCCAGACACTTCTCACGTTATACAAGGAAACATATTTTGTACGAATATACTCATTGAATTCCTAAAGTAACTGTTTACACCAAAATTTGGTAAGCTTATTCTGGAAAGGAAGAGATCGGCCAATGATGTCAAAAGCAAGAAAGTTTCCTAATTAAGGGATATTTATGAGCCGGCCAGGAAATATTATTTAATAAATTTGAGAGAGACATGATGTCTAGGTGCATATCAGGATGAAAGGAACAAGGATACGTATCAAATAAGGAAGCTTCATCAGCAAGGATTCTGCATAAGGGAAATTAGAGTCCATGTATCTTGATATTTCTTTTTGTTATCTAGTCATGTTTGTTTAGGACTCTTGTTAGCCTAGGGTATAAATATAAACCCCCAGCTATTGTAACAGGGACTTCCAATCAATCAATACAAATTACTTTTTTTCAGCTCCGTCCCAACCCTAAGGAGTAGAAGTAGTGTAGATCTCGGCAAGTTCTTCAACAAGCAGGGCTGCATCGGTCCGGTCGACCTCCGACTTGTCTATAAGTACCGTTATGGCTTATACTTTGGTTTGTAAGGCTGCATAGGATAAGTTCAACCTCCACTGCGAGCTCTAGTATAAGCAAGTTATCAATCTTTATCTAGTTCAAGTACGACAGCATCGGTTAAGTTTGACCTCCACTGATTGAATTAGATTAAGGTCAAGTTATCGGCTCTACCTAAGGGTGGCGTCCTTCGGGTAGATTCATTAAGTTACTGATCTTGCTGATGTTTTTACTGTCAATAGTTTTCTAGCAACATAAATCTGCCCGATCAAGATCGAACTAGATCGGCCTCATATCCTTTTAGTCGGTCATTTGCTTTGTGACAACATGATATTTCTTACTTTGAGCGATGGGTTACATTTTATTGGCTGTTCTACTTCGATCTTGATCGTGCATAGTACGCGGATAAGGAACGTATGATCTTGAAGAGGTTTGCTGGCTAGTTAAATCTAGTCTATAGTTCGCTATTATGGCTGCAATAATCCGGTCGATCCCCACTAATGACACTTTAGATTGGAGGATGCTAGTTGGTAGATTTGTTCCCGATCAGGCATGACCTTAGCTGTTTGCTATGCCTGCATCGGCTAAATAGCCGATCGCGTGCACTTTAATGCTCATAGTATGTCTTCATGATCCTATTAAATATGAGTAGATCCATTTTCTTTAAAGATTTAATCTATTATCTTTATTATGGCTGCCATCAATCCGGTTGAACCCCACTGTTAAAGATGATAGGTTAGGTTTTAGGAGTTGATAGGTCTGCTCGTATTGAATAGTCGATTGTTCACATGTTGTGACCCTTTTTCTACTGGAATCGGCTCTTTTAGCCGATTCACCTACGCCTTCACAGATATAGCATGTCTTCCAGAAACCTATCAAGGTATGGATGGTTTTGTGAATTCTTTGGCTTTAGTTTGTTGTTATCATCATAGCTGCATCGATCTGGTCGAACCTCACTGTTGATGATAGCGGATTAGATTCGGAGCGTTTGTAGAACTGTTCGTATTAGACAGTCGATTTGTTTGCATGTTATATCCTTTCTCGTCAGACTCATCGGCTCAATACTTCATACTAGTTATATTTTGTCTAGCTGATGATTTTACTTACATCTGTGTGCACCATATTTGTCATCATAAAAATAATCACAACATGCGAGTGTTATAGTCCTTAACAACCGATTTTCTTCTCATGTCGGCTATTCGATCGATTTTTCCTATCTGGCGGTCGGCCCACTGGATCACCGGTGTTGCCGACCACTCACTGGTGCTGCCAACCACGACTAATGTTGTCTGACCACACACTATAACTAAAGGGAGGACAACGATAGTTCATGGTCGGTATCACTAGTGCGTGCTCAGCAACATTAGTGAGTGGTCGGACATCTCTGTGCTGAACATCCAGTGGGCTAACATTGGCTGCTCTCGAAGCGACACACTTGGAACTATCTAGGCAAAGACCGGCATGTTCCACCTTAAATTTCTAATAACCTTTCTCTCCTTGTCAATTGCCGATCAAATTGACTGGCACACCCTCAGGAGGAATTCACAGGGTCGACCGGTCCTGCATTGAAGCCAAGCGGATCTCCAGCCTTGCTCCATCAAGCAAATCCATCTGGCTTGCTGTGTGCTTGGCACATCGACATATTTTTTGCGCCAACACATGTTTACACTATGACTAAAGGGAGGACAATGATAGTTCGCGGTTGGCATCACTAGTGCATGCTCGGCAACATTAGTAAGTGGTCGGACATCTCCATGCTGAAGATCCAGTGGGCTAACACTGGTTGCTCCCAAAGCAGCACACTTGAAACTGTCTAGGCAAAGATCGGCATGTTCCACCTTAAATTACTGATAAACTTTCTCTCCTTGTGAATTGTAGGTCAAATTGACTGGCACACCCTTGGGAGGAATTCGCAGGGTCGACCGGTCCTGCGTTGAAGCCAAGCAGATCTCTAGCCTTGCTCCATCAAGTAGATCCTTCTGGCTTGCTGTGTGCTCGGTGCATCGACATGTTTTTTGCACCAACACAGGTTGTGGCATGCCTGGTGGGACCACAATCGTTTGATCAGAAGTCAGAGGCCGATGTTAGCATTTATTCGGCCATCATCAAGACGCTGCGAGTTAATTCATCATCGTAAAATAAACAAGGGACATGCCAAACGAGTAACACATACCATGGATTATTTGACTGGCTTGATCATAGAGGTGCAATGTTTAAGAAGAAGGAGAAGTTGTCTAAAGGGAAGC
Organism: Miscanthus floridulus; assembly: GCF_019320115.1. NCBI lineage: Eukaryota > Viridiplantae > Streptophyta > Magnoliopsida > Poales > Poaceae > Miscanthus > Miscanthus floridulus. The sequence goes on along the minus strand of NC_089598.1, from coordinate 45,216,935 downwards.
ATATACATGTCACAGCAAATTGGCTAAATAAAGCCGATGATGGAGGGGCTAAGGCAAGTATGGATGAAAATTTGCATGACACTGACATGCATTTGGATGAAAAGCTACTACACTAGATTACTGTCTTTGGCTTCCCAACTGATCAGCATCAGAGAAATTCAATTCTTGTCACATATGTGTCAGCAAGCCTTGATGATGCATCAAAAGTTGACACATTGCCAACACATGGTGGTTTATGTACTTCAGCTGCTGCCACAATGCCACCAAGGACATCAGCATATCAAGTGGTAGATGGACTTACTAATGTACTGAGGATCCCTAATTGATCAGACTCATGAAAGAACTGCAGGCCATGCCACCATTAGCACCGTGATGGAAACAAATGCAGGACACCATCGGCTAAGTTTGATGTATGCATCAAAGATACAAAGATACTCATTAGCTCAGAATGTGAAGATCAGGCTAATAGTCGATTGGGCATTTTATCAAGCAACATTGATTGGTGCAAGTTCTATAAGATAGCTTCAGAAAGATTCTTCAGTTCTTGGCCCTTGCCAAGGATCTCTTGACAGATAGCAACCAGTTACATCGATAAGTCACCATCTTCTACCAAGACGATGATAGATCAATACCTGCTCAAGAGCCAATGCATTAAACCTTCATCGGTTCCTGGTGTAAGAACCAGAAAGAAACGAGTCACCAACTAGGAAATTGGAATATACGACATTGATGATTCAGTGATAAAAAAGAATATAAAATATATCATGAAAGTTGTTGGGACATTGGCCTATGAAACAACCAAGGCAGTCAGCTATGCAAGAAGATACAAGGCAAGATTAGGATGAACGAGTCCCATACAAGGCGAAAGCGGCCACCCCTAACAAATTCTTCTCTAGCTTCCTCGCCAAGCCTGATGTCACCAACAATACAATCAACTCATCATAGGAGCCAACGGCAAGAAGATCATAGAGATGAACACACCCGACGTCTCAATCCCCCGCATCGACTATACATCGGGGGGCTGTCAGGCCTGAACTCATGCACGTTGAGTCTCCAAATATCTGAGTCATGGTGGATGAAGAGTGCAGGCAGCTCCAAGATCACGCCAGTAGTTCCTCAGGTTCTCCAGCAAACTTCTTACAAAATCAAATCAGAACAGGAGCAGATTCTATTGACATGGTCATATACATCTAGAATTAGCTTTTGATAGAAGTAAGTTCATCGGCTATGGATGCATCTAACTATAGCTATTTCTGAAGGATCATGTTACAAGGGTAAAATAGCTGATGATTATATTCTAGAATAATGATATTGGCTTGGAAGATCATGGATAAATTCTATCGACTCATCAGCTCACATGAAATCCTAAGTGGCCTCCAGGTTGCCTATCGGCTTGCATAAAATGAGTATAGCTCATCGGCTGTAAAAACTAAATAGCCGATGGCGTATTAGCTGAATGGAGTTATTTTATTGAGAAGCTAATAGCCGATGAAGCATGGTCATGTAACAAAGTTCAAAAGGAGAATGATGTGGACCCTGAGCAGATCATCAGCCATGCCGGATGAACAAAAGTGCTGAGGAAAAGATCCACAGCTACATTAGATGGGAAAAGGAAAGCGCTTATGAACCATGGTAGTTCATCGACCTCCTACCAATGTTTGATCCACTATGACATGACATCAAGGAGAACAAGGTCGGTGATGGACGGTCCAATCAACATGGTAGACGGATTTGCCAAGACGTTCCTAAAGTGCAGGTACAAGATCATGAAGTGGCTAGACACATCTACGACGTACCAGTGATGGCGTGAACAACACATCAACTCTGAGGAAGACAAACATCAACATCATAGTGAATGACATGATGGATACGACTCTATGTGCGTCAGACATCATATCGACAAATTCAGGTTGAGCATGATCTTGAGTACCATGTTCGCCAACTATGGCAAGGATGAATGAGAAGCACTGGCGTGGTACAAAGGATGTCACACGGCCTCAACTAGGCTACCGCTAATCATGACTCCTTCGGCGACGATAACCTAGACCACCACGAGTTGTCAGAGCTCGACAAGCAGGTCACAAAGTACATCGAGGTAGTCAGGTCTAGGGAGCTACACACATTCAAGGGGCATGACAAATTCATCGTCAAGCTCAAAAACTTCAACTTATGACAGCCAATGGCACGCATGTCAATAAAAGCCGTTGAGGTCTTTTACTACAAGCAGCCAAGAATCAAGAGTCTAGATATATATAGATTGGCTGGGGGGTAGTACTGGCTTAGTTTCCACTTCAGCTAATGCATCAGGTGATGAAGCCATTTGGCCTGGCAGACACGATGTGGCCGACTCAAGTAAAGCTACTATTAGCAAAGGTATGTCAGCAGTGGACGATAGAGTGCGACTTGAAGAGCTCGAATACGTAGATGGTGTTCTGAACGCACAATCGGCTATGTAGAGCCGATGCAGCCACAATTGACTAAATTTGCTGCTGAAACAAAAAAAGGAAGGGATCAGAGTGCAAACAGGAATCTACTGAGGACTATCACATATGCAAGTATTGATATGATGGCCGAGAATCAGGACTCCAAATATATTGTGACACGGGATGCATATATGAAGAAATAAATAAAAGGAAAATTTGCATGTGTGGGTCTACAAAAAGAGGTGGAGTCCGAACTCAAGTTTTTCATAGGTCAGGTTTGCATGCTGTTATAAATGGCTGATAGGTTAAGGAAATATTTCTTCAAATTACCCCACCGTCAGCCGAGTGATTTTGAGCAATAACCGTTAGCCGAGTGATTTTGAGCAATAACCATCGGCCGGAAGTTATTATCAACATACAAAAAATTGGCTCCGAGTATTGAAAGGTTCTCAGAGTTTGTTTAAATATTATGGTAGCCAAGAACAAAGGTATCAAGTCAATAGCCGATAAGATGCTCGGAGTATATCATTATTATGCCAATCGATGCAAGCAAGAGAAGATCAAATTAATAAATTCTAATATATGGAGATCGGCTATTTTGACATGGGCTTACTATTCATGGATGCGAAGATGACATGGATTAATTGAGATTGGCTATTTTACATACGCATGAAGGCGTTTTACTGTTAGTGGCCTTTATTGAAAAGCGGACCAGGAAGCAAGGAATTGTTGTTTCTTTAAGTTGCCATGCGAGGAAGGTCTTGTCAATTTCGCATTTACCCTCCAAGATGACAAAGACCAATCACCTCTCTTGAGATAGAATTGGCTGTTGGTTCAAGACCTTACCCTTCAAACTGACAGAATCTACAGCCGATCGACAAGGGTGTAAGACTAGTGAGATATCAGTTGCTGGTACAGCAGTGGAATTTCAAGAATAATCAAATAGAGCCAATGAGGATCAACATAGCCGATGACCGTCGCTAGTTCGATTGTTGAGGTCACATTGAGTTTTCCTCCATGGGTTATTATCATCGGCTGTTCGACCAAGTTTGTTTTTTGATAAGAAGGAAAACTCATCATGGGAGGTTGTATTAGAGATACGGAAAAGGTTACCAACCTAACAGCCAATAGGAGGCTATTGACTGAAAATTATTATCGACATGCGGAAGATGGTGGAGATTAGCTATCGATAAGGATATTAGGACAAGGTCATCTGGCTTGATTACTTCATCGTCGTTGCTGAGGACACCATTGTCATTCAGGAGGTCGGATCACCAGAGTAAGGACTAGTGATGGCTGCCAATGCACTATGTCCGGGACGCCATCTTCCAATGAAGTAGAATCGGCAGCCCCCAAGCCTATGAACCATTTGTTCTCCAAGAGTGGATAAACAAGCATGAGGACCTAGTGTATCACATCATGCTAGGCGCCGACAAGTTCTCACTAGAATTCTTGCTTGACACGCTCAACATCTCGTCAGAGCACGACTTGCTGCCAATGGCTGACCGGGTAGAGACTGCTATGTATGTGTGGCGATGCAAGGTTAGTGGCAGCAACAACAAGTTACCGTGGAACAAGATCAAGGAACTCACGGCTGATGATGATGACCAGGAAGTGATGCTGGCAAACAAGGTTGTGGACCTCCTACTCTACATTGACTATATTCTCTCCTGGAGGCATAACCGATGGATGAGCAAAGGACGTAGAAGAGTCTAGGCCATAGCACAACAAATGCTTCTCATTGTTGTCCACACAGAGTCTCATTGATATGGTGAGTGACCTCAGTTGTGCCATGTCCAACGCATCCACATCCTCCATGAAGTAGTGCAGCAGCATCAACATTAGCAGACTATTCGAGCCGACCGCCATAGTGGCCAAGCTCCTTAGCCGATCCTTAGCATTTACCGCCACGCCCTTCAGATGGCTCAGCATGAAGCCCCATGCCAACATGACCGACTGCCGCTCCATTGGTGACAAGATATGAGCTAGCGAAAGATAGGGTCTCTAAGCTCATGCTTGGTGAGGACATGTTCAACGACAACAAAGGCGTATGTACTACTATGATGTACCTATAGTGCACTCAGCGGCCAACGCAGGAAGCCTCTTGACCAGCCCTAACCTTTGTTGCAATTTGTGGCTTCGGCAAGCGATTTTTTCGCAGTGCTCTTTCTGTGTTCTCAACTTGATTTGATTGCAGGACTTCTAAAACTAACAATCGCCTTATTAAAAGTCAGAAGCAGTAAATGAAAGATTGCTCGCAATCGGCTCAGAATTGGTAGATCAAGACTTCAAGCCGATAGAGCCCTTTATGTAGTGCATGCAAGTCAGATTTCCATGCATATATATACACGATGTACGTGGGCACAAAAAGGATGAGTCAGATCTTGGAAGTATGTGCAGTCATGCCATATCATATGTTTGATTGAGAATGCAGAGATCATAAGGCTGACGAAGTCTAGCTGATATATACATACTAGGAGAAAGTTCAAGCAAAGGCATTGATCAGTTCAAAGCGAAGGTACGCATATTCTTTATTTCATGCTTTTCCTGTCACTTGTGAACAATCTATCATAGGGAAAGCATGCTATCTAAGTAGTTGATGAATGAGATATGGTATGATGAAACAAACCTTGCTTCTTTTTGCAAAGTACTTGGGAAAATTTCTTACAAAAATTCAAAATCAATAGCTTGTCTCCTCAATGATGTTGAATTTCCTACCAGAGCCATATATTAGTCTCATTAAAAACCTTCCACATAAGCTGCTTGCTCTGTGTTGAGTTTTGTCAAGTCTTGTTGACACTTGTTGAGAGATTTATCATGTTCCCAAGATCAAGATCACGTACACGCCACATATATGTGCTGTTTCTATACTAGAAGTACGCAAAAATATGTTTTCATCAACCTTAAAATGTTCTGCTCCTACACTAGGAGAAGACAAAAATATGTTAGGTTTTATTAGAATAAATGCTCTAAGTTCTTGATAATATTTCTCTCAAAAATTTGTGATAAAGAGAGACATGGGTTATGTAAAAATATATAAAAGATGGATACAAAACAAGTCCAAAATAAATAAATAAAAAAGGAAAAAAGAAAAAGATGAGAAAAGATAGCCCATGTTCTCGCAAAAATATTCCATAAGAGAAAAATATATTTCAAAGAGCATAGTAGAATTAGGTTAGCCACCAAATATTCCACGCACATGCACATCTTGATCTAAGAGCATGACATTTGTCTCCTTGGATGCGGGATTTGACCTTACAATATATGCAAGGTAAGTACGCTACATATTTTATCCCTACCTAAAACTCCACATAAGCTATTTAGAAGTAGGATAAGAAGAGACAAAACAATGCTTTGATGAGGAACTATATAGATTGAGCGATCTGAGAGAATCATTTGAGGAGCAAAGCTATGTTTAATTTGAAAATCTTTCAAAACCCCAAGTTTTCTGAGCAGGGGAAGCGAGGATGACTGGATTCTAATCCGTTCTATTCCTCAACCACCCAAGATGGTATGGTAGACACTTCAAAGTTCACATGTGTAGGTGAGGCTTGGAATAAGGTAATATCGCTGCCAGTAAATTCCTCGGCTCCTTAGAAGAAGACTATCGGCTAGAATACCTGAACTTTTATGCAGCATATTTCTGTAATGATGGTTAACTTATATTGCTATGATCGAACTTGGGGGGGCCAGCTCTTAATCAGCTAAAGTAGATGAACAGTCAACCCAAGTAAGTCATCAAAGCCAAGTATTGCAATCAGATGTCGTTGACTCGGGAAAGGAGATTATTGGATCAAAATAGTTGGATGCATGAAAACTCATACTTCGAACTAGGGGGCCTGTGTTTACACCAAAATTTGGTAAGCTTATTCTAGAAAGGAAGAGATCGGCTGATGATGTCAAAAGCATGAAAGTTTCCTAATTAAGGGATATTTATGAACCGGCCAGGAGACGTCTAGGTGCATATCAGGATGAAAGGAACAAGGATACGTATCAAACAAGGAAGCTTCATCAGCAAGGATTCTACAAAAGGGAAATTAGAGTCCATGTATCTTGATATTTCTTTTTGTTATCTAGTCATGTTCGTTTAGGACTCTTATCAGCCTAGGGTAAAAATATAAACCCCTGGCTATTGTAACAGGGACATCCAATCAATCAATACAAATTACTTTTTTCGGCTCTGTGCCAACCCTTAGGAGTAGGAGTAGTGTAGATCTCAGTGAGTTCTTCAACCAACAGGGCTGCATTGGTCCGGCCGACCTCCGACTTGTCTGTAAGTACCGTCATGGCTTATACTTTGGTTTGTAAGGCTGCATCGGTTAAGTTCGACCTCCACTGCGAGCTCTAGTATAAGCTAGTTATCCATCTTTATCTAGTTCAAATACGGCGGCATCGTTTAAGTTCGACCTCCACTGCTCAAATTAGATTAAGGTCAAGTTATCGACTCTACCTAAGGGTGGTGTCCTTTAGGTAGATTCATTAAGTTACTGATCTTGCTGATGTTTTTACTATTAATAGTTTTCCAGCAACATCAATCTGTCCGATCAAGATCGAACTAGATCGGCCTCATGTCCTTTTAGTCCATTGTTTGCTTTGTGACAATACGATATTTCTTACTTTGAGCGACGGGTTATGTTTTATTGGTTGTTCTACTTCGATCTTGATCTTGCATAGTATGAGAATAAGGCACGTATGATCTTGAAGAGGTTTGTTGGCTAGTTAAATCTGGTCTATAGTTTGCTATTATGGCTACAACAATCCGGTCGATCCCCACTGATGGCAATTTAGATTTTAGGATGCTAGTTGGTAGATTTGTTCCCGATCAGGCCTGGCTTTAGCTGTTTGCTATGCTTGCATTGGCTAAATAGCCGATCGCTTGCACTTTAATGCTCATAGTATGTCTTCATGATCCTATTAAATATGAGTAGATCTATTTTCTTTAAAGATTTAATCTGTTATCTTTGTTATGGCTGCCATCGATCCGGTCGAACCCCACTGTTAAAGATGATAGGTTAGGTCTAAGGAGTTGATAGGTCCGCTCATATTGAATAGTCGATTGTTCACATGTTGTGACCCTTTTTCTACCGGAATCGGTTCTTTTAGCTGATTCACCTGTGCCTTCACAGATATAGCATGTCTTCTAGAAACCTATCAAGGTATGGATGGTTTTGTGAATTCTTTGGTTTTAGTTTTTTGTTATCATAATAGCTGCATCAATCCGATCGAACCTCACTATTGATGATAGCGAATTAGATTCATAGCGTTTGTAGAACTGTTCGTATTAGACAGTCAATTTGTTTGCATATTATATCCTTTCTCATTAGACTCATCGGCTCAATGCTTCATACTGGTTATGTTTTATCTAGCTGATGATTTTACTTACATCTGTGTGCACCATGTTCGTCATCATAAAAATAATCACAACCTGTGAGTGTTACAGTCCTTAAAAACCGATTTTCTTCTCGTGTCGGCTATTCGATTGATTTTTCCCATCTGGCTGTTGGTCCACTGGATCACCGGTGTTGTCGACCACTGACTGGCACTGCCGACCATGACTAACGTTGTCCGACCACACACTTTGACTAAAGGGAGGACAATGATAGTTTGTGGTTGACATCACTAGTGCGTGCTCGGCAATATTAATGAGTGGTCGGACATCTCCGTGCTGAAGATCCAGTGGGCTAACACTGGCTGCTCCCAAAGCGGCACACTTGGAACTGTCTAGGCAAAGACTGGCATGTTCCACCTTAAATTACTGATAAACTTTCTCTCCTTGTCAATTGCAGGTCAAATTGACTGGCACGCCCTCGGAAGGAATTCACAGGGTCGACCGGTCCTGTGTTGAAGCCAAGCGGATCTCCGACCTTGCTCTATCAAGCAAATCCTTCCAGCTTGCTGTGTGCTCGATGCATCGACATGTTTTTTGCACCGACAGAAACAAATAAAATTGAAACTAGTTACATGTCCGGCCCGTTTAAATTTATGCTGCTCGGACTATCGGGTGAGCATACCATTTACAAGAAATAGGTAAATGTCATTTTGTCCAATATAGTATAGGGACGTGGTCAGGGGAAAGTTGTGATCATTTGTTGTAGAGTGTCTCTATATATTTGGTCAAAATTGAAAATCATTGAGGGAAGGGGGATGTTCCTCCCATATAGACCTTGTGCGGTTGCCTAGAGTGAAGTGAATGTGTAGGAAACCTAGACATAAGAAGTGCATCTTAGAAGAAGAGCTTTTGACCACCATAACACGCTTGAGACATGAAAGCCTGGTGCGGTTGTGAAGAGGACTCACAACAGTCGAGGGGCAGTCAGGCAGTCAGCTTGCTAGAGATGGCTATACAATGGGAGTGAGGCTAGGCTTTGTACATGTAACACCTCTGGTGTTTTGACCTAGCACTAAAATTTGACATGTCATCATATGCATTGCAAAGCATTCATAAAGTAGAAAATTTTGAATGCATTCACTAATAAGGTTTATTTCATAATGTTGTTATTTCATGTGATGTGTCTCCAAAAACCCTAAATAAAGATCATGACCACAAGGGTCAAATTTCATGTGATCATGTGAGGCCATGTGTCATTTGACTCAAATAACCCTAATGGGCCATGTTACTGGTCAAAAATCAAAATTTAAGTAAAAGGAAGACAAATCAAATTTGAATTCATATTCAAATTATAAAAGTCCTTTTTGCCCCTTTTGACTAATTCAAAATCCATGTGGAATTTGGGGTTGAGGCAAAAAGCAAAGTTGGAGATTATTTTATGTAGATCAACTTTGGTATTCAAAGTTTTTCAAGTTTACATATAAAATTTGGAGTAATTTTGAAATGATTCAAATGCTCTAATGCACCCCAAATTCAAATTTCAAAATGGAGGCAGAATTTGAAAATATTTCTAGAAGCAAAGTTGTAGAGTTTGAAAAACTGAACAACTTTCATTTTTGAAGATTTTCAACTTCTTTAGAAAATTTGTGAGTAATTTGAAAAATGGACGCAGTGGCAGTTTTGTAATTATTTCAAAAATCAACATCCACCTCTCTGCTTGCCGCCGGCGCCACGTGGATGTCGCCGCCGATCTGATTTCGCCGCTTTCACGCGCAGTGACACGCTGATACCTCCATGGCGAGTTCGCCCATGTGCTGTCAACACCGCACGCCCTCCTTCTTGCTATAAATAGGAGTACGCCGTCGTCATTCCCGTTTTCCCCTTCTGCTCTGCTCCGCCGCTAGCTTGCTCCGCCGCTCGCCGTAGCCTCTGTCGAGCAGCATCCGTCATGCCTAGCTATGCCTACGCGATCGCCTCGGCCCTGCGCTTCTCTACAGCTTGCCTATGCCGCTTGGGTTGGCCGGAGTCGCCTGGCGCAACGCTTTCTTCCCCAAGACCGGCCAGAGCTCCGCCATCATCGCCTCGACGTGGCCAGACCGTTCGAGACCATCTCCGGCTTCACCGAACGTACCAGCGTGACCGTGGTGAGCTACTGAGCGCAATACTTACCTTATTTTAGACTCTACTACACCATTGCCGGGGTTACTGAAAGCTCTAGTTTGGTTTTGGTGAATTGATGAAACCCTAAGTGCTAACCTAGTTCATCAAGTGATCATGAGATAGGTAGCACACTTCAAGTAGAGAAGCAAATGAAGATCATAACATGACAATGGTGATAGCATGGAGATGATCAAGGGCTTACACTTGAAGAGAAGAAAGAGAAAAACAAAAAGCTCAAGGCAAAGGTATAACTTGTAGGAGCTATTTTGTTTTGGTGATCAAGACACTTAGAGAGTGTGATCACATTTAGGTTTGATAGCCGTACTATTAAGAGGGGTGAAACTCGTATCGGAATGCGGTTATCAAAGTGCCACTAGATGCTCTAACTCATTGCATATGCATTTAGGATCTAGTGGAGTGCTAACACCCTAGATAATATTTGTGAAAATATGCTACCACATGCTAACACCCTTCGGCGCTTTTGGGAAAATGAAATGTCTATTTTCTATTGCGCCGGATGCAAAATTCTTGGTGATTGGCACACTTGAGCAAGGGTGAAGAAGTAAGAGTTGAAATGGAGTTGATCGAAATGATGCTGGCATCGGTCTACTGACCGGACGCTGGGTCACTCAGCGACCGGACGCTGAAAGGCTGCGTTCGGTCGAGCTATCAGACGGCACAGTAGGCTAGGGTTGAGCACCGGACGCTGGCTGCGTCCGGTCAAGGTGGACCGGACGCGTCCGGTCGAAAAAACTTGCCTCGGGGAGCTTACTGGAAACGACCGGACGCTGGGGCTTCAGCGTCCGGTCAGTTTTATCGGACGTGTCCGGTCATGCTCGGGAGCTTACTGTAAACGACCGGACGCAGGGGCTTCAGCGTCCAGTCAGTTCGAAGGAGCAGCGTCCGGTCGAGGCTGATGACCGTTGAGTCTGGACACGTGGCTGACATCGAGCGACCGGACGCTGAGAGCCAGCGTCCGGTCAGTCTGACCGGAGCGTCCGGTCAGAACGCGTTTTGCCTAGTGAAGGGGTATAACGACTCTATTTGATTGGGGCTCTATATATAGCCCCATGGCCGGCTCAAGCTTAGTCTCTTGGCCATTTCTATTGACATAGCATACTTGTGAGCTTAGCCAAAGCCCTCCCACTCATCTACATCATTGATTCATCATCATAGTGAGATTGGGAGTGAATCCAAGTGCATTGCTTGAGTGATTGCATCTAGAGGCACTTGGTGATTGTGTTTCGCTGCGGATTTCTCTTGTTACTCTTGGTGGTTGCCGCCACCTAGACGGCTTGGAGCAGCGAGGATCGTTGAGCGGAGGTGGTGATTGGCTCCGGCTCCGATCGTGGTGATTGTGAGGGGTTCTTGACCTTTCCCCGGCGGAGCGCCAAAATGTACTCTAGTAAATTGCTTGTGGCTTGTGTGATCCTCATCTTGTGTTGGTTGTGCGGCACCCTATTGAGGGTTTGGCGAGTGATGCCAATCAGCGCGTGAACCTCCAAGTGAGTGAATCGCCACAACGAGGACTAGCTTGCCGGCAAGCAAGTGAACCTCGGTAAAAATCATTGTGTTCATCATTTGATTCCGAGGTTATTGGTCATCATTGTTATTCATCTTCGTGATTGATTGGTTCATTCATCTACATGGCGGTATAACCCTCTTGATCACTCTCTTTACTTTACCGCAAACTAGTTGACAAGCTCTTTAGTGTAGCTAGTTGTGAGAGCTTGCATGCTTGGTTGGTGTGGCTCTTTAGTTAGCCTTTGAGAGCACACCAACATAGGGTAGTGTCATTGCTCTTGTGTGAATTGACACTATCTAAACTAGAATTGTGGTAGGTGGCTCGCATTTTTGAGTAGGCTAGCGCAACACTCGCTTCGCCTCATAATTGTCTAACCATTTGGTTAAGTGTTGTTGTAGAAATTTTTATTAGGCTATTCACCCCCCCTCTAGCCATTAGGACCTTTCAGTTACGCCATGAGCCGTCATGCTCGAGCCGCCATGGTTGGCGTAGAGCCTTCTCCAGCGCGCCTTCTTCCGATCTGAGGGCTGGGATGGGTTCATAGTAGTGTGTAGATCATTTGGGTGAGGTCGGCCTCGCCGGAGCGTCACCGTCGGCGCATTTTGAGGCCGGCCAGTGAGGGCAGCGCCGCCGTGACTTCTTTGAGTCACTGACAGTGGGACCTGGCTGTCAGTGCGAGTGAGGAAGAAGAACAGTGAAAATTTTTATTTTCTAAATTTGTGAATAGTGCTAAAACTTTGAGAATTTGTAGGAAATTCATAATAGCTCCAAAAATTCTGAAATTTTGTGTGTAGATTCTATACATGTTCTAGTATGGTTTAAAATTTTGAAACTTGAAATTTGAATAAAGTTTTAATGTTCAAATATTCAGTCCATTAATTGATAAATGCAATTTCCATGATTTTTGTAGGTCACTGTATAATTCCAAAAATTATGAAATTTGTTTTGGTCCACTAATTTGTCATAAGGAAGCTTACATAAAATTTTCAGGTCATTTGGAACAAGTTCATTTTTGGGCTTAATTCCAAATTAATTCACAAATAAATAAAGGCAAACCCTAAGTGTTTGATTAGTGTTGGATCTTGTTTTGGTCATGTTTTGTGACTAGTAGGGTTTCAAGATCCATTTGGTCAAGTCACATGTGTGGTTCTTAATGGTAGGATTGCAAGTTGGTTTTGTTGGCTTGCAACTGTACCGTGAAATAAAATCATTTGCGGGGTGTTTTTACATTTCATGTACCATGAAAGCATCATGTTTACATTATCATCATGTTAAAGCATATGTTATCGTTTTGTGTAGAACCCGAGAGTGAAACGATTCTAGTTGAACAAGTTCTGGAAGAATCTCCGGTTGTCATGGGATTCGATAATCGTGGTACTGATCCGGAACCTGAGATCATCAACGAAGGCAAGCCCCGGTTTATGCATTAAACCCTTACCTTGTTTACTTTGAAAAGTTTATCACCTATGTTACTTATTGCATTAAGTTGATTAATTCAAATGTACCTACTTGATGCATTGCCTACCTTGTTAATTGTTTACCATCCTTGAAGATGTTTTCTTTTACAAAGGCGTAGAATGCTTAGTAAGCTTTATGGTAGGCTTTCAAAGTAAAAGTTTCGATACAATCAAAGATGGCATACTGGCCAAAGAAAGAAAGAAGGTAGAATGAACTAGAGACTAGTCGGGCGACTTACCTTGAATGTTGGGTAATGTTGTCGACTATGTTGCTTAAAGGCCACTCATTGTGGATCTTCTGAACGAGACACTTTGTAGTACTGGTCACATACTCCGGTAAGCCTACTTCGGCTAATCCGATACTAAGACGAATGCCCACGCACTAGGAGTGGAGAGATGGCGGGAGTAGCATGTACCCTCGTGGCTGGAATGTGGCCGGATTTGAGGTGTGCTGTGCTCTCGGGTGGTGTGGAGACGGCTTAGTATGGGAGGATCCGGTAGTGAGGTTGATATATGCAAGATTAAGTTCTACATATGTCGTGTGATAAGGAATCCCCAGCTAGGACTTGAATCAATTTGAATTGCCGGTGCTCCGCGGATATGGAGACTCAATTCATTACAGAAGCAATGCAGGACTGGTGAATTACTAAAATATGAGAAAAAGAATGGAATGAGAAGGAATGGAATATGGGAAATATATATTTAGTTGAGATAATGAACAAAAAGGACTTAGTGGTAAAACTTGAAAATAGAATGAAGAATAGTAAGCTTTTGGCAAAGAACTTTTGAATCTTGCTACATCCTTACCTTGCCCCAAACCCCTGCTCTCTAAAGTCTTACATCCCATTGTGTCGGGTTAGTCTTGTTGAGTACCTTTGTACTCAGGGTTTGTTAACCCTTGTTGCAGGTGAGTCGCATGCGCAGGCTTGTTTTGGTCCCTGCTGCATGTCTGTGTTTGAAGTCAATGACGATGAGGAGTGATGAATGGCCTTTGGACAAGGCACTAGTTTGTATGATAAATTAAGTTAATGTAATATTATCCGGCTACTATGGTTGTATGACACTTATGGTATTGTAAGTTTGAAAACAACTGGTTTGTAAACTATGTTATCTTAAGACTTCCGCTATCTTTACTCTGATGTATATATTTGAATAAACTGTTGTAATCTGCAATGTCTGTGATGGGGTTCCTGTTTGAAAAGAGAATCGTGGATGATTCGGGTTTCCCGAGGACATCCGACAGACCTATTGAGTTGTTGGGAACTCGTGAACGCTATCCGAGGTCTGTTAAGACAATGATAGGTGCACGTGGGCCCAATTTCTTAGGAGGTTCTGCCACAGCTGGTATTAGAGCAGTTCCCATCTAAGATCATTGTAGGTTACTTTGGAAAACCTTCAAAATGATTTGGATCAAAGAAAGTAAACTTGATATTTTAAAGTTTAAATTTCTTTCTTCTTACCTTTGATCTAGACTCAATCCTGACTTATTTGAAAAGTTTGTGGCGGATAATATGATTAGGTTTGTCCTATGTATTAAAAATCTAGTACTTATGATTATATTAATCTTTTGTACTTAGATTCGTAAGATCAATTCATGCATCATGATTGAGCACCTTGCATTATAATTCCCCTTAATAGTGGTTGGGTATGTAATGTCAATCCTATTCTTGCTAACCTCCGTTATCCTCAAGCTATTCTTATAGTCCTACCCTAAATTCTACAGGCTATGGCAAAGACCAAGAAAACCGCATGCAAGTCCACCGGACCTCATGGAGTCCCTCGTCACCAATTGGCACCAAGAAACCACGAGCTTGGTGAAGGAAGTTCCAAGAACCTAGGAGAGGAAGGATCTTCAAGCAACCCCACCAACATCGAGAACCTTAACAAGGAGCTCAACACTCTTTGTCGAGCTCATGCCAAAGACCAAGATGAGCTGGAGGAAATGCAAAGGGGCATCACCATGACCATGGAGCTATGGAATGAAGCCTGGACACGAGAGGATGCGGCCAATGAACACGTCAATGAGTTGGAGTTCTACGTAGAGGACCTGGAGATGGACAATGCCATTCTTCATGAGAATGTCCACATGCTGTATGCTCAACTTCATCCTCCTCATGGGGATGGTGAAGTTACAGATGAAGAAATGATTGTAGATCCAGGAGAAGTCGAGAATGAAGAAGAGGAGGAGGATCCTGAGGAGTTAGTGTACTTCTCAGATGAAGATGAGGTTTCATTCGATATGGGCACGGATGCAGAAGACTGAGAGCTTGGAGTAGTAGTAGTTCCTTTACTGCTTTCCTAGAAAACCAGGGTTGTCTTGTGGGATACAAGACATGTAATATAAATAAGAACCCTTTGTAGCATGAAACCTTTTAAATGCTTTCAATAAAGAATAATGTAAGTAAATGTGTTTCTCTAACAGATGCCTCGTCCTATCACCCGGACTGGTGCTAGTGGTTCGCATGATGATGATGAGTGCCCAAATCCTCCACCAATGCCTTCGACTATGGCAGATGCCATAGCCGCACTTGTCAATGCAACGGCAGAGAATGCTAGGCTGTTAAGGGAATTGGCGCAGAACCAGCAGGCACCATACCCTAATCGTGGCCATCGTAATGGAAATGACCAGTCAACCTATGTGGATTTTACTGACACACGTCTGCCTGTGTTCTCTAAGGCAGACGAACCTTTAGAAGCTGACGATTGGCTTAGGACAATAGAGCAAAAGTTCAAGCTGATCCACTGTACCGAGGTTCAAAAACCAAGGTTTGTGGCACAGCAACTCCGTGGAGCTGCTGGTGCCTGGTGGGCAAATTTGGTAGCAGTACAGCCCACTGGTCACCAAATCAACTGGAGGGAGTTCAAGGATGCCTTCAGGGCACACTATATTCCGGATGGTGTGATGACCATGAAGTTAGAAGAGTTCTTGGCTCTTAAGCAAGGGGAGCACCCGGTGATGCATTATGTTGGGCGTTTCAACCACCTGTCGCAGTATGCTATTGAGTATGTGAATACTGACAGGAAGAAAAAGAATCATTTTCTTAGAGGCCTGAACACTAAACTTCAGACCATGATGGCAACTTGTGGTAACACAACTTACCATGAGACAATCAACATTGCTATCACTTCGGAGGAGAATTACCGCCGACACAAGGAGGCGAAGAAAAAGAAAATATTTGCTTCCGGATCATCAAGTGGCAAGCGTCAGAAGATAGTATACCATCCTCAGAATCATGGCCGTACGTCATTCCACCCACAACAAGGCCAAAGCAGGCAACAAATCTTTATTCGCCCTGCAACTAATACGCCTTATACTCATCAAGCACCGCAGCAGCAAAACAATACAAATAACACAAACCGCAATGCTACTCCCCAGAATCACAATTTTCCATGCTATAATTGTGGTAAACCCGGACATTTTTCCCGAGAATGTCCGTATCCTAGGAAGAACAATCCTGATGCACCCAAAGCCCCTGTTAATCAAGCTCAGAATCAGTACAAGGGCAATGCTCAGAACCATCAAAAGGGTCAGGCTGAGAAGAAAACTAGAAGGGTATTCTATACTCAAGTGGAATCTATTCCAGAAGGAGAACCAGTTATGATGGGTATGTTTCCCATTACTAAGCATCCTGCAATTACCTTATTTGATTCTGGTGCATCCCATACATTCATCAATCGTACATTTGTTGTGAAGCATGGGATAGCTATTGGGGAAACAAAAGAGCTCTACCATATACAGTCGCCCGGGGGACGAATCTGTACAAGGGAGGTAGTTCAGCATGTACCTATTGATTTAGGAGGATATGAGTTCCCTACTAATATGCTGATATTAAAGGATCAAGATATAGATGTGATCCTTGGTATGAACTGGTTAACTCAACACGAGGCTATCATAGATGTCCTATGTAGAACCATAAGGGTAAATGCACCTGGCAGCAAAACCCAACTTCTCATCCAACTTCCCTTTCCTAAGAGTACAGTGGAAACAGTCTGTGCAACTATTGTTGAAGGAGCTGAGAAAATTTCAGTGGTATGTGAGTTTACGGATGTCTTTCCCGATGATCTGCCTGGTTTGCCACCAGACCGAGACGTAGAGTTCAGAATTGATCTGAAACCAGGGACAGCACCAGTGTCCAGAAGAGCATATAGGATGCCACCGAAAGAACTAGCAGAATTAAAAATGCAACTACAAGAGTTGTTAGACAAGGGTTTCATTCAACCCAGTTCATCACCTTGGGGATGCCCTACTATTTTCGTGAAGAAGAAGGACCAAACCTTAAGGTTATGTGTTGACTATAGGCCATTAAATGAAGTCACCATCAAGAACAAATGCCCCTTACCCCGAATTGATTTGCTTTTTGATCAACTTGTGGGGGCTAAGGTATTCTCGAAGATAGACTTAAGATCAGGCTACCATCAGATTAAGATCAGACGTGAAGATGTGCCGAAGACATCGTTTACAACCCGATATGGACTATATGAGTATCTAGTCATGTCTTTTGGGCTAACCAATGCCCCGGCTCATTTCATGTACCTGATGAACTCAGTTTTCATGCTTGAGTTGGATAAGTTTGTAGTGGTGTTCATAGACAACATTCTTATCTATTCTAAGAGCAAAGAGGAACATGCGGAACATCTCCGTATTGTTCTACAAAGATTGAGAGATCACCAACTATATGCCAAATTCAGCAAATGTGCATTTTGGTTGGAGGAAGTACAATTTCTAGGTCATGTGCTATCTGCTGAAGGTATAGCTATTGATCCGAGCAAGGTAGAAGAAGTCCTTAACTAGAAAGCACCTACAACTGTTCAAGTTCGTAGTTTTCTGGGGTTGGCAGGGTATTATCGTCGGTTCATCCCTGACTTCTCCAGAATTGCGAAGCCAATTACTGGATTGTTGAAAAATCAAACAAAGTTTGTATGGTCAATAGAATGTGAAGAGGCCTTTCAAACATTGAAGAAGTTGCTGACAACTGCACCAGTATTAGCACAACCTGATATCGAGAGGCCATTTGATATCTATTGTGATGCATCTAGAATTGGTATTGGCTGTGTTCTTATGCAAGAAGGCAGAGTCATAGCATATGCTTCCAGACAACTCAAGAAGCATGAAGAACATTATCCCACCCATGATCTTGAATTAGCTGCTGTTGTCCATTCACTCAAGATTTGGCGACATTATTTATTGGGCAATATATGTCATATCTATACGGATCACAAAAGTTTGAAATACATCTTCACCCAGTCAGAGTTGAATATGAGGCAAAGAAGATGGTTGGAACTTATTAAAGATTATGATTTAGAAGTGCACTATCATCCGGGCAAGGCTAATGTGGTTGCCGATGCCCTGAGTCACAAGCGTCATTGTCATTGCCTAATTGTAGAACCTATGCAGCGAACATTGTGTCAAGAGATGGAGCATCTGAATTTATAAATCATAGAACAAGGTTCCCTGTCCAATATTGTAGTTGAGTCCACCATCAAAGATCAGATCATTGCTGCTCAACAGAAAAGTAAGGGCATAGCCCATATTAAGGATAAAGTCAGATCTAGAAAACCAACATGTTTCAAGATTGATGAATCAGATGTCGTATGGTTCAAGGATAGATTGGTAGTACCCAAAAATCCGGAGCTGCGAAAGCAGATTATTGATGAAGCTCATTCTACAAGATACTCCATTCATCCGGGTAGCAACAAAATGTATCATGATCTGAGAAAGAAATATTGGTGGACCAAAATGAAAATAGAAATAGCTCAATATGTAGCCAAGTGTGATATTTGTCAGAGAGTCAAAGTAGTTCATATGAAGACTGCAGGTCCATTACATTCTTTGCCAGTTCCATCTTGGAAGTGGGAAGATATCTGTATGGACTTCATCATGGGATTGCCCAGGACATCTGCAGGCTACAATTCAATATGGGTTATTGTTGATCGTCTAACCAAGATAGCTCATTTCTTACCAGTCAGAGATAAATATCGAGCGGAGCAGTATGCAAAGCTTTATCTTGATAGAATCTTCAGTCTGCATGGGGCACCCAAGACCATTGTCTCTGATAGAGGGTCATTGTTCATATCCAAGTTTTGGAAAAGTCTACATGAGTCTTTGGGAACTAAACTTATCCGTAGTTCTGCTTATCATCCGCAAACAGATGGATAGACTGAAAGGGTAAATCAAATTCTTGAAGATATGTTAAGAGCATGTGTTCTTTCTTTTGGTGCTAAATGGGATGAATGCCTTCCCTTAGCTTAATTCTCATATAACAATAGCCATCAAGAGAGCATTAAAATGGCACCATTCGAAGCACTGTATGGCCGTAGGTGCCAGACACCTTTAAATTGGTCAGAAGCTGGAGAATGTTGGTTCTTTGGACCGGATGTGGTCAAGGAAGCTGAAGAGAAAGTTAAACTCATACAAGCCAATATGAAGGTAGCTGAATCCCGACAGAAAAGCTATGCTGATAAGAGGAGACGACCGCTAGAATTCAAAGTGGGAGATTATGTCTACCTCAAGGTATCACCGATGAAAGGAGTTCATCGTTTTGGGATTCGGGGAAAGTTGGCGCCCCGTTATGTCGGTCCTTTTCAGATCCAACAACGGTGTGGACCAGTCGCCTATCGCGTCAAGCTACCAGATCACATGTCAGCGGTGCATGATATCTTTCATGTATCTCAGTTAAAGAAGTGTCTTCAAGTACCTGACTAGGAGATCGACTTTGGTGATGTAGAACTAGAACCTAATTTGACTTATGCCGAGTACCCCATTAGAGTCTTAGATCAGAAAGATCGAGTCACTCGCAGACGTACAATCAAGTTCTACAAAGTACAATGGAATCAACACACGGAAGATGAAGCTACTTGGGAGTCCGAGGATTACTTAGAAGAGAACTTTCCTGACTTCTTCGCTTCTATCTAGTTGCAATACCTTGTCTATATTGTAACTTGTCTTGTTGTTAACAGAATGGAAAACCCCCTCACTAGCCTTTTGAACAAAGTTATGATGTGTTAGCTTGACACATTTCCTTTTCCATTACTTAGCCTTAAGTTTTAAATCTCGGGACGAGATTTCTTTAAGGGGGAAGGGTTGTAACACCTCTGGTGTTTTGACCTAGCACTAAAATTTGACATGTCATCATATACATTGCAAAGCATTCATAAAGTAGAAAATTTTGAATGCATTCACTAATAAGGTTTATTTCATAATGTTGTTATTTCATGTGATGTGTTTCCAAAAACCCTAAATAAAGATCATGACCACAAGGGTCAAATTTCATGTGATCATGTGAGGCCATGTGTCATTTGACTCAAATAACCCTAATGGGCCATGTCACTGGTCAAAAATCAAAATTTAAGTAAAAGGAAGACAAATCAAATTTGAATTCATATTCAAATTATAAAAGTCCTTTTTGCCCCTTTTGACTAATTCAAAATCCATGTGGAATTTGGGGTTGACGCAAAAAGCAAAGTTGGAGATTATTTTATGTAGATCAACTTTGGTATTCAAAGTTTTTCAAGTTTACATATAAAATTTGGAGTAATTTTGAAATGATTCAAATGCTCTAATGCACCCCAAATTCAAATTTCAAAATGGAGGCAGAATTTGAAAATATTTCTAGAAGCAAAGTTGTAGAGCTTGAAAAATTGAACTTCCAGTTTTGAAGATTTTCAACTTCTTTAGAAAATTTGTGAGTAATTTGAAAAATGGACGCAGTGGTAGTTTTGTAATTATTTCAAAAATCAACATCCACCTCTCTGCTTGTCGCCGGCGCCACGCGGATGTCGCCGCCGATCTGATTTCGCCGCTTTCACGCGCAGTGACATGCCGATACCTCCGTGGTGAGTTCGCCCATGTGCTGTCAACACCACACGCCCTCCTTCTTGCTATAAATAGGTGTACGCCGTCGTCATTCCCGTTTTTCCCCTTCTGCTCTGCTCCGCCGCCAGCTTGCTCCGCCGCTCGCCGTAGCCTCCGTCGAGCAGCATCCGTCGTGCCCAACTACGCCTATGCGATCGCCTCGGCCCTGCGCTTCTCTGCGGCTTGCCTACGCCACTTGGGTTGGCCGGAGTCGCCCGGCGCAACGCTTTCTTCCCCAAGACCGGTCGGAGCTCCGCCATCATCGCCTCGACGTGGCCAGACCGTTCCAGACCATCTCCGACTTCACCGAACGTACCAGCATGACCGTGGTGAGCTACTAAGCGCGATACTTACCTTATTTTAGACTCTACTACGCCATTGCCGGGGTTATGTCGTGAGCCATCGTGCTCGAGCCACCATGGCCGGCGTAGAGCCTTCTCCAGCGCGCCTTCTTTCGATCTGAGGGCTGGGATGGGTTCGTAGTAGTGTGTAGATCATTTGGGTGAGGTCGGCCTCGCCGGAGCGTCACCGTCGGCGCATTTTGAGGCCAGCCAGTGAGGGCAGCGCCACCGTGACTTCTTTGAGTCACTGACAGTGGGACCTGGCTGTCAGTGCGAGTGAGGAAGAAGAACAGTGAAAAAATTTATTTTCTGAATTTGTGAATAGTGCTGAAACTTTGGGAATTTGTAGGAAATTCATAATAGCTCCAAAAATTCTGAAATTTTGTGTGTAGCTTCTATACATGTTCTAGTATGGTTTAAAATTTTGAAACTTGAAATTTGAATAAATTTTTAATGTTCAAATAATCAGTCCATTAATTGATAAATGCAATTTCCATGATTTTTGTAGGTCACTGTATAATTCCAAAAATTATGAAATTTGTTTTGGTACACTAATTTGTCATAAGGAAGCTTACATAAAATTTTCAGGTCATTTGGAACAAGTTCATTTTTGGGCTTAATTCCAAATTAATTCAAAAATAAATAAAGGCAAACCCTAAGTGTTTGATTAGTGTTGGATCTTGTTTTGGTCATGTTTTGTGACTAGTAGGGTTTCAATATCCATTTGGTCAAGTCACATGTGTGGTTCTTAATGGTAGGATTGCAAGTTGGTTTTGTTGGCTTGCAACTGTACCGTGAAATAAAATCATTTGTGGGGTGTTTTTACATTTCATGTACCATGAAAGCATCATGTTTACATTATCATCATGTTAAAGCATATGTTATCGTTTTGTGTAGAACCCGAGAGTGAAACGATTCTAGTTGAACAAGTTCTGGAAGAATCCCCGGTTGTCACGGGATTTGATAATCGTGGTACTGATCCGGAACCTGAGATCGTCAACGAAGGCAAGCCCCGGTTTATGCATTAAACCCTTACCTTGTTTACTTTGAAAAGTTTATCACCTATGTTACTTATTGCATTAAGTTGATTAATTCAAATGTACCTACTTGATGCATTGCCTACCTTGTTAATTGTTTACCATCCTTGAAGATGTTTTCTTTTACAAAGGCGTAGAATGCTTAGTAAGCTTTATGGTAGGCTTTCAAAGTAAAAGTTTTGATACAATCAAAGATGGCATACTGGCCAAAGAAAGAAAGAAGGTAGAATGAACTAGAGACTAGTCGGGCGACTTACCTTGAATGTTGGGTAATGTTGTCGACTATGTCGCTTAAAGGCTACTCATTGTGGATCTTCTGAACGAGACACTTTGTAGTACTAGTCACATACTCCTGTAAGCCTACTTCGGCTAATCCGATACTAAGACGAATGCCCACGCACAGGGAGTGGAGAGATGACGGGAGTAGCGTGTACCCTCGTGGCTGGAATGTGGCCGGATTTGAGGTGTGCTGTGCTCTTGGGTGGCATGGAGATGGCTTAGTATGGGAGGATCCGGTAGCGAGGTTGATATATGCAAGATTAAGTTCTACATATGTCGTGTGATAAGGAATCCCTAGCTGGGACTTGAATCAATTTGAATTGCCGGTGCTCCGCGGATATGGAGACTCGATTCATTACAGAAGCAATGCAGGACTGGTGAATTACTAAAATATGAGAAAAAGAATGGAATGAGAAGGAATGGAATATGGGAAATGTATATTTAGTTGAGATAATGAACAAAAAGGACTTAGTGGTAAAACTTGAAAATAGAATGAAGAATAGTAAGCTTTTGGCAAAGAACTTTTGAATCTTGCTACATCCTTACCTTGCCCCAAACCCCTGCATCTCTAAAGTCTTACATCCCATTGTGTCGAGTTAGTCTTGTTGAGTACCTTTGTACTCAGGGTTTGTTAAGCCTTGTTGCAGGTGAGTCGCATGCACATGCTTATTTTGGTCCCTGCTGCATGTCTGTGTTTGAAGTCAATGACGATGAGGAGTGATGAATGGCCTTTGGACAAGGCACTAGTTTGTATGATAAATAAAGTTAATGTAATATTATCCCGCTACTATGGTTGTATGACACTTATGGTATTGTAAGTTTGAAAACAACTGGTTTGTAAACTATGTTATCTTAAGACTTCCGCTATCTTTACTCTGATGTATATATTTGAATAAACTATTGTAATCTGCAATGTCTGTGATGGGGTTCCTGTTTGAAAAGAGAATCGTGGACGCTATCCGAGGTCTGTTAAGACAACGATAGGTGCACGTGGGCCCGATTTCTTAGGAGGTTCTGCCACAGTACACACAGGGACGTCAGGGCTAGAATAGGCTTTTGACATGACTACACGACATTTATCACTACTAGTATCCGAGTAGTGAATATTTTATATGGTTGGACCTTCTATCATTCGGTGAAGTATACAGTGCACTCCAATCCAAGCAGTCATAGGCTCGCAGCAGCTGAAGGGCAGTAGCTAGCTAGAGATGGCTACATGGTTTCATAGGTTCTGATCGACTGCATTCCCTGGGTTGTGGTTGATGCTGCCGCTTTAGGAATACAACTACTAAGTAAAGACGCACTCCTACCTTACTAGTATTACTTCATGCTTGAAGCAATAGCCGGTGCAGCTGCTATTTGTAGCACAGCCGATCAGGCAAGTTCTACTCACATAAAAAATTAACATTTTTTAATGTATGATGTGGGGCCAAAGTACTTTTGTCAGCTATGAACAAATGCACTCAATGTACAGACACACTATATATTGTCCTACAAGATGAAATATATAGCGAGCGAACTTTCTTACATGTGTAGTAAAAATTGTGAACAAAAAGAAACATGCAGATCAGAAAGAGAACCAGAAAACTCCGAATTTCCTAGTAATCTGACCGTCTCGTCCGCCCGGTTGCCCACCCACCCGGTAATCGAAACCGTGTCGTTGTTGCGAGTTCCCATGCTAGTTTGCAGAGGGTATTTAAAACTCCTAATGTAACCTCTGCTCGGCTACCTCCCCCACCTCCTCCTCAATCAACGTAAGTCGATGGCGCCACCTCACTGTGACCTCAGAGCGGCCCATGGACGACCTCCAAAGCCTACGGGCGACCTACTCGTCCATGCGCCGCATCTATGGCAACCCCACCATCAGTAGGCGCGTGGCACTGCACCAGTGCAGACATGAGCTGGGGTGGGACGATCTCGACAACTACTATGCCCTCATTGCTAGCTTTACCCAACTTGGCAACTAGGAGGCTTGCTTTCTCACTAGGATACCAATCATATTTGAGGAAAATCACATGCCCTGGCCATGTCTCAACAATCTCGCTAGTGCCGCCAATGGCGGGCATAATCTGGTGGCCTATCTGGTCACCATATTGCTCTATAGGCACAATGGCGATGCCCATGATGACGACAATGTGAGGTGGTACATGAGACGGGTCGAGGGCGAGGAAGAATCACGGGCGGTAGCAAG
Organism: Miscanthus floridulus; assembly: GCF_019320115.1. Lineage (NCBI taxonomy): Eukaryota > Viridiplantae > Streptophyta > Magnoliopsida > Poales > Poaceae > Miscanthus > Miscanthus floridulus. The sequence continues at coordinate 45,192,341 of NC_089598.1, read as the reverse complement.
CGGCGACAGGTGGCGGCGATGGACCAACGAGTAGGAGGCTACGCAATAAGGGGTGTGTGTTGTGCTACCACGAGGCGACCGCCAAGGTGATCCACAAAATGGGGTGGGGCAAGTTGTTGCTGCCGCCGCTGGCACAAGTGCACGATGATCTTTCATGTGTAGGCGGCGCTTGCGGCGATGCAGATGGATGGGAAGGAAGGGCTGTGTATTGCAGTGAGGACTATAGGCTTCACCGTGAATTTGAGTTGTTCGCATGGGAACTTGGAATAAGAAACTAGTAATTCACTCTATACATGTGAAAGTGAATTACTCCCTCCGTCCTAAAATATAGTGTATTCTATCTTCAGCAGTACTTTTTTAGCGAACACACAGTGTTTTCCTCTCACAACAAATCAGCATAAGCATCATCTTAAGCCAAATTCAGTGAAACGAACAGGGCCGGCCCTGTTCCTTTGGCTAAAATTTGGCTTATGCCGATGCTTATGCTAATTTGTTGTGCGAAGAAAACACTGTGCGTTCACTGAAAAGTATTATTGAAGTAGTTCAAGCTCCTCATATATAGTGTATTCTGTAGCTTTTGATTTTCTATTGTTTTATTTCAATTTTATTTGTTTCCTTTAGGGATTCAACAAAAATACTTGTACGAAACAGGTTTCCCTGTACAACTTGAGATGTGTTCGGCCAGATCAGATTTATTATGCTCGGACTTTCTTGCGTGTGCAGTAAAATTTAAATAGCTATGTGCCTCCTCCTTTAGGCATTAGATCGACGCGAGACTTGATCAGATGAATTTCATTATGCATGTTTACCATACTACATATCAGAAAGAGAACTAGAAATAAACCTGCAGGCAAAACCAACCAACAGAGGCTAAAAATCGACAACCAAAGGACCTGATCTACACCATGCTCAGCAGAGTTTAACCCACCTAATACAAAGTTGAACAAAAGTAAAAACAGACATGTAGAGGGCCAAAAAAGACACCCCTACCCCTTTATACTACGGCAGCAGCAAAGATCCTAGGCAATTAATATGGGCATTCTGGTCTTTTTTAACTGCTTTAGTCTCTTTTAGTCACCTAAAACAAACACCCTAGGATCTTTGATGTTAAACTTGAGTCCTATGTTTCCTTATTCTCGGAGTCATTAGCAGAGCAGTAAATAAAGTTCCATTTGATGTTATGACATGTTGCATTTGATGTATCTTCCATATGTTGGGAGTTGGGACTTTCTTACATGTCAGACGCATCCAAACGAGGAAAAAACTATGGAGGATACTGTCAGACATGACCAAATGTACAGAGGTCGGACTTTCTTAGTGTGCAATAACATTTCAACACCAATGGCTACTCAGCTCTGCATTAGACTGAGGCGAGACTTGCTCCTCGCTGCAAGGTTCTTGCAAGTTCAACAAAGATTGACAAAGACACCAAGGCAACAAAAAAAAAAACAAATAGAAACCAAAGGACCCGAGCTACACCATGCTCAATAGAATTCAACCCACCTAATACAAAGTACCACCCCGTGACCAATGAGCAATGAGACATTTGCATGGTTTGACGGTGCAGCTTGGCCGCATCACATCAATGCAATGGGACATGAGGCGACGTCCCTGCTGCAACAGGCTAATGATGCCACCCACATGCGCACGCCTGTGCGGGAATGCAGGAGCACGCAAGTAGTCATGACAGTCGAGGGGTAGACTTAAGGCCAAAGACTGACAAGTTATAGACTGAAGACTGAAGCAGCCACAAAAATAAGACGAGTTGGGTTCAACATAGGTGAAAGCCACACATGACTACTACTACTATTGAACTAGGGGTCATTTGGTAGCTGGTTTCTAGCCCCTATTGGTTGGTTTTGCCTGCAGGTTTCCTTCTTGTCCTCTTTTTGATCTGTAGTGTGGTAAACATGCATAATAGAATTCATCCAATCCAATCTCATGTCGATCTAATGCCTAACGGAGGAGCCACATAGCTATCCAAATTTTACTACGCACACAAGAAAGTCTGAGCATTGTAAATCTGACCGGGACAGATACATCTCTCGTTATACAGGGAAACCTATTTCGTACTACTACTTTCGTTGAATGCCTCAAGGAAACAAATATAATTGAAAGAAAACAACAGAAAAGCAAAAGCAATAGGAAATCAAAAGCTGCAGAATACACTATATTTGAGGACAAATTTCAAATACCAGAATACACTACATTTCAGGACGGAGGGAGTAATTCATTCTTGTACGTAAAGAGTGAATTACTAGTCTCTTATTCCAAATTCCCATTCAAAAAATGGATTTCTTGACGAATCCTATAGTCCTCGCTGCAATACAGAGCCCTTCTTTCCCATTTATCTATAATATTGCTGCAGACACCACCTGCGCAAGGAAGATTGTCGCGCACCTATACCGGCAGTGGCGGCAACAACTGTCCCCATGTCGTATTGTAGATCACCTTGATGGTTGTGCGGAGGCACATCACACACCCCCTTGTTGCTTAGCCACCTACTTGTTGGTCTACCGCCACCGCCCACCATCGCTGCCCGTGATTCTTCCTCGCCCTCAACCCGTCTCATGTACCACATCTGAACCGATCCAGTGCTAGATACTGACTGACGGTGGGGTCATCGCAGATGCGGTGCATGGATGAGTAGGTTGCCCATAGGATGTGGAGGTCGTCCATGGGTTGATCTAAGGTTGCAACAAGGTGGCTGGTGATATCAATTTGCACGTCAGTAGGGAGCGTCGTCAGCGACATAATTGCCAGCGTGGATGGAGCTACAGCGGTGAGCCGGAGGGCTAGAGAGGCGGTGTGGCATGACATGCATTGATTAAGGGGGAGGTAGGGAGGCAGCCGAGTAGGGGTTATAGTAGGAGTTCTCTAAATACCCTCTGTGAACTGGCATGGGAACTCGCAATGACGACATGGTTTAGATTACCGGGTGGGCAGGCGATCGGGTGCATTGAGAATACACTGTTTCCAATCCCTGAAGTCACTCAAAAAAAGGAAGCAAAACATGAAACGGGGGATGCCAACCCACCGTGAAGCCTCCATCATCGTGTCTTGTGGGAGAGCAACCGTTCGGCTCTCCTCTTTAAAATGACCAGTGGGCTATAGAGAGCACCACCAACTGGGTATTATCTCTTACATACGTACCAGTACACATCACATCACCTCCTCTGATCCCTACTCACCAGTGGCACGTAGAGTGAGCAATGGGGCATTAGTCAACCGGCAAGTATTCCACCGACTATGAAGACAAGGACGATGAGGAGGTGAATCAACTAACACCGAGCCCCGAGCGCAAGGAGGAGCCTACTGAAGACGATGGGGAGCTCACCGATGACGAGGAGGAGGAGGCACCGCAGGTGGCAGAGGAGGAGGAGGCACCGACGAAGGAGGTGGACAACATCACCGAGACCATTCCGCTGGGGTTTGCCCCCATGCCGCGCAATAAGAAGCACATGATCAACCCTCCATCCCCCAACATGATTGTGGAGGACAAGGGTGACTCCTCGTCAAAGTAGGATGATGAGGAGGGCAGTGACAACAGTGATGATAGGGGTAGCGGCGTTGATCCGTAGGTGTAGTTAATTAGTATAGTAGCAGTAGATCTAGTACTAACTAGTAGTAGTACAATGGCAGGTGCGTTGTAGTGCATTTTTGGTCTATTTTGAATAGACTCATGTACCTACATAAATATTAGGAATTAGGAATCAATATAATGGTGGTTTTAATTATTTTTTAGTGCTTTTGTTGAGGGTGCACAGGTAATGGCTTTCTCTGAACAGTGAACACCATTGCGATCAAATGAACAAACTGATATAAACACTGAATAAACAAGCGCACTACCAATTACAGATTGAGATACATCAGCATTATTGACATCCAGATACATACCACAATTAACTAAGTTTAAACCATCTTCTAACTCATCTTGTTGCCCTTCCACTTCTACACCCTTTTTTGCATGTCCGGCCTATGGCAAAACGAGGGGGCGGACTATCCTTTGGTTGTTGATTTTGCATGTCCAAGATAAAAGAGCTGACCAGACACCTAATATATGGTCTGGCCTCATCTAATACAACATGACCGGACTGTGCTTTGGTGGCATAAAAGATTAGGCACCTACTCTAGGTCTTGGTTGGTTTTGTAGAGCAGGCATGGCTACATGCATAATAAGAGGAGAGCAGTGCTACTAGAAAGATAACATAACATCCAACTAGACTTCATATATATATGTGGAGTACAGCAACGATACGAGTTTAGACTACATAATCATGCCTTCATCGACCATAATAAGAGGAGAAATGTGCCACACTACTCAAAGTTATACAACTACTACATAAACATACTAGTTCTAACTACATATGATTAACATGACTTCATAGTAGTAATGTGCACTAGGCAGCATACTCGTCCTAACTACAAATGATTACATGACTTGATACTACTAATTAATTCAATGAGCGGGGCCATCCCATAGCTCTAAGCAAGTCATGCAACAAGGGTACCAATAGGCACGAACAAAATCCATCACCTGCAAGGTAAAGCTACCTAGGTTGAAACTAGCAAACCTTCTTACCACGTCAAACCAGAGGTTCACTTCACCCACTCCCACCGTGGGGCACCAGGAGACGATCCGGCAAAGGTGAGCAAGACCATGATAGGGCCACCTCTATAGAGCCCTTGGACATGTCCTCGACGGACAACGAGTGGGACCACGACGTTGTAGGAATCCCACTCCTACCATGGGGCACCGAGAGCAGATCCGGCAATGGTGAGCTCAACCATGATGGTGCCGCTGATGATAATGATGAGGTGCACCACACCGAGAGCGACGGTGGCGAGTGAACTAGCGGTGCCGGTGGCGTCAGCGTCGTCATTGTGGGCGATAGGGAGACCAATGCTAACCTAGGGGACAGCATGTGGGACTGCGATGGTGCCTACGATGGCGGCGAGGTGGACCACACCAGGAGCAGCAGTGGTGAGTGAACCACCAGTGCCGGTGGCAACAACGTCATCATCGTGGGTGACTAGGAGACAAATGGCAGCCTAAGAGACAACATGTGGGAGTGCAATGGGTACTAGCAGTCAAGAAGGGTACGAACAGGCATCAAAGCAGAGTGTGCCAACGCATTGGAGGAAGCATGGACTAGAGCTTGGCCATAGTTCCTCGAGGAGGACCTAGAGCGCTTCATGGGGATGGCCTTCATGTGAACCAATGGAGAGGTGGAGGTGGGGACTTTGCAAGGCTGTGTGAGGCCAGGGCTTTTGCATAATGCAAGGGTGGAGTGAGGCTAGGCTTTGTACACATAGGGACGCCAGGGCTGGAAAAGACTTCTAACGTAACCACACAACGTTGATCATTACTAGTACTATCCGAGTAGTGAATATTTTATAGATGGTCGGACCTTCTGTCATCCGGTGAAGTATATAGTGTAGTCCATTCCAAGTAGTCGTAGCCTCGTGGTAGCCGAGGGGCAGCAACTAGCTAGAGATGGCTACATGGTTTCATAGGTTCTGATCATCTACACGCCCTCGACTGTGTTTGAAGCTACCACTTTAGGAATCCAATACCTTACTACTTCATGCATGCAACCACAGATGGTGTAGCTCCTATTTAAGGCACAACCGATTAGGCAAAAGTTCTACTCATAGCTGAGTACAAGAGTTACATGTCTGACCCATTCAAATTTATGTTGCTTGGACTATCAGGCGAGCATACGGTTTATAAGAAATAGGTAAATGTCATTTTGTCTAATATCATAGAGGGATGTGGTCGGGGGAAAAGTTGTGAGCGAGAAGGCTAGGAAAATGCAAACAGGTGAGGGAAGGGGGAGCCAGAAGGTAGGCGATTGATGCAATGCTATCGGATGAGGGAAGGGGGATGCTCCTTTCATATAGATGTTGCACGACTGATGAGAGTAAAGCAAATACGGCAGGAAAGCTGGACACAAGAAGTGAATCAAGAGAAAGTGCTTTTGACCACCATGACACGCTTGACACCCGAATGCCTGGTGCAGTTGTGATAGGTCTTTTCTGTACTTATTTTACTCCAATCCAAGCAGTCACAGTAGTCAAGGGGCAGACTGATTGCTACTCCATACATCACTTTATTCTATCCTATGAGATCAAATACTCAGCAGGCGGACATTCCTGCGTTCATAGTAAAAATCAACAGCTATGGCTCCTCCATTCTGCATTAGATCGAGGCGAGACTTGTTCAAATGAACTCCTCGCTCCATGGTTGTTTCAAGGTTAACAAATTTTATCAAAGACCTGAGTTGGCCACAACAGAGATCAATCATATTCATGAATGTTTAGCATATTATAGATTAGATCAAAGACAACTAGAAAGAAATCTATAGCAAAAACCAATCAATAGGGGCTAGAAACCAGCTACAAAATGACCAAAGGACATGAGCTACACCACTCTCAACAGAGTTTGACCCACCTAATACAAAGTTCAACAAAAGTTAACACCAACATGCAAATAAGAGTTCACATATTTGCAAGGGCATCCCACAGATTAAACGTATTCATAACTACTAATACTACTGATAAGTCCCACAGATAGGGTCGAGGCTAGCCTGTAGGATCAGCTCCACATCCACCTTCGCTAAGACGGTGTTGGTGGCCGGCTCAAACTCTCGACCAGATCGGCGATGTCATCGTCCTTCGATGTTGGTAGAAAACCCTGCTCCGCCACCTGGACGTTCACCGCTATAACACCTCGGGTGTTAGCCTTGCATAACTTGACTTGCACAGCATGAGCATGATCATAAAGCATTCATATACAAGCTTTGACATTTGAAACATTCGATTGAAACATGTGCAACATTCTTATTATTTCATGTCTCCATGTGTATATGCATATGATCATGAGTGGACACATGTACTTGGTTAATATGAGTCACCAAAATATTTTGGCAATGCTTAGGTTCACAATTGGAACATGGTTTATGAATGTCATTTTCCATGATCAAGTCCTTAAGTCATGTTTCATGTGATTACTTTAAATGGCCCTATGAGTGACTACTACATGAAATGATTGAATGACCTTGCAAATTGCTTAAACATGCTTAGGATATCATCATGAACAACTTTGGTATTTAGGGCTAGGGCTAATTTGGTCATTTAGCCATGCTTTGATCTGTATCATCATTTAAAAGTGACATGTTTGAAAAAAGTTGAACTAGGTGTTAGAGACCTTGCATGGAGGAGATCACTAAAGCAAAGTTGTAGTGTTTGACATAAGGAACAACTTTTATTTTTGGGTCATCGACTGATTTAACTTCTAACATGCTTGAATAGGTCCCACAAAAATCAGCAAAATCCAGATTTCAACACTTAACGAATTTTTGCTAAGTCTTGGATCACTGACAGCCTGACAAGCCAACCTTGAGCATGATTTTACTCCGTTTCTGTTGTGAACTAGAACAAGTGCTTTGAACAAGAATTGTAGCTGGTACATAGGTCTACAAATTCGGTTTAGGATGTTTGCACAACGGAGCCACGGATTCTCAGTTAAAACGATTGCAAAACTCATCGTCAGGCTCGGCGTTTCGTAACTGAACGAAGCCGTTCAGTGGCCGACCACCGGCAGAGCCCGTGCGCCGCGTGTCCACGGCGACGGCCGCGCGTCGCCGTTGCCCTGACCGCATAGGCCATGACGCGCCTGAGCGCGGCTTCAACTCCCTAGCGTGCGCCCGCTCCATTTCCACTCGCTCACGCCAGCTCTCTCCCTCTCCAGCGCCCTCCCTTGCTCTCGCCGCGGAACCAGGCAACGCCGCCGAGCACAGCACCGCCTCTGCCGTCGCCTCGCGTGCACTACGTCGCACCACCACCGCCTCCATCTCGCTCGTAGCTACGCCACACCTCCCTCCACCCCTCGTCTTGATTGCAGCGGCTGTCACGCTTCGGTGAGGACGTATTCACCATTTCCTTTCTCACCGGAGTTCTCGGTCACCATGGCCGCCTCCACGGCAAGCTGGCCATAGCTCGGCTCATCGGCGCTTTTCCTTCGATTTTGAGCGTTAGCGTTTGGTCAGGACGTGTATTAGCCGGTGCTAAGACGTTACCTTCGTTAGTGATCCCACCGGCGTGGAACGCGATGACCCGCGCCGCCACATTCTAACCCCCGCACCACCGCGCCGTGGTCAAGCATCGTCGGAGCTTTGCGTGATGCATTTGTTGCTGAAATAGAGTCACTAGGACACAGTGGTACTATTGCGCGCCTCTCTTAGCCTTCCCATGGCCGGAGATGGCCGGCACAGAGTTGAGCAGCGCCGCCGTGCCGCCATCACCGGCGACGATCATGCTCCGCCGCACTAGCACTGTCACCACCTAAACCATTCAACGCGTCTTGAGTAGTAGATCATGATGGTGCCCGTGATTTCGCCGGAGAACTCACCGGCGACGAGCTCTGGCCGCGCCAGCGCGGTGCAGCGTCGCTGCCCTATTTCGAGTCACTGACTCGTGGGGTCCCCTGACCAGCGGGTCCCACTGGTCAGCGACAGTTAGAGTGTGTGATAGTTCATTTGATCCAGTTTTTGAATTCTTTTGTGATTTTTGTATCTTCAGTTTGCTGGCTCCAAAAAATTGTGAAATAAATTTGTGAGTGTTCCTTAGGAAGTTTAGTATTTAGGAAAAATATGTTCTTGACTTGTACAGTAGAAATTTTTGGAAATTTAAATAGGGATTTGAAATGTGCTTTTGAATGCATTCAAATCTGTTTATTTTATATCTAGAGTTCCTTTGCTCCAAAATTTATGAAATTTTTGTGGTAAGCTAGTCTTAGCATATATGAGCTCTGATAAAAATTTGAGGACCAGTGCATGTGTAGATTTATAGTTATAGAATTTTCTTTTATGAATAGTTAATCCTTGCATGAATTTTTATAAATTATTTATGAGTCCAAAATTCATGAAAATTGTTGGAGGTAATCCTAGTATCATATGGATGCTAAGAAAAATAGGAAATCTATTGCTTGACACTTTTCAATAGGATTTTCCATTTATGCTATTTCAAGCCTTGCTTCCTTGTCATTTTTGTATAGGGTGTTCTACTTAGTAAAATGACATGAAATTTTTATGGTAGTCCTTTTATAGCATTAGTAAGGCACTGTAAATTTTTGAGAATTTATGAAGTACATCTGATATATGTTTATTATTTAACCTAGATATCAAAATAAAATAATAAAGGCATTTAACTAAATAGTTTGGGCTTCACCATTATATTATCTCAAATGTATTTGGTATGCTTACACTGTTGGTATATTTTATGTTGTCAAATTTGGAATGATTACATGAAGTAGAAATATTGTTACTTTATATTGCATGTTGAATAATTTCTGGACAGATTCTGGAGTTTGATGAGTTGCATGTTGAAAAGGATGTGTACTATAAAAATGGTTAATAACAAAATTGTAGAGAATTTGATAAGCTTTCCAGAAAGTCTAGGATCACTATTTTTGGATTAGTAGAACTCTAGTTACGAGTAAAACAAATTGTTGTTGCTTTGTGATATAGTAGATGCATTGTAGAAGTAGTTAATTAATAATCGAGAAGAGATATACACCTACTCAATAAAACATGATGCACTTGTTAACATATATGCATTCGCAATACTTATGCCATACTCATGCATCTAGGATCGGAGGAAGAGATGACGTTGCTGGAATTCGAAGAAGCAGAGGAAGGGAACCAGCAGGAGGATCCGCAAGCCGCAGCTCCTGAAGGCGTGGAGCAGAACCCTGAAGAGCTTCCGGAGTGTCCTGACCACCGCCCTACTTCCTTTCTGCGAGGCAAGCCCCGGAGCATTATAAGTCTCCCAGTAATTTACAAATGTTTACTTACGTATTTATGATTGATGCATTAGGTTATAAGAGTTGAATGAAACCACTTGATGCATGTACATTCCTTGTCCAGATATTACACCTTTAACTGGTATAGGTCTAGGATCGAATAAATGCTTAGCCATGCTTAGACCGGTAGAAGTCGGGTGATGTCCTGTCACCTACGAGATATAGGTGGATACCGAAGCACGGTTGGCTATATCTGCCATCGTGGAAAAGAACCATGAGGTAAAAGTAAATCAAGACCGGACGGGAGGTCGATAGAGAAGCAACAAGGCATGGAGGTCTTGGGTGTGGATCTATCCCCGTCTGTGTCGATCAAGGACCATACCATTGTTGGAACTTCTGACAAGATTGAACGCATGCCTCTCACTTAGCTGGCCAGATAACTCGTTCTGACTGCGAAGCCGAGTAATTCAACTCAGGCCGGGAACCGTTCTGTTGTGCGCTCCTTCCGGGGAACGATCAGACTGAGCCCAAGGGCAGGCTTGGCCTGAGTATCCTGGCATCTGGTGTTCCAGATTGTGCGGCGTGGTACGGACCCGCGAAATGTGTACCTAAGTTGTACCAAAGGTGACCTAAGGCTATCGTGGCTAGTAGACCTAGGTTTGTGTTAGGAATAAATTCCCAGCTGGTTGAAATCGATTCGAATTGCCGTCTCTCCTGGATAGTGAGAAACTTGACTAGCTCCAACATCGTAGTAACTGTGTTATGAAACATGATGGTTCGGATGAAAATGGAATTACAATACCTGCTATGGTTACTATTGTATGCTTCTAAATGATGTACCACATGTTTGGCACAGGATAGTTGCAAATCTAGAAATGGATAGTTATAATTAACTTGATAAAGGAATCATAATTGTACAATGGGTCAATTGTCTTTTACGCAAAATGTTATCCCGCTACGTCCACTTATACAGCCTTGCATAATCCTTGGAGTCATTTTATTTCTAGTTCATGACGGGTAAGTCTAGCTGAGTACCTTCTCGTACTCAGGGTTTATTTTCCCATTGTTGCAGATGGCACTGTGTATCATGGTTATTGCAAGAGTTGCTTCTATCCCGCTGTGGATGAGGAGTAAGCCTTGGGCAGGCTTCTTTAGTAATTCCTATCTTTGCTTTTGTGGACCGTGATCTTACTTGGCACTGTATCAAACTATGTTGGAAACTTTAATTTTGAACTTATTTGCTTCCGCTTTATTTATCAAACTCGGTTTGTAATAACTTTTATTCGTACTCTGATGATGAAATGTATCTGCGAACTTTATGTAATATGTGGCATGTATGTTGAATCCTGTACGATCTTGGTTGTTGTAAATCGTTTATCGAGACCCGCCGTGGTACTCGACGGACTACCGGGTTTATATGGGTTCAAGTGTGACAGTGCGACCGCTTGCGGGCTACCATTGTACTTGTACTCTTATAAATTGGTCGGTTCTGTGACAGCTGGCATCAGAGCAAGATTCAACATTAATTGTCACAAGTGTATTTAAAACAAAAGTTTTTGTTTTCCAAAAACCCTTCTCTAGCAACTAATAGTTATTTAATAGGTATTTGAAATCTAAAGTGTGCCAATGATCACTTTCCTTATGCCCAAATTAAGGACTATTAGGTGGCTATTTAAGTACTAACATGGGGGTTTTTACTTCGTCGTCCATACGGCGTGCTATTGTATGGATACCATTCATTTGAGTGGTAATGTATGGATCAAATGCCTCTACGCCAAGGTAAGATGATGAGTGTATGACCGCAAGATGTGAGCTTGCGGTCGGGAAGAGTTAGCTTTGGTACGGCTATGTATGCATGCTTGCATGTGTATATGGTACGTATTTAATTGTGGGTTTAAATTATTGTCGGGTAGATTGATACAGAAGTATATGTATGGGTATACATATATGGAAGTATTTACAATTACATTCTGCATATTTCATTATGGGTTTAGGGCTGAAATGAAATTTTATGCAGGTACACTAACAACGAAACGTGTAGCTCGACTAGTTACGATATATATGAGAGATGTATGTATGCCACCGTGTCTACCGTTAGAAACAATTTTTTCCTAAGTTTGTGAGGACGTACGGCATGAGCATGCATCATGATAATTACCATTCACATAACTACATTGTTCCTCCCCTTATAAAATTCTTACTCAGTTATGTAACTCTTATCCATTATGGCATTGTCTCACAAGGGGTACATGTTAATGGTGCAGATGGCACGCACCAAGCAGACTGCTCGCAAGTCCACCGGAGGTAGAGCTCCCAGCCGTCAGCTTGCTCCACGTACCCGTCAACGTCACACGTTCCTTGGAGAGTTTAGGATGCCTACACTCTTGTGGAGAGTGCTCAGCTATATAGGCTATCCTGATGGAATAGAACCCCGCTACTTCTGGGCGAATGAGCAGTTGGGAGAAGGTCTCTTAGTTACTATGGAGGCCGTTGTTCGTCCCCGAGGTGACGATTCTGAGTGGACAGGTTGGTGTTATGAGTCAACTGGTAGGACTGCTGAAGAAGCAGCTGGTAGGGCAGCCTTTGGGATCCTGAGGGATATCATGGATCATTTTCCTCAGGAGCTGGCAGCCGCTTTGGTTGGAGTCTTTCCAAGGGGTAACCCCTCCACTGACTCATGGCAGCAGGCAAGAGGAAGACCCTTGGAGATTAGTGCAGCAGAAGGGCAGAACAACGATAACCCTTCCATGAGCATCATGTTCGCAATGATGAGAGTGTTAGATGGAGTAGAAGGTAGCCTCAGACGTGTGTCTGGTGCTCTTGGTCATGCCCGCGAGGACCGACGTCAGCTTCAGATGGAGCACGACGCTGAGATTGAGAGTCTCAATGAAGAGATGACTCGGTTAACTCACCAAAGGAATGCAGCCTGGTCCAGGGAAGATGTCCTAAGAGCTCGACAGTTTGAGCTGGGGCAACAGCTGGCCAATGCGGAAGAATACAACGATAATCTACATGAAGAGGTTCATCTGCTAAACAATCAGCTCCACCCTTATGTTCCACCTGGAGCCGCAGAGATGGATCTAGAAGGGTACGAGGAAGAAGAAGAAGAAGTGGGGCCTGAAGAAGAAGTGGAACCTGAGGAAGGAGATGATCCTGCTTCTGACCTCGATAGTGATCATGCTGAGGATTAGATCGCTTAGTACTTAGTGGAAGGTCTAATGTATCACCTTTATTCATGTAATGGACCTGTAGTTCGAATTTGGCATTAGTAATCCAACTATCATGTAATGTTGATTAATCGCACGTTTGGATGAACATCAATGCAATTCCAGTCCTTTGTCGGTAATCATGATTTAAATTTGCATGCGTTATGAGCACGATAACTGGTCAAATTGGTGATGTCATGTTGCAAGAATGAATTGTTATGCCTCTGTTTTTATTGTGCTTTTGAGAATTTTCTCCAGTAATTTTAGTTTGGCATGAGTACCTAATTCATCTGCAATCTCTTGACATCAACCAATAATCGCTTATTGTTGCAACTTCGCAGATGACGCGCACCCGTGCTGGAGCTGGTGGTAGCTAGGATGGCAACCATGACGATTTGCCACCCCCACCGCCGCCGTCTGCTCAGGAGTTCTTTACCTAGTTCCTGGGGAGCCAGAGGACAATGGAGGAAGCTTTGCGCCTCATCGCGCAAAACACTACCCGTGGCCACCCACATCAACCAGGGGCCGAGCCCAATCAGCACAGTACATTCAAGGAGTTTCTAGATACGAAGCCTCCAATCTTCAAGGTGGCTGAGGAACCACTGTAGGCCGATGAGTGGCTGAATACCATTGAGCAGAAATTCCGTCTGCTGAGGGTCACGGAGCATCTAAAAGCAGAGTATGCTTCTCATCAATTGCAAGGACTAGTAGGGATCTGGTGGACACATTTCCTATCGTCTTTGCCCGCTAATATGCGAGTTACCTGGGAACAGTTCAAGCTGGCTTTTAGGGGACACCATATTCCCCCGGGCCTGATGCACATGAAAGCAGCCGAATTTATGAGGCTCACTCAAGGAACGAAGTCACTCACAGAATATATGCACACATTCAACAACTTGTCAAGATATGCTCCAAGTTTCGTGGATACCGAGGAGAAAAAGATAGAGAGTTTCAAGCAAGGTTTGGGTACCAAACTGATGAAGACTATGGCAAATTCTCGATGTGCCACGTACAATGAGTTCATTAGTGATGCCTTGACCCAAGAAAACCACAACAACATGCATGCAGTTGCCAAGGGTCGCAAGAGGGCATATGAGGCCGGTGCATCCGGATCTTTCCAGTCAAAAGCGCCTATCACAGCTAGGCCACAATTCCGTCCACCTGCACCCAAGTTTAGGCCTCCACCACCTAAAGCTCAGAATAACAGGCCACAGAAACCATTCCGTAAGGCATTCACTATTGCCTTACCAAAAGGAAATGGCAATCAGGATAGCTCCACCGGATTTAGAAGTAACCAACCATGTTTCAACTGCAACCAACTGGGTCATTGGTCCAAGGAGTGCCCCCACCCCAAGAGGAATGGCAACCCAAATCAGAACAATCAGAGGCAGGTGAATGCCAGGGCACGTCAGGGACACGTGCATTATACCGCTGTAGAAGAAGTGCCCGCCGGAGAAGTTGTCACGGCTGGTATGTTTCTTGTCAACAAGCATCCCGCTGTTGTTTTGTTTGATTCGGGAGCTTCTCATTCATTTATGAGTCAAGCATTTGCATCTTGACATGATCAAGAAATAATTGAAGTAAGTAAAGGGGGTTATAACATAAGTTTAGCAGGGGGTACTGTTACTACCAAAAAGATAGTAAAAAATGTACTCATCTCGATACAAGGGAGGGAGTACACCACGGATTTGATAATATTGCCCGGGTTGTCAATAAGTGTAATCTTAGGCATGAATTGGATGAAGGATCATGGTGTTCTTATTGACACTAGCACCCGTACTATTATGTTGAGAGAACCCATGGGAGAGAATGCTTTTCTAGTCCCACTCTCCCATGATTTCGAACCCCAACATTTAGCCTGTGCTATCCAAACCACCACACTTTGTGAGATTCCAGTGGTTTGTGAGTTTCCGGATGTATTTCCAAAGGAATTACCAGGTCTACCACCGGATAGGGACGTGGAATTTAAGATCGAGTTAGTGCCAGGTACCGCACCCATATCCAGAAGGCCCTATAGAATGCCACCCAATGAGTTAGCAGAACTTAAGGTTCAATTGCAAGATCTGTTGGACAAAGGTCTTATCCAACCTAGCTCATCTCCGTGGGGATGTCTAGCCTAGTTTGTGAAAAAGAAGGATAAGTCACTGAGAATGTGTGTAGATTACAGACCACTCAATGCTGTGACCATCAAGAACAAATATCCATTGCCCCACATCGACATCTTGTTCGATTAGCTAGCGAAGGCAAAGGTATTCTCCAAAATTGACTTGAGATCAGGCTACCATCAGATAAAGATCAGACCGGAGGATATACCTAAAACTGCTTTCTCTACTAGGTACGGCTTATACGAGTATTTGGTTATGTCTTTCGGACTAACAAATGCTCCAGTCTACTTCATGTACCTGATGAACTCGGTATTCATGCCCGAACTTGACAAGTTCGTGGTCGTGTTTATCGATGACATATTGATTTATTTAGAAAATGAGTCAGATCATGAAGAGCATCTGAGGATTGTCCTATCCAGACTGAGGGAGCATAAGCTATATGCCAAGTTTAGCAAATGTGAATTTAGGTTGAGCAAAGTACCTTTCTTAGGTCACATTTTATCAAGAGATGGAATCTCTGTAGACCCATCAAAGGTACAAGAGGTCATGGATTGGAAAGCCCCAACTTTGGTTCATGAAGTTCGGAGTTTTCTAGGGTTAGCAGGATACTATCGCCGGTTTATTCCAGATTTCTCAAAGATAGCTAAGCCTATGACCAGACTACTTTAGAAAGATGAGAAGTACAAATGGACACTAGAATGTGAAACAGCTTTTCACACCCTCAGAACTTTGTTGACTACAGCGCCTGTGCTAGCACAACCAGACATTGAAAAGCCTTTTGATGTATTTTGTGATGCATCAGGAATAGGTTTGGGATGTGTGCTTATGCAAGAAGGGAGAGTAATTGCATATGCTTCTCGGCAATTGAGGAAACATGAAGTCAACTACCCTACACATAATTTGGAACTTGCAGCCATTGTCCATGCATTAAAGATATGGAGACATTACTTGTTGGGCAATGTATGTCATATCTATACTGACCATAAAAGTCTCAAGTACATCTTTACCCAGCCAGAACTGAACATGAGACAACGAAGATGGTTGGAATTGATTAAGGACTACAATTTAGAAGTGCATTACCATCCGAGTAAAGCAAATGTAGTAGCCGATGCACTTAGTCGGAAGTCTCATAGCAACACTGTGGAAGCATTATTGGAAGATGGATTCAACTTGGTACACCCTGCTGTACTACACAATATCACAATCAGTTGTTCACTTGAGGGCAAAATCATAGAGCTACAGCAGACAGATGTAGGAATAAGTCACATCAAGAGAAAAATGCAAGAGCAGGAAACCAAACATTTTAGATTGGACGAAAGAGGTGTATTATGGTTTAAGGACCGGCTAGTGGTACCAAAAGACCGTGAGCTGAGGAATCAAATTTTAGATGAAGCTCACTCATCCAAATTGTCTATCCATCCGGGTAGTAGTAAGATGTATCAAGATTTGAAAACCCGTTTTTGGTGGACTAAAATGAAGAAAGAGATCGCAGCCTATGTTGCTAGGTGTGATAACTGCAGTAGAGTGAAAGCCATCCATATGAAAACTGCTGGATTACTTCAGCCATTACCGATTCCAGGATGGAAATGGGAGGAAATCAGCATGGACTTTATCACAGGCCTTCCAATGACGCCACAAGGTCACGATTCAATATGGGTAATTGTTGATCGTCTCACCAAGTCAGCACATTTTGTACCAGTTCACACAACATATCACATGGGGAAATACTCTGAGTTATATGTTTCCCAGATTGTGACATTGCATGGAGTACCCAGGACTATAATCTCAGATCGAGGACCACAATTCATAGCTTGTTTCTGGGAGCACTTACACCAGGCTTTGGGAACCAAGCTAATCAGAAGTTCAGCTTATCATCCGCAAACTTCAGGATAGACAGAGCGAGTGAACCAAATCCTAGAAGATTTACTTAGAGCTTGTGTTATATCTTCAAAAGGTTCATGGGAGAAATGGTTACCTTTAGCTGAATTCTCCTATAACAACAGTTATCAAGCGAGTATCAAAATGGCTCCATTTGAAGCCTTGTATGGCAGAAAGTGCAGAACTCCATTGAATTGGATTGAGCCCGGTGAAAGGAGATACTTTGGTATTGATTTTGTCAATGAAGCCGAAGAGCAAGTACGTATCATCCAACAACATATGAAGGCAGCTCAATCAAGACAAAAGAGTTATGCCGACAAAAGAAGAAGACCACTGACTTTTGAAGTGGGTGACTATGTATACTTGAGAGTATCACCCATGAAAGGTGTGAAAAGATTTGGGATGAAAAAGAAGCTTTCACCAAGATATGTAGGGCCATACAAAACTTTGGAATGAAAAGGGAAGGTTGCGTATAAGTTACAACTTCCACCAGAGATGAGTGCAATCTTTGATGTGTTCCATGTTTCTCAGCTAAAGAAATGTCTTCGAGTACCTGAAGAAGCTATTGCACCCACCAACGTGCAGCTTCAATCAGATTTGACCTATGAAGAAAAGCCAATTCGAGTATTAGAGGAGATGGAGAGAGTAACGAGGAGTAAGATTATTAAGTTCTATAAGGTGGTGTGGAACAATCATAGTGAACAAGATGCTACGTGGGAAAGAGAAGATTATCTACGAGAAGTTTATCCCGCCTTTTTCCAAGAATGGTAGGTCTTGCAAATCTTGGGACGAGATTTTTATAAGGGGGAGGGGCTGTAACACCTCGGGTGTTAGCCTTTCATAACTTGACTTGCATAGCATGAGCATGATCATAAAGCATTCATATACAAGCTTTGACATTTGAAACATTCGATTAAAACATGTGCAACATTCTTATTATTTCATGTCTCCATGTGTATATGCGTATGATCATGAGTGGACACATGTACTTGGTTAATATGAGTCACCAAAATATTTTGGCAATGCTTAGGTTCACAATTGGAACATGGTTTATGAATGTCATTTTCCATGATCAAGTCCTTAAGTCATGTTTCATGTGATTACTTTAAATGGCCCTATGAGTGACTACTACATGAAATGATTGAATGACCTTGCAAATTGCTTAAACATGCTTAGGATATCATCATGAACATCTTTGGTATTTAGGGCTAGGGCTAATTTGGTCATTTAGCCATGCTTTGATGTGTATCATCATTTAAAAGTGACATGTTTGACCAAAGTTGAACTAGGTGTTAGAGACCTTGCATGGAGGAGATCACTAAAGCAAAGTTGTAGTGTTTGACATAAGGAACAACTTTTATTTTTGGGTCATTGACTGATTTAGCTTCTAACATGCTTGAATAGGTCCCACAAAAATCAGCAAAATCCAGATTTCAACACTTAACGAATTTTTGCTAAGTCTTGGATCACTGACAGCCTGACAAGCCGACCTTGAGCATGATTTTACTCCGTTTCTGTTGCGAATTAGAACAAGTGCTTTGAACAAGAATTGTAGCTGGTACATAGGTCTACAAATTCGGTTTAGGATGTTTGCACAACGGAGCCACGAATTCTCAGTTAAAACGATTGCAAAACTCGTCGTCAGGCTCGACATTTCGTAACTGAACGAACTGAACGAAGCCGTTCAGTGGCCGACCACCGGCAGAGCCCGCACGCCGCGTGTCCATGGCGACGGCCGCGCGTCGCCGTTGCCCTGACCGCACAGGCCACGACGCGCCTGAGCGCGGCTTCAACTCACCAGCGTGTGCCTGCTCCATTTCCACTCGCTCACGCCAGCTCTCTCCCTCTCCAGCGCCCTCCCTTGCTCTCGCCGCGGAACCAGGCAACGCCGCCGAGCACAGCACCACCTCCGCCGTCGCCTCGTGTGCGCTACGTCGCACCACCACCGCCTCCATCTCGCCCGTAGCTACGCCACACCTCCCTCCACCCCTCGTCTTGATTGCAGCGGCTGTCACGCTTCGGTGAGGACGTATTCACCGTTTCCTTTCTCACTGAAGTTCTCGGTCGCCATGGCCCCCTCCATGGCAAGCTGGCCATAGCTCGGCTCATCGGCGCTTTTCCTTCGATTTTGAGCGTTAGCATTTGGTCAGGACATGTATTAGCCGGTGCTAAGACGTTACCTTCGTTAGTGATCCCGCCGGCGTGGAACGCGACGACCCGCGCCGCCACATTCTAACCCCCGCACCACCGCGCCGTGGTCAAGCATCGTCGGAGCTTTGCGTGATGCATTTGTTGCTGAAATAGAGTCACTAGGACACCGTGGTACTGTTGCGCGCCTCTCTTAGCCTTCCCATGGCCGGAGACGGCCGGCACAGAGTTGAGCAGCGCCGCCGTGCCGCCATCACCGGCGACGATCATGCTCCGCCGCACTAGCACTGTCACCACCTAAACCATTCAACGCGTCTTGAGTAGTAGATCATGATGGTGCCCGTGATTTCGCCGGAGAACTCACCGGCGACGAGCTCTGGCCGCGCCAGCGCGGTGCTGCGCCGCTGCCCTATTTTGAGTCACTGACTCGTGGGGTCCCCTGACCAGCGGGTCCCACCGGTCAGCGACAGTTAGAGTGTGTGATAGTTCATTTGATCCAGTTTTTGAATTCTTTTGTGATTTTTGTATCTTCAGTTTGCTGGCTCCAAAAAATTGTGAAATAAATTTGTGAGTGTTCCTTAGGAAGTTTAGTATTTAGGAAAAATATGTTCTTGACTTGTACAGTAGAAATTTTTGGAAATTCAAATAGGGATTTGAAATGTGCTTTTGAATGCATTCAAATCTGTTTATTTTATATCTAGAGTTCCTGTGCTCCAAAATTTATGAAATTTTTGTGGTAAGCTAGTCTTAGCATATATGAGCTCTGATAAAAATTTGAGGACCAGTGCATGTGTAGATTTATAGTTATAGAATTTTCTTTTATGAATAGTTAATCTTTGCATGAATTTTTATAAATTATTTATGAGTCCAAAATTCATGAAAATTGTTGGAGGTAATCCTAGTACCATATGGATGCTAAGAAAAATAGGAAATCTATTGCTTGACACTTTTCAATAGGATTTTCCATTTATGCTATTTCAAGCCTTGCTTCCTTGTCATTTTTTTATAGGGTGTTCTACTTAGTAAAATGACATGAAATTTTTATGGTAGTCCTTTGATAGCATTAGTAAGGCACTGTAAATTTTTGAGAATTTATGAAGTAAATCTGATATATGTTTATTATTTAACCTAGATATCGAAATAAAATAATAAAGGCATTTAACTAAATAGTTTGGGCTTCACCATTATATTATCTAAAATGTATTTGGTATGCTTACACTGTTGGTAGATTTTATGTTGTCAAATTTGGAATGATTACATGAAGTAGAAGTATTGTTACTTTATATTGCATGTTGAATAGTTTCCGGACAGATTCTGGAGTTTGATGAGTTGCATGTTGAAAAGGATGTGTACTGTAAAAATGGTTAATAACAAAATTGTAGAGAATTTGATAAGCTTTCCAGAAAGTCCAGGATCACTGTTTTTGGATTAGTAGAACTCTAGTTACGAGTAAAACAAATTGTTGTTGCTTTGTGATATAGTAGATGCATTGTAGAAGTAGTTAATTAATAATCGAGAAGAGATATACACCTACTCAATAAAACATGATGCACTTGTTAACATATATGCATTCGCAATACTTATGCCATACTCATGCATCTAGGATCAGAGGAAGAGATCACATTGCTGGAATTCGAAGAAGCAGAGGAAGGGAACCAGCAGGAGGATCCGCAAGCCACAGCTCCCGAAGGCGTGGAGCAGAACCCTGAAGAGCTTCCGGAGTGTCCTGACCACCGCCCTACTTCCTTTCTGCGAGGCAAGCCCCGGAGCATTATAAGTCTCCCAGTAATTTACAAATGTTTACTTACGTATTTATGATTGATGCATTAGGTTATAAGAGTTGAATGAAACCACTTGATGCATGTACATTCCTTGTCCAGATATTACACCTTTAACCGGTATAGGTCTAGGATCGAATAAATGCTTAGCCATGCTTAGACCGGTAGAAGTCGGGTGATGTCCTGTCACCTGCGAGATATAGGTGGATACCGGAGCACGGTTGGCTATATCTGCCATCGTGGAAAAGAACCATGAGGTAAAAGTAAATCAAGACCAGACGGGAGGTCGATAGAGAAGCAACAAGGCATGGAGGTCTTGGGTGTGGATCTATCCCTGTCTGTGTCGATCAAGGACCGTACCATTGTTGGAACTTCTGACAAGATTGAACGCATGCCTCTCACTTAGCTGGCCGGATAACTCGTTCCGACCGTGAAGCCGAGTAATTCAACTCAGGCCGGGAACCGTTCTGTTGTGCGCTCCTTCCGGGGAACGATCAGACTGAGCCCAAGGGCAGGCTTGGCCTGAGTATCCTGGCATCTGGTGTTCCAGATTGTGTGGCGCGGTACGGACCCGCGAAATGTGTACCTGAGTTGTACCAAAGGTGACCTAAGGCTATCGTGGCTGGTAGACCTGGGTTTGTGTTAGGAATAAATTCCCAGCTGGTTGAAATCGATTCGAGTCGCCGTCTCTCCCGGATAGTGAGAAACTTGACTAGCTCCAACATCGTAGTAACTGTGTTATGAAACATGATGGTTCGGATGAAAATGGAATTACAATACCTGCTATGGTTACTATTGTATGCTTCTAAATGATGTACCACATGTTTGGCATAGGATAGTTGCAAATCTAGAAATGGATAGTTATAATTAACTTGATAAAGGAATCATAATTGTACAATGGGTCAATTGTCTTTTACGCAAAATGTTATCCCGCTACGTCCACTTATACAGCCTTGCATAATCCTTGGAGTCATTTTATTTCTAGTTCATGATGGGTAAGTCTAGCTGAGTACCTTCTCGTACTCAGGGTTTATTTTCCCATTGTTGCAGATGGCATTGTGTATCATGGTTATTGCAAGAGTTGCTTCTATCCCGCTGTGGATGAGGAGTAAGCCTTGGGTAGGCTTCTTTAGTAATTCCTATCTTTGCTTTTGTGGACCATGATCTTACTTGGCACTGTATCAAACTATGTTGGAAACTTTAATTTCGAACTTATTTGCTTCCGCTTTATTTATCAAACTCGGTTTGTAATAACTTTTATTCGTACTCTAATGATGAAATGTATCTACGAACTTTATGTAATATGTGGCATGTATGTTGAATCCTATACGATCTTGGTTGTTGTAAATCATTTATCGAGACCCGTCGTGGTACTCGACGGACTACCGGGTTTATATGGGTTCAAGTATGACAGTGCGACCGCTTGCGGGCTGCCATTGTACTTGTACTCTTATAAATTGGTCGGTTCTGCGACAATCGCTATGCCAATCTGAAGCTGGGTAGCAGCCAGCACCATAGCAACCCTCTAACGAATGGCTTTGGTCACCACGGTTCGAAGGTGGACCGATAGAGCTTGGAGGCGCTCCTCTATGGTGACTGGATTGTCCGTTGTTTCCCCGGGGAAGACCTTGTCATAGGTGGCTTGCACGCATAGCTATGGGGTCTGGACCCGTGTCCTCAGTTTCACAAGATGGTTCATCATGTTATGGGCCTGCTCCTTGACCATCGCCCAGCCGACTCACGCCTAGGAGGCCTCAATCTCAAAAACTTGAAGTGTGTCGTGCGTGGCGTCTATCTCACTGCGTAGCATCTTGGCATTCAGCCTGGACGATGACAACAATGCTTGGACCTTGTGGTAATCCTTCAATAATTGATGGTAGTCTACATCGTCTGAGTATTCACCCACGTCAGAACTAGAGGGTTGCGGGGACACATGGGCTCGGCGGCTGCGGCGATGGGATGACTCTCCAGCAACACCGGGGGAAGCCCCGAGACTAGGGATGGCACTATCATGGAGAAAGCACTGCACAATGCAAGCCAAGTTCAAGCCCATATAGGATAAGGGGGAGAGCAATCGAATTGAGAATGCAAACGACTTATACTGAACTGACCGGCGCAGCATGGCATGGAATCGCGGGTGGCTGCCCCAATTGGTGGATGCCTCATGGGGACGATTTCCGAGCGTGGCCACGGATGAAGAACCAGGCTCTAGGGACAATGAGGCTCAGGACACTATCACACACATGTTCACCTATTGAGAAAGTAGGCACATTCCAAATACTAGTTAAATTAAACAGCATGAACACATACTAGCTAGTGTGAGCATTGCTCACATATTCTAGTTAAATGAAGATAAACAACATCAACAACAGTACGATGATGATCCACCTTCAAAGGGGGAACTGATGGTGGGTCAAAGACCATGCTGACGAGAAATATGTTTGTCGAAGGAGGATTGCCGATGTGGAAGGCATTCGGGGCCTCCCCATCGCCACGATCCTACGTGAACACTCCAATAGCTATCATCATCAGATCATGTACCTCATCCAAGTGGATGGGGATGCTTGACTTGATTGTAGGGTCCATCGCGCCCTAGAACTCCCACTGGGGGTGGCCCCTCAACTTCAAGGGGAGGACCTAATGACTAAAGAAGGTACATATCACCCTCAACGCTGTCAGTCCCTAGTCCTTTAGATCCTCTATTGCATCCAGCAATAAGCGCAAATGCTGTGGTTCCGATAGGGTTGGCAGCCTCGACCACGATTACGACACGTTAGGACATAGCCGATCGTGAGAAAAAGTCGGCAATGGTGGCCGCTCATGTTGAGGACATAGAGCCACCTATGCTCCCAATCTAGGTCTATGGCATAGTGGCGGTCAAGGCTCAGGTAGAGCTCCTCCAATCCAGGACAAACTTCGATCGAGGCACCCCCCATCGAACAACGACAGTGCCAAGAGGACGCTGGCAGAACCACCCAAAAAAGAAACTGCCATAGATCATAATGGGCAGAATTTCTAGGAAGCCCTTGCATAGTGTGATGAAGACCAAGAGGTGGAGGATCCCCTCTGGGGTTAAGTCATGGAGGCGGAGCCCATAGTAGTAAAGCAACCACCTCAGTAAGGGGTGCACCGGTAGCCCGAACCCAAGAAGGTGGAAAGGGATGAAAGAGACAACCTCATTTTCCTTTGGCCTTGGCTCCACTTCGCTTCTCACTAGGACTCTCCACCTAAGCTCCTTGGTGACCTCTGGGATCACCCTGCTCTCTCATAATTGGTCAAACCCAGATCGGTCGATAGACAACCTCGCCCGCTCTACCATGGTCCTGGTAGGAGGCATTGACGGCGAAGCAGGGTGGAAGGCAAAAGCTTTGGGATAGAATCAGGAGCTCTAGAGAGAGAAGACAATAGGTATAACCTTCCCTCTTGCCCTTTGTCTCTGCTGCTATAGTTTGGGGCCGCCGACCACCCCATGACCAAGACATTTGTGAGGGTGGGCAGCGGGGCTTTGCCCTGTCCCATCAATGCGATGGGCCGAGAGGCGATGTCCCCTACTGTAACAGGCTGCTAACGCCACCCACACGTGCACGCCTGTGTGGGAATATAGGAGCTCATCATCCAAGTAGTCAAGATTTCAGACGACCAAACCTTGTGTGATCCTATGAAGTAGACAGTGCGGTCTAATCTAAGCAGTCATGATAGTCGAGGGGTAGAATGAAGACTTTCTTCAATTTCTCTTGGTTTGCAGAGGCACGAATCAGATTATAAAATCCAAATTCTAATTAAATTATCTTTGATGCATGGTTCTTGCAAGTTCAACAAATCTTATCAAATACACAAAAATAAGACGAGTTGGCTTCAACACAGATCAAAGCCACTCATGACAAATACTACTGATACAATTGTTGTGACCGAGTACACTCCGTAGGCAATAGTTTTACTCACAACTCTATATTGTATAGTGTCCGACGAGATGAAATGTGCCACATTTGGACTTTCTTGCGAGTGCAGTAAAATAAGAACAGCTATCTAGCTGCTCCATTTTGGCGGCTCATTTCTCGATGTGTATTTCTCGAAAGGCATGCTCCTCAGAGATCATGGAGATGTGGCCTCGCCTTACCTCCCGCTATCGCCCAGCATCTACTAGAATTTGGGTCCATCATCCGCACGCATCCCCTACTATAAAAATAGAGGAAAAACAAGGGAGTTAGTACAGTTGCCTTGTAACCTTGTGAACTCACCTTTCCTGATCGCCACCTCCATCATTCTTCAAGCTTGAACCATGGCGGCGGAGAAGCAACAAAGGGAGGAGATGATGGTGCAGGACCTAGACGTGACCAGGGAGGCTCTCTACATGGACAAACAGGAGGCGGACTAGCTGTGATCATGCTTCTCTGCTATGGAGATAACACTCACCATAGCCAATAGGGAGACAGCCACGGTTGAAGCCATAGAGGGTTAAGCGCAGGCGTAGCTAGCTGGTAAGGCGATGTCATTACCGTATCTTCTTGTTTTGTGTGGCACCACACCTTATTATTTGGTACAGTTTTCTTGTTCTTGCTCTTTGAGCCATCATGGAGCAGCTAAACGCCACGTTCATGCTGCTAGTGGGGCCAAACTTCCTAGAGCGCATCTGTGCTCTGCCGGCGTGGATCTAGGAGGTAGTGACACATGGCCTTCACCATGGGGCTACGTGAGCCCTGGCCGCCACTCACCCCTGTTCAGACGCAGACTTGCATGTGGTGGGGCTAAAGTTCCCACCAGAGCTGTTGGTCTATGAAATCTGATTGGTTTTAAGTTTTTTAGTTTCTTTTGTCCATTTCTCGGGACTCCACTTTGCAATGTTGGTGGGCCCTGAACAGACGGGGAGATCTTCCCACGCAAAAAATTAATTTTTGGTGAAAAATTCACACCGCGTCGAGCATTGCTGCCAACACGCACCGAAAATTAGATGTCTCTCTTTTGCCCTCCATGCAGAAATTAGGTTTACCATACCATCGATTTTTAGACAAGGACATTTGTGGTACTGTGATGGCCACATAAAAGTGCAACGAGTCACCGTATCCGCCTCCATCTCCATCCACCATCTCTCGTCCACCGTCTCTCGTCCCGCTCCAAATCCTAGCCCCATGGCCTTCCTCTCCACTCTCCAACCACCCCCTCTACCACCCTGCTCTAGACTCTAGCGCCATCGCCACACCAGCTCGACTCATCAATCTCCACTCTCTGGCTGCACCCTCTCTTATACCATTCTAAACCCTAGCTAGAGCCAAATCCCCTTTGATTCGTTGACAGCAGGTCAGCCAAACCAGAGCTAGATCTGGTGCCCCTAGCTCAGCACCTATCGATGACTATATAGGTCGGATCTGGATCCCCTACCTCTACACCTATCATGATCAGCTAGATCCAAACCCTAGTCAGAGCTGGATCTGGCACCCCTTCGTCAACACTAGCCGCACCAGTTCCGCTACCACAATGACAAGACCGCGGTGCCGAGGATGAAGCGTAGCTAGGGTACATGGACGAAGAGGTACCAAATTCCTTTTATGATAGTGTGCTGTATTATAGTGGTTGAACCTGGGATATGTAGATAGCGATGGAGTTACATATTTCCTATAGTGAGTGTAGTTGACATGTGCTTTATTGGATTAATGACTTCCATATAAGCTGTAGTTACTAGTTAGGCATTTATTTGAAAACTCTTGCTCTATTATGTTAACATTGGGTAGAAGCTTTAGTTAACAAATACCTTTGTAATCTAGATGAATAGACACTAAATGCTTTTGAACGAGAGCGAGAGGCACAAATCACAAAGAATCATAGGAAGATGGAAGAACCAGGAGAGGTAGTTGAGGTATTTGGTGATACAGATGAAACATATTTAGATTTATAAGATGAGCCAGTTGCCCTTGCAATTGAGGTGCTTGTTCTATCTTTTATTGAGTCCAGGGGCAGATAGCAATGCAATGCTTTGTTGTCTGGATAGCAATGCGATTTGTATATGCTTGCTACTTAAATTTGTTTCTCCAATTTTAGCATCCAGTTCAAAGAAGCCATAGAGGAGGCTCTACCAGCAGGACAAAAGGAAGCGCTGATATTAGTCCTAGAGGAAGGCAGTCCAAGAGAGTGAAGTCAACATGACTAGGAGAGTTGACTCATGGATCTGAGAAGAACAAGCAAAACCGTGTAAAAGTGAAGTACCACCAGGCTACATGATCTCACTCCTGTGTTGAACAACTGTAATCATTTGTAAGTGATGGTTGTGTTTTATTGTTACTGTAGCCTTTGTATAAATAGAAACTTATGTGCACTGTTAATAGAAGCAATAGTGGCAGGAGCCAATTTGGCATCATCATTTAATTTTGAAGTTGCAATTTTGCACCAATCAATATGGTACCTGTGCATTGTGCTTATGTAATCTATATCTATAACCTATTGTTTACTACTTGAATTTCGCAACATGTAATCCATATCAGTACCTGTGTGTTATGCTTATGTAATCCATATCAATATGAAACCTGCATTACTTGTTTCAAACTAATCTCTTGGGTTTTCAATTAAAGTCCTCTTCCACTATCCGTAACCTAATGTTTAGTACTTGAATTTCATAGGAAGCTATGGAAACTATGCGAGCAGAACCTATTGCTGATGGGCACGAACCAATGACTAGTGCTGATATTGTTCCCAAGGTCCTTTGCCTCTCCTCGGGCCATGTCCCCTCCTAGGTCAGTGACAAACACCCTTTTTTGAAGAATGCTGGTATCCCAACAAGCTCCGCCAGAATAGAGACATCGGCGAAGAGAATGCTTCAGGAATAGCTTGTTGCTGAACAGGAAAGTTTCGCTAGCCTGGTGGAATAAGTGGATGAACTGAAGAGTAAGATAGAAAAGACTGAAAGGGAGTTAGAGGAGTTCAAGATACAACAACAGGAGGAGTACAATAACCTACGTGAGGATATCATACGCTTCAGCTCTTCTTCTGGTAACTCTCAGTCATCAATTCTGTTGGCTTGATGCAATGAACATTTGTGGTTTGATGTGTGTACTCATGTGTTGGTTTAATGTGGTGAAATAGTTAGTGGGTTGTTGCTGATGTGTAAACAGTAATTTGTTGTATTTGAGTGTCATGCTAAATAATTATGTAGACATTCGTCGAATCTATGCTGCAGTGACGATCTCGAATTACTTTTATAATGAATTGATTGTTGAGCACGTGTTAGAACTAGGGCAGGCCATGTGATCAAATAAAAATGCGACACATGGATGACCAGTGCATGACACATGAAATAGCCATGGCACAACACATGGGCTAATAAAAATACAACACGCGGAATGAAGACGTCAAGCCACGTGGTCGAATAAAAAAACAAAACATGAACGGACAACACCATGACACGTGGTAGAATAAGAAATGGCTACGTAGATCAATAAAAATAAGATACATGGTCTAATGAAGAAGTGGAACATGACCCAACTGCAACACGACACAAGTGTCAATAGAAAACTGACATGTGGAATAACAGGGGCCCAACACATGGTCCAGCAAGAACCTAAAACATGCAAGAACCAGAGATGGCCACGTTGTACAATAAGAAGGTGATACATACCCGAACCATCTCCAATGCAACTAGCTATATTATGTACACGTGAAAAGCATCTCCAACGGAAGCAACCGCCAACATGGCTGCCCCCTGCCACGCATGCCAAAATAGTTCTATGATGGTCTTTTTTAGTCATAGATCTATCCAATTCTATGATAAATTTATAGAATCATCATAGAAATTCAAATATTGCGCGACTTCTGTGACGAACCGTATTTCGTCATAAATTCATCATAAAACTGAAATTATGATGAATTTGGCTCCTTCAGTGACGAAAGCTTTTCATCATAGAAGTGGATATTCCTAGTAGTGAGATGGCTGAAATGTGTTTGGGTATGAGTAAATGAGCAGCCAGGAGAGTGCCATTTATAGGCAGCGGCAGCAGCAGGCCGGTCGGCCAAGTGATGGGGCTGGCCGGCCCCCCATGAGCCCACTTGAGTTGATCTTCCACCAGCTGCAACCTTGCTTTGAAGCTAAGCAAACTTGGTGCTCCTTTAGGTGCAGATGCACCAACTTCAATGGTGGAGAGTGCATGATGATAATGGTGGTGGGTCCTAGGTGTCTGCGGGTCCATATGTCTGTATTTCCTTTGTATACACATGTATATATATGCTATGCAAAAAAATATTTTATGATGTTACACAATATTTCTAGATATATGCATTCTAGATATATGCATGGTACTTTTTAAAATTTTCGCCTCCACGGTAAATATCCTTAAGGGCTTTTACACCGTAAAAAATTATTCACATGGGGCTTAAAGATTTTATGATGTAGTGATGAAACTTTTATTTTGTGTGCAAATGTTGAAAAGTAAATATGACAAAGTAAAAATAATTTATGCGATTTAAAAAGTAAATATGGATAACTACCAATTTTACCTCCCGGAGATGGTTCAAAATTTTGAGTCCGTTAAACCGGACTTGACTAGAGAAGTCCTTCATTCTTTGGGTGCATCAATCGGTCCCAGAGATGGAGACCTTGATGGTTGCGCTTGCTTCTCGCACCACTCCAATTTAGAGCATTGTTCCGATCTTGGCTTAAAGGCAAATCATTCTTCTTTCCCATTGATATGGAATCTTATTTCTCTAGCTCTGGCATCATTGTGTGCATTTGTAGTGCTCGAAAAGGTTCTCCCAAGAATTAGTGTTGTCTTGATGTCCTCCTGCATGTCAAGCACTACAAAATCCACTGGAACAAAGAAGTTTCTTATTTTTATCAAAATATTCTCCGTGATTCTTGCAGGGTAGCGGTCATCTCAGAATATTTTCGATTTCATTTTTCTATGATATGTCTTTCTATATGAAAATTGGTAACCAATCACAAGAATGCCAGTTACAGTACCTATCAGCCAAAGAGGAATTCTTCCAATAGTATCGGCCATTTCCCCTACTTTCCTCCACATTTTCTCAAGTGGTCATGATTCGCAAAATGGAGAAAATCATTATAGTCATTATAGGAAAGTATAGGGAGACTTAGAGCATATCCTATTTGAAGGAGGATGAAATTCAAATCAGGTAAGTGAGGTGGTCGATCTTTTAGCTCCCTATCGACGTGGAGGAAAAATCAGACTGTTTAAGCCCTCTTGGGTGCTTGCGTAAGAATAAGAAAGGGGAATCTAATTGGTTGACTAGATGCAGGCACATTGATGTTGGCGTGAGTGTTGAATAGTTCTGCTTGTCAAAGACGACTTTGGTCATGACACTAACGCTTGAGCCAAGGTCATGTAGTGCATTTTTAAAATTCTGGTTTCCGATTGAACAGTCGATAGTGGGGCATCCTGGATCCTTCATCTTTATAGGTGATGTGTTCAGGATGGCCGCACTACACTCCTCCGTTAACTTGATTACCTTAGTGGTTTTGCAGAGGTCTCTGGTTGTTCAGAATGTCTCTAAGATACTTCGCATAGGTAGGTACCTATATGGTATCTAGAAGAGGGATATTGATATATAACTTTTGAGTTACATCTACAAACTTACCAAACTATTCATCCACTTTGGCTTTTTGATTTCTACATGGAAACGGTAGGAGGTTGGTGTCATAGAAATCTTGTTGCATTTCCTATTCTGTTGGCTCAACTTCATCATTCTTCTTCTCCTGTTGCACTGCTAGTGTCTTACCTATCCTTATTGGACATGGAGGATCACGAGTAGACTTGCCACCTCTTGTGGTTATAGCGTTGACCTTTTCAAGGTTAGAGGCAAAAGGCAAAGCAGCGGCCAACTAAGCTATTTGCAATTCTATCTTTTATTATA
Source organism: Miscanthus floridulus (assembly GCF_019320115.1). Classification (NCBI taxonomy): domain Eukaryota; kingdom Viridiplantae; phylum Streptophyta; class Magnoliopsida; order Poales; family Poaceae; genus Miscanthus; species Miscanthus floridulus. Next base: position 45,161,569 of record NC_089598.1, on the reverse strand, counting down.
GCTAAGTTGGTCCTTTATAGCAGAAGAAAAACTTTCTATTTTAATGGTTATATTTTCTAGAACCATATCATTAGAAGCAAGCTTTTTAAAAATGTTCTCATTAATCTTAGCTTGTTCTAAAACAAATCTCTCAAGGATGGTTGATTAGGATTGAAAGAACTATAATAATTACCTAGGTACTTACCTTGGTAATTTGACCGTTGTTGTTGTTGCCCCATCCTTGTTTTTGTTGTTGTGGTTTAGAATTGTTGATGACAATGTTTATATCCTCTTGATATTTAGGGAAATCAACACCCAAATATTCTCCACATATGTTTTGGGCATTATAAGAATCCTGAATGGACTGATGATCATTCCTGTAATTGGCTCACTATTCAAGCCAATTCATCAGTGCGTCCATCTTGGTTGATAGTGCACACATGTCTTCTTTTGCTTCTTCGCTCTTATTGCATGATTGGATGCTTCCTTGAGACCAGCCTTGATTAGAGGCTATCTTTTCTATGAGAGCTTCAGCTTTTCCAAGGGTGAGTGACATAAATGCTCTTCTAGCAGTAGCATCGAGTTGTTCATGAGCTTTCTGGGTTAATCCATGGTAAAAGCCTTGCATGAGCAACCAATCTTCCATTACTTGATGATGGCAATCTAAAATATATTCTTGGAAATACTCCCATGCCTCTAGAATGGTTTCACCTTTCTATTGCTAGAAGTTGGAAATTTTTCCTCTTAAGGCATTTGTTTTGCCTATAGGAAAAAACTTTGCTAGAAAGGCCTTCGAACATTTTGCCCATGTGTTGATGTTATCCTTGTTGGTGTAGAACCATTACTTCACCCTTCCCACTAGCGAGAATAGAAATAGGCGGAGTACTATGACGTCTTGAGCAACATCCTTGATGACGATTGTGCTGCTAATCTCTAAAAAATCTAGAGATGAGCACTAGCATCTTCATGTGACTTTCCGCTGAATGGGTAGCTTGCGCTATGTTGATGAGGCTTGGCTTGAGTTCAAACTCAAGGTTATTGGTTTTGAGTGTTGGTCCAGTGCGAATGTTCTCAGTGCTTGGGGCAGAGAACTCACGGAGTGTCTTGTCAGCCATAGCTTCAGAAACTAGTGTTGAACTACCTCTTGTTCGGTTTGATTGTGATTGATGGAATTTATTGATGAATCAAAACTAATCTTGCTATACCCTGTATAAGATATGAATAGATAAAAACAAGGGTAAGCCTACTAAAGCAGAGGTCCATAGTTACAATATCATCAACAAGTATTTATTTGATCAATTCTCTTTTAGCCTTGTGCCCTCCTCGGCAATAGCACCAAAAATGCTTATTCATATTTCTTAGCGTAGCTACTAAGAATAGAGTTTTAAATCTACTCCTAGCAACGGCACCAGAAATGTGTGTTGGTATTTACTTGTGACTTAGAATGAATATATATATATATAAGGTTCTATAAGCGCACAGATAATATACCATTGTAGCACTTCACCTGGGAGTATACCATAGGGAGGAGCGGTGGCTAGAGATATTGACAAATATGTATACTTATGATGGGATCACTAACTGAGCATATACTATAACAGGGGTAAGTCAAATGATATATAAATGATAAGTATAAGGCATTGATAATAATCTAGGGATAGAAATAGATACTCATAAATGTAGTCATTCCTACATACTAAGTCTTTTGTACACCCCAAGTAAATATACTATCATCTATAGCATAATTAACTCTTCATCTACACACAAGGAACATTACTAAGGAAGATCAAGAACAGAGCTTGGTTCCCTTTGCAATTAGTTCCTACTTCTTCAACAAACGGGGAGTGGACTACAAAGGACTCAACGAGAGTGTCACACTCACGATCTACCAATGTAGAGTGCATCCACAGGTAAACAACATATAATCACCACGCTTACATAATGTCAACCACTTAACTCACTCGAGTACTGAGCTAAGCACTTTGCGAACTTATGCATAAACTTAGTATCAACTATGACTATATCAATCATATAACCGAAGCTAACTAGGAACATAATAGATAGAAACATAATATAGATTAAGCACAAAGTCACGAAGAATAGAGGATACAATGGCTATACCAGCCTCCAAATGATGAATCTAGAATCCAGAGCAGTAGCCCAACTCTGCTTGAATCCTACTAGCTAGCCTATACTAGAACTTTGAGGAATTGAAGATCTATTCTACTCTCTCTAAAAAGCTCTAAAGATGAAGATCAATTGATATCTTGACTTATACCTCAGGGGGGAGAGGCTGCTCTATATAGGGGGGAACCAACAATTCTGAGCCCTCAGATCAAACCGACTTAAAACAACGGTGTAGATGTGATCTTTAAGCCGGTGGAGAACTGACGTAGCTGTAGCAGAACCATCCAATTTATAAGAGCACAAGTACAATAGCAGCCTACAAGCGGTCACACTATCATACTTGAGCCCATATAAACCCGGTAATCCGTCAAGTACCATGAAGGGTCTCGATTCAACCAACATACAACCAAGATCGTACATGATTCAATATACATGTCACATGTTACATAAAGTTCACAAATACAGTTCCATACATCAGAGTACGATTAAAAGTTATTACAAACCAAGTTCAGGTAAAATAGTAGCGGAAGCAAATAGAGTTTGAAACCAATGTCTCCATCGTTGTTCAAATACAGTGCCAGCTCATGATCACATTTACACAAAAGCATAAGAGAGGGATTAACAAGAGATGCCTTTCCCAGGGCCCTACTCCTCTTCCACGAGGACAGAAGTAGTTCTTACAGTAGCCATGATACATCGTATTATCTGCAACAATGGGAAATAAACCCTGAGTACAAGAAGGTACTCAGCTAGACTTACCCATCATAAATCAAAATAAAGTGACTCCAAGGATCATGCAAGGCTTTATAAGTGGAGCTAGCTTGACAACATTTTGCATAAACAGCTACTAATTCAACTATACCTTTTATAATTCGGTCATCAAGTTAATTATAGTTATTCATCTCTAGATTAGTAACTAACCTATGCCAAACATGTGGTATATCATTTAGTAGCATACAGTAGTAACCATAGCAAGTGTAATAATTCCATGTTCATCATAACCATCATTCCATAATACACTTACTATGATGTTGGGACTAGCCAAGTTTCTCACTGTCTGGGAGAAACGGCGATTCAAATCAATTTCAACCAGCTGGGAAATTATTCCTAACACAAACCCAGTCAGACCAGATCAATGGTCACCTTAGGTCACCTTTGGTATAACTCAGGTCCACATTTCGCGGGTCTGATCAGCGCCACACAATCAAGGACGACTAGCTACCAGGACGTTCAGGCCTGGCCTGCCCTTGGGCTCACGTCTAGCTCCCCACACATCCTTACTACCATATAGAGTGCACACTCTTATAGAATGGGGCCCGGCCTAAGTTGAGCTACTCGGCTTCGTGGTCGAAACGAGTTATCTGGCCAGTTAAGTGAGAGGCCTGCGTTCAATCTCAATAGAAGCGCCAACAATGGTATGGTCCTTAATCGGTACAGACGGAATCACATGAGCCGACCTACGCATAGACTCCATCTGACCTCTAGTTACATTACCCCATGGTTCTTTTCCATGATAGCAAATATAGCCAACCATGCTCTAGTATCCACCTATATCTCACAAGTGATAGGAAATCACCCAACTTCTAACGGTCTAAGCATGGCTTAGCATATATTCGATCCTAGACCTACACAAGGTTAAAGGTATATTTATCTAGACAAGGTAGTTCTATGCATCAAGTGTTTCCAATTCAACTCATATAACATAATGCATCAAACATAAAGGACTCAACTGATATTTTGTAAAACATGGGAGGCTTAAAATGCTCCGGGGCTCGCCTTTGATAAAAGAAGTTGGCATGTGGTCTAGGCACTCGAGTAAGTCTTCAAGAGTTTGCTCATCTCCTTCTAGAGCTATGACCTGAGGTGCCTCCTGTTGTTCCTTTGGCTCTTCATCGAACTCCAACAGGGTTATCCCTTCGGACAATCCTATATGCATGAGCAGGAAATAAGATATCATGGATGCATATATAATGACTTGTATAATATGATATGTTGTGATGAATGCATCCTCATAAGTGTTCTCAGTAGCATTGCATTAAGGTGATAACAGGTTATATTTTCTTTTACTGAGTAGGTGCATATCACTTCTATAGTAACTTAAACAAACACTTATGTAAATCATTTTCTGGACTACAAGACAGCAGCCACTTGTCTTGACCATAACTGGAGTTATACACATGAAAATAATATGGTTTTGGACATTCTAGAAAGCTTATGAAATTTCCTACAACTTTATTTTAATCATCTTAATGTGATTCAGCAGTTATCTAGGTCAAACAATTCAATCTTTCAGATCTGTCCAGAGAGCAAGTATTTCTCACAGCAGAATTCTAACAGCTATAATTCTCAAACCATAAGGCCTATGACTATGAAAATTTAACACAAGGTATATAAGTAAGTTATCTACACCTTTGTTATTAACCATCTTTACAAAAAAGATCATTATCATCATGAAATCATCACCACAACAGAAACTACACATGCAGTCATCTAGTTGAATTATAAAGCAATAATGAACTAGTTGCCTATAAACAAATACTTCTAAGCCTAACTAATAGTATAAACAGATTATATGCATCACACACACCACAGAAAACATCATGGTTAAGCCTATCTAATTTATTTATATTCATTTATTAATTTCCTTAGATAATAAGGTGATTTACAGAGTAAATATTTCTAGTGCTCCATAAATTTCGAGAAAATTATAGTAGGCTGCACATGACACTAATAGTCTACTGTACAAATTTCATGCCATTTGGATAAGTATAGCCATCTCTACAAAAATGACAAGTTACATATGCTTATTTTAGCAAAAATAGTTTAGCATAGTGAAAAGTGTCAAAACAGTAGATTTAATATTTTTCTTACTTTACTCCTAGCATAAGAATACTGTGTAAAAATTTATATGATCATATGTTATGTATTTTTACCCCAATTAATTTCACTAGAATCTAGCAATTAATTAAGATTAAATAGGAAGATCACATTACAAGTATGTTTACTATAAGTTTAATATTTTTCCTAGCTAGATCATGCCAACAAAAGACCAGAAAAATTGGAATCACTATTTGATCACTTTGCTAGCTCAAGTTATGCATTTTAAAAGATATAAACTACTTTAAAAGCACTTATCTTGCTCAATTTAATTATCCAAGAAAAATACCCTAAACAGTATATTTCATATTTTTATCAGATAGTACACTTCAAGATGAATCCAACAAAATTTTGTTCGCCCCATTTGGATACTCCTAGCTCTAGATATAATTTTTGCAGGTTAGCAACAAAATCTATGAAATAAATAAAGAAAATCAAATTTACTCGGGCGCTACAGTTAGGTGCACTCGGTCTATACACCCACGGTGGCTGATAGTAGGGGACCGCAGGTCAACCCGGCCCCATGTTCCAGTGAGACCGGTTGACTGGCGAAAAGCTCGTCGACGGCGAGGTCGCCAGTGGTAGTATCACCGCCGACGTGTTTCCCAACCCATTCTGCATCTATGGGTGCCCTTGGTTGGCTTAGAGGCTTGCCAGAGCTAGCTCGACGACGGCCATGGTGATCGGCGGCGCTGCGCTTCGGCGGGCTCATTGTCTCCGGCGATGGCAAGCCAAGGCGAGCACCGATGCGGCTTCAGGGATACCTAGTGAAGACCTGGGGTTAGGTGAGGGCGACGGTGGAGTGGCGTTGAAGCTTGGCCGCGTGCATGGCATGTCGGCAACGAGAGCACGGCGGTGAGCAGCCGTGTTCTAGCGCTAGTGTGCCGGCATTGGCTCGATGGCCAGTGGCATGAGCTAGACGTGACCCTAGGCTAACCCTAACGAGACAACAACATGGGCAAGATGGCTTGGTGGAGCACGGCCACAGCGAGCGCAAGCTCGGTGGTGCTCCGGTGAGGGCGTGGCTATGGCGAACTTGCCCTTAGGCGTTTACCTTGGCTCGGGTTAAGGCAATGGGTGGTTGGCGAGGTGGAGGAGGTGATGGCCGAGCGGTGGGCGAGATATGACAAACGGTGGTGCAGTGGTGTTAGTGAGTGAGCGCGGCGGAGGTGCGGCGGCGATGGCGCGGAGCTCGGCTTGCTCTAGCGGGTGAAAGAGAGGCAGAGAGAGGGCGAGAGAGTGAGAGTGAGTGAGCGCGACAGATTTGCCTCCCTTTTCTCCCCCTGCTGGCCCGACCAGCCGAGCCAATGTTGGTGTGCTACCGCCACGTGCTGCGCATGGCCTGGACGCGGTCGGCCACAATGGCCAGCCGATTTGAATCGGTGAAGTCGATTCAGTCGATTGAAACGGCCATCTTTGCTCTCCTCTATCTCCTAATCTATGGCAAATTTTTGAAAACTTTAGTAATACAAAGTGTAGATCTACGTGAGTACTACAACTTTGCTATAATTCTCATGGCCTAATTCAAGCTAGTTTTCAAACTACAGTGCTCCAAAGTGGAGTACTCTGAAACGGTAAATTGGTTTAGGACTTAGCAAAATTTCCAAGTCTAGAAACAGCATTTCATTGCTACTTTGGAGCTATTTTTGACCATGTTAGGCACTGATTCAGCACATGACCCTTAAATAAAATTTGTTACCCATGAGAAGAACTACAACTTTTATTTAGGTCACACAGCCATGCAAGCTCTCTAAACTATTGTTCAACTTTAGTCAAACTAGCATCATGAAAATGGCATTTCAAAGTAAACCAACACTTAGAAGCAAAATTGGTTCATGTCATGAATACAAAAATTGTTCCATTTACCATCCTAGAAGGTGTTTTCATGACCTCACAACCATTTCATACATTGGTCATACATGATTACAAGCATATGCATATATATAATCAACATCACATATGATAATGTATAAAGAATGAAATGAAATTTCATATGCTCATGCTCATGAATGAATGGATGATGCTTGTGCTCATGAAATGCAAGAGTCAAATGCAATGCTTAACACTAGGGTGTTACAGCCCCTTCTCCTTATAGAAATCTTGTCCTGAGATTTGAAAGACCTACCATTCTTCGTATAAAGCGGGATAGACTTCACGCAAATAATCCTCTCGTTCTCAAGTGGCATCTTGTTCACTGTGGTTATTCAACACCACCTTGTAGAACTTAAGGACCTTACTCTGAGTTACTCTTTCCATTTCTTCTAGCACTCGGATTGGTTTCTCTTCATATGTCAAATCTAATTGGAACTTAATGTTTGTGGGTGCAATGGCTTCCTTAGGTATGCGAAGACATCTTTTTAACTAAGAAACATGGAAGACATTGAATATAGCACTCATCTCTAGGGGAAGTTGTAACTTGTAGGCCACATTTCCTTTCCGTTCAATAATCTGGTACGGTCCTACATATCTAGCGCAAGCTTCCTTTTTATTCCAAATCTCTACACTCCTTTCATGGGCAAAACCTTTAAGTACACATAGTCTCCCACTTCGAAGGTTAATGGTCTTCTTCTCTTATCAGCTTAACTCTTTTGTCTGGACTGAGCTGATTTCATATGCTGTTGGATAATGCGTACTTGCTCTTTAGCTTTAGTGACAATGTCAATGCCATAATATCTTCTTTCTCTGGGTTCAATCCAATTCAAGGGAGTTCTATATTTCTGGCCGTACAAGGCTTCAAAAGGAGCCATCTTGATGATCTCTTGATAACTATTATTATAGGAGAACTCAGCTAAAGGTTGCCATTTTTCCCATGAACCCTTGGAAGATATAACACAAGCTCTCAACATATCTTCCAAGATTTGGTTCACTCACTCGGTTTGTCTAGAAGTTTGTGGATGGTATGCTTAACTTCTGGTTAGTTTAGTTCCCAAGGTGAAAGCTCTACTTTGGTTTTGGTGAATTGATGAAACTCTAAGTGCTAACCTAGTTTATCAAGTGATCATGAGATAGGTAGCACACTTCAAGTGGTGAAGCAAATGATGATCATAGCATGATGATGATGCCATGGTGATGATCAAGTGCTTGGACTTGGAAAGAAGAAAGAGAAAAACAAAAAGCTCAAGGCAAAGGTATAAACCATAGGAGCTATTTTGTTTTGGTGATCAAGACACTTAGAGAGTGTGATCACATTTAGATTTGATAGCCATACTATTAAGAGGGGTGAAACTCGTATCGGAATGCGGTTGTTAAAGTGCCACTAGATGCTCTAACTCATTGCATATGCATTTAGGATCTAGTGGAATGCTAACACCCTTGAAAATGTTTGTGAAAATATGCTAACACATGTGCACAAGGTGATACACTTGGTGGTTGGCACATTTGAGCAAGGGTGAAGAAGTTAGAGGTGAAAAGGAGTTAGTCTTGCTGGTTACTGAGTGACCGGACGCTGGTCTCAGAGGGACCAGCGCGTCTGGTCAAGTGTGGCAGCGAAGACGCTGGCGTCGGTCAAACAACCGGACGTTGGGTCTTGGACTAACCGGACACTGAGGTCTAGGGTCCGGTCCTATTGTCAGGCAGCGCAGAGAAAAGTCACTGAGTGATTGGACGCTTGCAGGGTCCGGTTAAGCATGACCGGACACGTCCGGTCGAAGAAAATTATTTCTAGAACCTTACTAGAAATGACCGGACACTGGAGGCTAAGCATCCGATCAGTTTGTGCACTATGTCCGGTCAGCTGATGACCGTTGAAATCTGACAAATAGTATTTGAAGCAGGGGACACGTGGCATGAATCACGTGACCGTACGCTGAGGGCCAGCGTCCGAACAATCCGACCGAAGCGTCCGGTCATCCCGCGTTGTGCCTAGTGAAGGGGTACAACGGCTCTATTTCGTGGGGGCTTCTATTTAAACCCCATGGCCGGTTGAAGCTCAAACCTTTGGAAATTTTCATTGACATAGCAATCTTGTGAGCTTAGCCAAAGCCCTCCCACTCATCTCCATCATTGATTCATCATCTTTGTGAGATTGGGAGAGAATCCAAGTGCACTGCTTGAGTGATTGCATCTAGAGGCACTTGGTGTTCGTATTTCACTGTGGATTTCGCTTGTTACTCTTGGTGGTTGCTGCCACCTAGATGGCTTGGAGCAATGAGGATCGTTGAGCGGAGGGTGGTGATTGTCTCCGGCTCCGATCATGGTGATTGTGAGGGGTTCTTGACCTTTCCCTGGTGGAGAGCCAAAAAGTACTCTAGTGGATTGCTCGTGGCTTGTGTGATCCTCATCTTGTGTTGGTTGTGTGGCACCCTATTGAGGGTTTGGCATGTGAAGCCAATTAGCGCGTGAACCTCCAAGTGAGTGAATCGCCCCAACGAGGACTAACTTGCCGGCAAGCAAGTGAACCTCGGTAAAAATCATTGTGTTCATCATTGATTCCGAGGTGATTGGTCTTCATTGTTATTCATCCTTGTGATTGATTGGTTCCTTCATCTACACGGTGGTATAACCCTCTTGATCACTCTCTTTACATTACCGCAAACTAGTTGTCAAGCTCTTTAGTGTAGCTAGTTGTGAGAGCTTGCTTGGTTGGTTGGTGTGGCTCTTTAGTTAGCCTTTGAGAGCACACTAACATAGGGTAGTGTCATAGCTATTGTGTGAATAGATACTATCTAAACTAGAATTGTGGTAGGTGGCTTGCATTTTGTATAGGCTAGCACAACACTTGCTTCGCCTCATAATTGTCTAACCATTTTATTAAGTGTTGTTGTAGAAGTTTTTATTAGGCTATTCACCCCCCCCCCCCTCTAGCCATTAGGACCTTTCAAGTGGTACCAGAGCTGAGGTCACCGTAATTTGAGGCTTAACAACCTTCAGTGTAAAAATGGCTCAAATCAACAACACAAAGAAGCCACTCCAATTTGATGGCTCCAACTATCCCTATTGGAAGGCCAAGATGACAACTTATATCAAGTCAATCAATAGGTAGGTTTGGAAGGTGGTAGAAACCAAAATTGAGATTGAAGATCTAGAGAATCCCACCGCGGCCGAAGAAGTGCTTCTCCAAAACAATGACATTGCTCTAAGTGCTATTCATGATGCAATTGATGAAAGAACATTTGAGCAAATCAAAAATATTGAGATGGCTCATGAGGCATGGAAGAAGATGGAAGAGTCATTTGAGGGCACTCAAGCCGTGAAGGGTGCAAAGGCATACATCCTCAAAGAGAAGTTTGCAAGCTTCAAGATGAAGGAAGATGAGTGTGCCAGAGATGTTCCATAGGCTTCAAGTGCTTGTCAATGATCTTAAAGCACTTGGTGAAGAGATGAAGGACAAGGACTTCTCACATAAGTTCTTGAGATGTTTGCCTTCAAGATTTGGTACATTGGTCACCATTCTAGTGAGAAGCGATTTGGACACCATGACACCAAACCATGTATTGGGAGATATAATGACCAATGATACATATAGAGATGATGATGAGAAGGAAGAAAAGAAGGAGAAGAAAGATGAGAAGAAGGATGACAAGAAGAAGAGCATGGCATTCAAGGCCACATCATCCAAGGGCAAAGCTAAGCAAGAAACATCAAGTGAAGATGATGATTCATGGGATGATGATGATGATGAGAAGATGGCTCTCTTTGTCAAGAAATTTGGCAAGTTCATGGTGAAGAAGGGCTACCGTGCTAGAAGAAAGAAGTCTTCATCCAAGAACAAAGAAGAGTCAAGAAGGTGCTTCAAGTGTGGAAGCAAAGATCATCTTGTTGCTCAATGCCCATACAATAGCGACAATGATGATGACAACAAGAAGAACAAGAAGGACAAGAAGGAAAAGAAAGAGAAGAAGGACAAGATGGCATTCAAGAAGAAGAAGGGTGGTTCATATGTAGTCACTTGGGATAGTGATGCTTCCTCAAGTGATGATGATGATGATAGCGATGATAACAAGACCACCAAGAAGAAGGTTCTTGCAAGCCTTCTCTCTTCGAATCTTCATCATGCTTCATGGCTAAGGCCACTAAGGTACAAACTAGTGATGATGAAAGCGATGAAGAACATGATGATGAAAATGAAAATGAAAATAGCCATGATAGCGATAGTGATGATGATGAACCTACTAAAGATGAACTATTTGACATGCTAGAAGATGCTAAAGAACACTTTGACATCAAGAGAAGGGAATGCAAAAGCTTGCGTAAGGAACTAATAGCCCTTAAGCAAGCCTTTGATGAGCTCAATGCTTCTCATGAGAATCTAGAGGAAGCCAATGAGAAGCTTGGCAAAGCTCACAAAAAGCTTGAAAAGGCTCATTCCTCTTTGCTTGATGAGCAAAATAAAAAGAAGCATGTTGAAACTTGCAATGTAGGTTTAACTTGTGATATAATTGATGAATCACTATCTATGCCTATCATTGTTGCTCCCACTAACCCTTCTTGTAGTACTTCCACTTCCACCTCATCTAGTAGTGACGGTCTCACTTTTGATGCCTCACTAATGGATGAGAATGAGAACCTCAAGAAGGAGGTCAACAAGCTCACTCACACTTTGGCTAAGGCCTATGGTGGTGAGGACCGCTTGCTTATGTGCTTGGGTAGCCAAAGAGCTTCTCTCTACAAAGAGGGATTGGGCTATACCCCTAAGAAAGGCAAGGCGGCCTTTGCTCCTCACAAGACTAGTTTTGTGAAGAACAATGGTCGGTTTTGCACTAGTTACAAGCAAGTTGGTCATAAAGAGCATGAGTGCAAGACCAAGAGCAAAAATGCTAATGTATCCTCCATTAAGATTAATTCTTTCTATGTGCTTACTAAGGGTACAAATGGTGTGAAGGCTAAGTTCATTGGTAAACCATGGATGGGCTCAAAGAAGAAAGCCATTTGGGTACCAAAGAGCCTAGTGACTAACCTTCAAGGACCCAATCAAGTTTGGGTACATAAAAAGAATTGATTTTCTTTTGTAGGTCAATTACAAAGCCAGAGGAAGGCATTGGGTTCTTGATAGTGGGTGCACTCAACACATGATCGGTGATGCAAGAATGTTCAACTCAATCAACACCAATGGCAATGATGGTTATGATAATATTACATTTGGTGATAATGGCAAAGGCAAGGTCAAAGGGCTTGGTAAGATTGCAATATCCAATGACATGAGCATATCCAATGTGTTGCTAGTAGAGAGCTTGAACTTCAATTTGCTATCCGTGGCTCAATTGTGTGATCTTGGATTCAAATGCATATTTGGGGTAGATGAAGTAGAGATCATAAGTGTAGATGGCTCTAATTTGATCTTCAAGGGTTTTAGATATGAGAATCTATACTTGGTTGATTTCAATGCTAGTGAAGCTAGATTATCAACATGCTTGTTCACTAAGTCTAGCATGGGTTGGTTATGGCATAGAAGGCTTGGTCATGTTGGAATGAAACAATTGAATAGATTGGTTAAGCATGACTTAGTTAGAGGCTTGAAAGATGTTGTGTTTGAAAAGGATAAGCTTTGTAGCTCTTGTCAAGCCGGAAAATAAGTTGGAAACACCCATCCCAAGAAAAGCATGATGAGCACTAGTAAAGCATTTGAGTTATTGCACATGGATTTGTTTGGGCCAACACAATACACTAGCATCGATGGTAACAAATATGGCTTTGTGATAGTGGATGACTACACTAGATACACATGGGTATTCTTTCTAGTGGACAAAAGTGATGTATTTGCAACATTCAAATCATTTGTCAAGGGCATTCACAATGAGTTTGAAACAACCATCAAGAGAGTTAGAAGTGACAATGGTAGTGAGTTCAAGAACACTAGAATTGATGAGTTGTGTGATGAATTTGGAATTAGACATCAATTCTCGGCCAAGTACACACCTCAATCAAATGGCCTTGTTGAGAGGAAGAATAGAACACTAATTGATATGGCAAGGCCTATGCTTAGTGAGTACAATGTGAGTCAATCCTTTTGGGCCGAAGCTATCAACACGGCTTGCTATTGTAGCAACCGCCTCTATTGTCACCCATTGAAAGAGAAGACACCATATGAGCTCTTGAATGGTAGAAAGCCCAACATTGCATATTTTCAGGTCTTTGGTTGCAAAAGCTATATCTTGAAGAAAGGCATAAGATTGGGCAAGTTTGACAAGAAATGTGATAAATGATTCCTACTTGGTTATTCCACTACAAGCAAAGCATATAGAGTTTGGAATTTGGATAGTGGTACTCTTGAGGAAGTTCATGATGTTGAATTTGATGAAACCAAGGGTTCACAAGTAGAGAATGAGAACTTGGAAGATGTTAGAGGCATTCAACTTTCAAATGCCATGAAGAACATGGATAATAGTGAATTGAGGCCTAGGCAAGTGAATGATGATGAAGATGATCAAGTACAAGTGCTCTCTAACTCAAATAAGAAAGATGATACAAATCAAGCTAGTTCAAGTGGATCTCATGATAATGAACAAGATCAAGTGGCTAGTACATCATCTCAACCCAATGATCAAGCAAGTGCAAGCAATCAAGTTCCAATCCTCCAACCAACCAATGTTGCAAGGGATCATCCATTGGACACTATCATTGGTGATATTTCTAGAGGTGTGCAAACTAGATCAAGATTGGCTTCATTTTGTGAGCATTTCTCATTTGTGTCATCCATTGAACCAAAGAAGATAGATGAAGCATTAAAGGATGTTGATTGGGTAAATTCTATGCATGAAGAATTGAATAACTTCACAAGAAATCAAGTATGGGAGTTGGTAGAAAGACCAAAGGGACACAATGTGATTGGAACCAAATGGGTCTTTAGAAACAAGCAAGATCAAGATGGGATAGTAGTAAGGAACAAAGCAAGATTGGTAGCACAAGGCTATACACAAGTTGAAGGTCTTGACTTTGGAGAAACATATCCCCCAGGTGCTAGATTGGAAGCAATTAGAATCTTGCTAGCCTATGCTTGTGCCCACAACATCAAACTCTATCAAATGGATGTTAAGAGTGCATTTCTCCATGGTTACATTAATGAAGAAGTTTATGTTGAGCAACCTCCTGGTTTTGAAGATGACAAGAAGCCCAACCATGTATACAAGTTGAAGAAAGCTTTGTATGGTTTGAAGCAAGCACCTAGAGCATGGTATGAGAGATTGAGGGATTTCCTACTCTCTAAAGGGTTCACAATGGCCAAGGTTGACACCACTCTTTTCATCAAGAAGATTGGAAAAGATCTATTTGTGTTGCAAATATATGTTGATGATATCATATTTGGATCAACTAATCAAGACTTTTGTGAAGAATTTGGAAAAAATGATGGCTAATGAGTTTGAGATGTCCATGATTGGAGAGTTGAGTTACTTCTTTGGTCTTCACATCAAGCAATTGAAGAATGGTACCTTTGTAAGTCAAGGCAAGTATATCAAGGACATGATCAAGAAGTTTGGCATGAGTGATAGCAAAGTCATTAGCACACCAATGGGAACAAATGGTAACTTGCATAGTGATGCAAGTGGCAACATGGTGGATCAAAAATTATATCGGTCCATGATTGGAAGCCTACTCTATGTGACCACATCAAGACCGGATGTCATGTTTAGTGTATGCATATGTGCAAGATTTCAAGCCTCACCAAGAGAAACTCATTTCAAGGATACAAAAAGGATATTGAGGTACTTGAAGCACACACCAAATGTTGGTTTGTGGTATCCCAAAGGAGCAAAGTTTGAGCTAGTTGGTTACTCCGACTCGGATTATGTGGGATGCAAAGTTGAAAGGAAGAGCACCTCAGGCACATGTCAACTATTGGGAAGATCACTTGTTTCATGGTCATCAAAGAAGCAAAATGGTGTTGCATTATCAACCGCCGAAGCCGAATACATATCCGCCGGTAGCTGTTGTGCACAAATACTTTGGATGAAGGCCACTTTGAGTGATTTTGGAATCAAGTTCAAGAAAGTGCCATTGCTATGTGACAATGAGAGTGCAATCAAGTTGACCAACAATCTGGTTCAACATGCAAGAACAAAGCACATTGATGTCCGCCACCATTTCATAAGAGATCACCAACAAAAGGGGACATTTGCATTGAGAGTGTAGGCACCGAAGATCAACTTGCCGATATATTCACCAAGCCATTGGATGAGAAAAGGTTTTGCAAGCTAAGGAATGAGTTGAACATATTGGATTTCTCAAATATGTGTTGATGCACCCCCCACTCATATGACATGCCTCTCCTTCGAGCAATCCAAGGTAAAAGTTGATTGGCATGACATACATCCTTGCTAAGGACATGTTTAGTGCATCTAGTCACATTTTTAATCTTATTAGGACCTTTCAAGTGGTTCAAGTTTATTAGACTCATTCATAAAAATCAAATGAATTTGATGTTTATATGGTATCACTATTGCTTCTATGCTTGACTTGATCTAGTGGTAGCATATGACATGTTTATGGGCTTGTAAACCTAGTGTTTAATCTAGAAAATGAACTCTAAGTGTTTAACTCAACATGGTACAAGATAACCCTTATTTGGAGGTGTGAAGAAGCTTGTCCTTGGATCAAACCGAGTTAAATATCTTTGGTAAATGATCTAGATTAGACCAAATTTGGGAAAATGATCATAACCCCATTGATTGACATTGATAATCTCGACCCTACAAGTGGTACTATCTATATTTTAAGTCTTTATGGTCATTGATGACAAAGGGGGAGAGAAACAAAGATATAAGTGAAACAAAGACATAAGTGACAAAGTGGAGAGATAGTGCACAAAGATAAGTGAAAAGACAACATAAAGGGGAAGAGAAATAAAGATACAAGTGATAGGGGGAGAACTTGACATAAGAGGAGAGATATGATAAAAGGAAAGGGATCAATGAAAACTTTGAGCACACAAGTAGGGGGAGCAAGCTCATGAACTTGTATGGTGCATTTGAATGTGCATTTCATATGTTTTCTTGCATGGCATAAGTTCTAAATTTAAAATATCCATGCTTGCGTGATGAATGCTAGTTGTAAGATTGAATGATGAAATGAGATCACTAGATAACTTTCATTTCCAAGTAAGTTTTTACAAGTGGTATCTTTTCAAAGTATGTTTCCAAGTGTTATAAAGCTAACCATGGTGCTAAGGACGGTATAATGGTGCACTCCGATTGGTATCACGCTTCAAAGGTCCATCTTTTATACCTTAGCATCATTTGGTAGACATTGTCTCCTACATTTCCTATCTAAGCATATGTGCAAGCTTCAATCCAAACTCTTAGCACATATGTAGGGGGAGCAATAGCTACCATTTGGGGTTCATGAAACTTGTCCATATTCTTTTACACATGGTAAATATGCTTGGGCAAGCAACATGGATTCAATTGAATTTCAATTCATATCTTTGTGAAAGGGTTGTCATCAATTACCAAAAAGGGGGAGATTGAAAGCTCTAGTTTAGTTTTGGTGAATTGATGAAACCCTAAGTGCTAACCTAGTTTATCAAGTGATCATGAGATAGGTAGCACACTCCAAGTGGTGAAGCAAATGAAGATCATAGCATGATGATGATGCCATGGTGATGATCAGGTGCATGGACTTGGAAAGAAGAAAGAGAAAAACAAAAAGCTCAAGGCAAAGGTATAAACCATAGGAGCTATTTTGTTTTGGTGATCAAGACACTTAGAGAGTGTGATCACATTTAGGTTTGATAGTTGTACTATTAAGAGGGGTGAAACTCGTATCGGAATGCGGTTGTCAAAGTGCCACTAGATGCTCTAACTCATTGCATATGCATTTAGGATCTAGTGGAATGCTAACACCCTTGAAAATGTTTGTGCAAATATGCTAACACATGTGCACAAGGTGATACACTTGGTGGTTGGCACATTTGAGCAAGGGTGAAGAAGTTAGAGGTGAAAAGGAGTTAGTCTTGCTGGTCACTGAGTGACCGGACGCTGGTCTCAGAGGGACTAGCGCGTCTGGTCAAGTGTGGCAGCGAAGATGCTAGCATCGGTCAAACAACCAGATGCTGGGTCTTGGACTGACCGGACGTTGAGGTCCAGGGTCCGGTCCTGTTGTCGAGTAGTGCAGAGAAAAGTCACTGAGTGATCGGAAGCTTGCAGGGTCCGGTCAAGCATGACCGGACGCGTCCGGTTGAAGAAAATTGTTTCTAGAACCTTACTAGAAATGACCGGACGTTGGAGGCTGAGCATCTGGTCAGTTTGTGTGCTGCGTCCGGTCAGCTGATGACTGTTGAAATCTAATGAATAGTATTTGAAGCAGGGGACACGTGGCGTGAATCATGTGACCGGACACTGAGGGCCAGCGTCCGGACAATCCGACCGGAGCATCCGGTCACCCCGCATTGTGCCCAGTGAAGGGGTACAACGGCTCTATTTCGTGGGGGCTTCTATTTAAGCCCCATGGCCGGTTGAACCTCATACCTTTGGCAATTTTCATTGACATAGCAACCTTGTGAGCTTAGCCAAAGCCCTCCCACTCATCTCCATCATTGATTCATCATCTTTGTGAGATTGGGAGAGAATCTAAGTGCATTGCTTGAGTGATTGCATCTAGAGGCACTTGGTGTTCGTGTTTCGCTGTGGATTTCACTTGTTACTTTTGGTGGTTGCCGCCACCTAGATGGCTTGGAGCAGCGAGGATCGTTGAGCGAAGGGTGGTGATTGTCTCCGGCTCCGATCGTGGTGATTGTGAGGGGTTCTTGACCTTTCCTCGGTGGAGAGCCAAAAGGTACTCTAGTGGATTGCTCATGGCTTGTGTGATCCTCATCTTGTGTTGGTTGTGCGGCACCCTATTGAGGGTTTGGCGTGTGAAGCCAATTAGCGCGTGAACCTCCAAGTGAGTGAATCGCTACAACGAGGACTAGCTTGCCGGCAATCAAGTGAACCTCGGTAAAAATCATTGTGTTCATCATTGATTCTGAGGTGATTGGTCTTTATTGTTATTCATCCTAGCGATTGATTGGTTCCTTCATCTACACGGTGGTATAACCCTCCTGATCACTCTCTTTACATTACCGCAAACTAGTTGTCAAGCTCTTTAGTGTAGCTAGTTGTGAGAGCTTGCTTGCTTGATTGGTGTGGCTCTTTAGTTAGCCTTTGAGAGCACACTAACATAGGGTAGTGTCATAGCTATTGTGTGAATAGATACTATCTAAACTAGAATTGTGGTAGGTGGCTTGCATTTTGAGTAGGCTAGCGCAACACTTGCTTCGCCTCATAATTGTCTAACCATTTTATTAAGTGTTGTTGTAGAAATTTTTATTAGGCTATTCACCCCCCCCCTCTAGCCATTAGGACATTTCACAAGGCTTGGTGCAAGTGTTCCCAGAAGCAAGCTATAAACTATGGCCCCCCATCTGAGATGATGGCCCTTGGTACTGCATGTAGTCTCACGATCTAAGAAACGTATAGCTCAGCGTACTTCCCAGCTAGATACCTTGTGTTAACTGGTACAAAATGTGCTGACTTAGTGAGGCGATCTACAATGACCCATATGGAATCGTGACCTTGTTATGTCAGCGGGAGGCCTATAATAAAGTCCATACTTATTTCTTCCCATTTCTAGCCTAGAATAGGAAACGGCTAAAGTAATCCAATAGATTTCAAATGAATGGCCTTGACTCTACTACAATTATCACACCTAGCAACATAGGCGGCGATCTCTTTCTTCATCTTGGTCCACCAAAAATGGGTTTTCAAATCTTGATGCATTTTGCTACTACCCGGATGGACAGAAGATCTGGATGAATGAGCTTCATCTAAAATTTGATTTCTAAGTTCTCGATCTTTTGGTACCACAAGCCGGTCCTCAAACCATAGCACACCTCTTTCATCCAACCTAAAATGCTTGGTTTCCTGTTCTTTCATCTTTCACTTGATGTGGAACACACCCACATCTGTCTTCTGTGGTTCTATGATTTTGCTCTCAAGTGAGCAACTAACAGTGATATTGTGTAGCACAACCGGATGTAACAAATTAAATCCATCTTCCAATAAGGCTTCTAAGGTGTTACAATGAGATTTCTAACTAAGTGCATCTGCTACAACATTAGCTTTTCCTGGATGGTAGTGCACTTCCAAATTATAGTCCTAGATTAGCTCTAACCACCTATGTTGTCTCATGTTTAGCTCAGGTTGAGTGAATATGTATTTGAGATTTTTGTGGTTAGTGTACATGTGACATATGTTTCCTAGCAAATAATGTCTCCATATCTTCAAGGCATGAACAACTGCTGCGAGCTCTAAATCATATGTAGGATAATTGACTTCATGCTTTCACAATTGTCGGGAAGCGTAGGCAATAACTCTTCCTTCTTGCATGAGCACACACCCCAAACCTATACCTGATGCATCATAGAACACATCGAAAGGCTTTTCAATGTCGGGTTGTGCTAGAACAGGAGCTGTAGTTAGCAAGGTCTATAGGGTGTGAAAAGTGGCTTCACACTCCGGAGTCCAATTGAACTTTTCATCCTTCTAGAGTAGTCTGGTCATGGGCTTAGCTATCTTGGAAAAATCTAGAATAAAACAACGATAGTAGCCTGCTAATCCTAGAAAACTCTGAACTTCATGAACCGAAGTCGGGGCCTTCCAATTCATGACCTCTTGTACTTTAGTCGGGTCTACAAAGATTCCATCTTTAGATAAGATATGACCCAAGAAAGGTACTTTTCTCAACCAGAATTCACACTTGCTAAATTTGGCATATAATATATTTAGGCCCTTGATGTTGCTAGTGGGCGTTAACGGTGTTCTGCGCAATGAGGCATAGTGTATCCTCCATTGCTCTCTGATTTCCCAAGAACTGTGTGAAAAACTCATTCGCAGACGATGACGGCGGTGGTGGTAAGTCACCGTCGTTGCCACCTTGGCTAGTGCCTGCCCCTGCGCGAGTGCGAGTCATCTACCAAATTGCAACAATAAGTGGTTATTGGATGCTATCAAGAGATTGCAGATGAATTGTGTAATCATGCCAACTAAAATTACTGGAGAGAATCTTAAATTCATACAATAAAATAGAGGCACAATAATTCATTCTCGCAACATACATCACCAATTTGGTCACTTATCGTACTCGCAACGCGTTAACTTGCATGTCATATTTCACCAGTAAAACGAAACTAGAATTTCATCAAAGTTCAACCCATCACGGATTAACATGCAAAGTACCAATATTACACCGAAGTTACATCACGAGTACCAAAGTTCAAACTACAAATCCGTTACATAAATAGCAGGGATACAAGTAGCGCTTTGAACCAGTCACTAAACGGCTCTACTCTTTAGCGTGCTCACAATCGACGTCGGCAATAGCATCATCTTCATCCTCTAGCTCCACTTCTTCCACCCAACCATGATCTTCAACAAACATTTTTGGATCTTCTTCTTCCTCATCTAGGATCAGGTGTAGTTGGTTGTTCAAAAAATGCACCTCATGCTGAAGATCAACCACCATGTTCTAGGTCTACACAAGTGCTGGTGTAAGTCCCTTTTGACACGGTCCTGCTGCACGGCTAAGGCTTCGGCTCTGTTTCGTTCTGCTTCTGCCAGGGCTACACGATTGTTTGCTTGGATCCACTGGCGCGTAGCTATGAGTGCCTTGGCATGAGCGGCCTCTAGCTGCTCCCATAGACCTACTAGCACTGCCTGATCATCAGCTCTTGCCACTTGGGTGATAGCTCTCTACTGATCAACTTGCTCCATCTGAGTGTGGAGATCTCCCAATGCTACATATGCCTGATCAATTTCCCATCGAGCCTCACTTGCTGCCTTCTTGTGCTTGCGAGCATGCTTCCTTAGCTTCCACTAGGCAGCTTCAGCTCTCATGAGCCTATCCATGCAAGTGGTATAGGACTCCTACTAGAAGTCTCAAGTATCTAGACGAGTAAAGAATATCTTCATCATGACAAACATTGCACTCATAGCGGGACTACAACTATCTGCCCGCTCATCCTGGTCTTGGATCAATGCATTGCGGTTGCACTATGCCCAAACTTCTATGGATGGATCCACCTGAGGAAAAGTACCAGCGGCACTGCCGGTAAGCTCATCCCCGTGCTGCTGACATATCTGGCTTAGCACCTCAAAAGCCACTACTTGGGCAGCCTCCCAAGGAGTTTTTCCTTTAAATTCTGCCTTCCACTCCTGCCACAGGGGTGCTTGGGTATGAACTGGTATGGTTAGCTGCACCTCATACCATGGTTGTCCTTCAAGGTATACCTCATTCCAAGAATATAGAGGCAGTTCGGTATATCCCAAAAAATGCAGGACCCTCCAAAGAAGGGTAGGGGTACCAAACATTTCTAGGAAAGTCTCATTCCTAGCTGATGCTGCCATCTATACCAACAAAATGGTGCAACTCTCATGAGAACAATGTTATAATAGAAAAGAATTACTTATAAGGGGAGGAACAATGCAAGTGTGTAATGAATGATTGATCATCATGCATGCACATTTCGTACATCCTTACAAACTTAGGAAAATTAAACTTCTAATGACATACATGGTGGCATACATGTGTTCTCTCATATATAACGTAGCTAGTTAGGCTACATGTTTCACTGTTAGTGTACCTGCACAAGAATTTCATTTCAACCCAACCCCACAATTATATATGCAGAAATAAAAATCTGGGCTCTAGGTTGTAAGCTAAATACTTCCATATATATACTCATATATATACTTCTGTATCAAAGCTACCTGAAAGTAAATACATCCTATATATACATATAAATATGCATATATAGCCATATCAAAGCTAATCCACAATTAAATACCTCCGTATTATATGAGACACATATATACTTTAGTATCAAAGCTAACTCTCCCCATTAGACCGCACTCTCACATCTTGCGGTCATGCCACTATGATGATGAGTGTCATCTTACCTTGGGCATAGAGGCATTTGATCCATACATTACCACTCAAGTGAATGGCATCCATACAATAGCACACCGTATGGACGACGAAAATAAACCCCCCCCAAGTTAGTACTTAATTAGCCACTTGAAATCGTTAACTAGGCATAAAGGAAGTGATCACTGGTACGCTCTAGATTCAAACTTGAGGATTAAACACCTATATATATAATCAGTTGCCAAAACTAGTTTTGGAAAAACAAAAACATTTGTTTTAAATACACATGTGGCAATTAATGTTGAATCTTGCTCTGATACCAGCTGTAGCAGAACCATCCAATTTCTAAGAACACAAGTACAATAGCAGCCCACAAGCGGTCGCACTATCATACTTGAGCTCATATAAACCCTATAGTCCATCGAGTACCACGAGGGTTTCGATTCAACCAACATACAACCAAGATCGTACATGATTCAACATACATGTCACACATTACATAAAGTTCACAAATAGAGTTCCATACATCCTAGTACGATTAAAAGTTATTATGAACCAAGTTCAGGTAAAATAGTAGCAGAAGCAAATAGAGTTTGAAACCAACGTCTCCATCATTGTTCAAATATGGTGCCAGCTCATGATCACATTTCCACAAAAGCATAAGAGAGGGATTAACAAGAGATGCCTTGCCTAGGGCCCTACTCCTCATCCACGGCAGGACAGAAGCAGTTCTTACATTAGCCATGATACATCGTATTATCTGCAATAATGGGAAATAAACCCTGAGTACAAGAAGGTACTCAGCTAGACTTACCCATCATAAACCAAAATAAAGTGACTCCAAGGATCATGCAAGGCTTTATAAGTGGAGCTAGCTTGACAACATTTTGCATAAAAAGCCACTAATTCGACTATACCTTTTATAATTTGGTCATCAAGTTAATTATAGTTATTCATTTATAGATTAGCAACTAAGATGTGCCAAACATGTGGTATATCATTTAGTAGCATACAGTAGTAACCATAGCTGGTGTAATAATTCCATGTTCATCATAACTATCATTCCATAATATATTTACTACGATGTTGGGACTAGCTAAGTTTCTCACTGTCCGAGAGAGACAGCGATTCGAATCGATTTCAACCAGCTAGGAATTTATTCCTAACACAAACCCAGGCAGAGCAGATTAACGGTCACCTTTGGTATAACTCAGGTCCACATTTTGTGGGTTCGATCAGTGCCGCATAGTCAGGGACGACCAGCTGCCAGGATGTCCTGGCCTGGCCTACCCTTGGGCTCACATCTGGCTCCCCGCACATCCTTACTACCATTCAGAGTGTGCACTCTTATAGAATGGGGCATAGCCTGAGTTGAGCTACTCGACTTTGCGATCGAAACGAGTTATCTAGCCAGCTAAGTGAGAGGCATGCGTTCAATCTCGATAGAAGTGCCAACAATGGTACGGTCCTTAATCGGCACAAATAGAATCACATGAGCCAACCTACACATACTCCATCTGACCTCCAGTCACATTACCCCATAGTTCTTTTCCATGATAGCAAATATAGCCAACCGTACTCCAGTATACACCTATATCTCGCAAGTGACAGGAAATCACCCAACTTCTACCGGTCTAAGCATGGCTAAGCATATATTTGATCCTGGACCTAGATAGGGTTAAATGTATATTTATCTAGATAAGGTAGTTCTATGCATCAAGTGTTTCCAATTCAACTCTTATAACCTAATCCATCAAACATAAAGGACTCAAGTGATATTTTGTAAAACATAGAAGGCTTAAAATGCTCTGGGGCTTGCCTTTGATAAAAGAAGATGGCCTAATGTCTAGGCACTTGTGTAAGTCTTCAAGAGTATGCTCCTCTCCTTCTAGAGCTATGGCCTAAGGTGCCTCCTATTGTTCCTCTAGCTCTTCGTCGAACTCCAACAGGGTTATCCCTTCGGCCGATCCTATATGCATGAGCAGGAAATAAGATATCACGGATGCATATATAATGACATGTATAATATGATATGATGTGATGAATGCATCCTCATAAGTGTTCTCAGTAGCATTGCACTAAGGGGACAACAAGTTATATTTTCTTTTACTAAGTAGGTGCATATCTCTTCTCTTGTAACTTAAACAAACACTTATGTAGATCATTTTCTAGACTATAAGATAGCAACCACTTGTTTTGACCATAATTGGAGTTATACACATCAAAACAATATGGTTTTGGACATTCTGCAAATATTATGAAATTTCCTACAACTTTATTTTAATCATCTTAAAGTGATTCAGCAGTTATCTAGGTCAAACAATTCAATCTTTCAGATCAGTCTAGAGAGCAAGTATTTTTGACAGCAGAATTCTAATAGCTATAATTCCCAAACCATAAGTCCTATGACTATGAAATTTAAACACAAGGTAGATAAGTAAGTTATCTACAACTTTGTTATTAACCATCTTTACAGAAAAGATCATTATCATCATGAAATCATCACCACAACAGAAACTACACATATAGTCATCTAGTTGAATTATAAAGCAATAATGAACTAGTTGCCTATAAACAAATACTTCTAAGCCTCACTAATAGTGAAACAGATTATATGCATCACACACATCATATAAAACATCATGATTAAGCATAAATAATTTGTTTATATTCATTTATTTAATTTCCTTAGATAATAAGGTGATTTACAGAGTAAATATTTCTAGTGCTCAATAAATTCCGAGAAAATTATAGTAGGCTACACAGGACCCTAAGTGTCAAACAATAGATTTAATATTTTTCTTACTTTTCTCCTAGCATGATAATACTATGTAAAAAATTTTATGATCATATGTTATGTATTTTTATCCCAATTAATTTCACTAGAATCTAGCAATTAATTAAGATTAAATAGGAAGACCATATTACAAGTATGTTGACTGTAATTTTAATATTTTTCCTAGCTAGAGCATGTCAACACAAGACTAGCAAAATTGGAATCACAATTTCATCACTTTCCTAGCTCAAGTTATGCATTTTACAAGATATAAACTACTTTCAAAGCACTTATCTTATTCAATTTAATTCTCTTAGGAAAATACCCTAAACAGTAGATTTCATATTTTTATCAGATAGTACACTTCAAGATGAATCCAACAAAATGTGGTTCACCTAATTTGGATACTCCTAGCTCTAGATATATTTTTTGCAATTTAGCAACAAAATCTGTGAAATAAACAAACAAAAATCAAATTTACTCGGGCGCTATAGTTAGGTGCACCCGGTCTATATACCCATGTGATGGCTGACAGTGGGGGCCCATAGGTCAACCCAGCCCCATGCGTAGTGAGACCGAGGCAGATGTGGCGGTTGGCCAGTGAAAAGCTCACCGACTACGAGGTGCCCTTGGTTGGCTCAGAGGCTTGCCCTTAGTTGGCTCAGAGGCTTGCCGGAGCTAGCTCAACGGCGGCCATGGTAGGCGGTGATGCTATGCTTCGGCGGGCTCATCGTCTCTAGCGATGGCAAGCCACTGTGAGCATTCTTGCGGCTTCAGGGATACCTAGTGAAGACATTGGGTTAGGTGAGGGCAACGGTGGAGCGGAGGTAAAGCTTGGCTGCGTGCAGGGCATGGCGGCGGCGAGAGCACGGCGGTGAGCAGTCGTGTTCCGGCGTTGGCTCGACGGCCAGCGGCTGTAACACCCTAAAAATTTCAATTTTGAAAATAGGTTTAAAATGATTTATTTATGAATTTTTGTGCTCATGAAATATAGGAAAATAATTTTTTTATTAAATTAAAATTCTTCATAAGGTAGCAACATGTTTGAGCATGCATGCTTCTGCATTTGGATTTTTGTACTAAGTGGTTGAATCCAATATTCAAAATGAATTCAAATTCTTTGGAAATAAAGTAGAAAATAAAAGAGTTTAAAAAGTTGCAAAATTTAGTTTTCTAAGCCTACCAAAATTGCTCATTTTTATTTGAATTGATTAGTGTATTTGAAACCATATTCAAATTCAATTTGTATTTGAATTAGGTTTTGAAATATGAAAAGAAAATAGAAAAGGAAAATGGAAAACAAACCCTCCCTTCTCCCTTTAGGCCCGAAGGCCTGCTCCTCTTTCTCTCCCGCGGCCCGCTCTCTCCTCCTCTCACTTAGGCCTGCTCTGATGTCCCTCATTCCCCGTGGCCCATTTCTTTCGCCGCGTGGCCCACACCAGGCCGGCCTAGCACCACGCCGCTCCTTTCCCTCTTCTCGGTCGCCGACCGTTGGGCCCCAGCTGTTAGTCGCTTCCCTGACCTCACGCTCGTCTTTGCGCCGGACTCCACTGTGCCATAGAAGTCCACGCTGCCCACGCCACCATGCCTTGCCGTGCAGACCAAGCCTCCTGGCCACCATAAATAGTGGGACATGTCCGCCGCATCCACCCGAGCACCCGCCGCCCCTCACATAACCCTAGCATAGCTGTCGCCTTGAGCTCGTAATGCCGCTGTCAATGCCGTCCGCCCTGCTGTGCCACGCACCACCTCGGTTCGCTCCACGCAGCGGTAATCGATCGTGGTGAGTTTGCCTTGCTCTCCTCTACCTCCCGTGCTATCGGTTCACTCTGTCGTGGCCCGTAGGCCGTTTTATGTGAACTTTGGCAAGGTTGGCCAGGTTCGGCCATGGCAACCACCGCGCGGCCACCATTCCGGTGGCCAAATCTTCCCCAACACATCGCGGCCGTCCGATCTGAGATTCATGCCCCAGATTAGAAGATATCGATTCACTTGGCAGTTATACTAAAGAGTCCCTCCCTTTTCTAGTATTAGAACCTGTCGTCCCTGATTTTATTCTAAAGATCCCCTACCCTTTCTTCTATTCATGCCCGTAGTCCCTAGCCTGAATTCAAAATCTAATTTTATTTATTTTAAATCAAAATCGAGTTCTGTTTATTTACAAAATTGTCACTATCTTCATTAGGCCATATCTTCTCCATTTTAACTCCGATTTGACCCGTTCAAGTTGCGTTAGATTCGTAATTGTGTAATCTACATGTTTATACCACTGTTAAATATATTTGCAACTTTTGAAATTCAAGATTAGATTTAATCTATTATTTTATTAAAGGAAATCTTGTTTAATCCATAACTTTTTTGTTATAGCTCCGATTAGCGTGCATTTCGTGTCTGTGTGTTCATAGCAACGTGTAGGACATCTTTAAAACCTTTTATTTGCTATTTATTATGGTTGGTGTACTGTTCTGATTTAGTTCTATTGTTTGCTTCGTGTATGATTGCATGGATGATTGTGTGGTGCTTTATGATCATGTCTAGTCGGTGAGCTTTGCATTGGTGATATAAAAGAAGTTGGTGATCCAAAAGAAGTCCTTTGGAGGTTACAATTCAATAGAAGAAGGATCGGTGTTTTAAGGCAAGTATAGCATGGGATCTTCCTTGTTGTCCTATACACCTTTAATCATTTAATTCATACTGCATGTGTCTACCTTGATTACCACTAAGGATTTCCTTGTACTTTGTACCTTGTGCCCTGTTACCTATGGGGTATTACATTGGGTAGTATGATGCTAGTGCGCAACCAAAGCCATGATCTTGTAACTTGACTAATGGTATATGAAATAAACACTGAAAGATGCTTTTTAGCAACATGGAATCAGGGGCTAGAGCATTAGGCTATTTTTATTGTGCTCTAGATTCCTCACCCTAAGGACTTATTTGTAAGTGATCATCTGAGACTTATAGTATGGCTGTGAGGGCTATATGGCTCTAGCTTTAGCTCAGTATGAGGACCTTTTCTAGCTTGTTAGTGGTTACATTTGTTGGCATAAGAATGGCTTGACGAATCGGGTAAAGGATAGCCTCTGTCCCCTTGTGTATAGGCTACGTGCCATTGTGCCATCAGGAAGGGGGGTTCCTATATCTGTTTGCTGAGTGAATCTAATGGCCCTAACTTGTTAGATGAACCTTTGAAAGGCTTCATAGTGAACCCTGCCAACCTTCCTTAGTAGTGGGTCAAGAGGATGATCACCTTGGGCAAAAGGGTAAATCACAACTCACAGTGAAAGTGTACAACCTCTACAGAGTGTAAAACTGGTATATCAGTCGTGCTCATGGTCACGAGCGGCCTTGGAACATTTATGGAATAGATGATGAACACTGATGATACGGATGATGAATATGCTCAATAATGATTACTGTTTATGCTATTCATTATTCATGTTTACTTAATCATATGTTTATATGGGCTTATGATAAACTTGTTGCTACTCCTATGCTAAAATTGTGATAATTAAAAGCTAATCACAGTTAAACTAGTGTCAACCTTTTGAGCCTTATGCACCCCATGTTATATTTGTTGAGTACGACATGTACTTTTGCTTGCTTTATTTTTCAATTATTTGGATAAAAAACCTAGATGGGTACCAGATTGCTAGAGTTTGGAGAAATTAGGCTTGTGATCAACCAGTCAGTTGTTCCTATGGAATTGGAGTCTTCACCTGAAGATCAGAGTTATCTTTCTACTATTTGTTGTCTAAGGTTAGATCCTTTATACTAAGTACGTTATATATTGAGCATTGTCTTTCGATATTACCCTTATTTGTAGCTATATGTGAGATTTGACTTCCTAGGCCCACATATGGTGTGTATCTGGTTTTGTTCTTAAAACCAGGTGCTACAAAGTGGTATCAGAGCAATGCTGACTATAGGATGCAAGCCTAGTAGAAACTGGTCGTTCTAAGGTTTAGAAGTTGCTACAAAAACCCTTGCTCTTTGAACCTTGATATTTTCTTCTCTACTATATCTCTACCTTGGTGCTTATTTTAAAGTATTTGTTCTCATCTTCACTCCTTGATTTGATATGCTTTTAGAACTATTTCTCACCACCTTCTTGCACAATCTGAAGATGAGTCTTAGGATTGTTACCCCTAGTATAATAAGGACGATAGTATCACAAGTTGAGTCAATGATTGAATTGTGCACCTTTAGTGCTTTATTGAATTGTCATTATGCTTATGATTGTTTTGCATCTTTGTAATGACTACAACGGTCTTGTTTGGTGTTCCCACAATTTCATTTAGTTTATAGGCCTAAGGTATAATGATCAGTGCAATAAATAGTTTGGTTATGGTTTTCTTATGTTCTCCCTATCCTGCCTTTCAGAGCAGCCTGCCCTCTTTAGCTTTTATCTCTTATTCTGGATGATAAAAAATCATCAAGAAATTCTGGACAATAGTAGACTTCAATATCTTTTTCCGACCACAAGAATCACCCTGATAGCTATTTTCGTAATGGAGTTATAAAAATCACAAGACGATACACATGTCTAAAATCTAGAATAGTTTCTATTGTGCACTGCTTTCGACTACCTGAACTATAGAATTTGGAAAAGTGGTCTATAAGGAAGTTGTGGATGATTCATTAAGCTTCCCAATGGTATAAGCTACAACTTCATTGGATTAATAGAATGAGAGTTACAGCTATTTTACTGTGCTATTGTTTTTCTGCTCGCGAGGAATTTTAGATTTCTTGTTCTTGCCCATATACAAGAGTACCATTGGGATGACAGAATGTCTTGATACTAGTTAGCTCATTTGGAAGGAGGTGCAAGTTACCTTTTTGTGTCCCCTAGTTTAATTGTTCTTAAGGGGGTAGCCATGTGGAAGAATTTGTAAGATGAAGTATCATACGTTTTAGTTTGCGCAGCGGAAGCGTGGTGGGCCCATAACCCACAGGTTCTAGGATCAAAACCTTTGGAGGAACAAATACCTTTGGAGGAGATCAATCAGATAGACAAACATGCTTATGCCAACTATCTAACTAAGAAGGGTCCGAATGCTCAAGGTGTCGTAAGAAGTTCAGTTATGCTCCCTAGCTCTCACTTGGAAGAATCGGTTAATCTAATAAGAAAGGTGGTACCCAGAGGATGTATATCACTTAAGGGTTTCATCATCCAGAGTAAGTATCCTTTGCTTAGTTGATAAGTTATTGGATCATCTACGAGGAATGGATGCATTCATCAATATGGCTCTGCAATTCGAGCTATCCTCAGCTAGGAGTCCAATCTTCAACATACCTAGGACAAGTAGGCGTTGATGACATAGGAATGAGATATCTGATAACTATAGATGGTTCTATGGAGTCTTAGAAAATTCCAATTATATACTAAGCATGACAAGAAGGTTTGGATTGAAGAGAGTTAATTAGAATCTACTCAAAGATGTGAGAGAAACTCAGAGTTTTTTTTGCAATGAGGTTTGGTTAGAGGTTCATGGGAGGTTTAACCAAAATTATCAAGATACTGATAATGCTACTGGAGAAGATGTCAAGTCCGTTTGGATCGAGAAACCTCAGCTAAGTATTTGAAGGAGTAAAAAAAAGAGGTTGAGGTAAAACCTATGTATTAGCTTTGCCAGATCAGGACAAGAGCTTTACATCCACTAGGATGCACCATGTTAAGGTGTGGGATGTGTCCTTATGCAAGAAGAAAAAGTAGTACCTTGTTCATTAAGTCAACTAAGGAAGCGTGAGTTGGATTACCCAACATATTATGTAGAGTTATCCATTGTGGAGCATGGAAGTGCTATCTTTTGGGCGCAAAAGTGACATCTAGGAGGATCACAAGAATCTACAGGACATCTTCACTAGGTTGGTCTTGAGCTTGTGACATCCTCGTTGGAATGAAATTGATTATGACTTGGAAAAGTGCTATCACTTCGAGGAGCAAAGTCATGGCTGATGACCTTAGCAACGGAGAATTATGCTAAGAAGGTTCGGGTGACACCAAGGACTAAGAATTGTATTCCAAGTTCGAGCAACTTGACCAAAATCATTATTGTTTTAAAGTTGATAATAGAATCTACTTTAGACCAAGAAAGTAAGGAAGCTCCGTTGGAAGGTGAACATTTTAAGAAAAATAATTGATATTATGGAGTAAAAAGGAAAGGTGGCCTAGTGATTGGAATTACCGGACTATTTTTTGGAGTACCTTTTAGAATCTTGGAATCAGTTTGACAAGTTACTTGGAGTAAGGTTAATAGGTATGCAAAGTAAAGTGGGATCCTTATCAAGATGATGGAACTACATGAGGAAGTAAAGAAGAATCTAAAGATGGAGTATCCCTATCTCCTGGTTGACATCATCCGAATCTCGAGGACGAGATTCATCTTAAGGGGGTAGAATTGTAACACCCTAAAAATTTCAATTTTGAAAATAGATTTAAAATAATGTATTTATGAATTTTTGTGCTCATGAAATATAGGAAAATAAATATTTTTCGTTAAATTAAAATTCATCATAAGGTAGCAACATGTTTGATCATACATGCTTCTGCATTTGGATTTTTGTACTAAGTGGTTGAATCCAAAATTCAAAATGATTTCAAATTCTTTGGAAATAAATTGGGAAATAAAAGAGTTTAAAAAGTTGCAAAATTTAGTTTTGAAAGCATACCAAAATTGCTCTTTTTTATTTGAATTGAAAAGTGTATTTGAAGCCATATTCAAATTCTATTTGTATTTGAATTGCGTTTTGAAATATGAATAGAAAATAGAAAAGGAAAATGGAAAAAAACCTTGGGCCTGAAGGCCTGCTCCTCTTTCTCTCCCGCGGCCCGCTCTCTCCTCCTCTCCCTTAGGCCTGCTCCATTGTCCCTCATTCCCCGCCGCCCATTTCTTTCCCTGCGCGGCCCACACTAGGCCGGCCCAGCACCGCGCCACTCCTTTCCCCCTCTCTCGGTCGCTGGCCGGTGGGCCCCAGCTATCAGTCGCTTCCCTTACCTCGTGCTTGTCTTTGCACCGGACTCCACCGCGCCATAGAAGTCTGCACTGCCCATGCCACCGTGCCTTGCCATGCGGACCAAGCCTCCTAGCCCCCATAAATAGTGGGCCATGTTCGCCGCATCCACCCGAGCACCCGCCGCCCCTCGCATAACCCTAGCACAGCCACCGCTGTCGATGTCGTCCACCCTGCTATGCCACACGCCACCTCCATTTGCTCTACGCTGCGGTAATCGATCGTGGTGAGTTTGCCCTGCTCTTCTCTACCTCCCGGTGCTATCGGTTCACTCCGCCATGGCCCGTAGGCCGTTTTACATGAACTCTGGCAAGGTTGGCCAAGTCCAGCCATGGCAACCGCCATGCGGCCACC
The DNA here is from genome assembly GCF_019320115.1 of Miscanthus floridulus. Lineage (NCBI taxonomy): Eukaryota > Viridiplantae > Streptophyta > Magnoliopsida > Poales > Poaceae > Miscanthus > Miscanthus floridulus. The sequence continues at coordinate 45,129,609 of NC_089598.1, read as the reverse complement.
GTTCCAGCGGCCAAATCTTCCCCAACACATCGCGGTCATCCGATATGAGATTCATGGCCGAGATTAGATGATATTGATTCACCTGGCGGTTTTACTAAAGAGTCCCTCCCTTTTCCGGTATTAGAACCCATCGTCCTTGATTTTATTCTAAAGAGCCCCTGCCCTTTCTTCTATTCATGCCCATAGTCCCTAGCCCGAATTCGAAATCTGATTTTATTTATTTTAAATCAAAATTGAGTTCTGTTTATGTACAAAATTGTCACTATCTTCATTAGGCCATATCTTCTCCATTTTAACTTCGATTTGACCCATTCAAGTTGTGTTAGATTCGTAATTGTGTAATCTACATGTTTATTCTACTATTAAATATATTTTCAACTTTTGAAATTCGAGGTTAGATTTAATCTATTATTTTCTTAAAGGAAATCTTGTTTAATCTATAACTTTTTCGTTATAGCTCCGATTAGGGTGCTTTTCGTGTCTGTGTGTTCGTAGCAACATGTAGAACATCTTTAAAACCTTTTAATTGCTATTTATTATGGTTGGTGTACTGTTCTGATTTAGTTCTATTGTTTGCTTCGTGTATGATTGCATGGATGCTTATGTGGTGCTTTATGATCATGTCTAGTCGGTGAGCTTTGCGTTGGTGATATAAAAGAAGTTGGTGATCCAAAAGAAGTCCTTTGGAGGTTACGATTCAATAGAAGAAGGATCGGTGTTTTAAGGTAAGTATAGCATGGGATCTTCTTTATTGTCCTATACACCTTTAATCATTTAATTCATAATACATGTGTCTACCTTGATTACCACTAAGGATTTCCTAGTACTTTGTACCTTCTGCCATATTACCTATGGGGTATTGCATTGGGTAGTATGATGCTAGTGCTCAACTAAAGCCATGATCTTGTAACTTGACTAATGGTATATGCAATAAACACTAAAAGATGCTTTTTAGCAACATGAAATCAGGGGGCTAGAGCATTGGGTTGTTTTTATGGTGCTCTAGATTCCTCTCCCTAAGGCTTATTTATAAGTGATCATCCGGGACTTACAGTACAACTGTAAGGGCTACATGGCTCTGGCTTTAGCTCAGTATGAGGACCTTTTCTAGCTTGTTAGTGGTTACCTTTATTGGCGTAACAATGGCTTGATGAATCGGGTATAGGACAGCCTCTATCCCCTTGTGTATAGGCTGCATGTCATTGTGCCATCGGGAAGGGGGGTTCCTACATCTGTTTGCCGTGTGAATCTAATGGCCCTAACTTGTTAGACGAACCTTTGAAAGGCTTCATAGTGAACCCTGCCGACCTTCCTTGGTAGTGGATCAAGAGGCTGATCACCTCGAGCAAAAGGGTAAATCACGACTCATAGTGAAAGTGTACAACCTCTGCAGAGTATAAAACTGGTATATCAGTCGTGCTCATGGTCATGAGCGGCCTTAGAACATTTATAGAATAGATGATGAACACTAATGATACGGATGATGAAGATGCTCACCTGATCATGTGTTTATATGGGCTTATGATAAACTTGTTGCTACTCCTATGCTAAAATTGTGATAATTAAAAGCTAATCATAGTTAATCTAGTGTTAGCCTTGTGAGCCTCATGAACCCCATGTTATATTTGTTGAGTACAACATGTACTTATGCTTGCTTTTTTCAATTTTTTGGATAAAAATCCCGGATGGGTACCAGATTGCTAAAGTTTGGAGAAATTAGGCTTGTGATCAACCAGTCAGTTGTCCCTATGGAATTGGAGTCTTCACCCGAAGATTGGAGTTGTCTTTTTGCTGTTTGTTGTCTAAGGTTATATCCTTTATACTAAGTATGTTATATATTGAGCATTATCTTTCAATATTACCCTTATTTGTAGCTATATGCGAGATTTGACTTCCTAGTCTCACTTATGGTGTGTATCTAGTTTTGTTCTTAAAACTAGGTACTACAATGGCGTGAGCTAGACGTGACCCTAGGCTAACCCTAATGAGAGAAAAGCATGAGCAAGATGGCTCGGTGGAGCATGGCCACGGCGAGCGCAAGGTCATCGGCGCTCCGGCGAGGGCACGGCTATGGCGAACTCGCCCTTAGGCGTTTACCTTGGCTTGGGTTAAGGCAATGGGTGGTTGGTAAGGTGGAGGAGGTGATGGCCGAGTGGTGGGCGAGATATGATGGATGGCAGTGCTGTGATGGTAGTGAGTGAGCACGGTGGAGGTGGGGCGGCGATGGCATGGTGCTTGACTTGCTCTGGCAGGTGAAGGAGAGGCAGAGAGAGGATGAGAGAGCGAGAGTGAGTGAGCATGGTGGCTTCGCCTCCCTTTTCTCCACCTACTAGCCCGACCAGCTGGGCCGATGCCGGTGTGCTGCCGCCACATGGCGCATGCGGTGAAGTCGATTTAGTCGACTAAAACGCCATCTTTGCTCTCCTCTATCTCCTAATCTATGGCAAATTTTTGAAAACTTCAGTAATACACAGTGTAGAGCTATGTGAGAACTACAACTTTGCTATAATGATCATGGCCTAATTTGAGATAGTTTTCAAATTATAGTGCTCCAAAGTGGGGTGCTCTAAAACTGTAAACTGGTTTAGGACTTAGCAAAATTTCCAAGTCTAGAAACAACATTTCATTGCTACTTTGGAGCTATTTTTGACCATGTTATGCACTAATTCAGCTCATGGCCCTTAAATAAAGTTTGTTACCCATAAGAAGAACTACAACTTTTATTTAGGTCACACAGCAATGCAAGCCCTCTAAACTACTGTTCAACTTTAGTCAATCTAGCATCATGAAAATGGCATTTCAAAGTAAACCAACACTTAGAAGCAAAATTGGTTCATGTCATGAATACAAAAATTGTTCCATTTACCATCCTAGATGCGTCTAAGGTGTTCTCAAGACCTCACAACCATTTCATACATTGGTCATACATTTTTACAAGCATATGCATATATAATCAACATCACATGTGATAATGTATAAAGAATGAAATGAAATTTCATATGCTCATGCTCATGAATGAATGGATGATGCTTGTGCTCATGAAATGCAAGTGTCAAATGCAATGCTTAACACTAGGGTATTACAGTATCGAAGAGGGACAGATGCGTGGGGCCAATGGGCCGGTTGGCCTACAGGTGGGGCCAGCCGGCCCCACTTATCTTGCTCTCTAGGTCTGTCGTGGAGGATTGTCTTCTAGTGTCTTCTGAGTCTTCTGAAGTTGTTTTCATCATGGATAAACATAATGAAGTCTGATGATTAGGTTTACCTTGACTGTTTTCTGGATAAACCCTACTGAAAACATAGATTCACTATAACTCATGAAATTTGTTAGTTTAAACCCCTAAACCTATGTTGGTGATCATATTTTTTCATTTATCCATGTTTTATTGATGGTTTATGATGGATGATAACTACCGTCAACAAGAAGGTATTGAGCTGCTTTGGCTATACGGATAGCAAGCCTTCTCCAACACCCTATGATTCTAGTCTAATACTTCGAAAGAATCAAAGGCTAGGAAAGGATCATCTGAGATACTCCTAGATTATTGGCTCCCTGATGTACCTAGCTAGCACAACCTGCCCTAACATCTCATTTGTAGTAAGCAAGTTGAGTAGATTCACCTCTAATCCAGGAAAAGATCATTGGTGTGGTATTGATGGGGTAATGCGCTATATGAAGGGTACAATGAGTTATGGAATTCACTATTCAAGGTACCTAGGGGTACTTGAAGGATATAGTGATTCAAATTGGATTACAGATGCTAATGAACTAAAGGCCACTAGTGGATATATATTCACATTAGGTGGTGGTGTTGTCTCTTGGAGATCTTGTAAGTAGACAATACTTACAAAATCTACCATGGAGGCAGAGCTCACGGCTCTGGATATAGCATCTACTGAAGCTGAATGGTTAAGAGAATTGTTGACGGACTTACCTGTGGTTGAGAAACCAATTCCTGCTATTCTCATAAACTGTGATAATCAAATGGTTATCACGAAGGTGAAGAATAGTTAGGATAATATGAAGTCCACCAAAAATGTGAAGTGAAGGCCAAAGTCTGTCAGGAAATTGAGAAGCTCTAGAGTAATAGCTGTGGACTACATCCAAAAACCTGGCAGATCCCTTTACTAAGGGACTATCATGTACTGTGATTAATAATGCATCGAAGGAGATGGGATTGAGACCCATGTGAGTTAACCTCAGTAGTAACCCAACCTATGTGATCAGAGATCCCATGAATTAGGACTTGGGAAGAACAAGTTGTTGGTTGACGGGAGAGTACAATCTACCTTTAACCCACTCCGTTGGAGATGTAGTACTCTCATTTTCTATAAGGAAGGCTGACTTTGTCTTAATGTGTTCTGAGGCTTTATAGCAAGATACTGTCCAACAGAGTATTCTTCTAAGAACACACCTATATGAGCCCAACTGTTAATCGCAGTTTGTAAGAATTAGGTATTCTATAAGAAGCTCATGAAGTGAGACAGGAGTATGACTTATACGCTCCGCCCACGGGGCAGGCATATGGTAGCCTACCATCAGTCAAGACATCAAGTGAAGCTCATTCGCACCAAACTACCAATTCAAGGCCTAGTCCATTGTGCAGTTGTGGATGAGTCTATCTTGTTGTTCTAGGTGGATGTTCAACCTTAATCGGTCTCCACTAAAAAGCTGGTATATTAATAGTACTTTGGTACAAGGAGGATGAAGCATGCATCTAGGATCAAGAGGGGGATTATTAAAAGATTTGGGCTAGCCCAAATAATATTCCTAAATAAATCCCAAAGGCCCACTCACACATGCATGGTATGGCGACTTTAGTCCCACATTGCTACTCTAGAAGGAGTGAGGCCAACTTAAATGACTGAGTTGTCTCCTACTTGTTGAAGCTATTGGGGAGAGAAAAAGGAAGAAATACACGCGCACGCTCGCTTGCCTCGCCTCGCTGGGCCTCAGGGCAGGGCGGAGCGATGGGCGTGGGCCCGCAACATGCGCGTGAATGGCCCCCTGATTTCTTGTCTCAACTTTGCGGGTGCGCGGCTTCCTTTCGCTACTTGATATTTTTGCATACATGGAGAAAATTGCACTGGCCTATTTTCACAGGCAATTATTCTTGCATTAATGGTGATTGCTCTAGTCGACTAACAGTAGGTCAATCACGTTAATGTTGTGATTGCGCAGATAATTACTTACCTTAGCTATGATGCGACGCGTGTATATATTGGGACGAGATGTCGTCCTCAGAACACAGAATTCATCTCTTCCGTTTGCCACTATCCTACGCTGCCACTGTCTTCCCCATCCCATCATCAACATGACATCGACACCGGGAGAGCAGGTCTCTGATGCCTACGTCTCCTGATGTTTATTGATACTTCTTAACGATTAGTGAAGGAATTCTGCAAGCACATAGAACTATCGCATAGCACTTTGCTCGGTGAGTACCGAGTGTCGAATTTATGTTTTTCCCATAGGAAGGCGGAAGTCTAGAACTTATATTTAGGTTAGGTTTGCTAAAGGAAAGCCTAAGTGTATCTTAGGTAGGTAACGATAATGGTAGGTTGTGTGTAAACTACCTACTAAACTACCAAACAAGCTACACTAAAGATTGCTAGGTGGGAGAGCGAGCAATATATCTTTTAGTAACAAAAGGTAAACTAATGACTAGGAGAAATGCGCTAGTACTTTAGGGCATAGCCTACCTACCAACTAGGAAAGTTAAATAGACAAGGTCTACCATGAGCCCTATGATTTAATAACTAGACCTAACATGGTGGAATACAAAGGATGGACAAGGCTGTCATCACTTGCCAACTACCACAACCTATCCGGAGGCCTAGCTGTATCCACAAGTAATCTATAGCCTAAGCACCTTGCTTAATCTATAGGCTTACTACTTCGATCCGAGCTTCGATGAAATGAGATCAAAGTACCCTAACTAGATAGTGGAACTAGTACTGACAAAAGACTACTAATTAAAAGATAACCTATGCTACTAGAACTCACTAAAATTACCCTAACAAGCACCTAAACTCACTAATGAAGATCAGTAATGAACTAGAACTTGAACTAAGCAGAGCAATAATACTAAATAAAGTACTAAAAGTAAAGTACTGAATGAAGTAAAAGCTAAATGAAAGAATTACAAAAGAGCTTTACCAGACCCAAAAGACTCTTCTGGACTATGAGAGAAGCTCCACTCTTGCTCTACTTCCACTACTAGACTACTACTCTAAAGCAAAGCTAAGCTAGAAAGCTTGGAGAAGCTTGGATAGCTTGGAATTGATTGGGGCACTTCTCCACTAAGCTCCACACCTCATATTTATAGTGTAGAGTGAGGGGGTACTCGTAGGTAGCTAGGAGGTCGGTGGCCACCCCTGTAACACCCCAGTGTTAAGCATTGCATTTGGCATTTGCATTTCATCAGCACAATCATCATCTAAGCATTCACGAGCATGAACATATGAAATTTCATTTCATTCTTATACCTTATCACATGAAATGTTGATTTTATATATATGTTTATGCTTGTAATCATAAGTGACCAATGTACGAAATGGTTCTGAGGTCATGAAAACACCTTAGACACATCTAGAATGATAATTGGAACAATGTTTATATTCATGACACAGACCAAATTTGTTTCTAAGTGTTGGTTTCATTTGAAATGTCATTTTCATGATACTAGTTTGATCAAAGTTGAATAGTAGCTTAGATTGTTTGTATGGCTATCAGACCTAAATAAAAGTTGTAGTTCTTGTCATGGGTAACAAACTTTATTTAAGGGTCATGAGCTGAATCAGTGCCTAACATGGTCAAAAATAGCTCCAAAGTAGCATCAAAATGTTGTTTTGTGACTTAAAATTTTTCTGTGTAGAATGCTGATTTCAGTTTCAAAGTACCTCACTTTAGAGCTTTGTAGTTTGAAAACCAGTTCGAATTAGACCATGATCATTAAAGCAAAGTTGTAGTAATCACATAGCTCTACAATTTCTATTAACGAAGTTTTTGCTAAATCACCACGGATTAGGAGATTTAGGAGCTCAAAGTAGCGCTGTTAGACGGACTAAATCGGCGCCGTGCGCGCTCGTCCTGGCCGACCGTGCGCGCCGTCCACCGATGTCGGGCCCACGCATCAAGCCAACGTGGGCAGCAAAATGGTAGCGATGCCCCTCCCTCCTCACTCGCCTCGCTCTGCCTCTCTCTCGCCTTTGCCATGCCCAAGCGAAGCCGCAGCGCGCCGTGCCATTGCCGCCGAGCTCGCACGCCACCACCGCCGCATCTCCATCCAATCCATCACGTGCATAGCTTCACCGTCAGCCGCTCTACCTCCTCGAGCCACCATTGCCACCGTTCAAGCCCAGGTAATGAGATATTTCATGTCGTCATTGCTGCCAAGATCATGGAGCGCCGCCGAGCCATGGCCTGCCTTATCCACCGCTCCTCCTACCTCTTTCTCCCTAGTTCCATCATCGCCTTAGGTCAAAGATGCTCACGTCATCGTTCATTTAACCGCTACCACTGCCATCACGCGGGAACGCGTGATGCTGCCATGCGCGTCCGCCATGGCTGCAAGCATGCGCTCACCGCTGCCGACTTCTTCGGCCGCCCTTAGCCCGCTCCGGTACCCATTACCATGTCGCCTAGAGGTGTAGCGCCTTCCCCAATGATGGAGACCTACCTTCGGCCATTGTCTCATTGGAATGGTGACACCACCGCCGTGCTATGTGCGCCGTCATACCACCATGCACGTGGCCAGAGCTCACCTCCGCTTCATCGTGGCTCGATCCGCACCGTAGAGCTCCACTAGGGTTTGTAGAAGTCATAGCCATGCTTGTTTGGTCACATCTTTGCCGGAGACGGTGAGTCTGCCACCGTGCACCACCACCGAGCTGCCATGCTCGCCGATGAGGTCGCTCTAGTGATCCGCCGGGCCAACCTAGGGTACCAGTAGGTGCGCAAGAGTGAGGGGAACACGACTCCGGTGACCTCACCGTCGGTAACCTCGCTATCGATGAGTTTGCCGCCGGTCAACCTGCTCCCCTGCTCTGTGTGTCACTGATGTGTGGGTCCTATTCACCCATGGGTCCCAGCTGTCAAGTAGTATTTGAAATGTTTTTCTTGATTTATTTTCATAGATTTGAATGCAAACTTCAAAAATTTATAACTGGAGCTAAGAATATCCAAATGGGGTGAGCTAAATTTTATTAGATTCATCTTGAAGTGTACTATCTGATAAAAATATGAAATCTACTGTTTAGGGTATTTTTTTGGAGAATTAAATTGAGTAATATAAGTGCTTTCAAAGTAGTTTACATCTTGTAAATTGCATAACTTGAGCTAGGAAGGTGATAAAATTGTGATTCCAATTTTGTTGGTCTGGTGTTGACATGCTCTAGCTAGGAAAAATATTAAATCTACATTAAACATACTTGTAGTATGGTCTTCCTATTTAATCTTAATTAATTGCTACATTCTAGTGAAATTAATTGGGGTAAAAATACATAACATATGATCATACAAATTTTTACACAGTATTCTCATGCTAGGAGAAAGTAAGAAAAATATTAAATCTGTTGTTCGACACTTTTCACTATGCTAAACTATTTTTGCTAAAATAAGCATATGTAACTTGTTATTTTTGTGGAGGTGGCTACACTTATCCAAATGGCATGCAATTTGTACAGTAGACTATTACGGTCATTTGTAGGCTACTGTAATTTTCCTAGAATTTACTAAGCATTGGAAATATTTATCCTTTAAATCACCTTATTATATAAGGAAATTGATAAATGAATATGAATAAATTAGTTAGGCATAAGCATGAGGTTTTTTGTGATGCTTGTGATGCATATGATCTGTTGATGTTATTAGTTAGGCTTAGAAGTAATTGGTTGTTTGCAACTAGTTAATTATTGTCTTATAATTCAACTAGATGGTTGCATGTATAGTTTCTATTGTGGTGATGATTTCATGATGATAATGATCTTTTCTGTAAAGATGGTTAATAACCAAGTTGTAGATAACTTAATTATCTACCTTGTGTTAAATTTTGATAGTCTTAAGCCTTATGGTTTGAGAATTATAGCTATGAGAATTCTACCATCAGAAATACCTGCTCTCTGGATAGATCTGAAATATTGAATTATTTGACCTAGATAAATGCTGAATCACATTAAGATGATTAAAAGATAGTTGTAGGAAATTTCATAAGATTTCCAGAAAGTCCACAACCATATTATTTAGATGTGTATAACTCTAGTTATGGTCAAAACAAGTGGTTGTTGTCTTGTAGTCCAAAAAATTGCTTAGGTGAGAATTTGTTTAATTACTAGAGAAGAGATGCACCTACTCAATAATAGAAAATTTGTCTTGTTATCACCTTAATGCAATGCTGTTGAGAACACTTATGAGGATGCATTCCATCACACCATATCATATCATACATGTCATTATATGTGCATCCATGATATCTTATTTCATGCTCATGCATATAGGATCGTCCGAGGGGATAACTCTTTTGGAGTTCAACGAAGAAGAAGAGGAGGAACATCAGGAGACACCTTAGTCCATAGCTCTAGAAGGAGAGGAGCAAACTCTTGAGGACCTCCCTGAGTGCCTGGATCATAGGCCAACCCCTTTCCTCAAAGGCAAGCCCCAAAGCATTTTAAGCCTCCCATGTTTTACAAAATATCACTTGAGTTCTTTATGTTTGATGCATTAGGTTATAAGAGTTGATTGGAAACACTTGATGCATAGAACTACCTTGTCCATATATATACCTTTAACCCTGTCTAGGTCTAGGATCGAATACATGCTTAGCCATGCTTAGACTAGTATAAGTCGGGTGATTTCCTATCACCTACGAGATATAGGTGGATACCGAAGCACGGTTGGCTATATTTGCTATCATAGAAAAGAACCATGGGGTAATGTAAATGGACGTCGGGTAGAGTCTATGTGTCGGTTGACTCATGTGAATCCGTCTGTGCCAATTAAGGACCGTACCATTGTTGGGCGCTTCTGACAAGATTGAGCGCATGCCTCTCACTTAGCTAGCCGGATAACTCGTTCTGACCATGAAGTCGAGTAGCTCAACTCAGGTCGGGCCCTGTTCTATAAGAGTGTGCACTCTGGATGGTATTAAGGATGTGTGGGGAGCCAGACGTGAGCCCAAGGGTAGGCTGAGCCTAAACGTCCTAGCAGCTGGTCGTCCCTGAGTGTGCGGAGCTGATCGAACCCGCGAAATGTGGACCTGAGTTGTACCAAAGGTGACCTCAGGTGACCGTTGATCTAGTATGCCTAGGTTTGTGTTAGGAATAAATTCCCAGCTAGTTGAAATTGATTCGAATCGCCGTCTCTCCCGGACAGTGAGAAACTTGACTAGTACCAACATTGTAGTAACTGTATTATGGAATGATGGTTATGATGAACATGGAATTATTATATCGGCTATAGTTACTATTGTTATGCTATTAAATGATATACCACATGTTTGGCATAGGTTTGTTGCTAATCTAGAGATGAATAGCTATAATTAACTTGATGACTGAATTATAAAATGTATAGCTGAATTAGTGGCTTTTTATGCAAAATGTTGTCAAGCTAGCTCCACTTATAAAGCCTTGCATAATCCTTGGAGTCACTTTATTTTTGGTTTATGACGAGTAAGTCTAGCTGAGTACCTTCTCATACTCAGGGTTTTATTCCCATTGTTGCAGATGGTATAGTTTATCATGGCAATTGCAAGAACTGCTTCTGTCCCACGGTGGATGAGGAGTAAGCCCTGGGAAGGCATCTCTTATTAATCCCTCTCTTATGCTTTTGTGGAAGTGTGATCGTGAGCAGGCACTATATTTAAACAATGTTGCAGATGTTGGTTTCAAACTTTTAATTTGCTTCCACTAGTATCTTACCTAAATGTGGTTTGTAATAACTTTAATTTGTACTCTGATGGATCAACTATATTTGTAATCTTTATGTAACATGTGACATGAATGTTGAATCATGTACGATCTTGGTTGTATGTTGGATGAATCGAGACTCTTCACGGTACTCGATGGACTACCGGGTTTATATGGGCTCAAGTATGACAGTGTGACCGCTTGCGAGCTGCCATTGTACTTGTGCTCTTATAAATTGGTTGGTTTTGCTACAACCCCAGGGTGTTGGGCGCTGGCATAGGGGTGCCGGCTGGCCCTAGGGTGCACCGCCTTTGCATCCTACGGTGCTGGTAGGCACCCAAAGGTGGTTGTAGGAGTGGCACATGTAGAGATTTAGACAGGAGGTTAGTTTGGAGGTCGGTTGGAGGCCTCCAAGCCTATGATGGTGGGCCGGTGGATCCATGTCCTCTCCATCGTGACCATCGGTGCAAACTGACTTAAGATCAATGCACTGGAAGGCTTCTAGAGTAGCTCCCATGGATCGGTGACATGGCAGGAGCTAGGGTGGCGTCAGGCGGCACCCATGTGGGGCCAGCCAGCGTGGTATGTGGGCCCTTGGACCCCCCTACCATGTCCACTTGCTCCCTATGTCCATATTTGTCACCATTTTGGTCCATTTTTGCTATAATTTCCTGCGTACAAATAATTCTACTAGCACAAGTGGAACTAGGTGAATTATAAATAAAATGTAACATTTGTGATGATGATTTACCTCACTTTATCATGCTTCTGGGTGGAATGTTGATGGTAAAAATAGGTGTTAGTGACCATCAACAAGCTCCACCAAGCAACCCCTTTGCTCATCCCAAGCAAAGATGCGGGCTTAGCTTGGAATAGGTGTGGGATCAGGAGTTGCTACTATGTAACACCCTGTGAAAACTTATATATGAACAAATACTATCTCTTGAATTGAACACGTTAGCACTTAGAAATCTATCATCAGTCTTAGCAATGTGGGACTTATAGCTTTCACCTTGACACAAGCAATTGCAAGAATGTGTAGCTAGACAGATACTTTTTCTCTTACTTTGGTTTAGCTCAAACTTCTAGGAGGTTTTCAATAAGTTTTGAAAAGAAAACTTGCCTAAGTTCCTCAGATGGTACACACAAGTCACCCAATGGTATTTGAATCCTCAATAAGGCCATAGATCTTAGCCTTAATATCTATTCTAAAACTTATTTGGAGCTCAACGTAGGGGATAAAAGCATAGCATACATGAATTGAATGTATTGCTAAGTCAAACACTTGGATCACAAGGAGCAACAAATCATTGATCAAGATGTGCATGTGTGTGGTATATTTGGTGGAAGAGGTACTCCTTTGAGAAGTTTTCCTGCTCTAGCTTCTTTTTGAGAGGGCATGGCTTATTTTCTTCTTTTTTGAATACTAGAGCTTTTTGCTCTTTTATTCTCTCTCTCTCTCTCTCTTTCTCTGTAGCCCATGCCTCTCTTTTTGATGAAAGATAGCTAGAGATGTAACTTTGATTCTCATAGAGCAATAATAAATAGAAAGCATATATGGTTGTGTATCCCAGTGTAGGAATAGCATAACTATGTGGGTGTACGTGCTCTTGATCAAAAGCATGATAGGTTTCTCTACTCAGATTAACAAGGCTTGAAAAGGCTCAAAACAAACAAGTAGCTTTTATAGTGGCTTTATCATGTATAAATATGTATTTGGCTCTAGTAGGAATTTATCACCATTGAGGAACTTCTAGCAAGAGAGTTTTAGCATTTTGCAAAACAAACTCTAGGTTGTTTTTACCATTCCTCAGATAGGTTCAAAGATTTACTCTAATCTAGGCTACAACACTTCTCACAAAAACATAGACTTGGTTCTAGCAATTGCAACCCACAAAAGCATTCAACTTAAGACGAACTCTAAGTTATCATGCTCAAAACTTAAGAAGTATCAGGCTATATGACAAGCTATTGCAAAGTATTACAGAGCAACTATTCATCATCTCCAAATAACTTTATTAGAGCAGAGTTTCTTTTAAGATAAATTTTAAGGCACTCCTCTCTACATTCTATGATCATGGATATAGACATGTAAAACAAACATGAATGTAAAGAGAGGGTTTAAGATTTTTCATACCTGAGCGAGGAGAGATGTCTCCCCCAAGCTTGCCTTTTGCATAGGTTGGAATGTCTTCTGACGTCTCTTTGATTCTTTCTTTATTGATTAACTACTACTACTAGAATGCATAAATGACTAAACCAATTACTACAAGATAACTTACTAAATATTTATTTATTATATATGTTTTTATAGTTTATTTTATATAAATGCAAACCCTATCCTATCATGCATAGCTACTACATACTTTATTTATTAACACAGAGTAGCTAAATGCAACTAACTAATCATGCAATGCAAAGCAATTTTATTGAAAATTGAAATATGAGATGCAACTACTTAAAATGCGGTAAATATGCAAGGGGTAGAGAACTTACCTTCTTGACGAGCTCAAGGTCATTCTTCCTTGAGCAGGGGTGTTTTCTCTTGTTTTACCTCAGAGGCCTTGTCAGGATCAGGGGATGACAAATTTGAGGACAGATCTTTCTTTTTACGCCATCTTTTTCTATTCTTCTTCTTGACAGGATTCTCTGGTTCTTCAATTGGCTTTGGTTTCTTCATCTTGATTCTCTTTGGATGCTTCTTCTTTTCCTATTTCTCATCAAAGAGGGGTTATCCAGAGGCAAAAGCAAATATTTCTTTTCTTCTAGCAAAGTGGAATTGGATTTGCCCAGAAGCCACATATATGCAAGCATTTGTAGTATTAAGGAAAGGATGATCAAGGATTAAAGGTGTATTCTTGTCGTTGCCCATGTCTAAGATCATGAAATCTATAGGAACATAAGCACTCCTAACCTTGACTAATAAGTCAGTGGCTACCCCTTCGAGATAACGTGTCGATTGGTTGGCTAGCTGTAAGTAAACTGAGGTTGGAGCTAAGGTAGTGTAAAACAATCTATCATAAGTTTCCTTAGACATAATGTTAGCACTAGACCCTAGATCACAAATGGCATTATGAGAAGTATGGGGTCCTATGAAGCAAGTAATGATAGGGTTCCCAGGATCACCTTTCTCAATAGGAAATCCCCAACCAATTACAGAAAAGTCATACCTTGCTGTGGCAAGGTTGGCTATCTCCATGGTTCCTTCAGGTTTGCTAAGAATTCTATCTTTTTCATAGGATGGTATGGCAGCAGCTATTTAGGCTAATTGGGTTTCTATCATCTTATTGAAACTAAGTTGATTCTTTAAGGCAGAAGAAAACTCATCTAATTTAGCATTTATGTTTTCCAATATCTTGTCATGAGCATGCAACTTTTATTGATACTATCAGTCATTCTACTTTGACTATAAACAAGATCTTTAAGGAAAGCATAACTATTATTACCTTGATTATTAACACATTGAGAAGAGTAATAATTGTTACCTCCTTGATTGTTGGAGCGCTAACTCCATCCTTGATGTTGTTGTGGACAAAACCCATTGTCAATGTTGACGAAGTTGAGATCCTCCTGGGTCTCGAGATAGGAATTTCCTGAATGTCCAACATCACCACAGACTTCACAAGTCTTGTGGGAATCCATGGCTTTGAGTGTCTCTTGGGCACTCATCTTATCATAATGTTCTACTCACTTTGCGAGGAGATCCATTTTAGCTGCAAGCATGTCAACTTCTTTAATTGAATGCATACCTCGTTATGGGGTTGGAGTCAATCATCGCTCCATCCTTGGTTGGAAACCATCTTCTTGATCAGTGTCTTGGCATCTGCAACACTTAGCGAAAAGAATGCTCCACCAGTAGCAGTATCTAAATGGCTTCTATCTAACAGCACTAATCCATGGTAGAAGTTCTAGATCAAAAGCCAGTCTTCCATACCATGATGTGGGCATGCAGAGACATACTCGTTCCCAAGCTTTGGGAATCGACTCATCTGCTAGTTGTTGACAACTAGAGATCCTATTGCGAAGAGCATTAGTCTTTCCCATAGGGAAAACCTTGACTAGGAAAGCGTTGGAACACTTGCCCCAGGTATCTACAGCGTTGCAGTTAGAGTAAAACCATTGCTTAGCATTTCCTAACAAAGAGAAGGGGAAAAGGTGAAGACGTATAGCCTCTTGGTTCACTCCCTTTATGGTCAATGTGCTATAAATCTCCAAAAAGTGTTGGAGGTGAGCATTTGCATCCTCATGGGCTTTCCCAGAAAATGAACTAGCTTTAACCATCATAATTAATGCTAGCTTAAGCTCCCCCATTGATAATATTGGGTCTGGTGGCTACATTAGCAGCCGAGGGTGCAGAAAAATCACGAATGGACTTGTCGCCCATGATCATGTAGGGTAGTGATTGGGTATGAGGAAAAATGATAAACTACTTAGGATAACTAAAAGCCTAGTTAGCAAAGCTAGCAAAAATATAAATCCGAGGTCAGTTGTCTTCCTCGGCAACGACGTCAGAAATGCTTGTTGATACTTCATAACGACTAGTGGAGGAATTCCGCAAGCGCACAAAACTATCGCGTAGCACTTCGCTCGGTGAGTACCAAGTGTCAAAATTATATTTTTTCCATGGGAAGGCGGAAGGCTAGAACATATATTTAGGTTAGGTTTGCTAAAGGAAAGCTAAGCTAGAAAGCTTGGAGAGCTTGGAATTGAATGGGGCACATCTCCACCGAGCTCCACACTCTATATTTATAGTGTAGAGTGAGGGGGGTACTCATAGGCAGCCAGGGGTCAGTGGCGGTAGCATAGGGGCGCCGGCCGGCCCTAGGATGCACCGCCTATGCATCCTACGATGCTGGTTGGCTCCCAAAGGCGGTTGTAGGAGTGGCACGTGCGGAGATTTGGACAGGAGGTCGGTTGGAGGCCTCTAAGCCTATGACAGTGGGCCGGTGGATCCATGACCTCTCCATCGTGACCATCAGTGCAAACCGACTTAAGATCAGCGATGGGAAGGCTTCTGGAGCAGCTCCCATAGATCGGTGATGTGGCAGGAGCTAGGGTGGCGCTGGGTGGCACCTATGTGGGGTCAGCCGGCATGGCATGTGGGCCCTTGGCCCCCCTGCCACGTCCACTTGCTCCCTATATCCATATTTGTCACCATTTTGGTCTATTTTTGCTATAATTTTCTACATACAAATAATTCTACAAGCACAAGTGGAGCTAGGTGAATTATAAACAAACTACAACATTTGTGATAATGATTTATCTCACTTTATCATGCTTTTGGGTGGAATGTTGATGGTAAAAATAGGTGTCAGTGACCATCAATAGTGTCCCTGTACAGGGTAGGAGGCGTATAAGGTTTTTGGGAAGCGCCATCGCGACTGCTCGCTGGACGCCTTCTTCCCTCTACGCCGCCGGTGTTTGCGAATCTCCATCGATAACCCCACTGTAAGAATGTCTATTCTTTTTGTGTTGTTCGTTCTTATGTTCCTACTGTTACTAGCACTAGATAGCTTGAGTTTATCTCGGATCGTAGTGCTAGTGATAAATCATACACATATGGTACATGTTGTTGTTATTTTCCTCATTGTCGGAATTAATTTCTGCGTCACTAAATTGCTATTATTTCCAACAATACATCCATCATAGCAAGGCTAATAATACAGCCAGCAGCCGGCTGTAAGGTTTTTTTATAGCCTTCTCTCTGCACACTCATATAATAGTTAGCTCTTCACTATCAATATATGACCCACATATCTCTCTCATAAAATTTCTTGGTTCTTATGCCTAAGCCGACTGTAAGCTTACAGTCGCTTCTCTCTCCCCTCTCATCTCCAGCTTATAACATGTTATTATACTTACTCTCATACATGTTTGTGTTTATTATACAAAACAAAATATAAATAAATATATTCGAAAATATAAACGTACTTGGAACTTCAACTGAGATTACACGGCTCGATCGGCATATGTGTTTCAAGGTAGTAGCTAGCCAATGCAGTTTTGCTGATTGCATGCTTGATTATATTACTGTCCAAACGCAAAGGCAGTGGCGTCAAAGGTGTCCGAGAGGCCAGTGCCGGTCTTGAAGGTGACCTTGTCTGGCGAGGCCTCGGGAACATAGACCTCGACAACGCTGAACCAGAGCATCAGTTCCTTGGTCTTCACGCCGGTGATCTTCCTCAGTTTGCTCTTCTCGGCGAATAATGCGGTCACCTCGGAGGCATAGGAAACAGTCTGCATGATCTTCTTGAATGTGTGCTCGACCTTCTTCTTCCCCTGCACCAACCACGTGAACCCTGTCTCGCCGTTGTACCCGAACTCCTGGATGTCCTCCGTTGGAAGCAGTCCCTTGGGGAAGCCGAGCTCCTCAAGCAGCTCAATCGACTTCTTCCTGCCCGCGGTATCTCCGGTGATGACATCTGCACCGGCGCGGTGGCTCTCGATGGCCTAGGACGCCATGGTTTATAAATTGAGCTGTGAGTAGTAGCGCCAGGAAAGAGACTATAGTCTATATGTAACCGTAAGCTCTATGTAGCTAGCTCTGCTCTTGAGAGTGATGAAGTGTTTGTGTGATTACGGATGGAGCAACAGCACATATAGGCAGGCAGACAACTTGTAGATACTACAGACTACAGAGAAGCAGTGCAACGAATCGTGCAGTCTTGTTTGACTTCGTTGGCAAAGGGGCGTTGAACTTGACGAGGACCATTTTGGCGTGCTTTCCATCCCGTCCGGCGTGATGAGCTACAAATTAACTTGACCGTTTCTCTACACATCTAGCTCCAATGAATTGGTACATTAAGTAAATTAGTTTAAACTCTATGAAGCCACATGTTGGTATATCATATTTTTACACTGATTGATGTCAACCATTGTAAAATTTCTCTTATTTAAATTTCATCCAGTAGGTCCATATTAATCCTTCGACTGCCACATTTTTGTCATGTGGCCAACTGCCCAGTTTAAATGGTGAAAGGTTCTGAAAACAGGGTCCAAACCACTACACTAAATTCCAAATCAGTGTCGCCCACCAGTTCACTATAAATATGGTACCGTTTGGCACGGTTTCGTTTCACCAGTGAAGCTGTTTTTCCCCAGCTCCATGAACAGCTCCCGTGTGGAGTTGGGGCTGTTTTGATGAACGGTTTGAGAAAATAGCTCCTTATAGAAGTTAAAAATGCTAAAATGTTTAGAATGCCCTTACTCCTCTTCAATCCTCGCTCTTTTTCTTACTTCTTTTCTTCTCTCTTTCTTCTTTATCTCCACATCTCCCTCATCTAGTTTCTCCCAGCGTATGCAAGCTCGCTCGTCCCTCCCCAGTGGCCCGTGTGCCTACTTCGGCGGCTTGTGTGCCTCTCCCCGGCGGCTCCCTAATGACCTGCGTGCCCTTTGTGGCGGCCACGCGCCTCGACACTCCGAGACGATCGTGCCCGGTGGGGGGAAATATGATATCAACACCCAGTGGGGCCCATAGGCGTGGGTTGGAGCCAGATGAAGCCACTGTTTTTGGCTCATCTCAGCCCAAAATCTCTGTGAGGGCAGGATTTGAGGGACTCTTTGGTAGAGTTGTTTCATTTTACCCCGTTTCGTAAAAATTGTCTGTATTTAAATTCTAGGAGCCGGTGGTGGCGCTATGCCAAATGGGGTCTATATTTAAATTTTGCCTATTATAATAACTGTATTTAAATATCACCGGTTAACTTGGCAGCATAAGTTTTTTTTGCTATTTTTTTCTAGACATTTAGTTTAGTTGTCCTCTGACTCCTTCCCCTCTTCCCTTTGTAGTATAAAAAATAAAAAGTCAACTAATGAAACATCAAAGAACAATATAATGCTATGTAGCGCCCGGTTTTAAGAACAAAACCAGATACATACCATATGTGAGCCCAGGAAGTCAAATCTCACATATAGCTACAAATAAGGGTAATATCAATAGACAATGCTTAATTACATTACATATTAGTATAAAGAATATAACCTCAGAGTATAGACCGTGGAAAGACAACTTCGATCTTCAGGCGAAGACTCCAAATCCACAGGGACAACTGACTGGTTGATCATAAGCCTAATTCCTCCAAACTCTAGCAATCTGGTACCCATCCGGGATTTTTCCAAATAATTGACAATATAGCAAGCGTAAGTACATATCGTATTTAACAAATATAATATGGGGTTCATGAGGCTCAAAAGGCTGACACTGGTTTAACTACGATTAGCTTTTAATGAGTCATCTTTTAGCAATTGGGTGGCAACAAGTTTATCACAAGCCCATAAACACATGATCAGGTAAACACGAATAATGAATAGCATAAACAATTAACCATTTGTGAGCATCTTCATCATCCATATCATTAGTGTCCATCATCTATTCCGTAAATGTTCCAAGGCCGCTCGTGACCGTGAGCACGGCTGATATACCAGTTTTACACTCTGCAGAGGTTGTATACTTTCACTGTGAGTTGTGATTTACCCTTTCGCCCGAGGTAGCTAGTCTCTTGACCCACTTCCAAGGAAGGTCGGCAGGGTTCACTATGAAGCCTTTCAAAGGTTCGTCTAACAAGTTAGGGCCATTAGATTCACTCGGCAAACAGATGTAGTGCCCCCCTTCCCGATGGCACATTGACACGCAGCCTATACACATGGGGACAGAGGCCGCACTATACCCGATTCGTCAAGCTATTCTTATGCCAATAAAGGTAACCACTAACAAGCTAGAAAAGGTCTTAATACTGAACTAAAGCCAGAGCCATATAGCCCTCACAGCTGTACTGTAAGTCCCGGATGATCACTTACAGATAAGTCCTTAGGGAGAGGAATCTAGAGCACCATAAAAACAACCCAATGCTCTAGCCCCCTTGTTCCATGTTGCTAAAAAGCATCTTTTAATGTTCATTGCATATACCATTAGTCAAGTTACAAGATCATGGCTTTAGTTGAGCACTAGCATCATACTACCCAATGCAATACCCCAAAGGTAACAAGGCACAAGTACAAAAGACAAGGATATCCTTAGTGGTAGTCAAGGTAGACACATGCAGTATGAATTAAATGATTAAAGGTGAATAGGTAACAAGGAAGATCCCATGCTATACTTGCCTTAAACACCGATCCTTCGGTAAGCTTTAATCTTTAATGTTCATCTTCTTCTTGATCACCATGTATATCTCACCGACTGGACATAATCATAAAGCACCACACAAGCATCCATACAATCATACACAAAGCAAACAATAGATCTAAATTAGAACAATACATCAATCATAAAATCAAGATGAAAAGTTTGTAAAACGAATCTACGTCTCGCTACGAACACACAGACGCGAAAAGCACACTAATCGGAAATACGGTGAAAAAGATACATCTACCGAAAGATTTGCTCATAGGAGAAAATATAAAACTATTAGCTTCATGTGTTTTAAATATATAAAAACATATATAAGATATTTCATAGAGATTATAATTTAAGTCAAATTTAGATTTGATTTATAAAACTAAAGTGAAACAAATCATATTCTATTTATAAAATCCAGTTGCATAATTGTTATTTAAGATATGATTCAAACCATGAAATTTCAGTATTAGTGACATGATAAACATTGTTACTAACATGTAGATCTTGACGCTATGAATCTAACGCAACTTGAATGGACTAAAACGGATCTAAGACGCAGAAGATATGATTTAAACAAGATTTCCTTTATTAAAATAATAGATTAAATCTAATCACGAATTTTAAAAGTTGAAAACACATCTAACAGTAGTATGAACATATAGGTTATGAAATTACTAACCTAGCGCAATTTGAACGGATCAAATCGGAGTTAAAACAGATATTTTATGACTAAAACAAAATCAGTGGCAAATCTATAAATAAGTGAAAACGTATTTTTAATGTAAAAATCAGAAATATGTGGCATGCTCAGCGTAGCTGCTAATATATATCTCACGTTAGCAAAAGCATACGGCAGAAAGAACGGATCGATCGAGTTAGAGCTAGAACATATAAACAACTTGGGATCAAAGATGCTAAGACTGGACTACAAGGATCTAGATTTGTGTGCGGAAAGACTTATTGAATGGATAGAAAGTTACGTAGTTTTTCCACATGATCTGTGCTCACGTACCTGACCAAAGACGAATTGGGCGCCCTGCCGCCCGGCCGGCTTGCTGCACCCACAAGGATGGTCGGCATTGAGTGCTAGCAATTGTCGTAATGAAGCTCCTGGCTGTGACGGGTAGGAAGGTTAGAGCGGCAATATTTAGCATGTCCGTGGTAGCTTCCTTTAAGATGCAGCAGTCTGATGCTCCATTACTCCAAGCGGCACCAGCAGATATTCATTCAGGTTTCTTCAAATGGGAAGTGCACGTGGTGTGGTCAAACGTGGGGCTAAATCGAATCGAGCAGGACTGCAGGAGACTGCACTGCAGGGCTGGTTTTGAACGTGACTGTAGAGGCTTGCTATCACCTGAAGCAGCAAAGCACAAGGAATAAGAGGAGAAGACGGCGAACTCACCTAGGCCTTTTTGTGGTCGACGGCGGGTCTTCATGGACAAAGAGCTCCAGTGATGAGTAGAAGAACGATGACGTACAGCTCGATGGGGCGACAACGGGCAGCGCGGCGGCGACGGCAACGGCGACGGCGAGAGAAAGAGGAGAAAAATATAATTTACTACACGAGGGATTTCCCAAACTAGGGGCTCCATTTACTGTAGTTTTGGTGTGCTTTGCCCAAGGGGTTGGTTGATATATATAGGAAGAAAAACTCCCCACATCCACGTCAACTAGCGATATGGTACTAATTGATGTTATCCCCTCCACATTTACTAATGGGCCTAAATAATCATTAAAGCCCATTAGTAAATAAATGCATGGGCCTTTAGGTTTTATTAGGATTATTGCACATGGGCTTTGAGCGCTGGGATAAATGAGAGATTTATTATTTTCGGAATTAATTAATTTCATGGATAAAATAATTCTAAAAAAGTCCAGAATTAATATTTAAGCCACAAAAAGTACTCCGAGACCTCCGAAAATTTGGAGAAAATTCCCGGAGACACTTTGGAACATGATGAACCCAAATAAAGTATTTGGAGCTCATAAAAAGAATGTTGGGAACTTGGAACATAAAGATTAAGGTGAAGGAGGTAGGAATTAAATTCCGGAAAGAAACTGGAAAATTCCTAGAGATAGATATTCGTTCCCTAAACGTATAAAAACACACACAATTTGCACATAGAAACACAAGGTGCGACCGGCATTAATGCAACAAACACGTTTCTACCTTATGATAAACTTTAAATTAATGAAAAAATTTATTTTCCTATGTTTTCATGTGCACATAAATTCACAAATAAATCATTTTAACCCTATTTTCAAAAGAGGCAAATTTTGGGGTGTTACATGCTACTACATCGATATAGGAACTCCGTTGTCAAAGGAATCATACAAAAATTAACACTACCATTTTCAAAAAAAAAGGATACTAAATTGTCAAAAATTCCCTTAATCCTCTTCAATCCTCGCTCTTTTCCTTGCTTTTTTCTCCCTTTTCTTCTTTCTCTCCGTTGTCTAGTTTCTCCCAGCGTTTACAACCTCGCTCGTCCCCCTCCTAGTAGCCCGTGCACCCTACTTCAGCGGCTCGGTGCCCTTTGTGGCGGGTGTGGGGAGCTCCCAGACAGCCATGCCCTATTCGTGCCCCAGTGGCCGTCGTGCGCCTTGGCCCAACAGGGAGCTATGCCCAAGCCCTTCCTCTTGCACGGTGGGGGAAGTATGACATCAACACCTAGTGGGGCCATAGGCGTGGATTGGAGCCAGATGAAGCCACTATTTTTGGCTCATCTCAGCCCAAAATGCCGTGAGGGCAGGATTCAAGGGACTCTATGGGTGGAGTTGTTTCATTTTACTCGTTTGGTATAAAATGCCTCTAAACAGCTCCAGGAACTGGTGGTGGCGCTATGCCAAATGGGGTCTGTATTTAAATTTTGCCTATTATAATGATTGTATTTAAATATCACCGGTTAACTTGGCGGCGTAAGTATATTTTGTTATGTTTTTAGACATTTAATTTAGTTGCCCTCTGACTCCTTCCACTATTCCCTTTGTAGTATAAAAAAATCAACTCATGAAGCTTCAAAGAACAATATATATAATGCTACTACATCGACGTAGGAGCTAAGTTGTCAAAGGAAAAACACAAAAATTAACAATTCCATTGGCCTCCAGAAGGCCGCGGCCATGGTGGCGCTTTTCAAAAAAAAATTAACAGTTCCATTCTCAACGCGGAAAATACTAAAATTAAAACTTACTAGTATTTAATAATACTAGCAAATATGTTTTTTACGGCAATATTAGCAAGTATGTTGGTATGTAGCAACAAAATATTGGGCTTTTTATAGGTTACCTTTGTTAGCTACCTTTATCGTGCTTGGCCTAACATGGTTTCAATTAAATCAAACAAATTTTAAGAACCACAATAAATGTTAATTAGGTGCAATAAAGAAATAATCTCATTTGGCACATTATCTAGAGATTGACTCGTCTTAAATGTGTGTCTACTGTGTGTGCAGCTGTTATAAGAGGTTTAGCAAGGTGCAAAGCGAGCAACAAGTGTTAAGAGGATGACAAGACCTACCTCCACAGGGCCTCGAGCCTCAGCCTCAGCCTCATGCTGTGAGTCAAAGGGTGGAGTGAGGTCCAAGAACCGAGTAGGACCTAAGATAGGAGTGAAAGTGATGGATGATGGACCCAAGAAATTTTGTCCTCTAATATTATTTTCAGAGCAAGAGAGGGGTTATTATGGTCCGTCTTTCGTATCCAACATGGAGATTCTATATATGATGGGAATATGAGCTAGCCTAACAGAATTCACTGAATGGTGTAAGAAATCAAATTCGATATTCTCTTGTTTTTATGTGGACTGATTCGTTTCGAAGAAGGCTGAAGCCGGAACTATTTTCTATTATTTAAAAAAAATAGAAATACTTCACGGTACAGCCTCACACACCCGATACATCATACATGTTAGGTTACAAAACAAGAGATAAATGCACACGACCATGCAGCACCAGCAACGTACAACTTTTAACTTGAACTTAGATTACTCTCCAAGCGCAAAGGCAGGGGCATCGAAGGTGTCAGACAGGCCGGTGCCGGTCTTGAAGGTGACCTTGTCCGGCGAGGCCTCGGGAACATAGACCTCGACGACGATGAGCCAGAGCATCAGCTCCTTGGTCTTCACACCGGTGATCTTCCTTAGCTTGCCCTTCTCAGCGAACGCTGTCACCTCGGAGGCATAGGACACCGTCTGCTTGATCTTCTTGAACGTGTGCTCGACCTTCTTCTTCCCCTGAACCAGACACATGAACCCTGTCTCGCGGTTGTACCCGAACTCCTGGATGTCCTCCATTGGAAGCAGGCCCTTGGGGAGGCCGAGCTCCTCCAGCAGCTCAACAGACTTCTTCCTGCATGCAGCGTCTCCGATGATGACCTCAGCACCGGCACGGTGGCTCTTGATATCCTGGGACGCCATGATTTACAAATTGAGCTGTGAGTAGCGCCAAGAAAGAGACTATAGTCTATATATGTAGCCGTAAACTGTATGTAGCTAGCTGCTCTTGAGAGCGATGAAGTGTTTGTGTGATTAGGGATGGAGCAACAGCACATATATATAGGCTGGCAGGCAGCTTGTACAGACTACAGAGAAGCAGTGCAACGAATCGTGCAGTCTTGTTTGACTTTCGTTGGCAAAGGGGCGTTGAGCTTGACAACGACCATTTTGGCGTGCTTTCCATCCCGTCCGGCGTGCTGAGCTACAAATTAACTTGGGACCGTTTCTCAATGTATCTAGCTCCAATGAATTGGTACATTATGTAAATTAGTTTAAACTCTATTCGAGGAGCCACCGGTTTAACTGGTGAAAGATACTGAAAACGGAGTCCAAACCACTACAGTAAATTCCAAATCAGCGTTGCCCACCGGTTCACTATAAATGTGGTACTATTTGACATGGCTTCACTTCACCAGTGAAGCTTTTTTTTCCCCTGCTCCACGAACAACTCCCCCAGTGGAGCTGGGGCTATTTTAGTGGACTGTTTGAGAAAATAGGTTCTTATAGTAGTTAAACATACTAAAATGTCTAGAATACCCTTACTCCTCTTCAATTCTTAATCTTTTCCTTACTTTTTTCTCCTTTTTCTTCTTTCTCTCCATACCGCCCTCGTCTAGTTTCTCCCAGCGTCTACAACCTCGCTCGTCCCCCCTCCTAGTGGCTTGTGTGCCCTACTTCAGCGGCTCTTGTACCCTCCCTGACGACCCGCGTGCCCTTTGCGGCAGCTGCGCCCCCCGGTGCTCCTAGACGGTCGTGCCCCATTCACGCCCCAGTGGCCGCCGTGCGCCTTGCCCAACAGGGAGCTATGCCCATACCCTTCCTCATGAACGGTGGGGGAAGTACGACATCAACGCCCAGTGAGGCCCATAGGCGTGGGTTGGAGCCAGATGAAGCCACTATTTTTTGCTCATCTCAGCCCAAAATGTTGTGAGGGCAGGATTCAAGGGACCCAATGGGTGGAGCTGTTTCATATTTCCTCGTTTGGTATGAAATGGCTCTAAACAGCTCTAGGAACCGGTGGTAGCGCTATGCCAGATGAGGTCTGTATTTAAATTTTGCCTATTATAATGACTGTATTTAAATATCACCGGGTAACCTGGCGGCATAAAGATATTTTATTATTTTTTAGACATTTAATTTAGTAGTCCTCTAGCTCCATCCCCTCTTCCCTTTGTAGTATAAAAAATAAAAAATCAACTCATGAAACATCAAAGAACAATATAATGCTACTGCATCGACATAGGAGCACCTTTGTCAAAGGAAAAACACAAAAGTTAACACTTCCATTCTCAATGCGGAAAATACTAAAATTAATACTTACTAGTATTTAATAATACTAGCAAATATGTGTTGTCAAAAAAATACTAGCAAATATGTTTTTTTACGGCAATACTAGCTAGTATGTTGGTACGTAGCAACAAAGTATTGGGTTTTTTGTAGGTTACCTTAGTTAGCTACCTTTATTGGGCTTGGCCTAACATGATTTCAATTAAATCAAACAAATTTTAAGAACCACAATAAATGTTAGGTGCAATAAAGAAACAATCTCATTCGGCACATTGTAGAGATTGACTCGTCCTAAATGTGTGGCTATTGTGTGTGCACCTGTTATAAGAGGTTTGCAAAGGTGCAAAGCGAACAACATGGGGTTGGGGTTTGCTGACCAAGACACCATGTGAATGGTGTGGCGTAGGGGTTTTACAACTTCAAACTATTACTGACATCATGTTGGACAAGGATATATGTCTACCTCCACTAGGTCCTATGTCTTAGACACTACTGGATTCAGGCGCTTTGCCGAGTGCCTAATGCACTCGGCAAAGGCTACTTTGCCCTTGGCAAAATCTTTGCCGAGTGCAGCACTCGGCAAAGAGCCTCCGGTAAAAAATTCGTCGGCAAAGAATTCTTTGTCGAGTGCCTTTTATCGGGCACTCGGCAAAGTCTTTGCCGAGTGCAATCTCGGCACTCGGCAAAGAAAAGTGACCGTCACGGCGTCGGTTCCGTTAGCACATGCTTTGCCGAGTGCCATGTCAGAGGTGCTCGGCAAAGATTTTTTTAATTTTTTTTCAAAATTTCTTTGCCGAGCGCCCTGCCGGGGAGGCACTCGGCAAAGATTTTTTTTATAATTTCTTTGCCGAGTGCCCTGCCAGGTCGGCACTCGGCAAAGATTTTTTAATTTTTTTCGTAATTTCTTTGCCGGGTGCCCTGTCAGGGCGGCACTCGGCAAAGATTTTTTAAAAAAAAAATCTTTGCCGAGTGCCCTGGCCCTGGCACTCGGCAAAGAGGCTAATTTTTTTTGATTCTATATTCACAAACACAGCATATAAGAGATATATATAACATCTGTGACATCACAAACACAATATAGCACATATATATCACATCCATCTCATCACAAAGGCAATACCACATATATATCACATGTCGATCACACAATATCTCACATACACGACATCACAAGCATAATAGGTCCAATATCCATCGAAACAAGTCGATAGTCGATCATAGTGCATCACATGTCCATCAAGCGGTGAAAAAGAGATACAAACTATAGGTGGGGAGGAAACTGAGTGCCTGGTGAAGGAAAAGTGTCGTCGCCTGCTTGCGCCTGAGATGGGTTATTCGAACCCGCCGATGGAGGCTGCATAAAGGACAAGAGATTGCATCTGTTAGAGTGGTCATCTAATGAAAGCACTAGTCGAAGCAATTTGGTTTCATACTCACAGGACTAGCTATAACTGGCGACAGCGGTGGAGCGAACTGCAGCACAGCTACACCGTGCATTTGCCTAAAGTTCTGCAGGAACGTCGTAATCTCCGCTAGCTGCTTGGCCTGCCTTTCCCGCTCGGCCCGCTTGGCCTGTCTTTCCCGCTCGACCTGCTCGGTCCTCGCCGCCAGGTCCCGCAGCTCCTGAGCCGTCCTCTCGTTCTCGGCCTGCAACATTTCAATCGAATGTTTCAGTAATGCAAAGGTAACTAAGTTATTTAAAGATCAATGTACGAAGAGTTAAATGGGACTAACCTGGAGTGCGTCGACCCGCTGCTGTGAAGGGGACGGCCGTTGGCGTATGGCCGGGCCTCCGCTCGGGGTCTGTGCTCGGATCTAGGAGAGGGAGGGAATCTCGCTGGGCTCGAGGGTGCCATCGCCAATCCAGTACCGCCCATGCATCTTGCCTTGTCCGAGCCTCATGACCATCGTCCCATCGATGTCGTTGGTGCTCGGATCTTAGCCTGGCCCATGGACCGACCTTGCCTCCGACACGTACGAACTGATGTGGGTGTGGACGCTCGGGTTGCTGTAGGACTCAGGTGGGTCATCCGGGGTGAAGGTGACAGCGGACGTCGCCTTACCCTTGCGGGCCAGACCATATGCCATGAAATTGGAGATGGACTAGCCACTATGTGACGCCGACTGTGAGAAAGACAACAAGATGATTAGAAGAAACATGCAGAATGGAGCGTCAGAATACTAAAAATTCACGTACCCATGCTTGCTTGTACGCGCCGAGGTTGTGGCTGCCTTGATGGTGTGTGGGGCCTGTCGCTGCCATACGCCGCTCCCGCCCTGCCTCGTGGTCCTAGATATAACCCTCCATGAACCACCTGTCCACGATCATCACCCAGCAGTCCCGATACGACTCGCACCACCATGGAATCATCTACATGTCATAAAGAATTTGAGATGTAAGAAGACCAAATTAAAGCTACTTAATCTCAAAACGAATCAGTATTATTCTTCTTCATTTACCTCAAGGTACTGTTCTCGGGTCAGCGTCCTCTGTCTTGCCTATGTCTTGGTGATCTTCTCACCAAGGTGCGTGGCGTAGTACTTGACGATGCAAGTGAGGCGCTCCTCGTAGTGCATGTCGGTGATTCATTTCCTGGCACTTTTCACCATCACCTTCTCCGCCCTATCCTCTTGTCCCTCTTCACATCTGAAAAAAGTCTACAGACAGACACAATGTATCAATTCATTATGTCAAAAAAAGTCAAATGAATGCGATGTATTGATCAAAGTTGTGCGAGCGAGACTTACCCAGAACTCTCTCCTCACCCGCTCCTGCTTATCTCCACATGCGCCGGGGGCATCTTTGTAGTGGTCCCACGATTTGGCCGGCTCAGTGTTCCCCTTGTGCGTGACAATGCCGGGGTAAAAGTGCCTGCACACAAGACCCAGGATGTGGTTGGGGTTGCGTGAGTCACCAGGCGACACAACCAGCCAGTGCCTGCACAAGTCATTAACAAACATTATTAGTTTTTCTGACAATTTTCAACAGGTTATATGAAGTAGCTGTGATAAAATCTAAAGTTACTTACCTATCCCCCTGGGGGCGGATCACTGGGCGTAGGGGAAGAAGCGGAGGCCCAGGGAGTTTCGAGGGACCTCGCAAGTAGATCCTGGCCACAGCAGAGGAGTCCGAACCAGCTGTGCCTCCAGCCTCGCCGCCCTGCTGTGCCTTGTCTCCCTCGTCATCCGTCTGCCGAACCAGCTCCTCCTCGTCCAAGGAGTCCGGGGTACGGCGCTCCTCCTCCGGCACGTCACGCGGCCTGACTAGAGGAGGCCGGCCCCTCCTGCTGCCGCTACCGCTACCGCTGCTCCTGCCTAAGTTCACTCCCCTGCTCAGGTTCGCTGCATACCCATCAGGGAACATTAACGCCTTGATCCATCGTAGTACTTCCCTCCTTTGTTTGGGTTTCAAGATGAAATCGGCCTTAGGCCTTTTCCAATTCTTGTCGTTTGCAGGAGGCCGCATCTCTTGCTGTGGTCTATCGCACAACGTTGCCAGGTCCACTCTAGCTTAGGGTTGTCCTTAGACTTGTCAGTGTCCATGAGTGTTGCCCAAAGTGCCTCGGTAATATTCTTTTCAGTGTGCATTACATCAATGTTATGGGGCAGTAGGAGGTCATCGAAATAGGGGAGCCTCGTCAAGCCGGACTTATGAGTCCACATGTGTTGCTCACCATATCCCACAAAACCACGTTCTTCATTGGGCACGAGAGCATCTATCTGAGCATGAACCTCGGCACCAGTCTTCAAGTGCGGTCTAGGGTCCGTGACTGCGACACCTTTCCTAAAGTTCTTGGTGTCTTGTTGGAATGGATGGTTGGAATCTAGGAATTGACGATGTTGATCGAACGACGAATACTTGCCACCCTCCTTCAACCAAATGAACCTCACAGCTTCCTGGCATATTGGGCATGGGAACTTCCCCTGAACACACTAGGCGCTGAATAACCCATATGCCAGGAAGTCATGCATGGAGTATTGGTACCAGACGTACATTTTGAAGCTTTGCTTTGTAGCTCGGTCGTATGTCCATACCCCTTCATTCCAAGCTTTGATCAATTCATCAATCACAGGCTCCATGAACACACCCATATTCTTCCCCGGGTGTCCAGGAATTATCAACGTCAAGATCACGTTATGTCGTTGAAAGGCGACGCCAGGGGGGAGATTGAGGGGGATAACAAACATGGGCCAACATGTGTAAGGGGCGGCCATCATGCCATAAGGATTGAACCCATCTGTTGCCAGCGCGACACGTACATTACGAGCCTCATCGGATTTTAGACGATGTTTGTCATTAAAGCTGGTCCATGCTTCACCATCAGATGGATGTACCATCTTGTCAGGATTGTACCGTTTGCCATTCTTGTGCCACGTCATCTATTTCGCGGTTTCCTCGGTCATGAATAGCCTTTGAAGCCTCGGCACGAAGGGAAGGTGCCGTAAGACTCGGGCGGGTATCTTAAGCTACCTCTTCTGGCCACCACCATCACCAGACTCTACCTCCAGGAACCTAGAGGCTTTACACTTCGGACAGTACTTTGCCTCCTTGTGTTCTTCCCGAAATAGGACACAACCGTTTGGACAAGCATGTATCTGCTCATACGTCATCTTTAGTGCTTTAAGGAGCTTATGTGCCTCGTACATGGTCTTTGGCAACATGTGGTCCTTTGGAAGCAGGGTGCCAACCACGGCCAACACCTTATCGAAGCCTTCTCGACTCATGTTCAAATTGGACTTCAACCCCATCAAGCGACTAATGGCATCCAGTTGAGAGACCTCAGAATGAGCGTGAAGGGGTTTCACCGCCGAGTCCATCATGTACTTGAACGCATCTACGGCTGCCTACATCTCCGCCTCCTCACGTCCTTCAGCAAACTGTGCTTGGTGAACGTCATCTACCATGTTTGCTACCCCGGCATCAGCATCGAAAGCCTCGACGCGTGGTCTCACCACCTCCTCTCTCATACGATCGGCTTCACCATGGTGGACCCACCGGGTGTAGTTCGGCGTAAACCCATTCTTGTGCAGATGTATACCCATGACTTCCTGGTTTTGCATTCTCCTGTTACCACACTTGCTGCAGGGACACAAAGCCATTTTCGGGTATCTAGCGGCCTTGCCAAATGCACGCTTCAAGAAACGATCGGTCTTGTTCATCCATTCAATGCTAGCATCACCCTGACTTGTCCGGCCCGTGTACATCCACTGACGGTCCTCCATCCTCTAGCATATATAACATCTCCACAGGTGACAATCAATTGCATCTACGCGGTGTCCCTACTCTCTAATAGGTGAGGATAGGTCCTAATCCCACCCGCGGATGCGTAGATGAGGTTAGTTTCCATGCTCCGCTCCTATCCCAGATAGAATTTCGGCAGCACCTCCCCGCTGTTCTCCCGATACACGTCCTGCAAGGGAGAGTGTGTATCCGGAGAACAACAGAGGGTGATGCCAAAACACCGTCTCGGGCCAGAGCGGACCATGGAAACTAACCCATCTACGCATCCGCGGGCTGTCCAAAAAACGTGGACAATTCAAAACAGATACGGTCGCAGATATGCAAAGATCTGCATACCTCCAAAGATATCTCTTTCAGACGGGAGACGCCTAACTGGGCTACACCGATCTACGACGACAGACAAGCGGAAAAAGAGGTGATTTATACCTAGGGTGTCGGTGAAGTCAGGCTAGCGGGGCAGTGGCGAGTCGACGCAGTGGCGAGGCGACGCGGTGCAGGCAGACCCGTGACGCCGACGAAGACGATCGGGGACCTCCGGGTCACCTTCGACAGGTCCTGCTCTGCAAAAGAAGAAACACGACACTATAAGTTTAAAATTTCGGCAGCACCTCCCCTGCACGGGGAGGTTTCCAAAACCTACAAAAAACAACGGCACGAAGGCCGACAATCACAAACGGCACGAAGGCCGATAAGCACAGCGGCACGAAGGCCGACATCACAACGACATGAAGGCCGACAAGCGGAGAAAGGGTGGATATACCTTGCCCACGCTCGTAGGCGGTTCGGTGACGGTAGGGGCGTCAGCGGGACGGGCACACGGAGAAGACGGCCGAGGCACCTCCTCCTCCCCTCCACGTCGGCTTCCTCCCCCTCTCCCCTTCTCCTCCTCTTTCCTCTCCTCCTCCTCCTTCCTTTTTCTTCTCTTTTTTCCTTCTCCTTCTTCTTCCTTTTCCTTCTCTTTCTTTCTCCTCTTTTTTCTTCCTTCTTCTTCCTTCTTCTCCTCCCTTCTTCTTCTTACTGCTGCTTCCTCATCCTTCTTCCAAGTCAGCGGCAAGACCAGGGGAGCACGGGGGCGCGCGGGGCCGGCGCGTGCAGGGGAGGACGGTTGCGCGCGGCGGCGGTGGCAGCACACGAGGACGGCGGTGGCGGGCCGCGCTGACGGCGGCGGGCAGCGCTGACGGCGGCGGGCAGCGCTGACGGCGGCGGCGCGCGCCTGGGAGCCACGCAGCCGGGCGGCGTGGCCGGGCTAGGGGTGCTCGGGGGGCAGGGGATGCAGGGGCGGGGGCGCGCAGTGGCGGGGGCTCGCCGGCGTGGGCGCGCCGGCGCGGAGGAGTGGGGGTGGCGGCGACGCGCGCGTGTGAGAGCTTCGCGTGCGGGCGGCGCTACCGGGCAACGCTTGCGCGGGCAGGCGGGTGGGGGCGGCGTGGGCGAGCGGGCGGGCAGGCGGCGCTGGCGGGCCGGGGATGCGCGGCGGATCGGGGGTGGCGGCGGCGCGCGCGTGTGCAAGCTGCGCAGGCGGGCGGCGCTGCCGGCGGCGGGCGGGGGCTGCGTGGGCGGGCGTACGGCGCTGGCGGGCCGGGGATGCGCGGCGGAGCGGCGGCGGGCGTCGGGACTTGCTCGAAACTTGCTCTGGTTCACATGTGGAGATGTCTGGGTTTTAGGCATCCGACGTCACAACTTGCTCGAAACTTTCTCAATTTTTTACCACGGCCTCCGCATGTGATAACAAGACACCTCGACAAGTTTCGTGATTTTCGGACTTCGTTTGGATTTTATATAATTTAAATACACTTTCCCCGCAAGTACCTCGTCATGTTACGACAACAAGATGCTCGTAATTTCATATGAGTTCCTGGATACGGCCTCAACATACGCTAAACATCATGAATACCATTTTTTGAATGACCAAATTCCATTATTGCATGTACCTGCAGTTCAAATTTGGAATATTCGAAAAAATTCAACGAAACAAAAATAATTAAGGAAATATAGTAAAAAACTCAAAATTGTTCCAAATTTTGAAATGGAGATATAATTACTGTAGCAAGGCCCCACAAAAAAATGGGACCAAAAAAACAAAAAAAAATTGCCGAGTGCCACCCTTGGCACTCGGCAAAGAATTAAAAAAAATAAAAAAAATTCTTTGCCTAGCGCCAAACGGCGGTGCGCTCGGCAAAGGCTGACGGCAGGTGGCCACCGTCACGCCGGCCACCTTTGCCGACGGCCGGAATTTGCCGAGCGCCCAGCACTCGGCAAATTTTTTTTGCCGGCGACCAATCTTTGCCGAGCGTCCAGCACTCGGCAAAGGCAGATTTTTGCCGACGGCCAATCGGCACTCGGCAAAGGCAGATTTGCCAACGGCATTTCTTTGCCGAGTGCCGCTGGGTCTGGCTCTCGGCAAAGACTGTCTTTGCCGAGTGCCCGATGGAATACACTCGGCAAAGTAGTTCTCTCCGGTAGTGAGACTCCTACCATGGGTCTACATTTGCCATCCATAACTTACAGTGTTAGAGGATGACAAGATCTACCTCCGCAGGGACTCGAGCCTCAGCCTCATGCTGTGAGTCAAAGGGTGGAATTAGGTCCAAGAACCGAGTAGGACCTAAGATAGGAGTGAAAGTGATGGATGATGGACCCAAGGAATTTTGTACTCTAATCTTATATAGAGATTCGTTGACATGTTTCCAAAACAAGAGAGGGGCTATTATGGTCCATCGGTCCTATCCAACATGGAGATTCTATATATGATGGGAATACGAGCTAGCCTAACACAATTCACTGAATTGTATAAGAAAGCAAATCAGATGTTCTCTCGTTTTATGTGGACTGATGCTTCTTTTTGAAGAAGGCTGAAGCCGGAACTATTTCCCATTATTTTAAAAAAAAATCGAAATACTCTATGGTACAGACTCACACACGATATATCATACATTAGTTACAAAACAAGAGATAAATACACACGGCCATGCAGCACTAGCAACGTACAACTTTTAACTTGAACTAGATTACTCTCCGAGCGCAAAGGCAGCACCATCGAAGGTGTCAGAGAGGCCGGTGCTGGTCTTGAAGGTGACCTTCTCCGGCATGGCCTCCGGAATATAAACCTCGACGACGCTGAGCCAGGGCATCAGCTCTTTGGTCTTCACGCCGGTGATCTTTCTCAGCTTGCCCTTCTCAGCGATCGCCGTGACCTCAGAGGCATAGGACACCGTTTG
Source organism: Miscanthus floridulus (assembly GCF_019320115.1). Classification (NCBI taxonomy): domain Eukaryota; kingdom Viridiplantae; phylum Streptophyta; class Magnoliopsida; order Poales; family Poaceae; genus Miscanthus; species Miscanthus floridulus. The sequence continues at coordinate 45,095,350 of NC_089598.1, read as the reverse complement.
TTTGATCTTCTTGAACGTGTCACTAAGTCAAATAGTATTTGTAGGGGCGGCTCTACCAGCTTTGTAGGGGCGATTTGCTCAGCCGCCCCTACCAAACGCTTCTACAAATCATATATTTATAGAGACGGTTCCCACACCATTCCTACAAATCGATTTGTAGAGACGGTCGGGGACGGCTGTATATTGAGCCGCCCCTAGAAAAAAGGGGCAAAAAATAGCAATTTTTTTTAATCCGAGAAGGTCCCCACCGGGAGCCACACAACAACTCTATGGTTGCAGCATTTTTTCACGATTTTTACATACTTTGCGTCCGCTGGGATTCGAACCCACAATCTCTCACTCGAGCGCAAACTCCTCTGTACCTCACGATGACTTGTGTCTACGATTCATTTTAGTTCCCCACATATTATACAAAACTGAGCATAAATTGATTGTTTGAGGCCATAAACTAATTCAAATGAAAAAGTTGTCACCTACAAAGTTTTATAACTTTTTAAGATCTACAACTTTCATTTTGGTAGTTTCTCCATCCGAGGTCACTTATAAAATTTGAATTTCAAATTTAAGAAATTCGAACGTAGTTTTTCATGACAAGATTATTTCAAATGAGAAAGTTATCAACTACAAAGTTTCATAACTTTTTAAGATCTACAACTTTCATTTTTACTGTTTGTCCATCCGAGGTCGTTTAAAAAATTAAAATTTTAAAATTTTAGAAATTCAAACATAGTTTTTCTTGACAAGATGATTTTAAATCAAAAAGTTGTCAACTACAAAATTTCATAACTTTTTGAGATCTACAACTTTCATTTTGGTTGTTTCTCAATCCGAGGTTATTTACAAAATTTCAATTTTAGTGCTTAATTTTTAATACTCGGTGTCTATTTGTAGGAGTTGTTCAATATTGAGCCGCCCCTATAAATCTAATTTGTAGGATCGGCTGGGTATAGAGCCGCCCCTATAAATCGGGTCATTTGTAGGGGCGACTGATAACACCGGACGCTCCTACAAATCTATTTGTAAGGGCGGCTCATTTGACAACCATTTGTAGGGGCGGCTCAATATAGAGCCACCCCTACGAAGAAAAAGAGACGTTGCCACAAATCGTTTTTGTAGTAGTATGCGCTCGACCTTCTTCTTCATCTGCACTAGCCAAACCCTGTCTCTCGGTTGTACCCGAACTCTTGGATGTCCTCCATTGGAAGCAGGCCCTTGGGGAGGCTGAGCTCCTCCAGCAGCTCAACAGACTTCTTCCTGCATGCCGCGTCTCCTGCGTTGACCTCTGCACCGGCACGGTGGCTCTCGATATCCTGGGACGCCATGATTTACAAATGGAGCTGTCAGCTGTGTGTAGCGCCTAGAAGAGACTATACGTAGTCGTATACTGTATGTAGCTGGCTGCTCTTGAGAGTGATGAAGTGTTTCTGTGATTGGAGATGGAGCAACAGCAGCACATATATAGGCAGACACAGGCAAGCTTGTACAAACTACAGAGAAGCAGTCCAAGACGACGGACGTGCAGTCTTGTTTGACTTGGTTGGCAAAGGGCGTTGAACTTGACGAGGACCATTTTGGTGTGCTTTCCATCAGGTCTGGCAAACTTGACCGTTTCTCTACGCACCTGAAAAAATCTAGCTCCAATGAATTGGTGCTTGTAAATTAGTTTAAACTCTATGCGAGTAGGCATGTTGGTTCCTCATATTTTTACACCGTTCCATGTCTCCCAATAACTGGTTATTAATATTTTTAACCATGGTAAAATTTCTCTTATTTAAATTGAACCAAGTAGGTCCATATTAATCTTTGGGCTGCCGCATTTTTGTCATCATGTCGCCTTCTGCGGGTTTAACTGGTGAAAGGTACAGGGGCCCAAATCACTAAAAATTCCTAATCAGTGTCGCCCACCTGTTCATCATAATGTTTTTAAATTTCGCTGATTATAAAGGTTGTATTTAAATATCTCCAGTGAACTTGGCGTCAAAAGTAAATTTTGCTATTTTTTCTAGACATTTATTTTAGCCATCCTCTACTCCTCCCCCTCTTCCCTTGTCTTATTGCAAAGCACGAATTTGTTTGCTAACATAAGTAAATTTTTTAAACTTCTCCATGCATCATTTGAGTACTCGTTCTAGGATCCAGCATTACAAAACTATTGCATGGTGCTACTGAGGCTTGGTTACCTTCAAGCAATTTCATGTAATATGTACAAGATGTTGGACCAAATAAAACTAATTTTATGTAACAACCGGGCATATAAAATTTCAGATTTTAATTTATTATTAGACACACTTTCTTTAGAATAAAATTTTTCCGAGAACTAGATAAGATATTAGAACAAACAAAGTATACATTTTTTTCAGAAATTCTTTCAAAACAACAGTACTGACGTACACTTATATAGACAGGCAGGTTCGTCTAAACCTGTTCCCAACAATGAATCTGATAACAAGTTTAAGAGAAACAATACGCTCTTCAACAGGACACAGAAACCCTAAAGGCCAGCGTATAGGAGTACCATCCATTTTTCATGTATTATTAGAAGCACCCATACTTGGCCCCTCATCGATGGCGGCTGCTCTTAATGCTGCAGAAATACACAAATTTTGTAAATATGAATACATTGGGTTGTCAAACCAATAATCTGCACTCGAAGAACAAGTAAAACCAAACACACAGAGCAACAAATTGCTTTAGAAAACAAAGCAGGCAAATGTATACTGACTTGTTATATGCATCTCCTATCATTTAACAACCAGCCAACCACACTTTTTTATTGGAAGAAGACTGACTCATAATTCAGAAAAACATCTCCCATCTCAAAAAAAAAAAAAATTCAGAAAAGCATCTCCGTTTACTTAGCATAATATATCATCCTAAATTCTTATATTGTTATTATACCAAAATTGACAGATCATAGACATTAGCAATGTTCATGTAGGTGGTGTCAATTTAGTCTCCCAGCTCATCCTTCATAACAGGTCCTCCTAGGCGAACAGGTTTCTTGATAGATCTAACCAATTTTACGAATAGAATGATCCATAACAAAAAAGAATTTTTTGCACAACTTTATGTTATATTGCAATAATTTACTCTCAAAAAATGATAATTCTTGTACATACGAGGGCGGCATGGACTCGATGAGGCGCAGGCACGCGAGTTTGTCCGGCGGGAGGCGGAGGAGGATCTCTTCCACGTCCATCAGTTCCGGCGGCCAACGTGGTTTGCGTGGTGACGGTGGCGCGGCCATGCTGTTCGATGGGCGAGCGTTTGGTCAGGGGTTCCGTGGGTGCGAGGGGTTATTAACTTATTATATGGTCCGTCCGATTCAACCAGGTCGTATACTCGTCCAACACGGAGATTCTATATACGATGGGAACACGAGAATTCACTGAATTGTATACGAAATCAAAAAATTAAGAAATACTCCACGGTACAGTACAAACTCACACAAATGATACATCATAAATGTTTGGTTACAAAACAAGAGATAAATACACACGGTCATGCGGCACTAGCAACGTAGTGCTTTTAACTCACTAGATTACTCTCCAAGCGCAAAGGCAGGGGCATCGAAGGTGTCAGACAGGCCGGTGCCGGTCTTGAAGGTGACCTTGTCCGGCGAGGTCTCGGGAACATAGACCTCGACGACGCTGAGCCAGAGCATCAGCTCCTTGGTCTTCACACCGGTGATCTTCCTTAGCTTGCCCTTCTCAGCGAACGCTGTCACCTCGGAGGCATAGGACACCGTCTGCTTAATCTTCTTGAACGTGTGCTCGACCTTCTTCTTCCCCTGAACCAGCCACATGAACCCTGTCTCGCGGTTGTACCCGAACTCCTGGATGTCCTCCATTGGAAGCAGGCCCTTGGGGAGGCCGAGCTCCTCCAGCAGCTCAACAGACTTCTTCCTGCATGCAGCGTCTCCGATGATGACCTCAGCACCGGCACGGTGGCTCTTGATATCCTGGGACGCCATGATTTACAAATTGAGCTGTGAGTAGCGCCAAGAAAGAGACTATAGTCTATATATGTAGCCGTAAACTGTATGTAGCTAGCTGCTCTTGAGAGTGATGAAGTGTTTGTGTGATTAGGGATGGAGCAACAGCACTTATATATAGGCTGGCAGGCAGCTTGTACAGACTAGAGAGAAGCAGTGCAACGAATCGTGCAGTCTTGTTTGACTTCGTTGGCAAACGAATCGTGCAGTCTTGTTTGACTTCGTTTGGCAAAGGGGCGTTGAACTTGACAAGGACGATTTTGGCGTGCTTTCCATCCCGTCCAGCACGCTGAGCTACAAATTAGCTTGACCATTTTTCTACCAATGAATTGGTACATTATGTAAATTAGTTTAAACTCTATACGAGTAGCCAAGATACTGAAAACAGGGTCCAAAACACTAAGGTCCTGTTTGGCACGGCTCCACTTCACCGGTGAAGCTATTTTTTTTTTTTGGCTTCGGCTCCATAAACGGTTCTTCTGGTGGAGCTACAGCCGTTTGGGTACCCCGTTTGGCAAAACAACTTCTTGTCGTGGAATGCCCTTCTTTTTCCAATCCAATCCCTATCTTCTTCCCCTGTCTCCCAGAGACTGAATGCGAGGATCGACGGGACGTGTCCATTCCTTTGACAAATGCGAGTATGCGACTACTCCTACGACCCCGTTCCCCTACGGTCGCGGGGCATGGACGACCTCGCGCGTCGGCGGCCACGCCCCTAGCGGCTCGCTTGCCCCGACCGGGCCCCGATAGCCCACGCGGCCCGGTCGTGCCCCGGCAACTCATTCACCCGGTGGTGCCCCAACGGCCAGCGCACCCCTCCCCTCAGCCGTGCCCCGGCGGCCTGCGCGCCCCATGCCCCAGCCATGCCCCGGCGGTCTGCGCGCCTCAGCCGTGCCCTGGCGGCCGCATGGCCCGGCTGTGCCCCGGCGGCTCGCTCGCCCAGTGGCCCTCTGGTCCCGGCCACGCTTCCCAGTAGCTCGCTCGCCCAGGCAGCCGCGCGCTCGGGCGGTTCGCACGACCTTTTCTTCTCTCAGCGCGCTTCTTTCTGGGCAGGGGTAGAATGGGCTCGGTCCTAGCCGGCGTCCACGTGTACGAGGTGAAGCCGAGTGAAGTCACTATTTTTGGCTCCATCCCTCCTCAACCCTGTGTGAGAGTAGGTTTTTAGGGGCTTCACTAGTGGAGCCATTTTATTTTACTCTGTTTGACAGAAAACGGCTCTAAACGGCTCCTGAAGCCGATGGAGAAGCCGTGTCAAACGAGGCCTAAATGTGGTACCGTTTGGCACGGCTTCACTTTATTAGTCCAGCTCCACGAACAGCTCCCCAGTGGAGCTAGGGCTGTTTTAGCGAACTGTTTGAGAAAATAACACCTTATAGTAGTTAAAATGCTAAAATGTCTAGAATATTCTTACTCCTCTTCAATCCTGACTTATTTCTCCTTTTCCTTCTTACTCTCGAAACCTCCCACGTCTAGTTTCTCCTGGCTTCTACAACCTCGCTCGTCCCTCCAAGTGGCCCGTGTGCCCTACTTCGGCGGCTCACGTGCCCACCCCGATGACCCTCGTGCCCTTTGTGGTGGCTGCGCGCCCCGCCGCTCCTAGACTGTCGTGCCCCATTCACGACCCGGTGGCCGCCGTGCGCCTTGGCCCAACAGGGAGCTGTGTCCATGCCCTTCCTCAAGCACGGTGGGGGAAGTATGACATCAACACTCAATAGGACTCAAAGGCGTGGGTTGGAGCCAGTTGAAGCAACTATTTTTGGCTCATCTCAGCCCAAAACGCTGTGAGGGCAGGATTTGAGGGGCTCTATGGGTGGAGTTGTTTCTCATTTTACCTCGTTTGGTATAAAATGGCTCTAAGAACATCTTCAAGAGTGCCCAATAATCCTTCCCAATCCATGATTTTTGGAAAAAAAATGAAAAAAAAATCATCTCCAACAACTCCAACAACTCACCTCCCAATCGTTTGGCACTTGGGAAAAAACCAGCCCTTAAACGTAAAGATGCGCGGACTCAAGGTTGCTCCCACACCCGTATACTGAGGCTATTCTAAAGGTGGAAGGGCGGGAAAAGAATAAAGAGTAGAAAAAGGCATTCTGATGCAATGTACAAGGGAGAAAAAATATATACAAGTGGTTAGGATAATTTAGATATAGTATAGGATTCCAAATGTAAAATTGTCTTCTATATTTTAGGTTAGGGTGAGCATTCAATTCTCGGTTCAGTTTCAGTTTGGTTCCCTCGGTTATTGATGAAATTCGGTTCCTAGAAAATGGGAACCGATCGGTTCCAAAAAGTTTTAGGAACCAAGCATTTTGGTTCTCGGTTATTTCGGTTCGGTTCTGGTTCTAACCGAAGTTTTTCAGCAAAGGTTAATACAACAAAAAAATATGCAGGTTTTAAAGCAAATTTAGGCAACACTGCCTCTAATTTAGATAATAATAATTGATAAGGGAACCATAGTAATATAGTAACAGAAATACATAGCAATTCAGTATGAGACATTACACAAAAATCAAACATAGTCTTACAAAATACAAGTAAGTGAAGTACAATTCATGAATTCTTTCGGTTAATTCGGTTATACGAGAGTAGGAACTGAAATTTTCCCGGTTATTTTGGTTCCTCAAAATTTGGAACCGAATAAGGAACCGATTTTTTCAGTTTGGTTTCGGTTGTTTCGGTTCAGTTTCTCGGTTTCGGTTAGTTATGCCCATCCTGAATTTTAGGAGTAAACTATTGGAAATTGTTGGAGATGTTCTTATTCATTCCACCCAATACTTTTTGGCGAGTTGGAAAATTCCATGATTTTGGGAAAAAAAATTTTGGGAACTCGAGATGCTCATAGAAAAGCCGTGCTCATTTCCTGTTAAACATGTTTTGCTCCTAGCAGCGGAAAATATGTAGCTAACAACGTTCATTTTATGTTTGTGGAGTAGTATCATATAGCTTGCAAATTATCCTGGCACATATGTACACCAAAATAGTCTCGTTTACAGATTGTTCAGAAGCTAAACATGTGTTGATTCAATATGTCAAGTAGACCATTATAGTATCTTGTTTTATAGACACTTCTGGAAAATAAAATTTCCCTACAAGGAAATACGAGATACCGACAGGGAAATTAGGAAATGAATTTTTCTGTCGGTTTACTGACAGGAAAACACCGACAGAACAAAGGCGACAGAGAAATAGAATTTGGCTGTCGGTTGTTCAAATTTTCTGCCGCTAGAGCCATTTTCTTGTCGGTACGGCGTCGATAGAAAATTTTGAGGATGTCGACAGGATAATTCAGACATATCAGATTTAGATTTCCAGAACTGTCGTAGCAACCCGACAAGGAAATTGGCGGCCATCGTTAGAACAACACATGAACCAACAAGAAAAATATGATATATAAAACAATTTCAGTTTTAATTTAAATCAATCATACAGTAGGTCACAGGTGCATCAATGAGACCATCAGTTAGAAATATTAAATATATGATAATTGGCACAAACCATCAACATTATATACAGAATCTATACATATATTCTCTAAATATTTGGCATCCATACAAGAGCTTCACTATGGGCGCTGGTTTTATGCGTCTGCGGAACAACGCGCACATTTTTGGGCCGGCTGAGAGGTTAGTGTAGCCCAGGCCCAAGTTGGCTGCACGATTGGGTCCCCAGACCTCGTTGAACTGAATTTTTCTATCGGTGAGACTAAGACACACATGGAAATTAGATATTTTCTGTCGGTGGTATAAAAATGACAGAGAAATAGATTTACTCTGTAGGTTTTCTTATTTTTCTGTCGGTGTCTAGAACCTGACAGAAAAAGTCATAATTTTTCTGTCGGTGCAAGTCAAACCGAAAGGGAAATCTTAGTTTCCAGTAGTGAGAGCACTTAAAAGTGGATACAAGTCATATCAAGCTTTCAGCAAAGGCACATTATGTTAATTTTTATTATCAGAACTTTCAGCAGATAGGATCCCTAAATAATTTATAATGGAAGCAAAGGCACATTATGTTAATTTCACCCTTGTTACTCTATGGAAGTAGGAAAAATATATGCAATCAAATTAGTAATTAGTAGAATCTGAAACAAACCTAAAATTTTGGTTTAAAGTTCTTGAGCTCCTTGTTTAGAGATTGTTGGTTGTTATTACATAATAGCATTGAGGCCTTAATGCAATTAGCTAAATGTATAACTCGACAGGCAATTTGATTGATCGCTAGAGCTTGCCTGCCCCTTTGTCCCGTGTACCTACCATTCAGTTTACACACAAAGGAGATCTAAGGTTCAGAACCATTCAAATCACATAAAGGAGGTCATAAGGTTCAGAGAACAATATGGTAGACTACATGTATCCATGCACTCAATCGTTTGGCAAGCAAGAAATAATTGTTTCCAAGTATACTAAAATAAATCAAGCAAGTTATCAGATTAATTCATAGGTTTGGCACTTCAAACACAGTTTTGAATAAATAAACAGTAAGCCTGCTTGGCTGCTGTGTGGACGTGTGGTACAGAGCAAGTACAGGATATTCCTGAGTCCTCTGTAGTAACCTGGAACTATTGAGCAATAACTTTTACTGAACAACAGCTTGCACTTGCCAATGCTGCGTGCCATCAATACTCTCTGTTGCTGGCTTGCTGCGCATCCCTCTGATTCACCGCTTCATATAGCAGTCTGTCGCTTCTCTATTGGCACCTTCAGACACCAGCCACTGAATCTCTGCTTCTTTTTCTCTATTTGCATGGGAAATGCTTATTAAATCACTTCAAATTAGAAAATACAGTTCTGATTCTGTGAAATTTTGCTTGCAATATATGTTAAATTGTGACCTATATTTTAAGGGGGTTCTCTGTTCTCAAGTTATAGTTGTGCTGTTTTAGATAGGTCTTGGCATATCTCTGAGAAATTTTGAAGATTTGTTAGTGGATTTGGTCGGATGAGCCATGGATAGGATTATTTCGGTTGCCATTGCGGTGTTACTGGTATTAGGAAACGGTTTTGGTGTGGTTATCTTTCTGCACTTGGTACAAAAAAATATTCTTAGCCTGAACTGACAGCTAGCTGTAAACACGATGATAACTACTCTAGGGCCTCAGACAACACAAGTGTTCATTTTCATTTTCTTTTTCTGTTAATTGCAGAGAGTTTGGTGGAGGCAATGCATGATTTGAGAGAAGATAAGTGTGGTCACTTTTGGTAGTGAGTGTTGGACATTTCAGGCTTCTATGTAGGCGTGCAAAGATTTGATTTTAGATATGACTTTTCTATATATTTTTTTATGGAGAGACTTATTCGTGACATGTTTCACATTTATGTGACGCTAACATTGATCTGTATTGACTTTGTTATATTATTTATTTACTTCTTCTGAATTTTCTTGATTTTTCCTGATTGTTTGAAATATTTTTTGAACTATCAAAATAGCATAAGGCCTTGATTGGATTTTTTTAAATTTTAACACTTTTTGTAAACTAATTTTAAATCTAACCCTATTTTTTTTTTAAACTAACACTTTTGGCCGTGCCTATTGCCATGGCGCGACGAAAAGCATATGCCGCGCCATGCATGGTGGCGCGGCGGGTGGCTGACGTGGCGACGACCGGAAAGGCTGACCGGTGACGTGGCAGGGCCTGCCGCGCCACCGATCTTCGCGCGGCAGTGCCGCGCCCTGATCCGTGGCGCGGCAGAACCGAATAAAAGCCCCGCGGCCAGTCCCGCCTGCCCGAGCAGCAAGCTCGCATGGCCGTCGCGCCCGCCCGCTCTAGCCCGCCGCCGAGCACGCCGGCCGCCGCGCCACGAACGCCAGCACGCCACGGCCGCCAGCCGCCCGGTGTGGCCGCCGCACCCTCACGCCGGCGCGCCACCCCCTCCGGCCACGCACGGCGGCTGCCCGCCGAGGCCAGCGCCCGCGCCTCCCGGCCCGGTCTAGCGCGCCACCGCCGCGAGGACGAGCGCCGCTGCCGCGAGGTACTCCGCTAGTGTATTTGTTGATTGAATCGACATTGTTAGTATAGTAAGTTAGTAAAATAAATAAAGTTAGTATAATTAGTAAAGTATAGTTAGTATAGTTAGTAAAGTTGGTTAGTTTAGTTAGTATAGGTAATATAGTAAGTTAGTATAGATAGTAAAGTTAGGTAGTTTAGTTAGTATAGTTAGTGAGTCTAGTTATACATTGGATTTAGTCTAATTAGTTGTTGTAGTTAGCCTTGTATAGATGTTCATATTAGATTAGTTAGTATAGTTATAGTTAGAATAGGTATTAATATTACTTTGGACATTACGTACGATGATTTCGACAACTTTTTTTAAGTTTCTTGAAATGCTTTTGCATATGGATTGTTGTGTTAGAGTTTTATACGGAGGAAGTGTTAGGAGAGAAGATGGTATGTTTGAGTATATGTAAGAAGAATTGGAATGGTTTGATGAACCTCCTAGCTTCAATAACCTTTGTGTCTGTTTGAATGCAAAGTTTGGCGGTGATTTCACACTGAAGGAGAGGTTTGATACTAGGAAGACTAGGGCACGCTATGTCCTCATGCCCTTGCGCGACTCTGCTCACTGGTCCCGCTACACTAAGGTGCTTCAAGGTTCCAATGTGCCTATAGCTGAGGTGGTGGTGGAGAATAGGTACAGGATGCAGGGTGTTCAGGACGGCCCATCCATTGATGGTTTTGGAGGCAATGAACAAGAATTAGGGATCGAAGGGGAAGCAACTCAGGATACCATGGATTTGGATGGTCAGTTGACGCAGGAGCAGTTTCATTCAACTGCAGTAGGCTGTATAAGCAATGACTTCGATGTGAATAAGTTCGAACGGGAAGAGGAGGAGCAGGAGGAGGACAGGATCGGTGATGTAGTTACCAGTGATTTAGATGATTTTGATGATGACCAAGGAGGTACAGATGCTATGCCAACACCGGTTGATGCCATGCCTGTACCGGTTCATACTATGCCATTACCAGTACCAACTGAGGTTTTGCATGGTATCTAGGCTCAGGGTAGACTAGTCACAAATTTGACAGCAGATGATACCCCCTATGATTCATGGGCCAGAATTAGTGAAGCGCAGCAGTATATTCCACCACCACCTTACACAGCGACTGAGCTTGAGCAACTAAGGTTGATGAACATACCTTTCAGGTGTGTTCCGAACTATAGGGATGTCATCATGACGGATATGGCAGTTTGTGACACCGGTCTCTAGATGTGTAGGAAATCATTGTATCACCATGAGAAAGAAACCCTTAGGAAGGGAATGATATTCAATACAATGTTAGAGATGAAGCTCTTCCTTCAAGACTATGTTGTGTACCACCATAGGCCGTACACCGTCACTCATTCAGACTAGGAGTTGAGGTACCACGTGATATGCAAAAATGGTTGTATGTGGAGGTTAAATGCACGAAAGAGATAGAGTGATGGCAAGTGGAGGATAAGTAAAGTTGTCAAACCCCACACTTGCCTATCAAATAGGGGGAAGGAAAATCATCAGCAGCTCACTGCACGTTACCTTGTGTGTCGTATATTGGGGCTCGTTGATGACAATAATGACATTTCGGTGTCTTCTTTACAACAGTCCATATCTGGATTCGTTAAGTACGATGTGAAGTACGGAAAGGCTTGGCGTGCTAAGCAAATTGCCCTAGCGATTCAATGGGGTAGTTGGGAGGAAGCGTACAATATGGTGCCTCGCATCTTATGTGCAATGCATTACTACAGCCCTGGCTTGAAATGGTTTGTTGACACTGGAGGGATGTGTTTTTGGGACCCGTTGAGGCATGTCCTCTATCGTGTGTTCTGATCGTTCGCGCAAACGGAACATGCATTCCAGTTTTGTCGGCCAGTCATACTTATTGATGGCACTTTCCTGATAGGAAAGTACAGATGCACCTTGATGATGGTTGCTGCTGTTGATCCTAAGGACCAGATAGTACCTATGGCTTTTGCTTTGGCAGAGGGAGAGAACAATGAATCGTGGTCATGGTTCATGCGGCTTCTATGTGTACAAGTGCTTGGCCCATCTCGCACTATATGTTTGATCTCGGACCATCACCAGGGCTTCTTAATGCTATAGATGGGTTCCTGCCTCTAGTGCATAGATGGTGCATGAGACACTTTGTCGCTAATATCTAGTGGTGTCAGCGGAAGCAGGAGGTATGTGACAAGGTAAAGGCTCTATGTTGTGTACGTACAGAGCACCAGTTCAAGGAGACAAAGAGAGAACTAGACAAGATGGTAAATAAAGTGGGAAAGGCCTGGTTAAAGGCGTAGATGGAACAGAAGGCTCAGTGGGCGTTAGCATATGACGAGGGGGGTTTCAGGTATGGCATCATGACCACTAACTCCTCGGAGTCCTTCAACCGTGTATTCATCAGAGTTTGATCATTGTCTGTGTCTAGAATTGTTGAGTTCTCCTTTCATAAGTGCAACGAATATTTTGTGAAGAGGTGGGAACTTGCACAGAGGAATATAGTTGAGCAGGGGTGTTTTGGAAAGGCCAGAGCTGAACATTTGAAGGAGGCCAAGGAATTGGCCAAGCAGCACACCGTCGAGCCATATGGACCCCGCCGCCATATCTTTAGTGTACGAGGCAAGGGTGGCACAAGTTTGGGCGGTGAATGTTATGGTGGACGAAACTACCGAGTTGATCTTGAAAAGGTAGAGTGCAGTTGCAACGTCCCTCATATCATGCATGCCCCTTGCTCTCATATGATCACGGCCTGCAGGGTTCGTGGGTACAACTATGAGGATCTACCATATATGTCACTCTTGTATCTCCGTTCGAACACCGTTAGTATTTGGGAGATGAGCTTCGAGCCATGCCTTGACCCGACATAGTGGCCACCTTATAATGGTTATGACTACGTGCCCCATCCAGTTCTAATGAAGGTAGGGAAGGGTAGGAGGAAGAAGAAGTGACTCAAGGGAGACATGGACGCTATGAGAGGGTACGGCGAAGACATGTACGGTGGGGGAGACTTCAACGAGATCCATGGCAGGAATCTTTGCTCCGTTTGCAAAGAATCTGGTCACAAGGCTAGCGGGCATAGAAGACGAGGGTAGCAGGTGCTTTCATATTGTGTTCGTATTGCATAACAAGTAGATCAAATTTTGTAATGCTACATAATGTTAATTTGAATATTATTAATTTGAATACTCTAACCCTTTGTTTATCAAATTGTAATAGGATGGCCCCTCCCACGCCACACCAGATGTACCCCCTTCTTGAGGTGGAGCACGATGACCCCCTTCTTCCACTGGACGACGAGGTTTCCAAGAGGCGTTCGAGGGATCCTTACATTCCTGGGACTTAGTTTGTTACGTCGAACTTATGTCGAACGAATATTGTCGTCCAAAACTTGCAGACTCATGAACCAATGAAAATGTTATGTGTCGACTTGTCGTCCATTTATTAGCTTCATATTCATTTCCACTTGCACACAGTCGCAGTAGTACTTGTAGTTGTTTACAGCACCGACAACAGCTCAATTGAGGCTGGTCAGTTTCTGTCCATGTCACTGCCGCGCCGTGGACTATGGCACGACAGAACCTGGGCTATGGCGCGGCAGAACCAATGGGCTATGGCACTGTATTCGAGATAATTTCACTCGATTATGTTTGTTTTAGAAATTCTCAATGCATGATACAAACAGATGGGATCACTTAAGATCGACCATGGGTAATCCGAGTACATGATACATGGGTACAATACATTAATAGTTCAAATGGAATATAAGACAACACAATGGAATTTCTAGTACATAGTTAAATTGATCATTAATAAAGCATGAAACTAATAGATGGTGTAATAAAAACCCTCAGTCAGAAACATACTGAGTAAGCAACTCATCGTTCGAGTACCAATCCTCAACCACAACCCTGTTGTCGTGGCTAGGCTCACCTACATTGCCCTGATCTGCCTTTCGACTATAGTAAGCAGCCTCCTCTTCATCTGCGGCCTAAGACAAGAATGCGTTCTCTTCCTCCTCGTTCATGTGGCTAGGCTCACCTGCATTGCTCTAACCTCTGTGTCGCCTGTCGCAAGCGGCCTCTGCTTCATTTGTGGCCTCTGCGGCCTGAGTGAAGAATGCATCGTCATCCTCCTCCGCCTGCAAGCCCACCTCTGCTAGAGCGAGGAGCTCGCTCAGTCTGCTAGTGTCATCCTCAGCCTCGTCCGCCTGCAAGCTTGCCTCTACTAGAGCGATGAGCTCGTTGAGTCTAGCAGTGTTGTCCTCATCCTCGTCACCCACATCAGACAACTCAATCGGTGATTCAACGGTGCGACCAGCTTGCTTTCTGTGCTCATCTAACTTCTTTTTCTCATACCTTGCACGAGCCACCTCTGCAGCATGTTCCTCGCTGCATCCAATCCCTTCATGTATAAAATGCAATCAGTTAGCAACACGATTATATTACATTTAAAATCAGGCAACAAAAAAAGGCTTTCAAGCACTCACTGGCACATAATGCAACAACATGCTCGTTCAAGACCTGCATCTATACTCTTGTCTCCTCCCTTGCCTCCTTACTTGCCCTCTCCTCCTCTAACGTCATTCGTCTCTCCAATCCCCATTTGTCAAGCCCAACATCGATCGGGTTACAAATACCGCGTTGTCTAGCAAACTCACTATAACAAACCAAAAATCCACACACCAAAAATCACAACTACAAATTTTTTGTTGTAACCCCATGCAATGTTGATGAGTGTCATGTATAGAAACCCAACCTAAGAGATGCATTAGGTCTAACTCCAACCTAAGTCAACACATAAGCATGGCATAACTCTTGGCATAAACATGTGAATAAGTTCCCTAAATAAATGAACCTTGCATGCATATTAATACCACTTGTGAGTTGGATTCCTCTTTTGCCTTATGTTATGATAATTAAAAATCACCAAACAACTATTAAGCTTGCTAATTAATCCTTTGATGAGCAAATGCCTTGAGCAAACAAACAGAGAACAAAAGAAAAGGAAAAAGAGAGATGAAGAGAGAGGGCCTCGCAGCCAGCAGCTCGGCCCAAGCTAGCCAGCCTAGCCGAGCCTCGCCTGCCCTTCCACGCGCGCAGCCGCTGACAAGCCGACCCCGCTCGTCAGCCATCACGCGCCGCGCGCAGCCACATCGCGCCAAGTGCCTGATGACCTGACCCCACTTGTCAGCATAGTAGCATCTTCTTCCCCTCGCCCACGCATCCTCCCCGCGCGACCGGAAGCCGACTAGTGTGGTAGGCATGGGCCCAGGGTCACGCAAATCGCATGACCTTGTTCCCCTTGCGCCGCGCCTACGCTACCGCACGCGGGCCGTTGGATGCGTTGCACGTATCACCACCGCCCGATCGCCGTCCGCCATTGGAGCCCTTGGAGCTCGGCTATAAAAGCCAACGTCCGTGAGCCCTAACCCTTAGCCCGTTCGCCGCCGCCATTGGTGGCACAACACCACATAGCGTCAAGCTGAGAGAGAGAGGGAGAAGGGAGAAGCAAGGAGGAGAAGGAAGCCACTGCGGGGAGGACCTCGCCGGAGCTAGGAGCGCCGCCCCGATCAGCTACAGCGACGTAGCTGCTCCGCACAGCACTCACCACGGCCTCACCTCGCCACTACACCACCATCCTACCACCACGAACCCTATGATGAGCCATCTTGCTGAGACCACCTCCCTAGCCAAAAGGAACATGCACCGCCATGATCGAAACCTTGCTGAAGCTTCGAGCTCCAGCCTAGCCCAACTGGTTAGCTAGGGAGACCGCCATGGCCACGCTTGCCGAGACCTAGGATGTGCTGTGCGCGCTGCCATCAGCCAAAAGGAGGACCCCAGCCATGACGTTGTACATCAGAGCAGGAGCGCACATGCACGGACACGCTCACCATGGCCGAGAGCACAACCATGGCGAGACCACCACGTCTTCTACGTCGCGGTAAAGGCGATGTTGACACCTCGATTGGTTCCACCATGGCGAGAGACACACTATGCTCACCTTAGCCAAGGAAGGAGCCCACCAGAGCCCTGCGTTGCCGCACCGCACCTCGTCGGAGCATCACCGCCTCTGTTTTTCCCCCACCACCATGGTCGGAACCACTGGGAGCACCAGGAGCTCCTCCAACACGCCCACCATGGCCGTAGAAGCACTGTGGAGCTCACACGCTCCTCCAACTAGGCTCTCGCTACCACTGCAGCCCTAACCAGGCACGCCGACGAACCCACGCCGCCATTCACCGTGGCCAGAGCCCTAGGAAGCCCTAGCCGCCACCTTGACCCCACCACCGCACTCACCAAGGCTTGGCGATGCCTTTGCCTACCTTAATCGTGCACCAGTACCACCTGAAAGGCTCGCCAGTGACCTCACCGCCGGCGGGAGCCCCATCGGGGAAGAGCAGGGGAATTTCCCCTCGACGATCGCGCCGACCACGACCGCACCGACCACGACCGCACCGACCATGATCGCGCCGACCATGATCGCGTCGACCACATCCCGAGCAGCTCCGCCGAGCAGCTCCGACCATGACCTCGCCGACCACGTCCCGAGTGGCTCTGCCGAGCAGCGCCGACCACGACCACATCGTGCACGTGAACCAAACCCTAGGAAGGAGTTAGTGGACCAAGTCCTTCATAGACCGGCCCTGCGGTCTATGGACCAACACAGGCGGGTTCACCATGAACCGCGCCTCACCTGCACCCGTGGATCACGGCCCGTTAGTGGCCTAGTAAGACGACGTGGCCGCACCAGCGCGCGCCACGTGGCGGGCCAAAGGCCAGGCCGTATACAGGCCCAACCGGCCCAGTATGGGTCCGGACTGTATTGACCAATGACCGGTCAACGTTGGCTTTGACCGAACCCACATGTCAGCGACCCAAGAGCCCTGGCCCCACTTATCGGAATTGATGACGTTGATGATGTCATGCTGATGTCGCGATGATGTCAGCGGGAACCACCTGTCAGCCACAGTTTTAGCTCTGATGACGTCATGCTGACGTTAGCATGCCACATGGACCAGTCACAGCGTGACACATGTCAGCCCAGGAGTAATTCAGCCTTTTTCTATTTTCAGAGATGAATTAAACTTTGGAAATTCATAACTAATTCATACGACCTCGGAAAAATACAAAACCAGGACCAAAATTCATTTAAAATCGAGCTTTACGCAATGAACCCATGTTTGAGTGCATTTGGCTCTTTTGAATTATCATTGCTTCTTTGTGCTATTCTATAGACGTCGCTAACGCGACTAAAATGCGAACGTTGCAGACTCGGAGGAGAACCAGACGGACGAGGATCGTGAGGAGAATGGAGACGACTACACTGAAGGTGCCACATCCCACCCAATCTCGTAGCACCTATTACGCATGGCTAATATAGAACTACTATTGCTTTACTTTACTGCTATAATCAGACTATGATAGGACTTGCATGGAAGTATGCTTACTTGATGGCCTTTACCTTGACGCAACCTTACCCCTGCATAACCTGCTATTAGGCTAGACACACGCTTGCTGCTATATTTCATTGCTCATACTTCTACTATGCTTATACTACATTGACGCGTGGTGGAAACTGGTGTTATCTGGACTATGGGGAGAGTGCTGCATGTGTGACTTGGGTGTGTGGAGGGTGAGGGTTGTGTCGACCAAGTTGGAGTATACGATGAGCCTAGGGCAAGTCATGCCATGGGGTGCTACATGGGCACCCCTAGAAAAGAATACCTGTGGTGGGTAAATGGTATATGAGGTGGACCTGGGTGTGAACCTATGATGGGAGGAGCCCGGGGTGGAGGTGCTGTGGTGGCACGATGAATGGAAACCCTGATGAAGACATTCTAGCTTGGTCATCCCTAAGGACTTACTAGTACTCAGATTCACCAGGAAGCCTTACATACCACTCGCCCTATATGGTGCGGGACGGCCGGACTACTTGGTAGGATATTGCCACTACTGCTAGGTTGATAGCGGACAGTGTAAGGATGTACAGGGCGCGGAGGATTTCCCCCACACCCTTCCGAGACTTCATGGAGACCTTGTGGACCCGGCTCATGACTCATAGTTTCAGCCACCCCACACTAGACTTGGGGTGAACCAGGGCTGAATGGTAGAGTGGCATTATCCTAGGCTAGCAAGCGGCCGGAATTAGCCTAGTTGACGATGGCCAGCGAGGAAGGCGGATCTTGTGGTTATGTAAAACCTCTGCAGAGTGTATGGTTGATCGATCGATACATGTGCTGACTTGTCAGCTATGGACCTTTCCTGGGTTTCGCTTAAACTAGATAGAGAGATGAGTCCTTCTCTTCTTCCCCCGTGAGAGAGTGTCGGCCGTAGCCAGGGGCTATGGGCCTTGAGACAGTGCCGAGAGGGAGTTGTCCTGTCGACTGAGCGATGGTATGGTAATGGTATGGAGATGGTGGTATATCGATCCCAGGATCAAAACCTGGCTTGGAAAAGGGAATGGGGTGGAATGTGTGTGGGAATGGTGTTAAAACTTGACTATACTTATATATATACTGGATATGCTAAATGCATAGGAAACCCCAGCCTTATAGGTTCCTTTTGACTATATTCAACTTGCATCCAATTTCCACAAAGCAATGCTCATAGGGTTGGGAGTGGCCAGTACAAATCGTACTGATAAATTTTGGCATACAGGTTCTGCTGAGTAGTATAGCTCTGAGGAGTTTGACGGTTGAGGGGTTTGTGCCTACGCTCGAGTTTGGCGATCTTATCTTCAAGCTGTTCTGAATGAATGCTACTTTTGATTCCGCCAATGCGGTGATGTAATAATTCATGTAATTCCGCACTATTTATACTCTGATATTATCGTTGTATGGATATGATATTCGACTGGAATTTGGGTAATATGATCTACAACGGTCTTATTACACTTCGACGCTGTGGATTTCCCTTCGTGGAAATCGGGGTCGTTTCAGTTGGTATCAGAGCCATACTTGACCATACAACGAAACCCTTAGAAACGGACGATAGAATAGGACGTGAACAGCCCTTCTTTCGGTTATATACCGACCCTGCATTTACTTTTATGCAAGGCTTATCTATTATTGACCTGCTAACACCCATTCCTTAAAACATGCAGATGGCAACGAACGTCGACTGGCCGCCTCTAGGACCGCTACCCCTAGACCACGCCAAGCTTACCTTTGACCTACGTGAGCTCGAGGGTTTTGCACAGACCCTCTGCCGAGTTCTCGTCACGTTAGGTGTCCCCGACGAGCTTGTCAAGGTCACCTACACCAGGAAGCCAGCTCAGGAAGGAGGAGTTGAAGGACCGATTGTCACCACAGTCGAGTTCCCAGCTAGCACTACCTTACCTTCTGTCCTAGCTTCCACCGAGTTGACTATAGAGGACACAGTCGAGGAGGGACTGCGAGCTATCTCACACAAGGCACTTTGCAGAGTGATGAGGGACCACTACGAGCACCTAAAGACGACAGAGTTCCGTCTACTTCCCTAGGCCCTCGACCTCAGCCTTACCCCTAGTGAGCATAGTTTCGCAGCCGGCAGAGTTATCCTTGCCGAGGAGGACAGATGCCTTCGTGTCTCAGCTATCCACCTACTGGAGCAGGACAGGTACGTGACCCAGCTGGAGCTGAGGAGACGTCAGGACCAGGCCCTTCAGTGGGAGTACCAGGAGCGAGACTCGTAGAGAGCACAGGAGCGAGCTAGTCTACTAGAGACAGTTGCCAAGCTACAGGACAAGCTCAACCGTCGTGAAGAAGTCCATAGAACCGAGGTCACGGACTTACAGGACAAAGCCGCTGACCTAGGCAACAGAAACTGCTACCTCGATAGCAAGGTCCTGGAGTTGTAGAGAGAGTTGGACGACAGGAAGGCCGAGTTCAACCGCAGAGGAGACAGAGAGAGATCCAAGGGGATTGATATGCTGAAGATCTAATCTCAGAACAAGACCATGACTCAAGAGCTAGAGGAGTTCAGGAAGAAGGCAGTTCGCAACCAGGGTCACCTGATCGAGGCACTCAGGCAGACCGAGTACCTATAGGACAAGTGTGAGAGGACATGGCAGGCTTGGCAGAAGTCTGACAAGAAGTGCCTCAGGGAGATGAAGGGAATGTGGGATCAGCTACCCAAGGAGATTCGCAGCAAGACGAAGCCTAGGATAGAGGAGTTTGAGTTAGCACTGACTCGCCTCAACCTAGATGCTTGCCCTACCCTACCTAGAGCCAAGCTTACTGAGGAGCTCACCGAGGCCTTGAAGTACGTGTCCCGACTTCATAAGTCAGACGAGGAGATCGAGATCGAGAACAGTCATATCCCAGCTGCGGTGTACGAGTTAGACTAGATGACCCTGCGTGGTCATGAGTCATGTCAGTGGCTTCCATAAGTTGTACCCCATGATGTACCCCTTATGAGATGTATTATGAGACATTATGTGTAGTACGATTCTCGCACGTCTTCAAGTGTAGCTACTGGAGATGATGCTATGTAATAAAACCCATGTAATGAATGTTTTGGATCTTATTGCATTTTATGGATCTTATTGCTTCCTTGTAATGAGTGTTGGATAGTATAAATGATTTTCTTTAAATCGTCAAAAGCATGTAATCATACTAAATTATAAGCACTTATGGCACGAACACTAAAATTCCTATGATCTATGTTGCAGATGCCGAACCGCTGATCTGATCGCCTAATGAACCGTGGACGTGCGCCCACCCCTGAACTAGTTGAACCAAATGGGGGGCGTGGTAGCAACAACCGTGGCCGTGGCCGTGGCCATGGATGTGGGGGGATACCCTTCAACCTGGAGAATACCCCACCACCTGAGGAGAACATTCCGCCACCACCACCACCGAACCTAGCAGAAGTGATGGCTCAACAGACCCAACTTCTTGCAGCCCTTGTGAATGGAGCAAACCATCGCTAGGGAGGTCAGCAGAATGACTTCCAAAGGAAGCTGGAAGGATTTCTGAAGCTAAGGCCACCTACCTATGATGGCACCGACCCTGACCCGCTTGTGGCCGATGACTGGCTCAAGGAGATGGAGAAGAAGCTTGATCTCACTACTTTCACCGACGATGAGTGTGTTGGAGCTGCCACACACCAGCTCATAGGTGCAGCACGTGCCTGGTGGGATAGTTTTAGTGATTCCCATGAGGACCCTGCCAACATCTCGTGGGATGAGTTCGCCAAAGCATTCACTGAGTATCACATTCCCAAGGGTGTCATGGAGGCCAAAGCTGAGGAGTTCCGCAACATCAAGATGGGAAAGGACAGGGTGACTGAGTACACTACTCGTTTCACCAATCTTCTGCGCTATGCACCTTCCTATGTTGTGAACTCTGAGAAGGAGAAGCTGTACTATTACCACAAGGGACTTAACCCGCACATCAAGCTGAAGTTTGGCGATATTGAGAGTAACATGTTGCGTGCTCTGGTGGATCGCTGCATCCAGATTGAGAAGGACCATGCTGAAGCTGAAGAAGAGTACAGGGAGAGGAAGCATAAGCCTGAGGAGTCCTTCCGTGGACGTGAACGCAAGAGGTTCCACGGAGATGCACCATCTAGGGAACGCTCTCGCCACAACAGTGATGACAACCCTGGATCGAGTAGGGGTAGTGGAGGCTACACCGCCAAATACTCCCGCCCTGCTCAGGATCGTTACACCCGGGACCGTTATGCTCAGGACCGCAACACTCAGGACCGTTTCAACTGTCCCCGCTCAGCGAATGAACGCCCAGCATAGAACCGCTCCGCACCAAGCACTGGAAACTGGAAGGCACCCACACCAACCCCTACAGGCGGTACGCCTTTCACCTGTTTCGCTTGTGGCCAACCAGGTCACAAAGCCGCTGAGTGCCCATAGAACTCAGCTACTCAGAAGTCTCAGATCAAGGGATCTGCTACCCGTGGACATCTCAACCATCTAGATGCCGAGGAAGCACAGGCTGCCCCTGACGTGGTGTACGGTATGTTTTTAGTTAATGGCAATACTACATCAGTTCTATTTGACTCTGGAGCAACTTGTTCTTACATATCATCCAAGTTTGCAGGAGAACATGACCTGCCTGTAACCCCACGTGAACAATCTATCATCACCAGCCCACCTTTAGGAGACCTAAAGAGCACCCACATCTGTAAGGGAGTGAGTCTTACCATTGAGGGCCTTATCTTTAAAGCCGACCTAACCCTATTACCTTCCACAAACCTAGATGTCATTTTAGGCATGGATTGGCTAACCCTTCACCGAGGTATCATATCATGTTCACCTAGATATGTCCAAGTGACCCACCCATCAGGCCAAGTCATTAGATGTGAACCCTAGTCCAGAAAGTCCGCCTCTATCCTATGTGCCCTTAAGGTCAGATCAGAATCACAGAAAGAGGAGAAGACAGTTCATGATGTGCCTGTGGTCAAAGACTATCCCGATGTATTCCCTGAAGAATTACCGGGTATGCCACCAGACCGTGATATAGAGTTCATCATTGATCTTTTGCCGGGAACAGGACCCATTGCCAAGAGACCGTATCGCATGTCAGTTGATGAACTAGCCGAACTCAAGAAACAGCTTGATGAGCTCATCTTGAAGGGATATATCAGACCCAGTGCTTCACCCTGGGGATCCCCTATTCTATTTGTGAAGAAGAAGGATGGCTCAATGAGAATGTGCATTGATTACCGGAACTTGAACGCAGTCACCATCAAGAACAAGTACCCCCTACTAAGGATTGATGATCTGCTTGATCAGCTTCGAGGTGCCAAGTATTTCTCTAAGATTGATCTCAGATCTGGCTATCACCAGATGAAGATTCGAGAGAGTGACATCCCGAAGACAGCTTTTGTGACTAGATATGGGCAGTTTGAGTTCACTCTGGTATCTTTTGGACTCACGAATGCTCCCGCATACTTTATGAACATGATGAATAAGGTTTTCATGGATGAACTGGATAAGTTAGTGGTAGTATTCATTGATGACATCCTCGTTTATTCATCCACCGCTGAAGAACACGAACATCATCTGAGAACGGTGCTTGAGAAACTAGCCCAACATCAGCTCTACGCAAAGTTCAGCAAATGCGAATTTTGGCTACAGAAAGTTGCCTTCTTAGGCCATGTACTATCAGCTGAAGGTGTCACAGTTGACCCAGCCAAGATTGAAGCCGTGAAAGAGTGGGATCAACCCCGTAATGTGACAGAAGTCAGAAGTTTCTTTGGATTGGCCGGATATTATCGCCGATTCATTAAGAACTTCTCCAAGATAGCCCGTCCAATGACCAACCTTCTGAAGAAGACTAAGGAGTTTGAATGGATGCCCAAGTGCGAGCAAAGCTTTCAGGAATTGAAACAGAAGCTTACCACAACTCCGGTGCTAGCATTGCCTAATATCAGTAAAGATTTCATGGTCTATTGTGATGCATCCCGTCAAGGACTTGGTTGTGTACTGATGCAAGATGGAAGAGTGATAGCATATGCGTCTCGATAGCTGAAAGAACACGAGAACCGTTACCCAACCCATGATCTTGAGTTGGCAGCAGTTGTGCATGCCTTGAAGATCTAGAGACACTACTTGATAGGCAACAAGTATGATATCTATACGGATCACAAGAGCTTGAAGTACTTTTTCACTCATGAAGATCTAAATATGAGGCAACGCCGATGGCTAGAGTTGATCAAAGATTATGACCTGGAAAAGCTAATGTAGTCGTAGATGCTCTCAGTCGCAAGAGTTACTATCACACTTTGATCACTGAATCCGTACCACCTGAGCTCAAGGAAGAGATTGATGATTTCCAACTAGAGATACTACCGTATGGCTTGTTGAATGAGCTCCGCATACAGTATGATCTCACAGATCATATCCGTCAAGCTCAGAAAAGTTGTGAAGAGATCGAATATCTCCGTGGTCTGATGAAACTAGGCTACAAGACCAACCACCAGGAAGATGAACAAGGGACCATCTGGTTCAAGAACAGAATCTATGTTCCATCTAACCTAGTACTACGAGAGGAAATTCTGTCAGAAGCCCACGATTCCAAGTACTGTATTCACCCTAGAGGTTCAAAGATGTATCAAGACTTGAAGAAACACTTCTGGTGGAAAGGCATGAAGACAGACATTGCAGGACATGTGGCACGATGTGACACCTGCAATAGAGTCAAGGCTGAACATCAAAGGCCTGCAGGATTGCTAAAGCCTCTGGATGTTCCTAAGTGGAAATGGGAGAGCATATCCATGGATTTCATAGTTGGATTGCCCCGTTCGCAGAAAGGCAATGATTCCATCTGGGTGATTGTTGATCGTTTGACCAAGATTGCTCACTTTGTACCAGTTAAGACCAAGACCAATGCCGAAAAATTAGCAGATCTATATGTTGAGCACATCCTCAGACTGCATGGAGCTCCTTCTAGTATTGTATCTGATCGTGGTCCTCAGTTTGTGTCCCGATTCTGAGAAGCCCTACACAAGTCCATTGGAACTAAACTTGATTTCAGTACCGCTTATCACCCACAGACAGATGGATAGACAGAACGAGTAAATCAGATCTTAGAAGATATGCTTCGCGCCAGTGTACTGAATTATGGCTCTGATTAGGAGAAATGCCTACCTTATGCTGAGTTCTCTTACAACAACAGCTACCAAGCCAGTATCAAGATGTTGCCATTTGAAGCTCTGTATGGCAGACTTTGTAAGACACCTTTGATGTGGTCCCAACCGGGAGAAAGATCGTTCTTTGACTCTGCTAAGATTCAAGATGCCGAAGAAGGAGTTGCTCAAGTGAAGGAGAATTTAAGAATTGCCCAGAGTCGATACAAGAGCTATGCTGACAAAAGAAGAAGAGAACTTGAGTTCAATGTGGGAGACTTCGTCTATCTCAAGGTATCCCCGCTACGTGGAACTGTCAGATTCCATGTGAAAGGAAAGCTTGCCCCTAGATTTGTTGGCCCATACAAGATTTGCAAAAGGATTGGAAAGCTCGCCTACAAACTTGAGCTACCCGAGGAATTGATGGGTGTACATCCCGTATTCCATGTCTCACAGCTACGCAAGTGTTTGAGAGTGCCCTATGAAGTAATCCCGACTGGTACACTTGACATTCAAGATACACTTGAGTATAAAGAACATCCTATTAGTATTCTAGGCAGAGATACCAAAGAGACCCGAAGCAAGACTATTCCTATGTGCAAGATCCAATGGAGCAACCACACGGAGAGAGAGGCAACATGGGAGAAAGAGTCTGACCTCCGGCTACAATACCCTTACCTCTTCGAAGAGTACGTTACGCTTTAATCTCGGGGACGAGATTCTTTTAAGGGGGTAGGACTGTAACAACCCAAAAATCCACACACCAAAAATCACAACTACAAAATTTTTGTTGTAACCCCATGCAATGTTGATGAGTGTCATGTATAGAAACCCAACCTAAGAGATGCATTAGGTCTAACTCCAACCTAAGTCAACACATAAGCATGGCATAACTCTTGGCATAAACATGTGAATAAGTTCCCTAAATAAATGAACCTTGCATGCATATTAATACCACTTGTGAGTTGGATTCCTCTTTTGCCTTATGTTATGCTAATTAAAAATCACCAAACAACTATTAATCTTGCTAATTAATCCTTTGATGAGCAAATGCCTTGAGCAAACAAACAGAGAACAAAAGAAAAGGAAAAAGAGAGATGAAGAGAGAGGGCCTCGCAGCCAGCAGCTCGGCCCAAGCTAGCTAGCCTAGCCGAGCCTCGTCTGCCCTTCCACGCGCGTAGCCGCTGACAAGCCGACCCCACTCGTCAGCCATCACGCGCCGCGCGCAGCCACATCACGCCAAGCGCCTGATGACCCGACCCCACTTGTCAGCACAGTAGCATCTTCTTCCCCTCGCCCATGCAATTCTCCTCGCGCGACCGGAAGCCGACCAGTGTGGCAGGCGCGGGCCCAGGGTCACGCAAATCGCAAGACCTTGTTCCCCTTGCGCCTCGCCTATGCTACCGCACGTGGGCCGTCGGATGCGTTGTACGTATCACCACCGCCCGATCGCCGTCCGCCATTGGAGCCCTTGGAGCTCGACTATAAAAGCCAACGTCCGTGAGCCCTAACCCTCAGCCCGTTCGCCGCCGCCGTTGGTGACATAACACCACACAGCGTCAAGCCGAGAGAGAGGGAGAAGGGAGAAGCAAGGAGAAGAAGGAAGCCACTACCGGGAGGACCTCGTCGGAGCTAGGAGCGCCGCCTCGATCAGCTATAGCGACGTAGCTGCTCGACACGGCACTACATCGCCTCACCATGTCCTCGCCTCGCCACTGCACAGCCATCCTAACGCCACGAACCCTACGATGAGCCATCTTGCTGAGACCACCTCCCTAGCCAAAAGGAACATGCACCGCCATGATCGAAACCTTGCTGAAGCTTTGAGCTCCGGCCTAGCCCAACTGGTTAGCTAGGGAGACCACCATGGCCACGCTTGCCGAGACCCAGGACGCGCCGTGCGCGTAGCCATCAGCCAAAAGGAGGACCCCAGCCATGACGTTGTACATCGGAGCAGGAGCGCACATGCACGGACACGCTCACCATGGCCGAGAGCACAACCATGGCGAGACCACCGCGTCTTCTACATTGCGGTAAAGGCGACGTTGACACCTCGATTGGTTCCGCCATGGCGAGAGACACACTGCGCTCACCTTAGCCGAGGAAGGAGCCCACCGGAGCCCTACGTTGCCGCACCGCACCTCGTCGGAGCATCACCACCTCTGTTTTGCCCCCACCACCGTGGTCGGAACCACTGGGAGCACCAGGAGCTCCTCCAACATGCCCACCATGGCCGTAGAAGCACCGTGGAGCTCACACGCTCCTCCAACTAGGCTCTCGCAACCACTGCAGCCCTGACCGGGCACGCCGACGAACCCACGCCGCCGTTCACCGTGGCCAGAGCCCTAGGAAGCCCTAGCCACCACCTTGACCCCACCACTGCACTCGCCAAGGCTTGACGACGCCTTTGCCTACCTTAATCGCGCACCAGTACCGCCCGAAAGGCTCGCCGGTGACCTCACCGCCGGCGGGAGCCCCATCGGGGAAGAGCAGGGGAATTTCCCCTCGACGATCGCGCCGACCACGACCGCGCCGACCATGACCGCGCCGACCACGATCGCGCCGACCACGATCACGTAGACCACGTCCCGAGCAGCTCCGCCGAGCAGCTCCGACCACAACCTCGCCGACCACGTCCCGAGCGGCTCCGCCGAGCAGCGCCGACCACGACCACGTCGTGCACGTGAACCAAACCCTAGGAAGGCGTTAGTGGACCAAGTCCTTCATAGATCGGCCCTGCGGTCTATGGACCAATGTAGGCGGGTTCACCATGAACCGCGCCTCACCTGCACCCGTGGATCACGGCCCGTTAGTGGCCCAGTAAGACAACGTGGCCGCACCAGCGCGCGCCACGTGGCGGGCCAAAGCCCAGCCCGTATCTAGGCCCAACCGGCCCAGTATGGGTCCGGACTGTATTGACCAATGACCGGTCAATGTTGGCTTTGACCGAACCCACATGTCAGCGACCCAAGAGCCCTGGCCCCACCTGTCGGAATTGATGACGTTGATGACGTCATGCTGATGTCACGATGACGTCAGCGGGAACCACCTGTCAGCCGCAGTTTTAGCTCTGATGACGTCATGCTGATGTCAGCATGCCACGTGGACCAGTCACAGCGTGACACGTGTCAGCCCAGGAGTAATTCAGCCTTTTTCCATTTTCAGAGATGAATTAAACTTCGGAAATTCATAACTAATTCATACGACCTCGGAAAAATACGAAACTAGGACCAAAATTCATTTAAAATTGAGCTTTACGCAATGAACCCATGTTTGAGTGCATTTGGCTCTTTTGAATTATCATTGCTTCTTTGTGCTATTCTATAGACGTCGCTAACGCGACTAAAATGCGAACGTTGCAGACTCGGAGGAGAACTAGACGGATGAGGATCATGAGGAGAACGGAGACGACTACACTGAAGGTGCCACATCCCACCCAATCTCATAGCACCTATTACGCATGGCTAATATAGAACTGCTATTGCTTTACTTTACTGCTATAATCAGACTATGATAGGACTTGCATGGAAGTATGCTTACTTGATGGCCTTTACCTTGACGCAACCTTACCCCTGCATACCCTGCTATTAGGCTAGACACACGCTTGCTGCTATATTTCATTGCTCATACTTCTACTATGCTTATACTACATTGACGCGTGGTGGAAATTGGTGTTATCTGGACTACGGGGAGAGTGCTGCGTGTGTGACTTGGGTGTGTGGAGGGTGAGGGTTGTGTTGACCAAGTTGGAGTATACGACGAGCCTAGGGCAAGTCATGCCATGGGGTGCTACCTGGGCACCCCTGGAAAAGGATACCTGTGGTGGGTAAATGGTATATGAGGTGGACCTGGGTGTGAACCTGTGATGGGAGGAGCCCGGGGTGGAGGTGTTGTGGTGGCACGATGAATGGAAACCCTGATGAAGACATTCTAGCTTGGTCATCCCTAAGGACTTACTAGTACTCAGATTCACCGGGAAGCCTTATGTACCACTCGCCCTATATGGTGCGGGACGGCCGGACTACTTGGTAGGATATTGCCACTACTGCTAGGTTGATAGCGGACAGTGTAAGGAGGTACGGGGCATGGAGGATTCCCCCCACACCCTTCCGAGACTTCATGGAGACCTTGTGGACCCGGCTCATGACTCACAGTTTCAGCCACCCCAGACTAGACTTGGGGTGAACCAGGGCTGAATGGTAGAGTGGCATTATCCTAGGCTAGCAAGCGGCCGGAATCAGCCTAGTTGACGACGGTCAGCGAGGAAGGTGGATCTTGTGGTTATGTAAAACCTCTGCAGAGTGTATGGTTGATCGATCGATACATGTGCCGACTTGTCGGCTATGGACCTTTCCTGGGTTTCGCTTAAACTAGATAGAGAGATGAGTCCTTCTCTTCTTCCCCCGTGAGAGAGTGTCGGTCGTAGCCAGGGGCTACGGGCCTTGAGACAGTGCCGAGAGGGAGTTGTCCTGTCGACTGAGCGATGGTATGGTAATGGTATGGAGATGGTGGTATATCCATCCCAGGATCAAAACCTGGCTCGGAAAAGGGAATGGGGTGGAATGTGTGTGGGAATGGTGTTAAAACTTGACTATACTTATATTTATATTGGATATGCTAAATGCATAGGAAACCCCAGCCTTATAGGTTCCTTTTGACTATATCCAACTTGCATCCAATTTCCACAAAGCAATGCTCATAGGGTTGGGAGTGGCCAGTACAAATCGTACTGATAAATTTTGGCACACAGGTTCTGCTGAGGAGTATAGCTCCGAGGAGTTTGACGGTTGAGGGGTTCGTGCCTACGCTCGAGTTTGGCAATCTTATCTTCAAGCTGTTCTGAATGAATACTACTTTTGATTCCGCCAATGCGGCGATGTAATAATTCATGTAATTCCGCACTATTTGTACTCTGATATTATCGTTGTATGGATATGATATTCAACTGGAATTTGGGTAATATGATCTACAACGGTCTTATTACACTTCGACGCTGTGGATTTCCCTTCGCGGAAATCGGGGTCGTTTCACTCACGCATCTTGTCTTTATGATGTTTAACGAAAAGGTTGATGTAGTTAGGTCCATATCCCCTCTTCCATGCAATTACTTGCTTCCCCTTTAGTTCATCCAAGAACTTAGCTTGACCATCATAACATTCCCACCTGCATTTCCTAGTGCTCTGTTCAAACGAAAAATTATATTATATATGTCTTAGCAAAAGAAACAAAATACGATTTCATGGTTACCACAAAAATAACCAACCTCATCATAGTCAACCATATGACCGCAATAATGGCCTATTCCAAGCTCCGAAGGGACTAGACCGTAGTTGGATTTAACACCACATTCGCACTTGACTGGAGGTGCTTTGTAAATTAACCTTTCTTTCTTTTTTTACTTTGTCTTTGGAGGTTCTTCTGACCATTGGTTCTTAGGACCATACAACCACTCCTTGAAACAACACTTCGCCATGGAATACATCTAAATAAGGTGACATTAGTACATGAACACATATAGCTCAACATTTCAACACATACACTTTGCACTTACTTCATGCTTGTTTGGACACATAAACTCCAACGTATTCTCAGGGTTTATCACAGCTCGATCTCCGCAATCGCATAGAGTCGTCTAACTGTGGCTAAGTGCTTCTCCTTAGCCGTCATTGGAGGGGGATTAGGGGGAGGTGGAACCCATCGCTCGAAGTGCTCTCATGGATGTCGCCCTCCCCACCAATCATCGAAAAGGAGGTGCCTGGGGTCAAACTTGTCTGCACCGTCTATCCACTGAAATAAAAAGCACCTCTCATGGGCCTACACAATAAAATTCCAACAAAATATTAGTAACCTAGTAATATAAATGAAGAAAAAAACCCATACGGAAACAATTACTTACATTAAAACGACTGCATGCGTAGAAGCAACGAGCCATTGTGTCCGGATGTCTTGATTGAAACACGTCGGCCGGATGACCACAGTCACAGTTTGGGACAGGAGTTCAGGAAGGACGGGGGCATCTTTGCTAAACTCGTTGGGGTACAATTCTCTAGGACGACCCCGTTTTTGCCACAACTGCTCCCGAAACATGTCTTCCATCTAATAAAACGGTTCAAATTAAACATCAATCAAAACAACGCAAATTAATATAAAATATAATCATTTGCATTGCAACTAAAATAATATAACCAACACTTATAGCAACAAAAATATACATGGTAAACATACTTCTAACTAAATAATTAACCTTAACATTGATAAAATCAAACTAATATCTTCCTTCAAACCGTAGCCCAAATTTAATTTTTCTCCTAACCTTAACTCTCATTCATAATATTCCTATCCACCATTCAAACGAAAATAAAAAGGTGTCATTACCTTGAACGAGGACGAGGAGGGAGGAAGGCGGCCGAAGAATGGAAGGGAAGGGAGGGAGGGAGGCGGCAACGAAGGGCCGGGTGGGCGGCGGGCCCGGCAGCCAGATGGGCTTGCTGCTCGGGCAGGCGGGACTGGTCGCGGGGATTTTATTCGGCTCTACAGCACCACGGATCAGGGCGCGGCACTGTCGCGCCAAGTTCGGTGGCGCGGCAGGCCCTGCCACGTCACCGGTCAGCATTTCCGATCGTCGTCACGTCAGCCACCCGCCGCGCCACCATGCATGGCGCGGCATAGACTTTTGGCCGCGCCATGGCAATAGGCGCGGCCAAAAGTGTTAGTTTTGAAAAAAAAACAGTGTTAGATTTAAAATTAGTTTACAAAAAGTGTTAAAATTAAAAAAAATCTTTGGATGCATGTGTATTCACCTCAATCAACATATGTTGGAGTGGAATGAAATGGAATTTAGTTCAATTACACTCTAATTCACTTCATTATATATGGATTGAGATAAATACATGCGCATCTAAACAAGGCCTATCCAAATATAGTCGTGGGTCTTTTCCCCTAAAAAAACTTCAAAATGGTGGAAACTCCCGGAGACGTGAATCTCTAGTTCTCTACCTGGGGGCTTGGGGTGGATGGTGGAGGGGGATCGGAGTGTCCAAAAAGTTCCCGCTGGAGGGTATCCATATATAACCCTCAAACTAGCCCTTGCGGTGCCCTCGTCCTTACCGGTGGAGGCGGAGAGAAGAGTCGATCTATTCCGACGCGGCTTCCTCATCTCCCTCACCAGCCGCCGCCCTGCTCCTACTGCTGCCACCGGCGCGGGAGAAGAGAGAGAACATGGCCCACGCCCACCAACGCCGCCGCGGGTGCTGCCTCCGGAGGCGGAGTCCTAGGCCCCGCACCCACGGCACCGCGACGCTGCTTCAAAACCCGCGCTGCCGCAGCACCTTACCCGCAGCCTTCTCTTTCAAGGTGAGTGTCGGAGATCCCTTCCTCCTCCAGCCGCCGATGGTGTCCGGTCTAGTACTGTTTCTTTACTTCAAGGAAACAAACAATTTAATTCTCCTTATTTTGATATATGCTGCACCATTCTATTTCGACCCGAGCAACATGCCCATCCTCCCTTGCCTGACCAGGATCTCTTTTCTGGTGTTGGTGATATCAAGGGTTACTCCGCCAACTATGACAGGAGTGGAACATCAAAGGTAGGTTGCTTCTGGATTTTTATTACCATGCTCTTTACTCTTTTCTGTCTCATCAGCCTCAAATTCTCATTAATTACTGTGGCTCACCGTTGGCAGGGAACTGCAGAGGTCGTCTTCTCAAGAAGGTCTGATGCTCTAGCTGCCTTTAAGAGGTACAACAATGTGCCGCTTGATGGCAAGCCTATGCAGATTGAGATCATTGGGACAAACATTGGGCGCCGCCACCACCAACCGCTACCTTCTCTTTCAGCTTGTCGGGAACAATAAAAACGGTATATTGTTTACCGTATACATAACCATGGCGAATAAATTCCTTTGTCTAGAATAAAATAAGGAATCTTAACTTCTGCTACAGCATATAAGTTTACAATGGACTATATTAGTATTCAATCCATATACGGTTTACTACAGTATATGGATCTTGCGGCATTCTGAAATCTGTTTTTGGTCGTGTGGTTATCAGCAAGGAAGTCAGTTCAGAAAGAAGTCAGGAAGGGCTTCGATTCTCTAGTACTGCTGATAGGTTGGATGCTTTGGAAGGAGCGCAATGACAGAACTTTCAACAACAGAGCAAGATCTTTTCGACTTGTTTCTTCAGGACACCTCCGACGAAGGCAAGCTTTGGGATTTGGCCGGGTTTCGCCAACTTCGGCAGCTGCTGCAGTGGTCGCTTTTAGATGTTTTCCCAATGTAATCTTTATTTTCCTTTTCCTCTGGTCTCCTTGTAATCCACGCATTACTGATTAAGTTGTAAGCGTAAAACTCTTCTTCCTCTTCATGAAATACTACCTCATGGTACGATGGAGAAAAAAACAGGTTTACTACGAAAAGGGCTGGCTAGCAAAGTAGCAATTTATGATAGGGCTACATCGCTCCAATTGCTCCCTATAGTTTCCACATTTTATATATATATATCCAATTCACCATGCCTGAACGAATGAACAAATGATGCACTACTTTAAATACAAAACGACCCTTGTTTAGTAATATATGAAGTAATAGTAAGCAAGACAAAAAAAATTGTGACTGCATTCACGATGGAAGGCTTATTTGCATCAACCTACTTTGAGAATGAGTAGAGCTGCAAATCGACGATATTCCACTCGATCAGCAGTAAGGCACCCCCAAAGTCGCTTGATCAATTGGACTGGCATATGCATACGACCTGGCAATGGGAATAGAATAATGGTGCTCATCTTATGATTTCACCATGAACTTAGCAATTGTGTTTACTGCATTCCAGTTTTATTTCGTTGTCCACCTTTTTTTTTGGTGTTCTCAGTTACATTTTAGTGAAACATAAACTCTAGACTAGACTTCTGGTATTAGGCCTTCATTTTATCATAGCACAACTCTATTTTGTGGTGGATTATTAGCTGACATATGAGATAATTGAGATTTAAATAGGGCAAACTAGTACCGTCTGTGTTACTCTATGAGCCATCTTAAACTAAACAATATTAAATACAGTAGACGACTTGTCTTGTTGACTACTTCCCCGTGGCATATATGTTGCTGGTGGTTTTAGATAGGGACCAAATTGCCAATGGATGGAAGAACCAAATGCATCGTATGTGCTGATATATTCTTTTGCTTTTTGTTGTGCATCACCATTATTGAATCTCTTTGAACTAGGACGATGGATAACATTTTTAGTGGCACAAGTGGTCACGTTGGCGAATCTGGAGAAATCTTTAGGGCAGATCAGTGGGCTTTTGGTTATTTTGCTGCTTTGCAATCTTTGGATGTTCCTCCAAACCCCCAGGTTTATTGCAGCCATGCATGATGGTTTATTCTATTTACATATCAATACATCAATGATTAATAGTTCTTTTCATCACTAGTTCAACATGCATGGCTCCTCCCAGATGTGCTGCCCACCTATGAATGGGCAACTTAGTCAGGGGTTCTCCATTGACAACACCCATGGCTCACAGGACCCTCCATCACTGAAATCACAGAGGGTCGCAAAGAAGAAAAACGTGTCCAGGAGAGGAACTGCATTTACCAAAGAAAACTTGGTGGTGTGTTCGGCATTTCTGAATATTAGCAAAGACTCTATTACTAGTAATAGTTTGCAACGTCTTTTAAGAAATCTTTGATCCTTTGATGCCCAAATAACATGGTGGCATAACATGCAGGTGTGAATCAGACTTCAGGTGGTTATTACAAGAGGATGCATGATTATTTCAATGAGCATAAGCCTGAAGGGTCCAACCGTAGCCAGATTGCGATTCAGCATAGGTGGGCATTGATTCAGAAAGCGATGAACACGTTCTGTGGGCACAAAGAAGCTATTGATAGGCTGAATGAGAGCGGAAAAAATGAGCAGGATCGGGTATACTTCCACTCATGTTGTCCTCCATCTCTCTAATTTCCATATGTTTATTTTTTGAATCGGTTTAGTCTATATTCATATGTGCATATCGATGATGCTATACAAATATACGAGAGGACATAACCTTTTACCATCATGCATTGCTGGAAAAAACTTTGCAATGAGGCCAAATGGAACAATAAGTTTCTTGAGCTAAACAACTCTACGTCACCGGATGGAATGTCATCTCCTCCAACTCAAGGCCATACTGTGGCTGGCCATGCAGAATCTGGGAATGAGAATATAGACACATCACGTCCTGAGGGTGGGGATAGTGCGAAGAGGCGTAGATCAAAGAGCTTCACAGAGACATCGTCATCTAGTACGGCTGTTGAAGTCCTCCAGCGGTTGCAGGAGAAATCAGAGAAGACCGAACAGAAGCAAGACCAGCAAATGACTGAAATCCTTAGTAGGAAGGATGAAAAAATTAAAATTCAAAGGGATCTTTTCAACCTTCAGAAGAAGCATATGAAGATGAGTGTGCAGCAGAAAAAGAAGGAAAATGCGATTAGAGAGAAAGAGTCAGAGGCTCACCTGATATCAGCTGAGTCTAGTATTATGTCGGTTGACATTGAGAAGGTCCCCCTTTATCTGAAAAACTATTATCTTGGCATGCAGCGGTAAATCATGGAGCGCAGAGGATTCATCAGCCCCTCGAACAATGAAGACTAAGGAGCGTGTGTTAAACTTCAGTTGAACTAGAGTTGAGCGTAGTTTTGTGAACTGTTGTGTATAGGCAATCTGATTTTGCCTGTCTGTAGTGTTGTACGATAAGATACTTCTAGATTGAAAATACTTCTAGATTGAAGGTGCACGCCACTGAAATAATTACAGAACTCTACAGATATCATATATTTCTTATCAACAAGTAACAAAATATCTATATGTGTCGACTGCCAACAAAATACAAAGGCCTTATCAGTAGGCTGCCTGCAGCTAAGCATGCAGCTAAAACCTATAGCTACATACAGAGACGGCAACCAAAAAACTAAACCTACAGGTAAATACTTTAGTTCCTGTTATTAGAACCAAAAGGACCAGAGCATTGGCCGTAAAGCATCCACATGTGTTTCATCAGGTCGTTTTGAAGCTGAGCTGCTGTCTCTCTGTCCTAAATGATGTTTTGAGCATCAATAAGTTTCTCAATTCCCGGGATTTCTCTATCCTGGTTAATTGGTGGGTTAGCCACTCCAGGCCATTCTGATGGGTGGATATTAGGTAGCTAAACCCCACGCTCATCTTCAACTATCATGTTGTGAAGTATGACACAAGCACGCATAATGGAATTAAGTACTTTTTGATTTCATAAACGAGCTAGCCTATGCAAGATTTTCCACTTAGCCTGTAGGACACCAAAAGCTCTCTCCACGTCCTTTTGACATGACTCATGTTGCTTTGAAAATACCTTTTGCTTGTTGCTAATTGGCCACAAATTAAGGGCTCGTTTGTTTTACTCTCCATCCAAATGGATTGGAGGAGATTGAGAGGGATTTGATACCCTAGAATAGCTATAGAAGTGCAACGTCAATCCGAGATAGCTGTAGCACACAAACACGACATTGATCAGTGTCTAGTGCAAAATAATATGTGCACCCCAAAATAGGTAAACAAAACAACCAGGCAACACATGGTCAGGTAAATTCAGTAGCAACCTGATGCAGCAGCAGAGGTTACAATGTTGCTGGCAATGCTGTGTCCAAACTCCAAAATCAATAGCTCATGGAGTTCAAGCACTAGGAAAGTGTTGTGCTATTGTCAGAGTTGCTACTTTGTGATTGTGTAATCAAATGTGGCAATTTTACTTGATTCTCCCTAGGCTTGCAAAAATGAAGATACATGATCATCAAGACCAAACACAAACAGAGAGAGATGCATATTTGATCAAACAGCTAGAGTTGTCTGTACACTATGTGGTGTTGCAGATTTTACCTAGGCCAAACTCATGAATACAAGTAGATTGTAACATTATCATGGATAAGATTCAGGGAGACAAACAGGGCTAAAAAAGCAGAACAAGAAGCATACTTTTGGGTTGACACAAAATTAATTTCCACCTCCCGACTTTGCCTGAACCTTGCTGGGATGCAGTGGTGAATAAATTAGAACCTGACAATTCATAAGGATAAGCTGACCAGTTTTGTGAAGAAAAAACTGAAACATTACCATGGGCTTAGATGCATAAATTACATGAACAAAAAAAAGGGATAAATGTTAGGCCAAAAAATAGCCTCTGCTTCAATCAGAGTATCGTCTGCTACTGTGAGGCAGAGTTATCAATCCATGATTCCATCTGGTTAGATTTGATATATTAGGTGATGGATTTCTAGAGTCTTGTTTCGAACCTGCAGGTCTGAATTGCACTGTTTAGTCTCAGTCTAGACTTCACTACTCCAGTGGTTCAACCATTTAGTTGTATGCTATTTTAATCCTTTAGGCCTTGTTTAGTTCCACCTCAAATTCCCAAAAATTGCTACAGTACCTGTCACATCGAATGTTTGCTGCCTGTGCATGGAGCATTAAATGTAGACGAAAAAAAACTAATTGCACAGTTTGGTGGGAAATTACGAGACGAACGTTTTGAGTCTAATTAGTCCATGATTGAACACTAATTACCAAATAAAAACGAAAGTGCTACAGTAGCCCCAAATTCCAACTTCCTGAAACTAAACAAGACCTTAGATAGATAGATATATGTTGATCCCCCATAGGCTGCAAAATTCTACCAGAGTAACATGCCCAGGTAATTACAAGAACCAACCGGAACGAAAAGGCAAAAATAAAAAAAGAATCAATCAAGTCAGAGACGAGGGGCCGACCTGTGGGTGAAGAACTCGACGACCACGAACGACTCCTGTGAGGCCTGGAGGAAGGCGGTGAAGTTGGACACGTCGAGGTCCACGGCCGCGTCCCCGTCCGTCCGAGGCAGGGCGAGGAGGAGGCGGCGAAGGTGAGGGCGCAGGGACGCCGCTCCGCCTCCGCCTCGCCGCTTCCACAGGGATTCCGCCGGCTACCTCACTACCAGTTTGACTCCCTTCTCACACGCAGCCGGGGCGGCAAGATAATCCCGCCATGGAGCCAAGCTCGCAACGCATGATACCCTCCCTCCGTTTCCCACGAAAATTTCATGGACCACGCGCGAACGAAACCGTCCGTGTTCCAGCGATTCCTTCTGCGTTCGTTGTTGGAGAAGGAAGCTTTTAGGGGCATGACTTTTTTATTTTAGGACGACGCATATTATGAATATGTCTTTTATTTTGAGTCGTATTGTTGGAGACAGTCTTAGGCCCACTAAAAAAAATTGCTACCAGCCCAATCTAGCCCATTCGTGGGCATAGCACTAGAACCCACAACGCCCCAACTCCAAACAAGCGAGGCGGTTAGGATATTTCCTCAAGCCCCAGCCGGCC
This sequence comes from Miscanthus floridulus, assembly GCF_019320115.1. Classification (NCBI taxonomy): domain Eukaryota; kingdom Viridiplantae; phylum Streptophyta; class Magnoliopsida; order Poales; family Poaceae; genus Miscanthus; species Miscanthus floridulus. Next base: position 45,057,443 of record NC_089598.1, on the reverse strand, counting down.
GCCGCCTCTCCCTCCCACAGCTAAACGGGCGCCGCCTCCTGCTCCTTCCTCGGCACCTCCACCTCGCAATCCACTCCCACCTCGCCCCTAAAACCCTAGCTAAACCCAAGCCGAAAGAAAAAATGGCTCTCCTCGCTTGAGCGCGCTCGCGCCCGCCCCTTTCTGGCCATGGCGCTCCAGCTCCGCCGCCTCCTCCCGCACGGCTACGCCCAGCGACACCGCGCCGTCACCCACGCGCTATCGCCGCCGCCGCCGCCCGCAATGGTGAGTGGCTCTCTGTCCTCCTCATTCTGATGAGAATTTATCACGTCCGAAAGTGTCTGGGGTGCATGGTGGTGCGGCGTGAACGCTACCTGTTCGCTGTATTGCCCGTGAGCCACAGACAAAGCCTCGTTCCTTTTTCTTTCAAAAAAAATGTGGCTTTGCGAAACAGCAAGGTTCTGTCGGGAGCTATGACATGGCGCATATCAATATATTATCCCCTGGTTACTGAGAAAGACATCCTTTGCCATTGCACAACAATGTGCAAGTCTGATTTGCAAGCAATAAAACATACCAGATACCATCAACCACCATTGTGTCAATCACCTTATTTTTCTTTTGTTTCATCTACTTTCTTAAAGAATTATTCAACTAAGAACATTTACTGAATATGGGATTTAAGTTAAAATGAAGCACCTATTTTCCGTTTGATGGCGAATGTATTTGAAGATAGTGATGGCTTTTGCCCTTTGCTGTTCTGTCATTCTTTCTTTTTCACGTGATCATGAGAATGGGACAGAATGATTTTTTCATGATTCTACCTGTTATAATTTGGTATAATATTTTCATTTGAGTTGTGCTTGTTTTTATGTGTTGTCTATTTATTTCCTTTACAGCTTCAATTCGAGGTGTTTCAGAGATATTCTTCCACACCCTGGCCCTTTTTACCATTCCGCCCTTGTGAAATGTGCGGGGTTTCATTCCGGAGCAATTCAACAAGGAAAATATCTTCAAGAAATAATTTTGGGGTTGCCTTACAGCCCAAAAGTAGTGCCTTTTTTACTCCTGGGCTCTTTGGCAACCGTAGTTCTGTATGTTTCAGAGCCACAGACAGCTGTGGAATTGCTTTAAAGGCTAATAATATCGGTAATTCACGACCATTCTCAACTACATACAGTAAAAAGCTAAGGTTTCTTATTAGAAATAAGACTTCATTCAGTAATCTAAATATGAGAAGGGAAGACGGAAGTGTTGCACATAGTTTGTTTCATAGATCTGAGAAACGCCAAAGCACATTAGCTACGTGTAGCACCATTGCTGACGAGGCTTCAACATGTACTAGTAACAGCGGCAAGAGTGTTACTGATGCTAAGACTGACACTGCCAAGAGGAAGAGTTCAAGAGGAAGCAAAAAGGAAGCTGATGGAGATATGAAAGAAAAGGAAGTACATACCAAGAAAAAGAGGATATCTGCTAGAACTCGTAAAGCTGCAACAAAGACGACTGAGAGTACTAGTGCGAACCAAGAAAACAAGAAGACTGATAATTGTAAATAAAAAAAGGGTGCTGATAGTTCTAAAGAGAGAAAAGTGAATAATAGGTCAAAGTCAAAAGCAAAGGTTTCTGATTCTTCTTCTGTACCTTCTGAAGCTGAGATTTGTATGAAATCCTCTATTGATGGTTCTTGTATTGAGAAAAAGCCACTGGTGCCATTGTATCCTCCCAGAGCCAAATCAGTTGTGGTTGTGGAATCAGCCATGAAAGCAAAAAGTCATTCAAAATTACCTTTGGGACATGTATGAAGTGTTACCAAGCTATGGTCATGTGAGAGATTTAGCAGGTAGATCAAAATCTGTCCGCCCTGATGATGACTGCAGCATGGTCTGGGAGGTGCCTGCTGCTGCCTGGACACGCCTTAAGAGCATTAAAGTTGCACTGAAAGAGTATGTTTTTCGTAGCGTGTAGTACGGATACATTTTTTTTTGTTCACATAAAACATACATATGCTTTGATTATGCATGTTCTCCTGTATAAAACAGTTTCACATTTTTTGTCAAAGGTTTATAAGCATTACAGAGACAAAGAAACACAAAATCAAATAGACCTATCATTATAGAAGTAATTGCTGTAATGTTCGATAGGTTTGCATGGATGTTTGTCTCCATGATGTTTTATTGTATTCAACAATGACTCCAATCCGCATAATTCTGCAAGTTAGTCAATGGTGGTAGGCTAGAAAATATGGAAAACATCAGTAGTTGGTTCATTTGGTGATATAGTTTCTAAGCTAGGCTTTCCCTGCAGATAGTTTGAGTATTCAAGTTTCTTATTTTGTTGCAGATAATTTGAGTGTTTATGTTTCTTATTTTTATGTTCTTCTACGTAGAAGTATCACTATTGTCATTTGTGTATGCTGACACATTATTGTTTTGATCGTAGTATTACTGTCATCAGTTATTGCTGTAATATACTTGAGTATTATTTGTTGGTGAGATTGTTTTGTAACTTTGATACATGTTATACTTTAATAATGGTCTGCGGTTGACCACATATAGAAAAACTACTGTGATGCTGGTTTGTATAGTTTTGTTTATTTTTATACTTGTATGTTCATTAAAATGGTAAAATGGCCTCAACTGTAGTTTGAACTGTATCTGAACATATCTTTTGGCCACGTCAACTGTGTAATCTAACCCTTTTCCCTAAGACCGGACTTCTGCTTATACTAGTGGTAGTTTATTAATTTGAATTCAGCTAAGCTAATAGTATGAAAGGTAATAGTTCTACACACATATTGCTGATTGCTTTTACACCTTGTGTTGAGTTAATAACACATTGCTAATTTTTTTTTTGCCAATGTTCTCTTTTCTCTAGAGCAGAAAATTTAATTCTTGCATCTGATCCTGATCGTGAAGGTGAAGCGATTGCTTGGCACATCAAAGAAATGCTTGAACAACAAGGTGCATTGGGCTATGATGTGACTGTTGCGGAGTTGCTTTCCATGAAATAACTGAGGATGCAATAAAAAAGGCTTTAATGTCCCCGAGGTATATTGACATGGACTTAGTCAATGCTTATCTTGCACGCCGTTCCCTTGATTATCTAATTGGGTTTGGCATATCACCACTTTTGTGGCGGAAGTTGCCTGGTTGCCAATCAGCTGGATGGGTCCAATCTGCTGCTTTGGCCCTTGTTTGCGATCGAGAAGCTGAAATAGAACAGTTTAAGCCACAGGAGTACTGTACCGTACAGATATACTTCAAAATGCAATCTGCAGATCCTTCAAATGGCACATGTATTCCATTCCGTATAAAGCATTTGAATTCAAAAAAGCTGGATCAACTTTCCATACCCTCTCAAGAAGAAGCGCAAGCTATAGAAAAGAGGATTCATTCTTCTAAGTTTGAAGTTTTAGGTGTTAAAAGAAGTAAAATTCAAAAGAATCCTCCAATGCCATATATTACATCCAGCCTTCAGCAGGATGCAGCAAACAAACTTCATTTTACTACAGGGCATACCATGAAGGTTGTTTCTGCTAGACTCATTATGTATTGTATTTTTATGTAGGAGTCTGTTGGCTCATGTGACTCATTATATGACTGCAGATTGCCCAAAAGCTTTATGAGGGTATCAACCTTTCCTCAGAAGAAACAACTGGGTTAATAACATACATAAGAACTGATGGGTTCCATGTAAGTAACATCAGACATTTTGATGACACAAATAGGTTTACTGTTTATTGGTGCATATGTTCCACAACATCTGTTCCCTATGCTTTACTCTCTATTTTAAATTTCAGAATCATCTTCTTTGGTCATATGGTCTAAAGTTAGTGCATTTACTTTAAAATGATCAAAATTGTCCTGCTGCCTTCTGACTAAACCAAGTGGGTAGGAAGCTGGACAGGAGGAACTTTAAATGATGCATTAAGTTGAGCAAAACTGCACTCCTTTTGCATAAGCTTCAAGAAAACTACACTTTTTAAGCTTCTATTCTGATTACTACATAACCACACATTCGTTGGTACTTTGTTGAATATATTCAACATTGGACAGAATTGTAGATTGCCTATCCCAACTTGTTTGGGACTTAAAGGCTTTGTTGTTGTTGTTGTTGTTGTTGATTAAGGTGTTATTATCTAAGCAGCACGGATACGGATACGTGTATCGGTATCGGACGGATACGGATACACGGATACGCCATTTTTTTAGGAAACCTGATACGAGGATATGTTTTATTATTTTTTATAAAAAATAATAATAAAGGACATTAAAATTATTGGCAGCGTATGTATGGATGCTCTCTGGAGACTACTCCAATCATTTCACAGCTTCTAGTTGCTACTTCTACCTGTGCTGGCAGCTGGAGGGGTATTTTTGGCATATAAATGTACAACACGTCTTCCCTGCATGTGCTTAGCTGGGCCCAAGATTAGATTTTTTAATCTTCTTTCTCTCCCCCAACATTCTTCCCCACACGGTGCCCCTTCAATCAGCCGTCTACGCGACTGCGCTCCTGCTGGCCTGCTCCTCGCAGCTCCTCCACCGGCGCCATGCCTTCCTCCGCCCACGCCGGTGACCGAGGTCCCTCTCGGCGCAGGCGGCCGAGCGACCATAGCTACGCCCCACTCCACTGTCACACCCGATTTTAAGGATAAAATGAGATGCAAAGTCTTATGTGCGCCCAGAGATCAGTTAGACACATAAGCTGACAAATTATGAATAGTATCATCACAAGTGTTTATTACATCACGAATAATAGAACATAGTCTTCACATATATGTAGCGGATCAACTGGTTGACCACAAGTTTAGAAATCCTCAGAAAAATCGTCATTACCATAGCCATCTGTTACCCATCCGGGATTTTTATCCAAATAATGAAAATAAAGAAGAGTAAGTACATGCCGTACTCAACAAGTGTAACATGGGGTTTACGAGGCTCAAAAGGCTTGACACAGGTTTAACAGCATTCAGCTTTTAGTTGTCACAATTTTAGCATAAGAGTAGCAACAAATGGTTTCAATCCCAAAGTAAAATACATGATCAATGTAAACAAGAATAATGAATAGCATAAACAGATAATTCTTAGTGTTCGTCTATTCCGTAAATGTTCTAAGGCCGCTCGTGACCATGAGCACGGCTGATATACCAGTTTTACACTCTGCAGAGGTTGTACACTTTCACTGTGAGTCGTGATACCCATATGCCCAGGTTAATTACTTTCAAAACACTTCCAAGGTGAGCAGACAGGGGTCACTATGAAGCCTTTCAAAGGTTTGTCTAACAAGTTAGGGCTACTATATTCACTCGGCAAACAGATATAGGAACCCCCTGTCGAATGACACAATTTCATCGCGGCTATATACATAAGAGTAGAGGCTGTCCTATACCCGATTCGGCAAGCCATTCTTATGCCAATAAAGGTAACCACTAACAGGCTAGAAAAAGGTCCTCATACTGAGCTAAAGCCAGAGCCATGTAGCCCTCACAGCTGTACTGTAAGTCCCGGATGATCACTTACAGATAAGTCCTTAGGGAGAGGAATCTTAAGCATTTAGAAAGTAGCTAAACACTCCAGCCCCCTATTTCCAAGTTGCTAAAAAGTCATATTTTAATGTTTATTGCATATACCATTACTCAAGTTACAAGATCATGGTTTAATTGAGCACTAGCAAAGCTACCCAATGCATATCCCGTAGGTGACAAGGTATAAGTTCAATTCTAGGGAATCCCTATCAAGGCGACACATGCAACATGAATTAAACGTATTAAAGTGAATAGAAAACAAGGATGATCCCATGCTATACTTGCCTTGAACAAAGTACTCCTGCTGACCCGGCACGTCAAAATAATACTCTTGATCCCCCACGAATTGTTCACCGTCTATACTCGATAATCACAGCAACATACAAGCATCCAGAAGCAATTATGCATAACAAACAAAAACTATAGATTAGAACAGTACACCAATCAACATAAAATCAAGATGAAAAGTTTGTAAAACGAATCTACGTCTCACTACGAACACACAGACGCGAAGATCACAAAAATCGGAGCTAAAACGAAGAAGCTATGATTTAAACAAGATTTCCTTTAGTAAAATAATAGATTAAATCTAACCTCGAATTTTAAAAGTCGAAAACATACTTAACAGTAGTATGAACATGTAGATTATGGAATTACGAACCTAACGCAAGTTGAACGGATCAAATCGGAGTTAAAACGGAGATTTTATAGCCTATAGAAGATAGTGACAGTTCTGTAAATAAGTGGAACTTGATTTTTGAATTAAAATAAATAAAACCTGAGTTTTAAATCCCATCGAGGACTGCGGGCACAATTTGCAATAAAGGCAGGGTCTCTTTTGAAAGAATATAAGGACGGTGGGTTGAGACCCGAATAGTTGTAATGGCCTTTATGCAAAAGTGACGGCGAAAGGGTATGGTCTAATCCTAACCCTTGATTTCAAATCAGACGGCTGGGAAGGACTGGCGTGGCCGGTCGGCCGGAACAGAGCCGAGCGCGGCGGCGCCATGGCCGGAAGTGAGCGGCGCTAGCGAATCACAGCCTACAGTCCATCGTTAAGCGAACCAAAAACTCGAGAAGAAAGAGAGGACGGCAGCGGACTCACCGAAACCCAAAATCTCGAGCGGGGAACTGACGACGGCGCGCGGCAGCAGCTTGAACCCAACGGCGGCGGCGGCGCTAGGGCTACAGCGGCTACGAGCTCTAGGCGAGGGCGAAAGCTTGCTCTAAGGCGAGATAGGGAGGCGGCGCGGGCTCGGGCTGCTATTTAAGGGTGGAGTTGGCTTGGGGTTCACGTCAACACGGCATAGCGGAGGCGGATTCGAACGGCGTTGGCGGCAGTGAGAACTGCGGCGTGGATACGGGAGGACGACAACTCTGACTTGTGGAGCCGGGCTGTCAGCGACCGAGATGGAGGAGACGCGCGACGCGCTGCGCTGGGCCTTCAGCGAAGCTGGGCCGGAGTGAAGCGCGGCCCGCAGGAGAAGGGGAGGAGAGTGAGACTGAGCAGCTTGGGCCGGCGGGAGAAGCAAGGCCGAGTGGGCCAAAAGGAGAGGGAGAGTGAGGGAGGAAGGCTTTGTCTTTTCTTTTTGTTTTCAAAACTTTTTCCAAAGAAATTTTCAAATGGATTTTGAATTTGAATCAAACCAAGCATCACAAAAACCCCAATGCAGCAGCATGAATGCACATACATGATTGTAAACCTATATTTGATTTTATTTTTAACAAAATTATTATTTTCCTAAATTTAAATGTCACAAAAATGCATAATTAAATCACTTCCTCCTATTTTAAAATTATGCAAATTTTAGGGTGTTACATCCACCCAAAGCGCGTGGCTAGCGGGCGGCCTGCCCGGCGTGGATGCAGCACGCGGACCTCGTCAGCGCAGAGCTAGCCCAGCGCGGGGTGCGGCACGGCGCGTGGCCGGCAGGCAGCCCGCCCGGCGCAGATGCAGCACGGACCTCCCCAGCGCGGGTGCGGCGTGGCGCGTGGCTGGCGGGTAGCCCACCCAGTGTGTGTGGGATAGGCCATAGTTGATAGATATATTAGGCAAGTGTACATTAGCCAAGTATATAATAGGCAACGGCACAAATCAGTGTGATTAGCACCTGCTATGTAAAGCATGTACATGCCTGTTATATTGGCTATATATATGAATGTCACCCCCCCATGTTGGGTGTGTGGTGTTTCCCATTTCTCTGTCACTCTACATGGCATCAGAGACCGCGTGATCAATCTGATCCCGGACCTTCTGCTTCCGCCCCTTTCTCCTCTCCACCTTTTCCCGCCAGCTGACCTCTGCAGCCGCCGTCCACACCATGTCTGTCACCGCCGACGGCTCACCGCCGGCTGTGCTCGTCCACCCCTACACCGCCGTCAATGTGAAGACTCACATCCCGGTGGTTCTGGAGATGAAGAATCCCAACTTCACCAAGTGGGCCTCCTTCTTCAAGTCTCTGTGTGGGAAATTCGGTCTCCTCCCACACATCAGTGAGTCTGCTGACCCCCCCGCCAACGATCCATCGTGGCCCATTGCTGAGTGCACTGTCCGCGGTTGGATCCTAAACACCGTCGACGACTCGGTTCTTGATCTCGCCATCACCGACGAGAACCAAACCGCCCGCGAGCTGTGGGTGGAAATTGAAGCCCTGTTCCGCTCCAACCGCGCACCCCGGGCCGTCTTCCTGCTTGAGGAGTTTCACTCCCTCAAGCAGGGCGACTCGACGATCGACGAGTACTGCCAGAAGATCAAGGTCAAGGCCGCCGCCCTCCGGGATGTCGGCGAAACCATCGACGACAAGCAGCTCGTCCTCAGTCTCCTCCGCGGCCTCAATCCGCGCTTCAGCGCCACCGCCGACGACATCGCCAACACCACCGTGCTGCCCTCCTTTCCCAGGGCGCGCGAGATGCTCTCCCTCAAGGAACTGCGCCTCGCCAACGATGAGAAGACCACGGCGGCCTCCGCTATGGTAGCCGCCTCCGGCTCTAGCTGCACCTCTGCCGAGTGCCATTCCTCCACTTCCAGCGCTCCCTCTGCCCCTTCCAAGGGTCCAGGGGGCGGCAAGAAAGGCAAGGGCGGCAAGAAGGGTCCCTGGCGCGGCCAGGGTGGCTGGCAGCAGGGCGGCGGCGCTGGCTGGCAGCAGGGCGGCGGTGGCGGTCAGCAACACGGGGGCAACCGCCCCATGGTGCCCTGGTTCTGCTACACCCCCTGGGCCCCCCAGGGCGGTCCTCCTCCACATGGCGACTGGCTGCAGGGCCCTCGCCCTGGCTTGCAACACCCCAATGCCCAGGGCGGGCGTCACCAGGGGCTCATGGGCACCAACCCGCAGGCGCACTTCGCTGCACCTCCACCAACACCGATGTGGGATCAAGCCGGCCTCATTGCCGCCTTGAACCAAATGGCGCTCCAGAACTCTGGCTGGGTCATGGACTCCGGCGCCACCTCCCACATGCACAACTCGGATGGTATACTTCTATCTCGTCATCCCTCCTCCTCTTCTTCCATCACTGTCGGCAACGGGCATCAGTTGCCTGTGTCCTGTTCTGGTCACTCCACTTTACCTGGCCGCACCTCCCCCTTCTCTCTTCGCAATGTTCTTGTTGTCCCCTCCTTAGTGCGCAACTTACTTTCAGTTCGCCAATTCACTCGTGACAACCATTGCACTATCGAATTTGACGCGTTTGGTTTCTCTGTTAAGGACCTGCAGACCCGACGCGTGATTATTCGCTCCAATAGCTCCGACGGCCTCTACACCGTCCCCGCCACGCCACAGGCCAACCTCGCCACCTCCACTGACCTATGGCACCATCGTCTTGGTCATCCAGGGGCTGCCACTCTAGATTTGCTTAGGAACAATAATTCCATTTCCTGTAATAAATCAGCTCCTACTTTATGTCATCCATGTCAACTTGGCAAGCATGTGCGGCTGCCCTTTGGTAATTCCAGTTCAGTTTCATCTCTCCCCTTTGAGCTTGTACACTGTGATGTTTGGACGTCCCCGGTCGCTAGCATTTCTGGTGCGCAGTACTATCTTGTCATCTTAGATGATTTCACACATTATTGCTGGACGTTCCCCCTCGTCCGCAAATCTGAGGTAGCCACTCACATCATTAATTTTTGCGCCTACGTCCACACACAGTTTAGCCTTCCTGTCAAAGCTGTACAAGCTGATAATGGCACTGAATTCATCAATACTGCCCTCACCACCTTCTTTGCCTCCAGCGGTATTCACCTACGCCTCTCTTGCCCTTACACCTCCCCTCAAAACGGGAAGGCTGAACGCATCATCCGTTCTCTGAACGATATATGCCGCACCCTCCTCATCCACGCTCACATGCCACCCAAATACTGGGCCGAGGCGCTCACCACAGCCACCTATCTCCTCAACAGGCGCCCCAGCTCAGCCATTCACCATAAAGTCCCCTATGAGCAACTCTACCAGCAGCCACCAGATTACACTATTCTTCGTGTATTCGGTTGTCTATGCTATCCTAACCTCACCGCTACCTCCAAACACAAGTTGGCCCCCCGCTCCACCGCTTGTGTCTTCCTTGGTTATCCCTCTTCCCATAAGGGCTACCGGTGTCTCGACCTAACGACACGACGGATCATCATTTCCCGTCATGTTGTATTCGCCGAGACGACATTTCCATTTCAATCTGACTCCACCAGTGTGCTGCCAAGCTCTCTGGATTTTCTTGCAGGAACACCAGCGCCGGTGCCACGCGCAGCAGCGGTCGCTCCGTCGCAACCCGACGCTGAGCAGCCGCGTCATCGAGCTCATCTGGAGGAGCTCGCTGAGGACCCGGCCATCCTCCAGATTGGCCCGGTTCTTCCACCTGCACCGGTCGCTCCCCCACCCCTTCGGGTCTACACCCGGCGCCGCACGGCACCAGCTGTTTCCGAACAGCCGGCCCCGGCTCCAGCCGTGGCAGCTGTTCCAGCCATGGCGGCTGCTCCGGCTGTGGTGGCTGCTCCGCCACTGCCACCGCCACTGCCTCCGAACCGACCTGTGACGCGCCTCCAGACAGGTTCCCTCAGGCCTGTCGATCGGTACGGGTTCCCTCCAGCAGCTCACGTCGCCACCGGCTCCACTGCCTCGCCCATTCCGCGCGACTACAGGGGGGGTCTTGCTGATTCCCAGTGGCGTGCAGCCATGGCTGAGGAGTACAAGGCCCTTGTCGACAACAACACCTGGCGCCTCGTTCCTCGTCCTCCTGGCGCCAATGTGGTCACCGGCAAGTGGATTTTCCGGCACAAATTCCACTCCGATGGCACCTTGGCTCGGCATAAAGCTCGCTGGGTCGTCCGCGGCTTCACCCAGCGTCACGGCGTCGACTACGACGAGACGTTCAGCCCCGTCGTCAAGCCGGCCACTATTCGGGTCGTCCTCAGCATCGCCGCATCTCGCCAGTGGCCTATCCATCAGTTGGATGTGAAGAACGCTTTTCTTCATGGCCACCTGCATGAGACGGTCTACTGTCAGCAGCCCCCCGGCTTCGTCGACCCAGCACGACCCGAAGCCGTTTGCCTCCTCCAGCGCTCCCTCTACGGCCTCAAGCAGGCCCCTCGAGCGTGGCACCAACGCTTCGCCACGTTTCTCCGACAGCTCGGCTTCGTCGCCTCTGCCACCGATGCCTCCCTCTTCATCTACTCCGAGGGCAGCTCCTCCGCCTACTTGTTGCTGTACGTCGACGACATCGTCCTCACGGCTTCCTCGGCCGCTCTGCTTCGACGTATCATCGCCCGCCTTCACTCTGAGTTCGCCATGACGGACCTCGGAGAACTACATCACTTCCTGGGTATATCCGTCACTCGCTCCTCCGACGGCCTCTTCCTCAGCCAGCGGCAGTACGCCGTGGACCTCCTCCAGAAGGCGGGCATGGCCGAGTGTCACTCGACATCGACACCTGTTGACTCTCGTGCCAAGCTCTCTGCCTCGGCGGGCGCTCCTGTCGCTGATCCCGCCGCGTACCGGAGTCTCGCCGGCTCTCTCCAGTACCTGACGCTTACTCGCCCCGACCTGGCCTATGCTGTACAGCAAGTGTGCCTCTTCATGCATGACCCGCGCGAAGCTCACCTCGCGCTGATCAAGCGCATCCTTCGATATGTGAAGGGCACACTGTCGGCTGGTCTCCACATCGGCACTGGGCCAGTCGACAAGCTGATTGCATACTCCGATGCTGACTGGGCCGGGTGCCCAGACTCCCGCCGCTCTACATCAGGCTTCTGCGTCTTCCTCGGCGACAGTCTGGTGTCCTGGTCTTCAAAACGGCAGACCACGGTGTCCCGGTCCAGTGCGGAGGCCGAGTACCGGGCTGTTGCTCACGTGGTTGCCGAGTGCTGTTGGCTTCGACAACTCCTTCAGGAACTTCATGTTCCCTTGAAGGTTGCCACAGTTGTCTACTGTGACAACGTCAGCGCTGTCTACATGACAGCCAACCCGGTCCACCACCGCCGTACCAAGCACATCGAGATTGACATCCACTTCGTCCGTGAGAAGGTGGCTCTCGGCGAGGTTCGAGTTCTCCATGTGCCGTCACGTTTTCAGTTCGCTGACATCATGACAAAGGGGTTGCCGGTTCAGCTGTTTGAAGAATTTCGGTCCAGTCTCTGCATCCGGAATCCTGACGCTTCGACTGCGGGCGGCTGATAGATATATTAGGCAAGTGTACATTAGCCAAGTATATAATAGGCAACGGCACAAATCAGTGTGATTAGCACCTGCTATGTAAAGCATGTACATGCCTGTTATATTGGCTATATATATGAATGTCACCCCCCCATGTTGGGTGTGTGGTGTTTCCCATTTCTCTGTCACTCTACAATAGTATATCGCAGGTCAGTGGTGGGTGGGCTAGGCCGTATCGCAAACGCCCAAACAGCTTGGATACGTATCAGTCCACGTATCGGAATTTAGTTTTATTTATTTATTTGCCGGTACTTCACGGATACGTATCCACCGCGTATCCACTGCGTATCCGTATCGGATACGTATCCGATACGGGATACGTGGCCAACCTCACGTATCCATGTAACGTAGGTTATTATCACGCTTTGAATAGTTTAAGGCTGCAAAGTGGATGGTTTAGGATTTAATAGTCAAAACTAATCTACTTCAATAGTTCATGTTTCTAATATATTATGAAAGATATACTGGCCACAATTTACGTCATGATGATGGGAGAATATGCAAATTTCTACTTGTGACTTGAGGGAGTTCAAACTATTAACTCCAGTTTGAAATATTTCATGACTGGTATGCTGAATTACTTAATATATGTACGGCAATAATACATGACGAAGGCTTCTGGCTTACTTTGATGTGAATTTTCTGACAGTTGTCAATACGAGATTCTTGAGAATCCAATATACTTGGTGCTTTACTTGTTTCATTAATTAATACCATGTTGACTTGTTTGACCCTTTGAAGATTTCTGATGGAGCTGCAGAAGACATCCGTTCATTAGTCAAAGAAAGGTACATAACTTCCTCTCCGAACAAGCTGCTAAGTCTCTTTGTTCTGATTTTAAAATGGTGCTAATTTCTCTTCTTCCACATTGAACCTGTAATCAGATTAGTTCTAACTTCCTAAGTGGTTTAGTTATACTAGTGGAAAAATTTCAGAGTCACTCATATTTGTTCGAAACTTAATTGATGAACCTACAACTTTAAGAGACATTATTCAAGACAGTAATTTAACTCTTTAACTGGTCTGGACTCTTAAGGTACTTTGATGACATGGTAAGAGGGTTCAAGTTGTTGAACGATCCATTTAAAGTTGCTGATTGATGATCTTTGACTCCAGTTTTGAGAGAACCAGTATTTTGTGATTCTAGGACTTGGTGTCATGATCTATATCTGAATGTGGTTTCTGGCACGTATTCCACTTGTTAATTAGTATTTTGTTCCGATATGGTCAGAAGTACGTTTCAGAGGACACTAGGAAGTATTTAAAGAAGGTGAAAAATGCTCAAGAAGCCCATGAAGCCATTAGGCCGACCAGTATGAGGAGGTTGCCATGTAATGACTCTCCCTGTGTTTTTGTTGATTTATTGCATTTTTCTCAATTGGAGTTGCTAACCATCTCATAGCAAACAATTTTGAGCAAGTACATGCATTATTGTCCCATGGAGGTTATAGTTCTACAATCTCATATTCATGTATCACCACCAAGATGTTAGTTCTTTACAGGATATGCTATGTACTGGTTGGTTTCTTGGTATCCATATTTCATGTATAGCAATATGGGTTGTACGATTCATGCTTCATAATTCAACCTCAGATACTGCTTTGATTATTCTACAGAGTAATACTTCTATGAATATGGCACTTACGAGTTGGAAATGTCTCCCCATAATGGAGGATACTGTGTTCTGTGACATGTTTTGAACATGCTGGTATGGGCAGCCAGCTGAGCCATACAGTTTGAAGAGCTACAGCAACATGACTGTACCGTTACGGTACCGAAACAGCCCAAATGGCCCAGCTGGCTGCCCAACATGCTCTATAAATGACCACGAATCAGTTGATAATTACAATATCTGTTCTACAATCAGCATCTTCTATTGAATCAGTTTATTTCATTTAGTGAAAGTGAAATCACTCAGTATTATATCTGACTTTTAATATACGGTTGCAACACTATTTCTCTTGTAGCATCTTTGGTTGGAATACTTGATGATGATTCTCTAAAACTCTACACTCTAATATGGAAAAGGACAATGGCTTGCCAAATGGAAGCTTCCAGAACTGAGATGGTTGGTTACTCCTGGCTTCATTTTTCCATGTGGTTGATTTTATTCTTCATGATGATAATGGTTATGAATTATGGGTGTACAAAGTTACATTGGTTAAGGAAACCTTGATAAGTTTAACTTGACATGTATGAGGAATTTGCAGCAGCCAGCGAGTGCTGCTATTTGAGGGTACACGTTGCAGTTTTTTTAGGGTGTTTGTTTTATTCCTAATTTCTGGTAGATCACCTCTTTAGTTTCTTCTCATATTGCCCATATTTTCAATATTGATAGCATTAGGCTGAACTTGTTGTTTGTATACAATTCACTGTGGTATTAAAGCCAACCAGCCAAGTGGTTGCACTGATAAGATCATAAGAGAAGTAATTGCAGCCCAGTCTGTGCCTTTTACATAGATCTAATTGGTGCTACATGCTGGAGGCCCAGATTTCTACAGTACCTTGAGCTTTTAGCTAACTGGTTGGTTATTTAGCCATGTTTCTTTGGCCAGTTTATAACTTCTGTCTAACTAAAACCCTTTTTATGAATTGTTGACATCTACCTTAGGAGCACAGCTTATGAACTTTATTTTAGCTGTTGTGATCAATTATTTTTTTGCTTAAACACATCTGGTGTTATAGTAGATAGTAAATGTGTTATCCTCATTCTCTAGCATTGTTTTAAAACATTTTAAAATTCTTTGTACATTGTTTTCCTTTTGTAAATTTCAATATTTTAAGCTTTCCATCAAGTTACATGCTTGCTTTGTAGATTCAAGTGGATATTGGCACTCCTGAAGGAGAGATGATTTTTCATTCCGCTGCATCAAAACTGGACTTCAAGGGATACCAAGCTGTCTATGAGGTGAGTTCTAAATTTATTTTGTACTTGCTTCTTGCATCCTCTATGGATTTTAATTTCTGCTTGTGCTACTTCGATCAAGCTTTGACAAGCCTGCTGACATTTTTTTTGATGTGTTGAATAATGCATCAACGACATTGGATGGTTCAGGGTCCAATTGTTTCTGCCATAGCTTTTTCTCATCTACATGATCTTCTTTTACTTGCCATTATAATAGGGGTATGAATACAACCCGGTCAGATACTATGTACCTGGTTGTCTGCTATATTTGCGAAGACATTTTTATGATATGGAAAACAGATATCGGATTCCGATTGGATGCAGATATGAATTAAGATGTCAGGTCAAAGTGAAATCTGGATATCAGAGTAGCCCATCCCTTCTTTTCTTTCTGATTTTTTTTTCTCATTTACCATAAGGGTTAGAACATGAGATAAGCTATCTTTTTTTACAAAATGTACCAGCACTTCCTCTACTTTTAAATAAGACTTCTCACTAAATAATTTTTTCCTCGAACATAAGAATCATTTTTTTCATTGGAAACCTGTTTACCCCAGAGGTTGATTTGTGTTTGTGGCACTTTGGATGGTATCTGAAGATCTTGTTTCTTAAAAAATGGTTTCCTTTTAGTAGTTTATAACCTCGTTCTAGTACTTAAGTAAATAATATCTGCCCATTACAGGGAATAGTGTGTGCTTAATGGTATGGACCAGCCATTTTTCGAAGGTTTTCTGCTGGTTTCAGATGGTTTTCCATAATGTGTTTAACCTCTTGTACAAAGTAAAAAAGATAAGCACATGTTCCAGAAAGTAAATTTTACTTTGTGATATTCATATTATGAATTTGTGATGTATGATGCACTATTGCAATTGTATCCCTAGGCGTGACCATTGATTTTCTTTTTTGTTATTGGTTTGTTGCTTTGCTTGTCGGACTCACTTAACTGTATAGATGTAATTTATTTACACCAGATCTGTATCAGTTCAACATTTCTTAACATGGTTGGCACATGGAAAGACAGATGTCTGGCCCCACTTGGTCGCCTCTGATATGCACTACAACATATTGTTTATATTAAATTGTTGTGTAGAACATAATTTGTGGTATTGTATGGCCTTGTAATGTTTTTTTTGTTAAATTTCTCTATGGAGTTTACTTTTTCCTTGGGACATAACCTTCCTGTTGCCGAAATGCATGAGTTTGTCCTGATTCATCAGTATTCTTGGTTCTTATGTTGTGGATTGAGCTTCTTTTAGTGCTGATGGCAAGTAGGACTTAGCTTGAATGGAAGCATGATTTGTGAAGAACTTTGTGCTAGCTTTTCAGTTTACGAACTTATTCTTACTCATTAACAATACACTTTGCTACTTTTAGGACGCTGAGGCCAGTCCATGCAGTGACAGCTCTGAGGGAGATTCTGTGCACGAGGATAACTTTGAGGCCTTATCGAAATTAATGGTTGCAGTGACAATTCCGTTTCTTTATCCTCTTTCTTTCTCAGGCTACTGCAGATTATTGGTTATCATTCAACTGTTCCAGTATGTAATTCATCTCCTTTTTACCAGGTTAAGGACTTGGTTTTTCCTGTTAACGTGCTTCTTGGACAGCACTTTACTAAGCCACCATCACGTTATTCTGAGGGTGCATTGGTAAGCAATAACCTATTATGGATTATTTTTCACTTGTTTACTTTGAGCATTGCCCATTTCTGCAATAAAACAATATTTATTTTTATTCAGTTCTACTAGTTCAGATTTTCATATTGCGCCTTGTTATCTCCATATTAAAAAGCTAGAAGAACTTGGAATTGGAAGGCCATCTACTTATGCATCTATAATGAAAGTGTTACAGGCAATGTTTTTAAGGCGTCGCTTTGGCGTCGCCTAATCGCCAAGGCGCTCCAGGCCAGACGATTTGGCAGACGACTCGCCTCAAATTCGTATGGCGTCCGCCTTAGGCCTGTGGCGTCCGGAAAACGTCGCTTTGGCGTTCGATTTTTCCCAGATCGAGCAAGGCGGGCGCCATACGGGATGCTCGCGGCGGGAAAACGCGGGAGCGCGGGAGAAAGGATGGGGGAAAAGAGCAGTCCCGCGCGCAGAGATTAGGCGCGCGTGGAGAGAGGAGCGCGGGAGAAATCAGAGAGCAGAGAGAGGAGCGCTCGCGGGGAAGACGGACCTACCTGCTCGCCCGCGTGAACGCGTTCGCCCGCGCCGCCGGGAGAAGCTGCTGCCGGCGAGCCTCCGCCTCAAGAATAGGCTCCTCCTCCCCCTCCCCTCTTCCCCATCCGCGCGAGGAGCAGCCGCCGGCGGGCTGCTGTTTCCCCGCCGCCTCCTCTGGTCCTCCATCGAGCAGGACACGAGCCGCTCCGCCTCCCCCTACCCTCTTCCCCATCCGCGCGACAGGCTGCTGTTTCCCCGCCTCCTCTGTTCCTCTTCCACTATCGAGAGAGAGAGAGAGAGAGAGAGAGAGAGAGAGAGGTGGGCGGAGGCGGAGGGAACGGGAGGGAAGAGACAGAGAGATGGGCGGAGGCGGAAGCTGTGGCGGCGGCGCAGTGCAGGAGAGACCGAGAGAGATGAAGACACGCTAGGGAGGGTGAGGGCCACATGGGCTGCTTGGTGCACGTGGGCTGGGCTTCTTACTCCTCCTTTCTTTTTCTTTTTTTCCTTTCCTTTTTTCTTTATCATCTATATACTGCTCCGAGTTTGCTCAAAAAAAATCTATATACTGCTCTGAGCTGCTGTTTTAAAATTTCCTTTAGTTGGTAAGGCGTCGCCTCGCCTTACGCCTTACTCGCCTAAGCGTAAGGCGGTAGTCACTCGCCACGCCTCGCCTTACCGCCTTGGAAACATTGGTTACAGGTAACATGCCATTTTACTTACGAACTATTTTTTACCATGGTATTGGAAGGCTATTGCGGATGCATAAAGCATAGTTGATAGCCTTTCCTAGTGTATATTTTCTTTGTCCTTTTTGTGCCTTTGATGGTTCCAATCTAGGCGTTGTTGTTAGACAGATGTTAGGCTCACACGGTTGGGCCATTTGGGCTGACGGCTATAGGCCTTGTGCCTCTTGTATATTTGTTAAGATGATTAGAGATAGGCAACAATATCCTTGATTGATCCTATTTCTATAAACCAACCCATAGGAATCCTTGCCTATATATACATGTACCCTGCACCTCCACTAATCAATGTAACCATTCAAGAGCCATATCCTATCTTAAAATTGTGTTAGTCATGTAAGGTTTGCCTTGTTTTTTGGTCGTGTATGTAAGATTGTCGTCGGGTATGGTTGTTGCACTTGGCTATTTTGGCCTTCCACATCTCATAATGCAATGATACACAGGTGACAGGTCTCATGCTTATTCGAGGAAAACAGTTGCAGGGTTTTGCAATTACTATGTATTAAATCTTATTTTCATCTGTTGTAGTTAGCATTCCACCTGTTCCACATAGATAACAGTGTTCATTATACTTGTATTGTTCAGGATCGGAAGTACGTAACAGCAAAAAGTCGAGTTCTACACCCTGAGTTCCGTGGTCGAATGGTTCGTTCTTATATCCCTGATCGCATGTTCCCCGTTTGGAGAGATCCTATATGATTAAAATATCTTTAGCTCTGTCATCATCTATAATGTTAGTACATTTATTTGAGTATAAATAATACTTCTAGTTAAATTCATTGTTTTGTATTAGATTATCTCTTCTACCTATGCATTTATTTGCATTGCAGTAATGCATCAATTTGTAATGTATATTTGTTTGACTCTTTCATGTTTTTCTTATTATTAATGCACTAGTAGTTTCCTCCAAAATATCTAAAATTTACCCTCATCTGTAATGATCTCAATGTTTATATTTTATTTTATTATTTTGCTTATGCCTGCTTACATTTTGCCATGTGCATTTTTGATGTTTACATTTGTTGAGTTCCCTCACTGATTTTAGGGTCTGGAGAATGGAACTTCTAGACAGCTTTACCCTTGCTTAGAAATTCCCTTTCCCAGACCTCTACAATTTGTGGGATCCTTCAGCACTGGGTACTCCTTTTTCTCTTTTCCATCTCAACGCTTACAGGCATCATCGTCCCAGGCTCCCAGCACTGTTTCAGTTTACGTAGCTGAGGTTGCTTGCTATAAATTAAATTTCAATGCATCTAACTTTGGTGTTTGTTCATGCCATCTCTTTTTTTAGGTCTCGGCATTCCTTTTGCACCATTTCTCTGAGGTTGCTGATTACAGCTTTACAGCTAACATGGAGACAGAGGTAGTAAACATTTCTCGTTTATGGTTTCTGTGTGCTTCTTTGTTTTCAGTTTATGCCATAGTTTTAGAAACCTGCTTAAGCTGGCTGGTTAGTGATTACTGCTATGAGTTAAACCAATATGAGAATTCAGGAAATCAGCGCATCTTAATGGACATTGGTACACTTCTAATTTTGGTCATGATTATTCTTGGATTTAAGACACTAGGAACAATGCCGTCTGTAGTTGTGGAGCTAATTCAAGACATAGTTATCATGGACTGAATGCTTTGGTCTATTATCCAAGTGTAGGTCATTTTAGCCTTCTCAACTATTCTCTATATGCATGTAATTTGATAAGTTGTAGGCATTTTTTTATGTTCTCTTTCTTTGTTGCCCTTGCTGAATAATGTTACTCATAAGTTATTGAACCATCACTCCCACTTTCCCATCGTACTATATAAATGATGGAACAAGTTCATTTAACCTACTTTCTTAATCTTTGTGCACCACTCTAGAACAACCTACATTTGGAAGAAATGGTAGTGATCCTTTTACAGGAACATCTTTCAGTAATATGCTAGCACAAGAATTAGTTGGTTACTAAAACTGTATTGAAGTTTTTATTAATAGCTAGATAATGTCTCTGCTGGGTCAACTGAATGGAAGGGTCTTCTGAAAGACTACTGGGAACGATTCAGCAAATATTGTGCTGATGCGAGTAAACTGGATGGCAGAAAGGTAAGATGTATTTAATTCTGAGTATGCTGGTTCTTTGGTGATGCAAGTTCTCGTAGTTCTCCTTTTGGTGTGATCGTCAAGCTTGCTTGGGACTATAAAACTTTGTTGTTGTGGTCATCAACCTTTTTTAATGACACAGAAACTGAAGTAAATATTTCAGGTCCATTTCTCAAGTGAAATGGCAAGCTATCATATTTTATTTCTGTCTGCTGATGCTTCTTGGTTTTATATACAACATTGCTGTCAGTGGATTAAAAGGAAACTACTGCTTGTATCTCCCAACACAACATAGTACTGGTTGGACCCCCTACATTTTTGCAAACAGTGCTCAAAATATTTTTAGGAGAGCATTTAAGCACTTTTTGGGGGCAAAGAAGGGACATGCTCAACTGTCTGACTCCAGATAGTTTCACAATCACACTGGTCTAGCAGAGCATTGTTCCGTTGCTTGAAGGCTTCATTGGAGCATGGAATTGCTGAGTTTGACCCATCATACACAAGAATGATACTATTTATGTACCTTGTGTATCATATCGCTCTGCAACGGCTAGAGATTGATACTGAATTTGACATTGTGCAGGTAGAGAGAATGTGCTTGAAGAAAAATTTGGTCCTATGCTCTTTCCTGATGTTGACAAGGATAGTAGGATTTGCCCTAGGTAATGCACGACAAATGTACTTTTAAGGTATCTTTCATGGAATACACATATTGAATGTCAAAATCAAGATATTTGCAATATTCATACAGGTTAACCTACAATGTCATCATACTGTGATGCATTCACATACGTAATTCTTGACATCTTTTTTTGTGTTTGGAATACATGCAGTTGTTCTGAAGGAACCTTGAGATTCAAAGTTAGTAGGTATGGTGAAGGCTATTTTATAGGCTGTGATCAACATCCAAAATGCAAGTATGACCCTATTATCCCTCATTATAATTTGAATGCCTTGAAGTTTAAACTCTGCTATATTCTTCAATGTCACCTGTTATGTATTAATGAGTTCCAGGTTTATTTCTTGATTTTTGATGATTATTGTTAGAATTAATTGCTATTTACTTTTAATCACTTAGTTACTTGTGTAATCTCCTAGCTTTAATCTCCTAGCTAGCTGTGCTGAGTTAATGCCCAGCTTGCCCCTTGGGGTTCGACTGGCCTCTTGGGACTCGGCAGGCCCTTTGGGTCACCCTCCTCCTCTCTTTTTATATGTAATCTCTTCTGTAAACTCAATTCAAGTAATCTAAGCCTGTTAGGCTATTGTCTATCATGGTATCAGACTAAACCATCGATCCTTCTGCTTCCGCTCCCACTCCACCCACCCCAGGCTGCTGCGCGCGCCCATGGCCACCTCCAGCTCCTCCGCCATGGCTACCGCGACCAAGCTCCGCAACGAAGCCCTCTCTGCTGCCAAGCGCCTGGAGCATGAGGCCTCCTCTCTGCGCTCCAACACAGAGCGCAGCCAGCAGCTCGAGGAAGAAGCTGCCCTTCTCAAGTCCGCTGCCGCCGCCTAGGAGCGTGTCCGCGCCGCTGCTGCTGCTCTTGACAAAGAGCGCACGCAGGCAGATACCCTGGAGCAGCAGGTTGCGGCCCTCCGGGATCGCCTCCGCCCCGAGCATCCGGACGACGACGCCGATCCTGAGGATGACGACGTCCACTCCGCCTCCTCTGAAGCAGCGGCCATCGCCCACCTCCACACTCAAGCTGCTGCCGTCCAGAACATCAAGAACCTCATCCCTATCGTTCTTGATCTTCAATCCTCCAACTACTCCAAGTGGCGCGGCTACGTCCTCCTCATCCTCGGCCGTTTCGCCTTGAAGGATCACGTCCTCAGCGACGACTCCCGCCCCTACGATCCGGCGTGGTCACGCATGGACTGTGTCGTCCTCTCTTGGCTTTTCAACACCATCTCCGCCGACCTCCTGGACGTCATCCATGAGCACGACGGCCTCACCGCCCGGACAGCATGGCTCAGGATTGAACAGCAGTTCCTCAACAATCGCGAGTCCCGCGCCATGCTCCTCGACGCCGAGTTTCGCACTCTCTGCCAAGGTGCCCTCTCCATCGATGACTACTGCCGCAAAATGAAGAGCATGGCGGATGCCCTCGCCGACCTCGGCGTGCCCATCCAGGACTGAACTCTGGTGCTGAACGTTCTACGGGGTCTCAATGAACGTTTTCAGTTCATGTCCCAGCTCGTCACCCGCCAGAGGCCGTTCCCGTCCTTCGCCGATGTTCGTGCTGACCTCCGTTTGGCCGAGCTCAACATGGGGATGCCCTCTGCCTCTCCTTCGGCTCTCATCGCCCCGCCCTCCATCAGGCCGCCCACTTCGTCCTCGCCTGCGCCTCCACGCCATCATCAGGCCACTGCTGGCCATCAGGTTGCTGCTGGACATCATGCTGCTGCTGGACAGCAATCCAGTGGCAACCGCGGCCGACGCCGTCGCGGCGGGCGCGGCTCTGGCGGCTCCCACAGCAGTGCACAGGGCGGGACTGCACCAGCCACACCACAGTGGCCCTCGCTGCTCAACCCCTGGACCGGCTCTATCCACATGTGGCCAGGGTCCACCGCCGGCGGCGCCCGTGGCCCTCCACCACGCGCAGTCCAGCCTGCACCTCTGCAGCAGGCTCTGGTGGCCGGCGTGCCACCGGCATACTTCGCTCCACCACCGGCTTCCGGGTCCTACTACCCGCAGCCCCCTCAGGCACCTCCTGCTTGGGCGCCCTGGACGCCCGAGGGTCTCGCTAGCGCCTTCAGCACCGTCTCCCTCACCCCACCTCCGAGATCCTCGGATTGGGTGATCGACTCGGGCGCCTCCTCCCACATCACCGCCAACCCTGGTATGGTCACCGCTACACCATTCTCTTCCTTTCCCTCCTCCATTGTCGTAGGCAACGGGGCCACCCTCCCTGTTATTGGCACCGGCTATTCTGTCCTTCCTGGACCCTTTCGCCTCGACAATGTCCTTGTACCTCCCGACATTATCAGAAATCTCATTTCGGTTCGAAAATTCACTACTGACAATTGTGTTTCTGTCGAGTTTGACCCTCTTGGTGTTTCTGTGAAGGATCTCCGTACCCGGAACACCCTCCTCCGATGTAACAGCACGGGGCCTCTCCACACTCTTCAGCTCCCTTCATCCACCACTGGCTCCTGCGCCCTTGTCGCCACTCCTTCACCAACTACCTGGCACAGGCGCCTCGGTCACCCCGGCAAGGCCACTCTTCAGTCCCTTGCGCAGTCCTCCTCCATTGTCTGCAGCAAGCCTGAAGATGACTCCCTCTGCCACGCCTGTCAGCTTGGGCGTCATATTCGTCTCCCTTTTTCTATTTCGCTATCTAGAGCAGCCAAGAATTTTGATTTAATCCATTGTGACCTGTGGACATCTCCTGTTGTTAGTGTCTCTGGTTTCAAATATTATTTAGTTATTCTTGATGATTGCTCTCATTTCCTCTGGACTTTTCCCCTTCGCGCTAAGTCCGATACATTCCCCACGATTTCTAATTTCTTCGCTCATGTGTCTACCCAATTCGGCTGCACCATTAAATCAGTCCAATGTGACAACGGTCGCGAGTTTGACAACTCCGCCTCTCGTGCTTTCTTTCTTGCTCACGGCATCACTCTCCGCATGTCGTGCCCCTATACTTTCCAGCAAAACGGGAAAGCCGAGCGCATGATCCGCACCGTCAATAACATCACACGCACCCTCCTCTTCCAAGCTTCCATGCCCCCCTCTTACTGGGCTGATGCTCTAGCCACTGCCACCTATCTCATCAATCGCCTTCCCACCAAAACTCTAAACATGAGCACCCCCTTTTTCACCCTCCATGGCACCCTCCCCTCCTATCATGATCTTCGTGCCTTCGGGTGCACATGCTACCCCAACCTTTCTGCCACCACTCCTCACAAGCTTGCCCCCCGCTCCACCCTCTGTGCTTTCCTTGGTTATTCACCGGATCACAAGGGCTATCGGTGCCTCGACCTCAACACCAACCGCGTCATCATTTCTCGCCACGTTGTTTTCGACGAAACAACGTTTCCTTTTTCCCTCAGCCGGCCATCCCCTCCTCAGCAGGAACTTGATTTTCTAACTGACGACGACACCATTCCAGTGTCCCCTTCCTGCAGGTACACCCGGCGCTGCTGCCCCCTTCCAGTTGGTGCCTCTGGCACCATCTCTGGCACGCGCAGGCACGCCAGCGTCCAGGGCCCCGGTGCTGCCAGCGCCCTCCACCCCGGCACCACCAGCTGTGCCCCGGGGGTCCCCGGCGTCCTCTGTACAGGCGCCCCTTGTACAGGCGCCGGCTCCACCCGTCGTCCACGTCTACAGCCGGCGCCCCCCCCCCCCGGTGATTGCGCCTCAGAAGCCGCCTATTATTCATGTCTACAGCAGGCGTGCTCCTGCTCCTGCCCCGCCACCCGAGCGCCCGGCAGGAGCGCCTCCTCGACGTTCCAGCATGGTCCCCTCTCCACCTCGCTATGTCAAGAGCGATCCTCCGGTTCCTGCTGGTGCTGTTTCCATTCTGCCGGTCGCCAACTCCCACGGCATGGCGACCCGTGGAAAAACAGGCTACCAGCAGCCTCGCCTCGCCTTGCATACCGAGGCCTTGTCTCCCCTACCGCGGTCCTGTCGAGATGCCCTTGCTGATCCTCATTGGTGCCAGGCCATGGAAGATGAATATGTGGCTCTTCAGGACAACCACACCTGGGACCTCGTCCCCCGCCCCACCAAGGCCAATGTTGTTACTGGAAAATGGATTTTCAAACACAAGTTCCATGCCGATGGCTCATTGGAGAGATACAAGGCTCGTTGGGTACTTCGGGGATTCACTCAACGCCCCGGTGTTGATTATGATGAAACTTTCAGCCCGGTTGTCAAGCCAGCCACTGTTCGGACAGTCATCACGGTGGCACACTCCAGGGATTGGCCGATTCATCAACTTGACGTGAAGAACGCTTTCCTCCACGGGACTCTTTCAGAAATAGTATACTGCTCTCAGCCTACTGGGTTCGCTGATCCTGCACTTCCAGATCATGTCTGTAGGCTCAACAAATCCCTCTACGGCTTGAAGCAAGCCCCGCGGGCCTGGTACAGCCGCTTTGCTTCCTTTCTGATCTCTCTGGGGTTCACTGAAGCCAAGTCAGACACATCTCTCTTCATATTCAGCCGTGGCACCGAGATAGTCTACTTGCTCTTATATGTGGATGACATTGTCCTTACAGCTTCATCTCAGCAACTCCTTCACCGTGTCATTGCTGCTCTGAAAAAGGAGTTCGCCATGAAAGATCTTGGACCCCTACATCACTTCCTTGGCGTTGCAGTTCAGCGCCACCGGGATTCTGTTCTCCTTTCACAGCGTCAGTACACTCTGGACATACTTGCTCGCCATGGCATGAGTGACTGCAAGCCTTGCTCCACTCCAGTTGACACTTGTGCAAAGGTACCAGCTGATGCCGGCCCGTCTGTTGCTGATCCCACTGCTTATCGCAGCCTTGTGGGTGCCCTCTAGTACCTCACCTTCACCAGGCCCGACATTGCCTATGCCATCCAACAAGTGTGCCTTCATATGCATGATCCGCGGGAAACTCACCTTGTCGCTGCCAAGCGGATCCTTCGCTATCTTTAGGGCACCCTCAGCCATGGTCTGGTCATTCCCCGAACAGCCCCAACACAGCTCCGTGTCTACACCGACGCTGATTGGGCCGGCTGCCCGGACACCCGCCGCTCCACCTCCGGCTACGCCGTCTTCCTCGGAGGCAGCCTGGTCTCCTGGTCCTCCAAGCGGCAGCCCACTGTCTCCCGGTCCAGCGCCGAGGCAGAGCACCGGGCTGTTGCCAACGGCGTCGCTGAAGCCACTTGGCTGCGGCAACTGCTCCAGGAACTTCACCATCCCCTGGACTCCGCATGCCTCATCTACTGCGACAATGTCAGCGCCTGCTACCTCTCCACCAACCCCGTTCAACATCAGCGCACCAAGCACGTGGAAATCGACCTTCACTTCGTCCGTGAACGTGTCGCCATGGGTGCAGTCCGGGTTCTTCATGTGCCCACCACGTCGCAATTCGCCGATGTCTTCACCAAGGGGCTCCCTTCCTCTGTCTTCATGGATTTTCGCTCCAGTCTAAACGTTTGCTCCACCGACGATCTGACTGCGGGGGGGTGTTAGAATTAATTGCTATTTACTTTTAATCACTTAGTTACTTGTGTAATCTCCTAGCTTTAATCTCCTAGCTAGTTGTGCTGAGTTAATGCCCAGCTTGCCCCTTGGGGTTCGGCTGGCCTCTTGGGACTCGGCTGGCCCTTTGGGTCACCCTCCTCCTCTCTTTTTATATGTAATCTCTTCTGTAAACTCAATTCAAGTAATCTAAGCCTGTTAGGCTATTGTCTATCAATTATCATACCTAATCACTGCTCTAATTACTGTAGGTACATTGCTCGCTCATTGTCACAGCAAGAAGATGAAACTGAACCCACCGAAGAAAGTCCAAAATCTTTTACACCCAGGTTACTTGGCGTCATGCCTGGTTCTGATCAAAAGGTATTTTTCAGTTTATGAGATTCAGATTTTTTATTTGCAAATAGGCCTGTCGTTGGGTATTCCTAACCTGTCCCCAAATTCATACCCATGTGTAGTGGGGAGGGTAATGGGTGAAAGTTGCTTTACCCATTTGGGTATGGGTATACCCACCCACCACTGATCACAATAGGGTATGGGGAGGATCTGAGAGGAGAGACCACCTTTGGGTTGTGATGCTGGGACACCATCCATTTGTCCATTCTCAGTCACATGTCTTGACACTCTGCATGATGGTGTGCTCCTTTCCTGCTGGGTTGTCCCCATTATTTGCCACTGTGTTCGAGTTCAATCAGAATGAGAAGGAAATCGTCAGCTTTGTTCCTTACCCAATCACCATCAACTTTAACCAATACATAATGGGTATGGGTAATTTAACAGGGAGGGCCACAGGGAGGCTAGGACTGGGTAGTTTAACTTTGGATTTGTTGGGGGCAAAACTGGGTATACCCAAACGTTCCCCAATGGTAGGTCTATTTGTAAATCAGTAATGTCTATAACAACTTCGTTGCTCAATCTGCAGGTGTTTTTGAAACAAGGTCCATATGGCTACTATGTTCAGCTTGGAGAGGACCAATGTTTTCAAGTCGTCCAGTCGAACCTAGTCGCTATGGGACCGACCAGAAGACTAATCGCGATTAGTTGTCGACCAGGACGATTAGTCAAACCTAGTCGACCCCTGGTCGTCCTATATATCAGGATATATATACCTACTATATATATACCTATATATACTATATATATACCTATATATACTATATAGTATACACAATAAAGCAAGCATCAAGAGCATCTCTGTCTCCTACTGAGTTTAGGTGGTGACTTACTTGTGGGAGTTGTTTTCTTCTATTTTCTGCCATGTCCAGAGGTCCATATTCCTGTCCCAAACTCTGTTTCTTTGCTGACTTGCTGCTGGAAGCCTAAAATACCAAAGAAGACCATAATTAGCAACACTAATGTAGTCTTGATCTTGACACAGCTCAACAGCAGCACTGCTGCAGTAGCAAGCACTGCTGCAGTAGCAAATAACTAGCATTTAGCAAACAAGTTCAGTACACATAAGCTAAAGTGTTCAAGTTCAGTACACATAAGCTAAACTGTTAAAGTGTTCAACACAGTCACAAACATTGACATCTAATTTAACAGTCCAACAAAAGTAGGCAACTAGCCATCTAATTAAGCAAATCAACATTAAAAGTGAAGCCTCCATCTCCATCTCCAGTTGGTCCATCTCCAGTTTCAGTTGGTGCAGATTCTTCAACCTCCTCCATTGCTATTGCTAAATCTACATGCTGATCTTGGTCTTCATCATCAACTTCATCAATATCTTGAGTCAGAGTCACTGTGTTCCTTGGACGCTTATTGTTCGTAGCATTAGTACGCCTCATAGGGGCAGCAATAGCAGCACAAGTAGCAGCAGCCCTAGGCAAGTTACCTCCCTCTAGACCCTGAGTTACACCAATAGCCTCATCCACTGATGGGATAAGTCTCTGTGTTGGTTGGTCTTTGTGAGGCTGCAGCATATGGTTCTTGTGGCTACATGGTGGTCTTGCTGTCCATCAAGGACAGCATCAATGGCAGCATCCTTGACTGGCTAGGACAGCATCCTTGACTGGCTAGGACAATATCTTAGCATCTAGGACAGCATCTGTTTTAGGAAAGCATATTAGCATATAGCATCTTGGCATATGCTTGGCTGGCTAGCAGCCTATAAATATGTATCCCCAATCCCTCAGGTTGGCATGACATTTGTGTGAGAAATTAACAAGAAAATTGCCTCAACTCCTAGTGTCATCCTCTCTCGATAAGAGTAAGAATTCTGCTACTACAAGAGTAAGAATTCAGCGACTAACAAGTAGTATCAGAGCCGTACTATCCTGTAGCCTGAGCATCTCCTGCTCATCTCCTTTCCCAGCCTCGCAACAGCCCCAGCTGGGAGCAGCAGCAGCTCCGGCCGCTCCTGCTCACTCCTCTCCCTCTGCGCAGACGAGAGCTCGTCTGAAGCAGCCCTCTCCCCACGCAGCAGCCCCCCGGTAGCGCGTCATGTCCGCAGGACAGTCTCAGCGCTCGGTCGCCTCGAGCACGCGGCGTCGGCAAGAGGCTGAACTTGCCGCGGCAGAGGAACGCGAGCGAGCGGCAGCAGAGACCGCTGCGGCGGTGGCAACGGCCAGAGCGGAGGCGGAAGCGGCGGCGGCGGCGGATGCAGCGCGTGCGGCGGCAGCGGAGGTCGAAGATCTGCGCGGCAGCATCAGCAGCTCTATTTCTGCTGACGACAGCGCCAATGCGGACCTCGAGCTGCTGGGGAGGGAGGCACCGCGAGCGCGGGCGGCGCAGTGGGCAGCCGCGCACGCCCACGAGCGCGGCGGGAGCCCAGACAGGCGCGGACGTGCCGGCGGCGCTCCTGGAGGAGGCGCGCACGGCGGTGGCGTTCCTGGAGGAGGCGCGCACGACAACGGTGGCGGACGGGTCGATGGAGAGCGCGGCCTTCACAGGCAGCGTGGCTCTGTCTCCCCGGATCGGTACCGTGGTTACCACGGGCTCCAGGCTGTTGTCAGGGATGTCGGCCCTGGCGGTGGGTGGCCTACCCTCACTAAGACCAACTACATCGAGTGGACTGCGGTGATGAGGGTAAAGCTCCAGGTGCGGCACATGTGGGAGGCAGTTCGGTACGGCGACGTCGACTATGACCAAGATCGACGGGCGCTGGATGCCCTCATCGCTGCAGTCCCGTCCGAGATGTAGTTCTCACTTACCAACAAGCGGACTTCCAAAGAGGCTTGGGACGCCATCGCTGCGGCACGCATCGGCAGCGACCGCGCTCGCAAGTCCACACTGCAGGCACTTCGCAAGGAGTGGGAGAACCTGGCCTTCAAGCCAGGTGAGGATGTTGATGACTTTGCTCTCCGTCTCAACACTCTGTTGCAGAAGATGGTGCAGTTCGGCGATGACACCTACGACGAGGAGAGAGTTGTCGAAAAGCTCTTCCGCTACGTCTCCGAGAAGTACAAGCAGATGGCTCGCTCGATCGAGTCTCTGCTGGATCTCTCCACGATGTCGATCGAGGAGGCGATAGGTCGCCTCAAGGTCGTCGACAGCGATGAGCCACAGTCTCTCGGGGCCCATCACCACTGTCGGGAAACTCCTCACTTGGGAGCAGTGGGTTGCCTGCCAAGTTAACCGGAAGAAGGGGAAGACTTCTTCCGCGACAGGCGGCCGCAAGCGTGGCAAGCCGCGCAAGGCGCGCTGAGACGCCCAGGCCGGAGCGCGAGGACGTACTGAGGGTGATGCCCGCGGAGGCGCCCAGGGCGGCGCCGCCGGCAAGCACAAGTCGGCACGAGACGACACCTGCCGCAACTGCGGCCAGCTTGGCCATTGGGCCATGGACTGTCGACAGCCATGACGCGGCCAGGCCCATGTCGCACAGGCGGAGGAGGAGCCGGCTCTGTTCATGGCACATGCAAGCATCGAGCTACCTCCAGCGGCACCGGTCGCAGCGGCTCTCCTCCACCTTGACGAGCCAAAAGCACACGCCCTCCTCGGCGACGGCTTCGGCAACGACAAGACTGACGGGTGGTGCCTCGACACCGGCGCCACCCATCACATGACCGGTCGACGGGAGTTCTTCACCGAGCTTGACTCCAGCGTCCGAGGCTCCGTCAAGTTTAGGGATGCCTCCGGCGTGGAGATCAAGGGCGTCGGCTCCGTCACCTTCACCGCCGTGTCTGGTGAGCACAGGCTGCTCACCGGAGTCTACTACATCCCCGCGTTGAGGAACTCTATCATCAACTTGGGACAGCTGGATGAGAACGGTTCGCGCGTGGTGGTTGAGGATGGAGTCATGAGGATTTGGGATCGCCGTCGTCGCCTTCTTGCCAAGGTAACCAGAAGCGCAAATTGACTCTACGTCCTTAACGTGCAGGTGGCACAACCCCTCTGTCTCGTTGTTCGTCGGGATGACGAGGTGTGGCAGTGGCACGAGCGCTTCGGGCAACTTCACTTGGAGGCCCTGAAGCGGCTCAGTGCCACGGAGATGGTGCGAGGCCTGCCGTGCCTCGACCATGTGGAGCAGCTCTGCGACGTCTGCGTGTTGACGAAGCAGAGGCGACTCCCCTTTCCCCAGCGGGCGAGCTTTCGAGTCAAGGAGAGGCTCGAGCTTGTGCATGGGGACTTGTGTGGCCCGGTGACACCGGCCACACCGGGAGGACGACGCTACTTCTTGCTGCTCGTCGACGACCTCTCCCGCTACATGTGGGTGATGGTTCTCGGCAGCAAGGGAGAGGCTGTAGACGCCATCAGGCGCGCGCAGGCTGCTGCGGAGGCGGAGTGCGGCCGCAAGCTGCGCGTGCTGCGCACCGACAACGGCGGCGAATTCACGGCTGCTGAATTCGTGTCGTACTGCGCTGATAAGGGCATTCAGCGCCACTACGTGCCGTACAGCCCGCAGTAGAACGGCGTCGTCGAGCGGCGCAACCAGATGGTTGTGGGGATGGCTCGGGCCCTTCTCAAGCAAAGGGGGATGCCGGCTGTCTTCTGGGGAGAGGCGGTGGTGTCGGCCGTCTACATCCTCAACCGCTCGCCTACCAAGGCGCTCGACGGCAGGACGCCGTACGAGGCTTGGCATGGGCGCAAGCCGGCGGTCTCCCACTTGCGGGTCTTCGGCTGCCTCGCGTTCGCCAAGGAGCTTGGCCACATCAGCAAGCTCGACGACAGGAGCACTCCGGGAGTGTTCATCGGCTACGCGGAGGGCTCGAAGGCCTACCGCATCCTCGACCCAAAGACAGCGTGTGCGCACGGCGCACGACGTTGTGTTCAACGAAGGGCGAGGATGGGCGTGGGACAAGGCGGTGGACGACGGCTCGGCTCCGATGTACGATGACTTCACTGTCGAGTACGTTCATTTTGATGGAGCTGGAGGAGTAGGCAGCTCTTCTTCGACTAGCGCGTCTATCCCAGTCCCCGAGCCTCCACCGACCCCGGCGCCTGCTACTTTGACAGCACCATGCTCTCCAGCCAGGACCTCGGCTGTGATGAGTTCTTCGCCGGCTCCACCACAGCCGGCACCGCCACGCACTCTAGCACCGATAGGCACCTCTCCGGGCACGTCTACTCCAACACCAGCTCGTGTCGAGCACAGCCTGGTTGAGCTCGCTACTCCGCTCTCTCACGACGAGGAGCGCATCGACGCGTACCACGACGGCGAGCCGTTGCGGTACCGTACGATGGAGAACCTTCTCGGCGACCAGCCTGTGCCGGGACTAGTGCCTCACGACCTGGAGGCGCAGTTGCACCTTGCGTGTGACGACGGCGAGCCTCGGTCGTTTGTTGAGGCCGAGAGACACGCGGCATAGCGCGCCGCGATGCAGTTGGAGATGGATGCGATTGAGAAGAACCGCACCTGGGAGCTTACTGACCTTCCTCGGGGCTACAGCGCGATCACCCTTAAGTGGGTGTACAAGCTGAAGAGGGATGAAGCCGGCGCCATTGTCAAGCACAAGGCTCGCTTGGTGGCACGAGGTTTCGTGCAGCAGGAGGGGGTCGACTTCGACGACGCCTTTGCTCCCGTGGCACAGATGGAGTCCGTGCGACTCCTTGCGCTAGCTGCCCAGGAGGGCTGGCGTGTTCATCACATGGACGTCAAGTCGGCGTTCCTTAACGGCGACTTGAAGGAGGAGGTCTACGTGCACCAGCCGCCGGGATTTGCGATCCCCGGCAAGGAGGGCAAGGTGCTCCGCCTGCGCAAGGCCCTCTATGGCTTGCGGCAGGCACCGAGGGCGTGGAATGCCAAGTTTGATTCCACGCTAAAGGGGATGGGTTTCGAGCAAACCCCGCACGAGGCGGCCATCTACCGACGGGGCAGTGGAGGAAATGCTCTGCTGATGGGTGTCTACGTCGACGACTTGGTGATCATCGGCACCAAGGATGCGGAGGTGATGGCATTCAAGGAAGAGATGAAGGCCACCTTCTAGATGAGTGACATGGGGCTTCTCTACTTCTACCAGGGAATCGAGGTGCACCAGGATGACTCCGGGATCACGCTTCGACAGACCGCCTACGCCAAGCGCGTCGTTGAGCTAGCCGGGCTTACCGACTGCAACCCAGCTCTCACTCCGATGGAGGAAAGGCTGAAGCTGAGCCGCGATAGCACGACGGAGGAGGTGGACGCTACGCAGTACCGGCGTCTTGTGGGGAGCCTTCGCTACCTCGCCCACACACGGCCGGACTTGGCATTCTCCGTCGGCTACGTTAGTCGGTTCATGCAGCGACCGACGACGGAGCACCAGCAGGCTGTGAAGAGTATCATCCGCTACGTTGCGGGGACTCTCGACCACGGCCTCTACTACCCTAGGTGCACTGGGGCGGCACACTTCGTCGGGTATAGCGACAACGACCACGTCGGCGACATCGACACCAGCAAGAGCATGAGCGGGATCCTCTTCCTCCTCGGCAAGTTCCTCGTTAGCAGGCAGTCGGTCAAGCAGCAGGTGGTGGTCCTGTCCAGCTGCGAGGCCGAGTACATAGCGGCCTCCACCGCTTCGACTCGGGCGCTCTGGCTCGCTCGATTGCTTGGTGATCTCCTCGGCAGAGACACTAGAGCGGTGGAGCTCAGGATGGACAGCAAGTCTGCTCTGGCCCTGGCAAAGAACCCCGTTTTCCATGAACGAAGTAAGCACATCTGGGTGAGGTACCACTTCATCCGAGGCTGTTTGGAGGAAGGGAGCATCAAGGCAAGCTACATCAACACCAAGGACCAGCTTGCGGACCTGCTTACCAAGCCTCTTGGGAGGATCAAGTTCCTTGAGCTCTGCTCTAGGACCGGGATAGTTCAATTTTCCCACAAGACGACGCACAAGACTTAGGGGGAGAATAATGGGATAAGTCTCTGTGTTGGCTGGTCTTTGTGGGGCTGCAGCATATGGTCCTTGTGGCTGCATGGTGGTCTTGCTACCCATCAAGGACAGCATCAAGGACAACATCCTTGACTGGCTAGGATAGCATCATCAAGGACAACATCCTTGACGGGTTAGGACAATATCTTAGCATCTAGGACATCATCTGTTTTAGGACAGCATATTAGCATCTAGCATCTTGGCATATGTTTGGCTGGCTAGCAGCCTATAAATATGTATCCCCAATCCCTTAGGTTGGCATGACATTTGTGTGAGAAATTAACAAAAAATTGCTCCAACTCCTAGTGTCATCCTCTCTCGATGAGAGTAAGAATTATGCTACTACAAAGAGTAAGAATTCAGCGACTAACATCCACAAGAGCCCAAGTCATAGCATCGCCACCACCTTCCTGAACTGGTTCTGGTTCACAATTTTCATTGACCCATTCATTTTCCCAATGAAATTCAACGAGCAAGAGTGGATTGCATATCTTTTCTTTGGAACCCAGCTCTCTAATTTTTTTAAATCTGTTTTCTATCTTACGGTTGTAACTGACATATACCAACTTATTTAACCTTTGGTGCTCTAATCGGTTTCTCTTTTTTGTATGGACCTACACAAAATATAATGCAGAATCACATATCAATATTACTAGTTTACTACCATACTTAATTACTCAACAGTAGTACACTAGCACTTACAGCAGAAAATTCACTCCAACTATGCTCGCATCCAGATGCAGCGCAACAAAGGCTAACAATCCTTTTTGCTAAACATTGAAGCTCATATGTGAGGCCACCATATGCACCCCACCAAAGCACTGTAATTTCCATAATTCCATTTCAAACATAGAATTCCATTATTAGTTCATTGCTGATTGCTTTTAGAAAAAGGGAAGGAAATAGTTATTAGAGAACTTACAAGGATTTTTTTCTCTGTCTCTTATTGCTCCTGGCTGTGAGAAGGATTCGCCTTCTGCCCTCTCATAGTCTTCTGCCTGCTTGCTTATCTTGTTCTGCTCCTCATCATCGGTCACCATCTTCCACATAATTTGATTAAACATGATTCTCAGCCTTCCTGCTTGTCTCCTATCCTTTTCCTTTAGGGCAAAGAACTTGCTTGGATTCAAGTATAGGGCTTGCTCCATACAACTGCTGCTCCATTTGGTTTTCTCATATGTTGTCATAGTATTTTAGTACCTCTTTGCGTAAATCTGGTTTGCGTTGCAAAGAATCCTTGATTGCGGCCTTTGCAACATCCATGGCTGCCATAATCTCAGGATCTGCTGGTGTCTCATCTCCATCTGCTATCCTTAGAGCTACAAGAAGTGGTTGTGAAGCTCTTAGGCATAATTCCACTTTATCCCAAAATGGCATTGAAAGGATAATGTTCTCAACTCGCCGGCCTTCTTGAGTGGTAGAGAAACTGGTAGCATGCCATTCATCACTAACCACTAAATTCCTCAATCCACTCCTGTTCTTATGCAGGCTTGCCAATGTGAGAAATGCAGTGGCAAAGCGAGTTACAGCTGGCCTCACAAGATCTCCTCCAATCTTATTTCACATTAGATCTAGAACCCTCCCATGCTTGTACATGAATCTGGTCACCTTCTGTGCCATGTTGATGCAAGTGTGGAATTCCTTGATCTTCCTAATATCCTCCAACAACAAATCCAAGCAATGGGCTGCACATGGTGTTCAAAATAGATGTGGGATCCTCTCCATTAAAAGCCTCCCTGCTGCCTTGAAGTTGGCTCCATTGTCAGTGACAATCTGCACCACGTGTTCCTTCCCAACCTTATCAATTTGCTTCTCCAACAAGTCAGCGAACATATTCGCATTTGCTATCTCACTTGAAGCATCAACAGACCCTAGAGAGAGTCCCTGCTGGACTGTTAGCAAGGAAATTGATGAGATGGCGGTGGCTTGTGTCAGTCCACCCATCGGACATTATGGTGCAACCATATTCCTTCCAAGCCTCCTCATGCTTCTTCCTCAACTCCGTTGTTCTGTTCATGCTCTTTCAAGCAGCGGAGTCCTAACGTCATGATATGATGGTGAGCGGTACCTAGGACCATATTGTCCAATTGACTCAAGCAAAACTTCCTAGCTTCTTGAATTAATGACGTTCAATGGAATGTGATTCTCATAAAAGAAATCGGCAACATGATCATCAACAATTACTTTGGCCTCCTTATTTTTCTTTGTGCACTGCTCAAGTGTAGGTTGACTTTGCTTGGATTTGTGCCTCTCTGCAACTATTTCTTCTGGTGACTTGCAAAGCATGGAACTCACTGACCTGGGCTGTTTTTGAGTTGCTGGTTTTGCTGCAGCAGATATAGTGAAAGAAGTGATGGCAGCCTGAGCAATCTTCTTCTTGGCTTGCTTAACTTTTGTTCCAGAACTTGGTACTGGTACAACTGCAGGTTCTTCTGCACCAGCAGCATCTTGTTCATCTTCATCTTCTGCAGGTACCTCCACAAGAACAGTCCTTGAACTCTTTTTCAGATAAACAACTATCTCCTTCCTAACTATTGCTGGAGTATTAGGACATTTTATTGCATCTCCATACCCCCAGCAAGGTGCTGCTTGAATCTGCATATTCCGGATGGGACTACCTTCCTACAAAATATGCACCGCACAAAGTCCTTGGAAGGATCTGGCCACCACCCATACTTCCATCCTGGGTCTTGAGATCTTGCCTTTCTCTTTGTGTCAACAGCTTGGCCAGCAAGATCTGGAGGTAGTTTTGCTATAGCCCTCTCAATTAGGGAAGGAGTATCTTCTAGAGTAGATGAGGAAGCCGTGGCAGCAGGATCTGACCCAACTGATGAATCTGGAACACCTCCTTCAAGGTCAGGCGGAGGCATGTACACTTCCACATTTGCACATCGTCGGTCCACATCTGCAGAAGAACAACTTCTTAGGATGGACGATGGAGAGCCAGAGAATAGCAGAGGGACAGCAGTACATCACAGCAAGCAACCTAGCAGTTTAGCAGAGAGCCAGAGAGGCTGCAAAGTGAGGGATGGGGGAGGAGGGAAGAAGATGGAGAGGGGAAAGGCACATACTGTCGTTGGAGCAGCTCATCACGAAGAACGGCGACTGGAGGCGCACGGGGAAGACTGGAGGTGCGTGGAGCAGCAGCCGTCACGCACAGGAGAGAAGAGAGAAAGACCAGAGCAGCAGCAGCCAGGAGAGGAGAAGAGAGCAGCAGCAGCTAGGAGGGGAGAAGAGAGCAGCAGCAGCCAGGAGAGGAGAAGAGAGCAGCAGCAGCCAGGAGAGGAGACGAGAGTAGCAGTAGCCAGGAGAGAAGAGAGAAAGAGTAGAGCAGCAGCAGCCGTCACGCATAGGAGAGGAGAAGAGAGAAAGAGCAGAGTAGCAGCCTCTTGTATATATATTACAGACCCTAGTGGGCCAAATTGGCAGCCCAACTACTCACCTGGAAGCCCAGTCAGGCAAGCCCAAAGAAGGCAGTGCCCAGCCTGGTCGTGCAACCCTCTGGTCGGACGACTAATCGTGATTAGTCATCGACTAGTCAGACGATCGGGTTTCTAGTCGAGCTAATCGAGTCGAAGTCTCTAATCGATGTCATGGTACCGACCAGACCGACTAATCGCGATTAATCACGATTAATCGGACGACTTGTAAACATTGGAGAGGACAAAAAGGGACTGTTTCCGGAAAGGGCTTCCCTTTCCGAGGTAATTATTACATTTTTCTTTTCTAAATTGAAAGCAATTTATCCTAAACACTAAACGGTAAACAGTCAGTCACCTTTTGTTTAGCGTTTAGGGCATTTAGATGGTGTTTAAACTGAGGTAAACTTAAACAACCAAAACAGTTTTGTATAGTAACACTAAAATATACATATTTTTGTATGGAAAAGTCAAATATGCTAGAAAGTATACATATTTAAACATGTAAAACATAAGTATTGTACCAAATATTTCTTTTTTTTGGAAAAGTAAATCCCACTCCACCTCATATACTTGTGATGTTATTTAGTTGGGTGCCAAATTTGGTAGCTATAATCCTCCAATCGACTAAATGGTGAATTAGATGCCCGTTTAGCTCATTTAATCATTGTTTAAATTGACAGTTTAGATGTTTTTAGTGGTTTAAACGGTTTAAAACTGTCCTACCATCTAATTCGCTGTTTAGGGCCTTAACGACATGGGTGGCCTTTGTTTACTATTTAAACGGCCGCTTAGGCGGACAGTGATTAAAAGTCATCCATCCTTCGCAGGAACTCAATGCAACTATTATTGAACTCTTGTTTCAGGTCAAAGATATAGACTCTGTTACTCTAGAAGATGCAATTGAGCTTTTGCAATATCCCAAAATTCTGGTATGCATTTCTCTGTACTATAGCTTTTGGTGTTCTTTGCTGAGTTGGGTACCGTAATATTGTATTTTCCTACAGGGAAAACATCCTGAAGATGATCATCCTGTACTTATAACACATTCTAAAGTTGGATACAACATCAAGCGAAAAAATTGCAAAAATAACACTCGAAAGATTGACTCTTTGATTATGATGACACTCGGGTGGATGACAAGTGGGTCCATCTGTGTCAATGAACGTGGGTTTAGTGTCAAATCTGCAAACGACCGATGTTTCGAGTCCTATTTTTACAAATCGTTCACATCAAGCATAGGAGATCCCTTGCTCTAGTGCCAAAGGTTTGGTGCCTTCTTCATTTCAGAAACCAAACTAACACATCGGCTATAACCGTCCAGTTCCTCGTGTTGGAGAAATATAAAAGATTCTTACATTTTGAATTTTGATGATTTCCAATCAGTGCATGTGCATTTATTAGTACGTTCAGTATATTTGGACTGTTTCCTTGCAAGGCTGATAATATTTTGAAAATGTCATGATGACAGAATATGGACCCAAAGAAGATGACACTTGAGCGGGCGCTCAAGCTTCTGAGTGGTAAAAGTGTCAGACGGATTGGTCGGCCAAAGGGGAAGGTTGAAAAGAAGGAACCCATTGAATGGCATTAGCTGAGCCTGCACTCGTTACAAAATCCTCAACGTGTGTTCTTGATAGTCAGAGCCTTTTATCCATGCAAAAAATTCAGAGAGAAGTCAATATTCATAATATTGATAGCATGCAGAGGTTCAGCCTTTGGTGTGCTTAACTGCTTATGGTGAGCGGAGAAGGGCTCCAAAACAAACTGGTCAACAAGAACAAGAACTGTCCCTCGCAAGCTGATAACTTATATTTGGTAACTAATGGTGGGCTTCTCGAACATTGGCCAAGGGAATGCACAGCCAAACAGATTGATTTCATACTTTTCCGTAGTCACATCATCAGAAGCTGTATAGAACGCACGGACACAAAGTACCAGATTATACACACATAGGTTTTCAGCAAATTTCTGTTTAACTGAGCTTAACAAATATGAGAAGGTGGTTTGATCACCAATTTTACACAATCGCAGCATTCCATGTTGTTCTCGAGTTTTTTTTTTCGGTAAAAGGAATATTCTTGTTCAATTTACTATGATGGAAGGACATGGGTTGGATGCTTCCACCTTTTCTACTAGAGATAATTGCATCTTTTACCACGGGAAACCCGTGGTGGTGGCCGTCGTGTAGATTGTGTCTAAGAATTGTATATGCTACTTTTCAGCTGAAATTCCTTCTGTTTTGAACACTTTTTTTGTTTGTTTATTTTTAGATTTGTTTTCACCGGTTGAGCCCGAATAACGGTTACCCTTTTACTATGTCGACCGGAACGGCAATCGCTTTGTCAATGATGCTCTGGCCAAAGTAGTCGAATGTTGGTTTGGTTTTGTTCAAACACTGTAGCTAATAGTGACATCCCTAGCAAAAAATAAAAACAAAAAAAGTGATGCAGGAAAAAAAAGGGGAAAAGTCCAATAGTTTGACAATGATATCCTCCAGCTTTACCCCTAAAAAAAAATCCTCCAGTTTTAGGGCTGACATGTCATCCTAGCTGATGGTGTAGCGCTAGAAGCGAACCAGGTGAACAATGCTTTAGCCTAATGTTACTCATTTTTGTTAACTTTTATTTCCTTAGCTTTTCATTAAACTTATGCACACAATGTTTTACATTCTCTGGACAAAATTAGTAGGATAGTTTATTAGCATCTTTTTTAGCACTGCTTTCATGATAACGGCCCTGTTCGCTTTGCTGAAAAGCCATGGCTGAAAGTACTATTCGCTGATTTGTTGTGAGAGAAAAACACTGTTCGTTTACTGAAATAGTACGGCTCATATGACAAGCGAACAGAGCAACGTTGTCACGAGAACTAAGTTTTTACTTTTGGATACCTTTACGAACATCATAAGTTTTTCACTGTTCAACCTCGATGTTTTTTTATTCTTAGAATCTACTATGGACAAGCTATATTTCTGTTCCAGTATATGAGAAAATCTGAAATATATTCTCAGAACAACTCATTCAACTATGTATTTGTATTTTTTTTTCATAATAACTATGAACTAAGTTTTATAATAAAAGTTATCAAAACACAAACTTATATTGCCAAAAGATTTACTAAAAATTTATAGATAAGACAGTTAAATAAAGTTTGTTTGCAACATGTACTCCATCCGCATTGTTTCAAAACAAGTACTCCATCCTTCTTGAATAGTCCTAAATATACTGTATTTTCATTTGTCCTAAGGCCCTTTTATTTGGGTTTAGATAGCCATACTATAAAGAGGGAAAATATTTGATTAATATTATTGTCTAGTGTCACTAGGTGAGGTCTAACATTTCATATACGTTAGATCGAGTGGCATGGTGAGGAAGCAAGAGAAAACTTTTGAAAATGTTTTGAAAATGCTAACAAAGTGCTAAAGGTATTGGTCATCCTATGCGAGACCCTATAGAGTTAGAAATTTGCGAAAAGGTTTGACAAAAGAGCTCGGTGTTTGGAGAAGGTTTGAGAAAAGAGCTTGGTGGACAAGTTTTGCACCCACCGGAACTCTCCAGTGGCCCACGAAAGAGATGCACCAGAGTTTGGGTGCCTGGTTTTTAGATCAATCCG
Organism: Miscanthus floridulus; assembly: GCF_019320115.1. Taxonomy (NCBI): domain Eukaryota; kingdom Viridiplantae; phylum Streptophyta; class Magnoliopsida; order Poales; family Poaceae; genus Miscanthus; species Miscanthus floridulus. Next base: position 45,016,859 of record NC_089598.1, on the reverse strand, counting down.
ATCGTCCACCGGAGCCCTCTGATGGTCACTGGAGCTCAAGCACCGGAGGTAAGATCACTACCCTAGCATTGTTGTTTTAGCTAAGCTAGCCTTAACTTCTGGTGCTCACAGGAGTTGTACCACCAGAGCTTAGGTTTTGACACGGTTAGTGATCGTCCACCGGAGCCCTCTGATGGTCACTGGAGCTCAAGCACCGGAGGTAAGATCACTACCCTAGCATTGTTGTTTTAGCTAAGCTAGCCTTAACTTCTGGTGCTCACAGGAGTTGTACCACCAGAGCTTAGGTTTTGACACGGTTAGTGATAAGGTAGCATGCAAGAGAATTCAAAGGGCAGCACTGGTGTTATCCGGTGAGGTTCACCCTAGAGTAACGGTGCCCCAAATCTGATACTGCTTAGATTTAGAAGGGCACCGAAAAGCTCCAGTGTAGCAGCGCAGTGCTCACCATAGTTATGTTCCAGAGATGGTGTTTTTTTGTGCGCGCGTGGCGTATGAACCGATTAAAATTGTCGGGTGGTCATCGGAGTCCTCAGCACCAGAGCTTAGATCACTCAATAATTATTTTTGACATGTGTTAGTGACTGTAGGAGAGCTCCGGTGAGGCAATCGGAGCTTTCTGATGGTGTCGCAGAATGCCCAATAAGTGGGTAACGACTAGTTTTTTTAAGTGGGTTTATAAATAGATGATGTGGCTGGGTTTGTAAGCTATCTTGGCACTCCTAACTGACATCCACACTCATTGGAGCTCAAGAAACCTCTCTTCACACACATTTGTTTGCTAGAGATTGCATTTGTTGTGAGTGATCTAGTGCATTTGCTTTGAGAGATATCATCTAGTGGCCGATGTGGCGGTGTTTGCTGCGAATACTCTCGTTACTCTTGGTGATTACTGCCACCTATAAGGTTTGAAGAAGCTATAACTCCATGAAGCACTAAATTGTAGATTGTGAGGTGCTCTGAAAATTGATTGTGAGGGGCTATTAGGTTCATCCCTACCAGGGCGAAGAACCACTCTAGTGGATACGAGCCTTGTTGGAGTACCTTGTGATCTAACCAACTCATACAAAAGCACTCACGTCAGAGCTAATCTTGAGGGGTTGTTGAAGTTGTAGAGGAGCGATGATCCTTGCACTTGCCTCAACATGGATGTAGGTGACCGACAAGTCGCCGAACCATGGGGATATATCTTGTGTCACCCTCTTGTGTGGTTTGCTCACTCTACACTTGTCTTTACTTTGTGCTATTCATTTCATAGTGTAGAGATATTAGTTTTTTCCTCCAGTGTTCATATCTTGCCAGTTTATCAATTCTAGTTGCTTTGCTTAGTGATATCTTTGATACTAGAATTGTGTAGGGTTTGTTCATCCTAGGCTGCAGGATCATAGCTATAGTAGTACTTATAAGGGTCATCTTGTTATCTAACTGGTTTTCCTAGTGTCGTGGCTTTGCAAGAACTTTTTATTTAGGCTATTCAATCCCCCTTCCAGGCATCAATAAATCCTTCTAGAAACCATCAGATAAAGACACTTCTAGTGATAGATATATGCCTATGAAATTTCCATCATCTACTCCTCTAATCTGTCTAATGTCTAAGTGATCAATATGTATTAGAGTATAAGTCCCACAACCAACCATTAAAACAATGAAATAATATAAAATAGGGTAAGTAATAAAATCCAGTGCATAGCTGAGAATAAATAAATAAGCTCAATGTAATATTGATTCTGACATAGCCAATAGATCAAACTAAGTAAAATGCCACAATGAAACAAGACACATATATTTGAAAGTACCACACAATATTTCATGACAACGAAGTTGCTCACACACTAGCATAAGAGAATACTATGACGCTTAACCCACATATATAGGATGAACTAATAGGCCACCATGCAACTTGGCATACTAGATGGTGTATAAAACCTAGTTCATGTCTGCATTCATCATCCACTGAGTATCAAGAAGATCTCCCAGCTTATCACTAGTCCAGTCCATGTGGCCCCCATCCGCCTCCATGGTCGGAGCCACTAAAGAATTACTAGCTCCCATCTGCTCCTGTTGCTGGCCAATAGCCAAGGTGGCCATCTGGCTATTGCTGCTACTTCCATGGCCAGTGTGGTATAGGAATGGTGACCAAGCCTGGGCATTGTTCATGGAAGTAGGATGTCCACCAAAGCTGTACTGATTTGTGCTGTAGACACCTCCATCAAAGGTGGGGCCCTTCCAGATAGAAGCATTTGTCTGTGACAAGGGCTCAAAATCATAAAGTCCAATGTCATTGATGCTATAACGCTGCTTCTTGGTGCCATTTTCTTTCCTGAGGAAGTACTTTTGAGCATGGCTGGAAACCTGCACTGGGGTCTTGGTGGTAACAAAGTGCCTAGAGATGTTCTTCCAATTTCCGCGACCGTACACATGTAGACCACGGAGGAATTGCCTACAATGAGGTAGAGTTTGAAGTGAACTAATTAGACATAAGTTTAGATTCCATTTCCATATATATTCACGATTGGTAAATGAAAAATATTATATAAACACCTCATCATAGTAATACCTCATAACCTATGCTTAATAAGGGTACTAAAACTTCATGTGACAAGCATTAAAAATCTGTATGAGATGTTTAAGGATCTAGCAAATAACTAACCTATGCTCGTTTGTAGTCCAAAACCTCCCAGTGTGTTGGGTCTCCTTCCGAGGAGTTGGCTTCCTCCATGGAGTCTCCTTCACACTCCTCGTGCCGAACATCTCCACTCTTTGATAACCATAAAATGATTCCATGTTGCCCATGGATGGATCCCCCAAAAACACCCCAAAGGGTTGATTCATGAGGTTGCTACTTGCTTCCACATGTTTGTTGCCACTCTGCAATGCTTGCACCATCTCCACCATGACATCAATGTACAAGTTGGTTACCTGATGCTTCTCCTTGCTAGGGAACATTGCCTGGAGCTCATCCACAATTTGATTGTGCTTCTTGTTCATATCACTAGCATAATTGTTACTGGCGTTGTCCCTTGCAACGAGAGATTTCACCATCTTGATCTCGGAGGCACTCCACTCTCCCTTGAACTTAGGATCCATGTGGTTGAGTACTACGCAACAATTGGTAGTTTGAGCTAAGAATGAGGGTTGTTGGGCTGTGGAGATTGGCAAACACCAAGGCTGGTATTTATAGGCCTCATGTGAATCTTTTTGTCCTAATTTTGATTAATTGGACAATTGACTTTGATATGAAGGCAAAATTGATAACAAAGTCAAAGAATATTATACAAGCTATATATATAGTATATCTCTACTTGTGCGACTTTTTTTCTTAAATGCATTAATATTTAGTGCTAGAAATTTGCTATAAGCACCATATACACATTGTTAACTTGCCAACGCCAACAGTTTTCCTATGCAAAGCACAAACTTGAGAGCAGAAAAGGTAGAGAAACACTAGTGCAGTCTAGTTTGGTTGTGGAGGTGAGGTTTCAAGGCAGACCCATGTGCACCGAAGTATGTTGCCATTGACGGGGGTGACATGTGTGGTCATGCATGCCCATACCACCACTGAAGTCATTCCTAGGCACAAAGGATAGAATGATACCAACATCTAGTTTAGCTACTATTAGTTGACTACATCGTCATTGGGGAAGTCTAATGATTGCAATGCTTCATCTCACACGTGTGATATATATTTATCTATTCAAATATCTTGATGAGCTACTGCAACATAAATGATCATGAACATTTCGAATCTTGTAATATATGGATATCTTTTCTTGTGATATGGTACATAATAGTTTTATTTAGTACAGATGTACCAAATGAATGTTAGTATAAGTAATTTTGTTAATTGGAAGTATACAAATAGGTTAGTGTGTGGTTGGTTTGGTCTTCCCTGTTTTCTTGAGAAGTGGTTTCGAATGATATGAGAAGATATGAATTGCATGTTTTCTTTAGACTTTCATGATTTTATGTATGCATGCAGGATAGATTTGACTAACTAATTTGGTAACAAATATTTTTGATTGCATCATAGATGAGTCTTTGTTGATTAGTTGCAAACCATTAGTGGTATTTCTATCAAAGGCAATAAGTGCTCACACTACTACACTCGGATCTTTCACAGCCACGTCGTAACCCCCATCGTAGTCTAACTTTGGCCTCGGCAGTAAGCTGTCAGCAGTGATGGTCATAACCTTCACCCTCGGCATCTGGGTCCGACTGTGGTGTACACTAACACTATCATATTGGCTTATGATCCGTCCGTGATTAGGTCCTTACATCCCTCGCATTGGAGCATGACCCGACTGTGGATGTACACTAACACCGCCGTATTGGCAAATGATCCGCCTATGTCGAGGCTATCAAAACCGTCATGTGGGCACATCAACCACCTGTGTAGTGGTCACCAGCACCGTCGCCTTGTACTTTGACCCAACTGTCAACGGTGTAGGTTCATTATCGCTTCAACGATCGAGACGTCTGTGTAGAGGTTAACACCACCATCTCTTCAACGTATGATCCGCCACTATAAAGGTCATGGTCATGGTCACCTTGCACCACGATCCGCCTTTGATGGTCGGTGTCGGGTTACTAAGGATTCGACGGTGATATACTTTTGATCCCCGTGTGCATCGTACGTATAGCGACGATGGTGATAACAAACAATGAACGATGCTTATATCTGACGGTGATAGAATTTCATCCAGTTTCACAGTAGTTACTAATTTAGCTGGGCCCTTAATAGCTTTATGAACAGAAAGCATACATATATATAATCATTACATCCATAAATCTTGTTCACAAACAAGAGTACTTTTTACAATAACAATAGGTGCTACAATAATATCTTTCTCAACTGATGTCTTAATCCAAGCGGTATATAGAGCATACTAAAGGTACTAATGTATATAGACTTACATAACGAAACGACATAGATGTGCTCCTTCTTTGTGGCACTCCTGCTTGAAAGGAAAAATGAATATAATTAGTGCATCCTTCGGATTGGTAGCCAATGCACCATGGAACCCCTCTTATTCATCTCTGATCCATAACCTGAACAAAGCAGTAGAATTAATAATATTAAACATACCATTCCTTTAGTTAACAAGCCAAAATTGGCCTATACATACATAGAATGAAAACAACTCCCTACCTGAACAAAGACTGTCGTGATGACAAAATGTAGGAAATGCACCTTTACTGCTCTCCTAATGACTCCATGAACAAGGGAACTGTTGGTATTTATTAACTTGTCACTTGTTTAGTAGCCACCTATTATAAACCTATATCTCCTAACATTACTTTACTAGGTTGTCATCCCTAGTGATGATGCCAGAGATGCTTGTTGGTACTACATACCATTACTACTAGAATAATACTAAGTAGTTCTTTATTAATTTATGTGACTAGGAAGAATATATATATGAATGAAAAGGATCTGCAGGCGCACAGATAATTATACCATTGTAGCACTTCACCCGGGAGTATTCCAGGTATCGTTATTTATATTTTTACCACATGGAAGGTCTAGCATAGACATGTATTGATAACTTATACTATTGATGGAGAAGTAAACCATAACCAATGTTCTACTCATAACAGGGGTAAGTCATAGAATAAGATATATAATAAGTATTGACTAATAATAATGATAAATCACTTAGAGTACTCCTTTCTATGGCATTAGCATGGTCAGGTAGAATATTAGTGGAATAATTCCTAAGTTATTCTTAATTACAAGTCAAAGCATACATTGATTAGTGCAATTATATCTAGTAGTCATTGCTAAGATCATCTTTATATCTACACATAAGGGATATTACTAAGGAAGATTAAGAATAGAGCTTGTTCTTCCTTCGTAACTGGACCCTACATGCGCCTATATTTGGGGAGTGGACTACAAAGGACTCAATGGGAGTGTCACATCCACGATCTACCACATGACCCAGAACATAGGGTGTATCTGCAGGTAAACAACATATAAGCACCATGCTTACACAATGTTGACCACTCACCCATGGTACCTTAGAGTGAGCACTATATGAACTTATGCATGAACATGATGATAATCTAACTATACTAAGCATATAATCAAAGTAGACGATGAACATTATAATGAAGAACATGAATAAGATGAATACTAATATTGTCATAACAATTATAACTAGTATATAGAAATAATGGAGGTACAAAAGAGGGGGTACAAAGATTATATCAAACCACGCTCTTGACATGATCAGGAATCCAAGCAAAGTCTGCTTGCCTCCCTATAGACCTAGCCTAATTAGCCATGCCCTAGAATATGGTAGAGCTCTGAGGATGATTAGGGTTTCTATCTTCTTAAATGACTTGATGAATGGGGTTATGTCAGGGGGTGGCAGGGGCTGGTATATATAGGTCGGAGCATCCAACGTGAGTCCTTGGATCAAACCAACTTAAAGGACAGCATAGATGCAACCTAGGAGGCGGTGGAGAACCGACATTCGAAGGAGGGGCCTAGGGGGCTAGGTGGCCTGTAGGTGGCAGTCTTTGCCTCTCTACCTCGGCGTGGAGTCCTCTTGAGTCTTCTAGAGTCTTCTGGTGTCCATTTAGCTATAGAATATGACATGTAGGTCCACCTTGATGGTTTTCTAGATAAACCCTGCAGAAAATATAGATTCACCAAAACTCATGGAATTTGTTAGTTTAAACCCCTAGACCTTCATTGGTGATTATATTTATGCCCTTATACATGTTATATTGATGGTTTATAATGGTTGTTAACTACTGTTAATAGGAACATAAGGAAGATAGTAAGGTCTATTCATATGGAAATGCCCTCTTGATCTACAAAAGCGGATGACACAAGCATGGAGGACATGAACTTTTCTACGGTCCATGTCATATGCAATGAATGTTCTATACTTCCCAACAAGCACTACTATAGATTGATTTATCATTGTCACCACTTTCACTGCTGTAGCGATAGAAGCGACAATGTGATATTTGAACCATCGGTTGGAACGATAGCGAGGCCTCCTAGGACTAAAACTGATAGTTCAAACTTCTACCACCGATGGGTTAACGATAGATGCGGCAGTGGTATTGGGTGTAACACCCCAGTGTTAAGCATTGCATTTAGCATTTGCATTTCATGAGAACAAGCATCATCCAAGCATTCATGAGCATGAGCATATGAAGTTTCATTTCATTTACCTTCTCTTTATCACATGTGATGTTGCTTATATACTTACATATGCTTGTAATCATGTATGAAATGGTTGTGAGGTCATAAAAACACCTTAGACACATCTAGGATGGTAAATGGAACAATTTTTGTATTCATGGCATGAACCAATTTTGCTCCTAAGTGTTGGTTTACTTGGAAATGCCATTTTCATGATGCTAGTTTGACTAAAGTTGAACAGTAGTTTAGAGAGCTTACATGGCTATGTGACCTAAATAAAAGTTGTAGTTCTTGTCATGAGTAACAAACTTTATTTAAGGGCCATGAGCTAATTCAGTGCCTAACTTAGTCAAATAGAGCTCACAAGTTTCAACTTAATGTTGTTTGTAACTTAGAAAATTGTCAAGTCCTAAACCGGTTTACAATTTCAGAGTACCCCACTTTGGAGCACTGTAATTTGAAAACTAGCTTGAATTAGGCCATGATCATTATAGCAAAGTTGTAGTACTCACGCAGCTCTACACTTTGTATTACTGAAGTTTTAAAAAATTCACCATAGATTAGGAGATAAAGGTTAGTGAACAGGGCCGTTTCAGTTGGCCTGATGGCCTTTTCAAACCGTCCGGACGCGCACCAGTCATGGTTGACCGGCTCAGACGCCGTGCGCCGCGTGTCGCCGCTCGCCTGCCCATGCGTCGCCTTGTAAAGAGGGAGAGTGAGCCGGCTGCTTCCATTTCCACTCAATTGCGCCCTCACTCTCTTCCTCTCTCTCGCTCTCGCGCTCGCCAAAGCAGAACCGCAGTGTCGCCATCACTGCCGCACCTCAGTCGAGCTCACTCATTGCCGCCACCGTGCCACTGTCCAATTGCTCGTGCGCACCACTCGACCATCACCTCCTCCACCTCGCCGACCACCCATTGCCTTAACCCCAGCTAAGGTAAACGCCTAAGGGCGAGTTCGCCGTAGCCGCGTCCTCGTCGGAGCACCGCTAGCTTGCGCTCGCCATGGCCGTGCTCCACCGAGCTATCTCGCTCACGCTTTTCTCTTGTTAGGGTTAGCCTAGGGTCATGTCTAGCTCATGCCGCTAGCCGTCGAGCCAACGCCGACACACTGGCGTCGGAAGGCGGCTGCTCACCGCTATGCTCTCGCCACAGCCATGCCATGCATGCAGCCAAGCTTCATCGCCGTTCCACCATCGCCCTCACCTAACCCTAGGTCTTCATTAGGTAGCCCTGAAGCCTCAACAGTGCTCGCCTTGGCTTGCTGCCGCCGAAAACGATGAGCCCGCCAAAGCGCAGCGTCGCCGCCCACCATGGCTGCCGTCGAGCTAGCTCCGGCGAGCCTCTGAGCCAACCAAGGGCACCCGTAGATGCGGAATGGGTTAGGGAACACGTCGGGGGTGACGCTACCACCGGTGACATCACTGTCGGCGAGCTTTTCGCCGGTCAACCACTGCCTCTACCTCGGTCTCATTGGCGCGTGGGCCAAGTTGACCTACGGGCCCCCGCTGTCAGCCACCGTGGGTGTATAAACCAGGTGCACCTAACTGTAGCGCCCGAGTAAATTTGATTTTCTTTATTTATTTCACAGATTTTGTTGCTAACTTGCAAAAATTATATCTAGAGCTAGGAGTATCCAAATGTGGTGCACCAAATTTTGTTGGATTCATCTTGAAGTGTACTATCTGATAAAAATATGAAATATACCATTTAGGGTATTTTCTGGGAGAATTAAATTCAGCAAGATAAGTGCTTTTAAAATAGTTTCTATCTTGTAAATTGCATAACTTGAGCTCGGAAGGTGATAAAATTGTGATTCTAATTTTGCTGGTCTTGTGTTGACATGCTCTAGCTAGGAAAAATATTAAACCTATAGTAAACATACTTGTAATATGGTCTTCCTATTTAATCTTAATTAATTGCTAGATTCTAGTGAAATTAATTGGGGTAAAAATACATAACATATGATCATGCAAATTATTACACAGTATTTCATGATACGAGAAAGTAAGAAAAATATTAAATCTGTTGTTTGACACTTTTCACTATGCTAAACTATTTTTGCTAAGATAAGCATATGCAACTTGTCATTTTTGTAAAGGTAGCTATACTTGTCCAAGTGGCATGAAATTTGTACAGTAGACTATTAGGGTCATGTGTAGCCTACTGTAATTTTCTCGGAATATTGAGCACTGGAAATATTTACTCTGTAAATCACCTTATTATCTAAGGAAATTAATAAATGAATATAAATAAATTAGTTAGGCTTAACCATGATGTTTTCTGTGGTGTGTGTGATGCATATAATCTGTTGATACTATTAGTGAGGCTTAGAAGTATTTGTCTATAGGCAACTAGTTCATTATTGCTTTATAATTCAACTAGATGACTACATGTGTAGTTTCTGTTGTGGTGATGATTTCATGATGATAATGATCTTTTCTATAAATATGGTTAATAAAAAAGTTGTAGATAACTTACTTATCTACCTTGTGTTAAATTTTAATAGTCATAGGCCTTGTGGTTTGAGAATTATAGCTATTAGAACTCTGCTGTTAGAAATACTTGCTCTCTGGACAGATCTGAAAGATTGAATTGTTTGACCTAGATAACTGTTGAATCACATTAAGATGATTAAAATAAAGTTGTAGACAATTTCATAAGCTTTCCATAATGTCCACAACCATATTATTTTGATGTGTATAACTCCAGTTATGGTCAAAACAATTGGCTGCTATCTTGTAGTCCAGAAAACGATTTACATACGTGTTTGTTGAAGTTACTAGAGAAGAGATATGCACCTACTCAGTAAAAGAAAATATAACTTGTTATCACTTTAATGCAATGGTGCTGAGAACACTTATGAGGATGCATTCATCACATCATATCATATTATACATGCCATTATATATGCATCCATGATATCTTATTTCCTGCTCATGCATATAGGATTGTCCGAAGGGATACCCCTGTTGGAGTTCGAAGAAGAGCTAAAGGAACAACAGGAGGCACCTCAGGCCATAGCTCCAGAAGGAGAGGAGCAAACTCTTGAAGACTTACCCGAGTGCCTAGACCATAGGACAACTTCTTTTATCAAAGGCAAGCCCCAGAGCATTTTAAGCCTCCCATGTTTTACAAAATATCACTTGAGTCCTTTATGTTTGATGCATTAGGTTATAAGAGTTGAATTGGAAACACTTGATGCATAGAACTACCTTGTCTAGATAAATATACCATTAACCCTATGTAGGTCTAGGATCGAATATATGCTTAGCCATGCTTAGACCGGAAGAAGTCGGGTGATTTCCTATCACCTGCGAGATATAGGTGGATACCAGAGCACGGTTGGCTATATTTGCTATCGTGGAAAAGAACCATGGGGTAATGTAACTGGAGGTTGGACGGAGTCTATGCGTAGGTTGGCTCATGTGATTCCGTCTATGCCGATTAAGGACCGTACCGTTGTTGGCGCTTCTATCGAGATTGAACACATGCCTCTCACTTAGCTGGCCGGATAACTTGTTCCAACCACGAAGCCGAGTAGCTCAACTCAGGCTTGGCCCCATTCTATAAGTACGTACTCTGGATGGTAGTAAGGATGTGTGGGGAGCTAGACATGAGCCCAAGGGTAGGCCAGGCCTGAACGTCCTAGCAGCTGGTCGTCCTTGATTGTGCGGCGCTGATCGAACCCACGAAATGTGGACCTAAGTTGTACCAAAGGTGACCGTTGATCTAGTCTACCTAGGTTTGTGTTAGGAATAAATTCCCAACGGGTTAAAATTGATTCGAATCGCCGTCTCTCTCGGACAGTGAGAAACTTGGCTAGTTCCAACATCATAGTAAGTGTATTATGGAATGATGGTTATGATGAACATGGAATTACTACACCGGCTGTGGTTATTATTGCTATGCTACTAAATGATATACCACATGTTTGGCACATGTTAGTTGCTAATATAGAGATGAATAGCTATAATTAACTTGATGACCGAATTATAACTATATACTTGAATTGGTAAGCTTTTTATGCAAAATGTTGTCAAGCTAGCTCCACTTATATAGCCTTGCATAATTCTTGGAGTCACTTTATTTTTGGTTTATGATAGGTAAGTCTAGCTGAGTACCTTCTTGTACTCAGGGTTTATTTCCCATTGTTGCAGATAATACGATATATCATGGCTACTATAAGAACTACTTCTGTCCTACCGTGGACGAGGAGTAGGGCCCTGGGCAAGGCATCTCGTGTTAATCCCTCTCTTATGCTTTTGTGGGATTGTGATCATGAGCTGGCACCGTATTTGAACAACGATGACAGATGTTGGTTTCAAACTCTATTTGCTTCCGCTACTATTTTACCTGAACTTGGTTTGTAATAACTTTTAATCGTACTCTGATGTATGGAACTATATTTGTGAACTTTATATAACGTGTGACATGTATGTTGAATCATGTACGATCTTGGTTGTATGTTGGTTGAATCGAGACCCTTCATGATACTCGATGGACTACCAGGTTTATATGGGCTCAAGTATGACAGTGCGACCGCTTGCGGGCTGCTATTCTACTTATGCTCTTATAAATTGGTCGGTTCTGCTACAGCTGGCATTAGAGCAGGATTCAACATTAATTGCCACATGTGTATTTAAAACAATAGTTTTTGTTTCCCAAAACTAGTTTTTAGCAACTAATAGCTATATATTTAGGTGTGTGAATCTAAAGTGTGCCAGTGATCACTTCCTTTATGGCCAGTTAAGGATTTCAGGTGGCTAATTAAGTACTAACTTGGGGGTTTTATTTTCGTCGTCCATACGGTGTGCAATTGTATGGATGCCATTCACTTGAGTGGTAATGTATGGATTAAATACCTCTATGCCCAAGGTAAGATGCCACTCATCATCACAGTGGCATACCGCAAGATGTGAGCGTGCGGTCTATGGGAAGAGTTAGCTTTGATACTGAAGTATATACGGAGGTATTTAATTATGGGTTAGCCTTGATATGGATATATATGCATATTTATATGTATATATAGGATGTATTTACTTTCGGGTAACTTTAATATGGAAGTATATATATGGGTATATATATATGGAAGTATTTAGCATGCAACCTAGAGCCCAGATTTTTATTTCTGGATATATACTCGTGGGGTTGGGCTGAAATGAAATTCTTGTGCAGGTACACTAACAACTAAACGTGTAGCCCGGCTAGCTATGTTATATATGAGAGAACGCAAATATGCTACCGTGTGTGTCGTTAGAAGTTTAATTTTCCTAAGTTTGTGAGGACATACGAAGGCCATCAAATCACCATTACTTCTGCCACCTGAAGCCAAAGAGCCGCGTACCCACTACTCTACATATACTTCAGGCCCAATGCCCTCTGAAATGATCCCTCTTGTTCATCCATCATCCCCTTCTCTTCCAATCTACAAAGAAAATGTCGGACAACCCCATCAAGTTTCCAGGCAGCCTATCGTCCAGCGAGGACGAATTGCCTTCCCACCACTTCTTTGAGGATAATGTATCCTCCAATGATGGGATGTCTGATTATAGTCATTCGTGGAGCTCCAAGATGGAGGACCTAGAGGAGGAGGATGAGGACGAGGACGACATCGACGCCGACATCGAAGACAACTCCGACGACTCCTACTCTGACTCCAACTCCGACTTCGCCTCGCCTCCTCACAAGCGAACGAGGATTAAGTAGTTTATAGTTAGTATAAGTAGCTTTAATAGTTTAGGTTAGTTATTATGCTTCCAAACGAGTACAATCATATACTCATCCAAATTGTATCTATATGTTAGATATATATAATCAATCAATGAAAAAAATTCTATTCGCACAGATTTGATCTCTTCAATGCCACCTTTTTTATACGTAATGCAAAACAAGTTCTTTCCAATACTACTTCCAAATGCCAGTGCATGGATTTGATCTCTCAACGAATGTTTTTTTTATTTTTTTCTGCATATTTGTGAATGAAATGGGGAAAAACTATCATGTACGGTTACAGTTGTTTCTAGGAGCATCTGAAAGTAGTTTCACCACTGACAATCACTGTATTATAGCGTTGGATTAGCGTGGCAATGGTTGGCTTAATACAGACACTGTTTAACTTATCCCGTGCCGTCCGTTCTCGCTGCCGATCAATTTGGGCCATTTGTTTGGCAACAAACCTAGACGCGCTCGGCCCATTCTGAACTCCCCTTGGGACCTATTAGTGCCTTGGCAGTAGTTCGACCAACTGAAAACTCCAATGCGAATTAGTTCTCCCCACTCGTTGTTGCTTCATCTTCATTCTCCCCACCCATTGCTTCATCTTCAATTTGACCCGTCACCTGTACTTGTCCTACCTCGAGCACCTTGCATTGTTGTCGTGGACAATGCCCCATGAAGGTTAGATGGATTCGGTCACCCCCTATTTGCATTTGGTTCCAATTGGTTTTGGGTTTGGTAATAGTTTTGTTCATATTAGAAATTTCTTCATTGCAACAAATGTCTTACTTTGGAAGAAGCCATTTCAATGCGATCAACCTTGCGTTTTGGCGGCTAGGGGTGGCACCAGGATCCTAGATGATGTTGTTTGCTACTTGGGGATGGATCATTCACTTGGACCGACTGTTCATTGTTGAAGCCGCTGTTCGTCACCTTCTCAGACCACAAAATTTGACAAGAATCGTTCAAGACCCTGTTTATGGAGTGATTTTTGTGCTTTGTAGGACTGGACAGGAAGTAGACATACTTTATAGATACAATGTTTCCATGGATGGAGATGCTATCATCTTCGCTATGGTTCACTACCTCTAGCTTTTGGGACCGCATCAACCAATTGAGTACCTTAGCTACTGCCTACGCAACCGACATTAAGTCTTAGAATTTGTGAAACTTTTTTGTTAATGAAGTTTATATGTACTGATGAAACCTCTGGATTAGTATGTACGAGTACTGCATAATCATTGAACTACTACTTTGGTTGAACTGTTAATTGAATCAGTTGGTCTTGATTGTGGTCCATGTGTACACCTCTATGTAAGCACAGAGGATCCAAAACATGCCTTCTTCTATAGGCGGATAGTACCCTGAACTGCTAATGACAAAGCATTTCATCTTGGCAGGAGTGCGAGGGTTTTGAAGGACGTTTTGGCACCTTGGTGGGAGGCAAAAGCATAGACAAAAGACCTAGGCCGACCTCTTCACTCAGAGCATGCAACACTTTAAACCTTGACTACTCCATGGCTGGATCTAGCTCCAACTCCTCCTAATGGTTGGCACCATCCTAGGGCACCATCATGAGAAGAACACCGACTTCTAGCAGAGGAGGCTCAAATGGGAGGGGGCCACCCATCCCATGCCGTGTCGAGAACCACCCCTACGGATATGAGCCACCACTTTTGTGCCGCTGTGGATTTTGTGGAGTGATGGAAACATAGGACGTCGGTACCACAGATGCTATAGGGCAAATAATGTAACTCAATTTCTTTCTTGTTCATTTTGTTTTCGTAATGCAAATGCTGAAATCCCACTGTACTTATGGTAATTTGGTTTTTTTGTAGCTCGACTTAGATTGCGGGTTCTTTAAGTGGCATGATCCCCATATGGAAAATTTCTGAGGACTTTGATTTTGGATTTATGTAACAAGATTTGGGAGCTAAAGGTGGAGGCCAATGTTACAACAAATGAAGAACATCTGCAGGAGGAGGAAGAAATTATGCCACAGATTGAAGAAATGGCCAGGGCTCCAACGAAGATGATGGAAGATTACGTACCTTTGAGAAAGAAATGTGCTTCGTGTTTTTGTTTCACCTATTTTGTACTTATCTTATTTCTTGGTATGTTCATTGGCAAGTTGCTTAGTTCACCGTAGTAGATTCAAGTATCAATTTATGTATCGGACTGAAATCTAGCACTTTTGTACTACCATTGTTGAACTAAATGCAAGATGATTAACTAGGTGTTCAATTTATTAAACTGTAAATGATAGTAGATCCAAGTATCAATTGATGTGTCAGACTAAAATCTATCACTTTTGTACAACTATTATGGAACTAAATGCAAGGTGATTAACTTGGTGTTCAATTTATTGAAGTGTAAATGATAGTAGATCCAAGTATCAATTGATGTGCTGGAGACATCCTACTTCCCTCTACACTGGGCCCTAGTACATGGGCAACCAATTTATTGAACTGTATATACACTCTCCCACGGTCCTACCACACCTTCCTCCCATCCATTCCCCACTCTGCTCCCTTGCTCTGCTTCACCCTGCTAGTGTCAGACGAAAGGTAGCCTCTCGCATGCTAACTGCTCCTTCACCTCCAACCTTGCTGGCGCACAAATCTTCAGCGCGCCATCCCTGCTTCTCTGCTCCAGCTAGATCTAAGGTAACTGCACTGGATTTGCTCCTTCACCGGATTCTATATTCCTTTGTATTTCTCTCTCATGCTCTCTGCTCCTTCACCTCCAACCTAGCTATATTAATTTTGTTGGATCTATAGATGAAAATGCATCTTCTCGTTCTAGAGTTTGTGGCCTTATATATCCATGGACTAAAGCTTGTGAGCCTTATTATCCTTAGTATTGGTTCACCGAATCAGTGCTTTGTGAACAAAGTCGATGAGCTAAATAAAAGTGTACCAATGGATGTGGACAGGGTTGTAGTGGTCAAGGCTCGGGATGACATGGAGATTGACAATGATCCCATGGAGGTCGACAATGATCTACTGGATCTTATGGAGATTCACAATGATCCCATGGAGGTCGACTAGGATCTGCATGGAGAATGATTAATTATGCAACTAATGATGTACATATGAAGGCCTTTTAACTTTTGCATAATGTCGGCCTAATTAGTATCTACATTTTAGCTTTCGGCATGCTTGTTAGCTTGGTAGTGTCCACCTACTTATTCGGTATGAATGTATGGAACTCAAGTTGGATTCCTTTCAATCCAAGAGTACTATCATTGTGCTTTCCTTATGTTTTCTAAGTGCGTGTTTTGGCTTTCTTTCAATGTAAATATGTGTGCCTTATTATTCACCATCGAACTCAAGTTGACTTCCTTTCAATCTAAGTACTGGAATTGTGCTTTTCTTAGTTTTCTAAGTGCGCAGTTTCGCTTTGTTTCAATGCCAAATGTTAAGATTGTGTGCCTTAGTGTTCAATTCCAAACGCTGGCATTGAAACAAAGCGAAACTGCACACTTAGAAAACTAAGAAAAACACAATCTAAGTCGAGCTATGAAAAACCCAAATTACCATAAGTACAATAGGAATTCTGCATATGCATTGTGAAAATAGAATGAACAAGAAAGAAATCGAGTTACATTATTTGCCCTGCAACATCTGTGGTATCGATGCCCTGGGTTTCCATCACTATTCAAAATCCACCAAGGCATCTTCAAGCCACAGCGACACAAAAGTGGTGCCTCATATGCGTAGGGGGGGTGCTCAACACGGCATGGGATGGGCGTCCCCCTCCCATTGTAGCCTTCTCCGCTAGAAGTCGGTGTTCTTATCGCGACGGTGCCCTGGGATGGTGCCGGCCACTGGGAGGAGTTGGAGCTAGATGCAGCCATGGAGCAGTCAGGGTTCAAAGTGTTGCACACTCTAAGTGAAGAGGTCAGCCTAGGTCTTTTGTCTATGCTTTGTCCTCCCGCCAAGGCGCCAAAACGTCCTTCAAAACTCTCACACTCCCACCAAGATGAAATGTTGTGTCACCGGCGGTTTAGGGTACTATCCGCCTGTAGAATAAGACCTATTTTGGATCCTTTGTGCTTACATAGAGGTGTACACATGGACCACAATCAAGACCAACTGATTGAATTTGCAGTTCAACCGAGGTAATAGTTCAGCGATTATGCAGTACTCATACATACTAATCCGGAGGTTTTATCAGTACATATAAACTTCATTAACATAAAAGTTTCACAAATTATAAGAATTAATGTCGGATGGGTAGGCAGTTGCTATGGTACTCAATTGGTTGATGCAGTCCCAAAAGCCAAAGGTAGTGAAGCATAGCGAAGATGATAGCATCTCCGTCCATGGTCACATTGTATCTATAAAGTATGTCTACTTCCTGCCTAGTCCTATAAAGCACAAAAATCTCTCCACAATCAGGGTCTTGAACGATTCTTGTCAAATTTTGTGGTTCAAGAAGGTAACAAACAATGGCTTCAACAATGAACAGTCAGTCTGGGTGAATGCTTTGTCCCCAAGTAGCAAACAACATCATCTGAGGTCCTGGCGCCACCCCTAGCTGCCAAAACACAAGGTTGCTCTCATTGAAATGACTTCTTCCAAAGTAAGACATCTGTTGCAATGAAGAAATTCCTAATATGAACAAAACTGATACCAAACCCAAA
The DNA here is from genome assembly GCF_019320115.1 of Miscanthus floridulus. Classification (NCBI taxonomy): domain Eukaryota; kingdom Viridiplantae; phylum Streptophyta; class Magnoliopsida; order Poales; family Poaceae; genus Miscanthus; species Miscanthus floridulus. The sequence goes on along the minus strand of NC_089598.1, from coordinate 44,999,335 downwards.
ACCAATTGGAACCAAATGCAAATAGGGGGTGGCCGAATGCATCTAACCTTAATGGGTTGTTCTCCATGACGACAATGCAAGGTGCTCAAGGCAGGGCAAGTACAGGTGATAGGTCAAAATGAAGATGAGGCAACAGGTGAGGAGAATAAAGATGAAGCAACAACATGTGGGGAGAACTAATGGATTCATATTAGGGTTTTTAGTTGATCGAACCGCTGCCAAGGCGCCGACAAGACCTGAGGGGAGTTTGGAATGGGCCGGGTGCTTTTGGGTTTGTTGCCAAACGGACGGTCTAGATTGATTGGCGGCGAGAACGGACGACACATGATAAGTTAAACAGTGTCCATATTAAGCTAACCATTGCCACACTAATCTAACGCTATAATACAATGATTGTTAGCGGTTAAACTGCTTTTAGTTTTTTCTAGAAACAACCGCAACCGTACATGGCAGTTTTCCCCCTTTTCATTCACAAATATACAAAAAATTAAAAAACATTCATCGAGAGATCAAATCTGTGCACTGGCATTTGGAAGTAGTATTGGAAAGAACTTGCTTTGCATTTCATATAAAAAAGTTGGCATTGAAGAGATCAAATCTGTGCGAATAGAATTTTTTCTTTGATTGATTACATATAACTAACATATATAGATACAATTTGGATGAGTATATTATTGTACTCATCCAGAAGTATAATAACTAACCTAAACTATTAAAACTACTTATACTAACTATAAACTACTTAATCTAAATATATGATCCTCTCGTGCTCACCTCGCTCGCTTGGGAGGAGGCGAGGCGATGTCGGATTCAGAGTCGGAGTCATCGTTGGAGTCATCATCGTTGTCTTTGGCATCGGTGTCAGTGTCCTCCTCATCCTCCTCCTTTGGGTCCTCCTTCTTAGAGATCCATGGAGGACTATAATTAGACATCCCATCGTCGAAGGAGACGTTCTGCTCGGAGGAGTGGCGGGAAGGCAATTCGTCCTCACTAGACGATGGGCTACTTGGAAACTTGATGGGGTTGTTCAACATTTTCTTTGTAGATTGGAAGAGAAGGGGATGATGGATGAACAAGAGGGGTCATTTCAGAGGGCACTAGGCCTAAAGTATATGTAGAGCTGTGGGCACGTGGCTCTTAGGCTTTAGGCGGTGGAAGTAATGGTGATTTGATGGCCTTGAAAGTTGAGGCAATTCAACACTCACGCTGAATTTACCATCGGTTGACCAAAATGTGTGTCCCAGTCGGCCTGACTTTTCATGCGATGGAGGAAATGCAACCCCAATACCACTGTCGCATCTATCATTAACCCAATGATGGTAGAAGTCTGAACTGCCGGTTTAGTCCTAGGAGGCCTCACTATTGTTCCAATCGAAGGTGCAAGTATCACACCATCGCTTCTATTGCTATGGCAGTGAAAGTGACGATAGTGATAAATCAATCTGTAGTAGTGTCATAATAATTAGTTGACACAAAAGGGCAAGATTTAGGCCTAGTGTTTAGTGAGGTTTGCATACTTCCAAGTCATTGATGTTTGCATGCACCAAGAGTTGTACACATGAGGCTTGTAATCATGAAAGATCACGACAACCGTGTTTGCGGTGTGGCCGCTGGTGTTATACGAGGATAAGAGGCCCTTGGTAGTTTGGCCAAAGCTCTCCATAATGAAGATGGTGAGCAGCGGTCTAAGAGACCACATGGAGACCCATTTGTGCATTGGGAGGTCTTGTGAGCTATCCGTGGGGTTACCCGACCAAGAGCTTAGCCTTTGCTATGGCATCCTTGCAATGGTCTCCAATGAGGACTAGTGGAAAGCATGAGTTTTCGATACCTCAAGAAAAACATCATCGAGTAGGAGTTTGCGTTCTCAAACCTTTTAAATTCCGCACTTACTTTCTTGCATTCCATGTTTGTGTGCTATTTACTTTTGTAGTCTAGCTTGCTAGGTTATATTAAAGATAACAACACTTAGAAACCCATCTGCCTCCATGGTTGGAGCCACTAAAGAACTACTAGCTCCCATCTACTTTTGTTGCTGGCTAATAGCCAAGCAGCCATCTAGCTATTGCTACTACTTCCATGGCCAATGTGGCATAGGAATGGTGACCAAGCCTGGGCATTGTTCATGGAAGTAGGATGTGTAGGGACCTGCCGCGTTAATTTACCTAAATCGAGTGTCATCCACTTGACCAACTCAATTTAAGCAAACCAACATTGGTGACTCCCCTAGAGATGCAACCACATCTCCACTACCAAGGTCCCGGCTGAGTATCATACCACAATAGCCTCCACAACTCAAGATCACATCTCACCAATGGAGTACATAACTCAGCAGAAAACATATATTACAAATCTTGTTGAATATTATGAATTAATTATACAACATAGGACTAAATGTAGTGAGAACCAAATGACTCACTTACCATAACACGTCTATGTTATGAATCAATTATATAACTAGTAACTGGTGGTCGCCTTTGAAAGCCCTAGTTTGGTTTTGGTTAATTGATGAAACCCAAGTACTAACCTTTGGCTCTAAGTGAATATGAGATAGGTTGGTACACACCAAGCAATAGCACAAATGGATGATGGTCATGATAATGGTGATGGCCATGGTGATGATCAAGTGCTCAAGCTTGGAGAAAAGAAGAAAGAGAAAAACAAAATGGCTCAAGGTAAAGGTATATTTGATAGAAGCATTTTGTTTTTCCACTCAAGACACCAAGTGGGTGTGACTAGGTTTAGGATAGATAGCTGTACTATTAAGAGGGGCAAAACTCATTGTGAAATGCGGTTATCAAAGTGTCACTAGATGTTCTAACTCATTGCATATGCATTTAGATTCTAGTTAGTGCTAACACCCTTGAAAATGCTTTGGAAAATTGCTAACACATGTGCACTATGGTGATACACTTGGTGGTTAGCAATTGGGAGCAAGGGTGAAGAAGTTGGAGATGAGAAAGGGTCACTCTGGAGTGACCAGATGCTGTCGTGGTGTGACCAGATGCGTCCGGTGCTTGACCCTAGGCTTGGGCAGATGCGTCGGGATGACCGGACTCTAGCATGGGGGAGTGAACGGACTCTGGGGGAACACTGTTCCCGCATCCGGTCATGGTGTTGTGGCAAGTAGGAGCTAAGCAAGAGAAGATCGGACGCTGGGCGAGTCCGATCACCCTTGACCAGACGTGTCAGGCCACGAAAAACTAGCTCTAGAACCTCTCTGTGTTGGACTGGACTCTGAGTGAGTGGAAGTCTGGTCATAGAGAGGTGAGTCCAGTCGCTGGCTCGCTGGCTTGGGCGTGCACGTGACCGGACCCTCTACGGGCGGATCCGGTCATGCTTGGGCGTGTTCGGTCGTCACTTAACACCCATGCGTGAGGGAAATCACATGGCCAAGGTTGAATCGAGGTGACACATGGCTGCATTGTAGGGACCGGATGCTGGACTTGTGAGTCTGGTCATCTCGATAGGCATGTTCGGTTAGTTCATAGAATGCCCAGTGATGGGGTATAATGGCTCTATTTGTTTGGGACATCTATAAATAGAGGTTGGCCAGCTTGGGCTTACCCTCTTGGCCATTTCTATTGAGAATACACCTTGTGAGCCTTACCATTCCTCTCTAACTCATCTTGCTTGCTTGATTCATCATTTGGTGAGATTAGAGAGCATCCAAGTGCATTGCTTTGAGTGATTATATCTAGAGGCACTTGGTGATTGTGTTTCACTGTGGATTTCTCTTGTTACTCTTGGTGTTTGCTGACACCTAGATGGCTTGGAGCAGCGAAGATTGTTGAGTGGAGGGTGGTGTTTGTCTCTAGCTCTGATCGATGGATTTGAGGGGTTCTTGTGCCTTTCCTGTTGGAGATCACGAAAGGCAACTCTAGTGGATTGCTCGTGGATTGTTGATCCCCATCTTGTGTTGGTTGTGCAGCACCCGATTGCGGGTTAGGCATGTGATGCCTATTAGCGCGTGAACCTCCAAGTGGGTGAATCACCACAACGGGGACTAGCCTGCCAGCAAGCAAGTGAACCTCGGCGAAAAATCATTGTGTCAGTTGGTATTCATTGTAATTGATTTTTGCTTGGCTAGTTCGGTATAACCCCTCTATCACTCTCTTGTATTTACATTCTTACTTACTTGTGTAGTGATAGTTGTAGTTCCTAGAGTAGTTCTCTTGTTTAGCTAGTTGCCTAGCTAGTTAGTTGTTTAGTTTCTTGTTTGCTAAAGTAGTCTAGAGTGTAGCAACCTAGCCATTGAGTGCTTAGTGATCATAGATAAGTAGAATTGTTGGTAGGTAGCTTGCCTTTTGATTAGAGATAGAGCAAAATGCTATTTTGCCATTTAGTGTACTAAGCACTTGCTCTAGTGTATTTGTAAAAAAAATTATAGGCTATTCGTCCCCCTCTAGCCATTTAGGACCTTTTAGCCTTGTCCATAGGCATTGCCACCATAGCTCGGATGGCTCTTGCCATTCACCCACTTTGCCACCAACGACAGAGTGAGATGGCCGCCATGGTCCTTTACCTACAAAACAACTTAACGGCAGCACCGTGAGTACATTGCATACTCGCATGACTTAATTCCAACATATAAATATTTGGTGGATGTAAAGGAATTAATAGGCATATGTAAATTTGCATAAAAGCATGGTGTTTTATTAAAAGGATGACATGCTCATGATTCATAATTAATTTAATTAGACATTATAAGTTCATGACAAGTAGTAATGAATAACATAATTAAAGTGATCAACATTATAATTCATCTCATAATCAAATATCATTATCAACACTACAATGGGTATAGAAGAAAGAACAACCGGTTCCATCCCAAAGGACTTCAGGCTTTTGAATAAACTCTGTGTAGAGGGCACAACTGTACCCACATGGAGAATTATACGAACCACCATACCCGTGCCTGAGTAAGGGTTGCCTCACGTCTCCAACCTTTCCCTAATCTAGCCAAGATGTTCACAAAGGTTCGACTGGTTCCCGGTTAATGCTACCACCATCTAACCGGCGCCACCTTGTTGCTAGTTTTATGAACAAATCGGTCATAATTAGTTACTTGGCTTGTCGCACCCATATTTGACATGTGGTCTGTCGGGGACCCTGCCCCGTCCTTAGGATCTTTATAACGGTCGAGTCAAACAAAACACCCCATGTGAGAAACCAACGCACATAACACTCAACATCATGCCCAAGGACTGATTGTGATTAAAGGAACATCATCAAACATCATTTTAGTACAAAAATATATGAGACATGGAGTATACACAATTTTTAGAAATTTTCTCCCTCTAGGTTTATCTCTTCGTTGAATTTGCTCGAAAACTTATCGAAGTTAACTTGTAGCTCATCTTGGGTTCGTCCACTCTAAGGTCTACTATGCAGCGGTGAATAGAGCACTATCTCGCATCCACCAAAGCAGCATTACCTGCAAAACAACTTATCGGCAGCACCATGAGTACATTTCATACTCGCAGGATTTAATTCCAACATATGAGTATTTGGTGGGTGTATGGGTATTATCAGGCATTTGTACATTTGCAGAAAAGCAATGATGTTTCTTAGATGACATGCTATGAATTCATTGATTAAGGTATTAGCATCAGTAACCCATGATATCAAAGAAGTGATCAACATATGTAACTCATCTCATCTCATAAGCAATTATGTTATTCACACTACCATGGGTATAGAAAGTAGGAACAACCAAAGGGTTCTGTCCCGAGTGACTTTAGGCTTTCAACACTCTACAGAGGTGTGCAACTGTATCCACATGAAAGAACGGGACTAACCACCATACCTATGCGCGAGGGTAAGGGTTGCCTCACATCTTCCAACCTTTCCCTAATCCAGCCCAAATGCCACTTGAAAGGTTCGACTGGTGCCCAGTTAATGCTGCCACCATCTAACCAGCACCATCTTCTTGCTAGTTTCATGGATAGACCGGTCGCAATTAGTTACTAGGCTTGCCGCCCCCATATGCAAAATGTGGTCTATATGGGCGGTTACTCAGACTCACGTATCCTAATGCACAATCCTTAACTGCTCCACAAGCTATGTCACTTGAGATCCCACACTCACAGTGACCTACCCCTCGCTTGAGCAAGAAATACCAAATTGATCATCATGTTCATAACCCTCAAAATTAAGTTGGGTCCTTAGTCAAAATTAGGGAAGTAGATAAGTTGTAACCCTCATTCATTTTAGTAGTTAATTAACCTGGTGTAGCAACCTACATGCGCAAGTATGAGTTCCCGTCTCATACTCGACTTCTACCATTATCTAAGCAAGTAAGCAATTAAGCGTTCCAAACCCATTGATGAAATTAAAGGCTCTAATCAATTGATGAGTAGTTCTAACTTAGTGAAACATCATTAAGTTGATTAACCGAGTCTACATGAAATGCATAACTCATAATGAAACAAAATAATTATCCAAAATAGGGTTCATAGTAGTGGTGTGTCTGCCTGGTTTTGCCGATAGAATGAACTCGAAGCTGACAATGAAGACTTGCACACGTTCCTCACATTACTCAATTTCTAAAAGAAAATGAAGATCGGGATTGAAGATAGCCGGTAGGGACTTAGGGATAAAGGCTTGATTTGGAACTTAGGAAGAGACATCTAACTGTGGCTCTACTATTGTCCTATTTGCAACTAAGCCTAACCTAGTATTGTTGACCGCTTGGGTAAGCTTTCTAAACAACTCACATCTTCTGTTACCTTGACGGACACTCCAACCTAGGTGGCAGACTCTCTGTCGGGTTGGCCTCCGAGGTGACTTAGGTCTGGTTTGACTCTATTTGGGTTGTCGGACTCTCCGTCAGAGGTGATGGACTCTCTATTGAGAACTTGGGTACTCTGAGGAACACTCCAATGGTTTAGGACTTAGGTGTTCCTAGGGTTTACATCATGCATTGGATGGTCTGAGCCACGTGTTAGACAATCTGGTAGAACTAGGAGGTCTCAGGTTTTCTGGGTTACTTAGTTTATAAATTAGCAGACACTCCATGAGAGGTCTTGGACTCTCTGCTGAGAACTTGGTGCTCTCAGGTTTCTAGTTTATTCACTCTTATAAATCAATAGACTCTCCGATGATGCCGTGGATGCTCAGTTGACTCATGTCATAGCAGATAAGGATCTGATGGGTGCTCTTCTAGAGTTGGCGGACACTCCATCGGGTTGACGGACACTCCATCATACTGTCGACAAAACCTATATTCTTGGGTGATCTTGGGTTTCAAACTTAGATGTGCTAAGTTGGGATCTATGCATGTTCAAGACGTCTCTAGGGTGGCTAAGGTAGCTTACTAGGCTCAAGATAGCTAGGTTTAAAGCTTGTTTTACTAAGTGTAGCTATAGGTTTAGGATCAAACTTAGAAATATGAGAATATGGAGATAGATCTTGAGATTGAGATGAAATCCTTATCTCTGAGATTTGTGAGCTCCCGTAGCCAAAAACTTGAAGATCCAATGCCTTTCTACCCTTTGCTTCTTCATCCAAGAGATGGGTTGTTCATGAACTTTCTCTTGCAATATTAGAAAAAGATGAATCAAAAGATAATCCATGGGATGCTTGAGTGGTTGAGCTAGATAAAGATCTTTTGAACTTACTCTACATATGATGGAACCACCACCAGCAAGAAATCCTTCATCAAAACCACAAATTAGGCATTTGGTGGAAAATCTAAGAAATGAGAGCTACTCTTCTTGAGCTCACCATGAACAAGATTGAAGATGTTGATGGTGTCCATGGAGTGGTGTTGGTGATTCCTTCTTCTTTCTTCTTCTCTTCTCCAATCTCTCCCCAATCCTTTCTCTCTCTAGTTCTAGGGTTCATCCTTGTTCTTGGGGTGTAGAGAGAGAGTGGGAGTGGCAAATGAATGGGTGGGTGAGGGAGGGTGGCTTTAGCTGGTGAAATGTCTCAACTCATGCTGACATGTGGGTCCCACTCCCATAAGTGGCAAACAACTCATTCCCCACTTACTGCTGCTGGTTTGTGATCCATCGGATGGTCTGGTTGATCGGCGGACTATTCGGTAGATCCTTGTCTTTGCTGAATTGATCAAATCATGGGGTGGCTGGGTATTAGGGACCAAATTATCTTGTCTTAAGGTACTCTTTTAGGTTGAGCTGGTGTGGAATATGTTAATAGGATGACTCTTGATCTAATTGAGTGTTCCTATATTGCTTTAGGTGTGAGCCTAACCATGGCCATCTGAGGTGTTTGGGGGATGAATCGGTGAATTCTCAACGATCGGTCTTGCTCAAGGCATCAGGGATCTATATAGGAGCTCAGGTGATTGCTTCTTTCGAGGGTCCAAAATGATCGACTATATTGTAATGAGCTCGGGTAGTTACAAAACCATTCCTCCTTAAAATAGAGCTCGTCCTCAAGCTCGCCCGAGGGTACATAGGAAGCATTCTAATGGTTGGGCAACTGATGATGACTTCTCTAGTGATGCCATAACATGGTGACTTTTTCCTCTCTAGGGTTCTGAATAGAATTCTTTACTTCATCTTGGCATGTTGGCCATTATATCTTGGACTTCCTCTACGAGTGCTACTGTCCTGTTCCTTATAATTTTCCAAGATTAACATGTTGGATCCAAGGGAACCAAATCTCTAGGAATTCTCTATCTGTTGATGGATGGTCTGGTACAGTCGTTGGATGGTCCGGTGAGTTTGGAGGGCTGACAGTTAACTTTGGGTTTTAGTTATCTGATTTGGCGGATACTCCGCTGCAGCTGTCGGACTCTCCGTTGGGCCACGACCTATAAATAGGCCGACAGTGACAAAATGGGTCATATCATTCTAATTTTTAGCAACAGCCATCGCTATCGTCCTCTGCGCCGCCACCGTCGCCGTGCACGTGCTCTGAGCGATTTCTTCATGGTCCGAGGGCTTCCACGTGCTCCTTCATCATGCCTAGAGATGGACAGTCCACGACTACCATAGATGCTCCACAAAATTAGCTTGCATGTTCTGCACTATCTCTGTGTAACTATTTACATTGACGGAACGTTCCGGTGCCTCTAGTAGATTGTTTTGATAGAATTATGTTGCTCTCCATATGTCTGTATACTGTCGGTTTATCATTCATCGAACGGTCCGCAAACTTGGAGGACACTCCATCAATGCCTGCCACTTGCTGTTTTGTTCCAAACTACTCCAATTATTATCCAAACCTTATGGGATTTACTTGAGTAACTTATATACCTTACATATTGTTGACGGTCGTTAACATCAATCATAAACCATCAACATATCCTGCATATGTACTTAATTCTATCATCAAACATAGGTCTAGGGGTTTAAACTAATAAATTTCACAAGTTTTGGTGAATCTATGTTTGTAGGAGGATTTATTTAGAAAACTATCAAGTTCGACACAATCATCAGATTAAATCACATTTATTCACGACAAAACTAACTTAGGAAGACTCTAGAACACTCCAGAAGACTCTCCACTAAAGATCGAGCCAGGAGGCTAACAGGGGGGCAGCATGCCCCACCTGCAGGTCGGCCAGCCTACTGGTCCCACCAGTCAGCCCCTCCTCACTATGTCGGTTCTCCACCACCTTAAGGATCACATCTACGCCGTTGATTTAAGTCGGTTTGATCCGAGGGTCCAGAATTGATGCTACCCCCTATATATAGTAGCCCCTACCCTCCTCCCTAGAGACATCCTGAAACCCTAATTCATATATCTCATTCAGATCAACACATACCAGGAGGATTAGGTCTAGAACTTTCTAATGTAGTAGATTAGTAGATTGGGAGTGAGGGTGGAGTGGGGCTCATGCTCAAGTTCCGGATCTGGTCTTGGAGGCTTGGCAAAGTCTTGTATCTTCACTTCTACATCTTGTAAGACTTATTATCAATTTATCATATTTCTATCTACATGGCTATGATTACTTTGAATATATATCTTACTTAGTTAAAGGTTATCATTACTTTTGTGTATTGGTTCAAAGAATGCTTAGCCTGCTAGTTTACTAGTTGGGCTAAGTAGCCGAGCCTCGTGTAAGCATGGTGCTTATACGATGCTCTGCCTATGAGTGCACTATTGATGGTAGTTAACAACCATTATAAATCATCAATATAACATGTATAAGGGCCTAAATATAATCACCAATGAAGGTTTAGGGGTTTAAACTAACAAATTCCATGAGTTTTGGTGAATCTATATTTTCTACAAGGTTTATCTAGAAAAAAGTCAAGGTGGACCTACATGTCAGATTTAATTGCGCTTATCCACAGCGAAACAAACACCAAAAGACTCTAGAAGACTTGGGAGGACTCCACACTGAAGCAGATGGCGAGACACCACTGGCCCCACCTATAAGCCACCCGGCCCCTAGGGCCTAGCTATGAACCCTCGTTGTTATTTTGGTTCTCCACCGCCTCCTAGGTTGCATCTACGCCATCCTTTAAGTCGGTTTGATCTAAGGGCTCATGTTGGATGCTCCAGCCTATATATATCAGCCCCTGCCCCCCTAAGGAGGCATAAGTCATTTGAGAAGACAGAAACCCTAATCATCCTTAGAGCTCCACCATATTCTAGGGCATAGCTAGTTAGGCTAGGTCTAGAGGGAGGCAAGTAGGCTTCGCTTGGATTCTCGATCTTGTCTAGAGCGTTGTTTGGTATAATATTTGTACCCCTCTCTCTTTTGTATGTCCATTACTTTTATATGCTAGTTACAATTGTTATGACAATATCAGTATTCATCTTATTCATGTTCTTTGTTATAATGTTCATGGTCTACTTTGATTATATGGTTAGTATAGTTGGATTATCATTATATTCATGCATAAGTTCATATGGCACTCACTCTAAGGATCCATGGGTGGGTGGTTGACATTATGTAAGCGTGGTGCTTATACGTTGTTTACCTGCGGATACACCCTATATTCTAGGTCATTTGGTAGATCGCGGATGTGGCACTGCCGTTGAGTCCTTTGTAGTCCACTCCCCGAATATAGGCGCACGTAGGGTTCGGTTACGAAGGAAGAGCAAGCCCTATTCTTAATCTTCCTTAGTAATATCCCTTATGTGTAGATATGACGATGATCTTAGCAATGATTACTAGGTATAATTACACTAATCAATGTATGCTTTGACTTGTAATTAAGAATGAATTAGGAATTATTCCTCTAATATTCTACCTGCCATGCTAATGCCATAGAAAGGAGTACTCTGAGTGATTTATTACCATCGATCAATACTTATCAGATATATATTTTATCCTATGACTTACCCCTGTTATGAGTAGAATATTGGTTATGGTTTACTTCTCCTTCAATAGTTTAAGTTATCAATACATGTCCATGCTAGACCTTCCCTATGGTAAAAATATAAATAACGATACCTAGAATACTCTCGGATAAAATGCTACAATGGTATATTATATGTGCGCTTGTAGATTCCTTTCATATAAATATATATAGATATATTCGTATCTATTCTTCCTAGTCACATAATTAATAAAGAATTGCTTAATATTATTCTAGTAGTAATGCTATGTAGTACCAACAAGTATCTCTGATATCATCACTAGGGATGACAACCTAGTAAAATTGGGAGATATATGTTTATAATAGGTGGCTATTTAAAAACAAGTGACACGTTAATAAATACCAACAAGCATTTGTGGCGCTATTGCTAGGGACTAGATTTGAAACTCTGTTCTTAGTAGCGACGCTAAGAAATGTCAACATGTATTTTTGGCGCCGTTGCCAGGGAAGGTAGCTAGGCAAAGGAAGTATTGATAAACTTATACTTATTGATGTGATCGAGATAACCATTGACCTCTGCTCGAACAGGATTACCTTTGTTTTATCTACTTTTATATCTTATGTAGGGTAATGTATGACTGGTTTTGACCTTCCAATGAACTACATTGAAGATCTAGAAGCATTACTTAAAAGGACTAAGGCTAAACTCAAGAAAGTTTTAGCTTTAGAGTCCGAAGACAACCAGATAAGGGGAAGCTTAACACCTGAATTTGAAGCTATGGCTAATAGGACTCTCCATGATTTCTCTGCTCCAACTATGGCTAACATCCATATTGGACCAACAGTCAATGTTGGAGACAATGGATTCGAGATCAAGCCAGCTCTCATCAACATGGTGCAAGCAAGCCAGTTTTGTGGAAAGACGCATGAAGATACAAGTGCACATCTCCAACACTTCCTGGAGGTTTGTACCACTTTCACCATCAAAGGAGTAACCCATGATGCCATATTACTTCACCTCTTCCCATTATCACTCTTGGGCAAGACAAAGCAATGGTTCTATGCTAATAAAGATAGAAATACTACGTGGGATAACTGCTCCACTGCTTTTCTAGCAAAGTTCTTTCCCATAGGAAATACTAATGCTCTGCGTGGGAGAATTTCAAGCTTTTAGCAACAACATGATGAATCTGTTCTAGAGGCATGGGAATGCTTTTAAGATTACATTGTGGAATGTCCTCATCATGGGATGGAGAATTGGCTACTCATGCAGACTTTCTACCATGGGTTGACCAATAGTACCTGTGAGACTATGGATGCTGCTGCTGGAGGTGCATTCCTGTCACTCCCCATACCAACTGCAACAACTCTCGTGGAGAAGATGGCCTCCAATCAAGGCTGGAATGAAGAACATGTTCAAACCCACAAGAGAGGTGGAGGTATGCATCAACTCAAGGAAGTAGACATGCTATCTTCCATTGAGAGAATTAATCTAAACTTATGGAGAGATTATCTAGAAAGGTAGCTACCAATGATAAAATTCTAGAGAACATAAATAATAGAATGGATAGCTTTGCTTCTGCCATTAAGAATCAGCATAGCTTTAATAAAATGATAGAATCACAAATAGCTCAACTGACTGCTGCCGTTCCTCCGTCCGACAAAGGTAAGATTCTAGGGCAACTAGAAGATCTAGAAACTACAAATCTTCTTGATATTTGCAATGCAACATATTACTATATACAACCATCGATGGGAAGGTGGATAGATTATACCTTGCTGGAAAAGAAGAGTGATCTAGGAAGACCTGTCATCTCCATCGCCATTGGACCGCACATTTTTCAAGAAGCGGTCTGTGACTTTGGAGCAAGTGTCAACATCATACCTAACGTAATTTATGATCAAATTAATGGAGATACTTTGTTGTACACAAATATGCATTTGTAGCTTGCAGATCAGTCACTCTGGTACCCCAAGGGAGTTCTTGAAGATGCCATTGTTTGAGTGGGACAATCATATGTTCCCGTAGACTTTGTGGTTTTGGAAACAGGTGGAGATATAAGGGCACCCATTATTTTGGGCCGACCTTTCCTAAGCACCGCAAAAGCCATCATCTATGCGGGTAGTGCCAAGATTTGCTTCACAATCAAGGTTAGAAAGGAGAAGTTTTCTTTCAAGAATCGTATCTTGCAATCTCCTAGACATCCACAAATGTCATACCTGCCCAAAGAGACAACAATGACCAAGAAGAAGAACAATAGGAGAAGGTGGAAGAACAAAGTTAGGCAGTCATAAGAAGAATCAGTCAGCATGATCAACACACTCAGATTAGAGTACGACCACCTCCTCGCTTCACCATTCCTTGCTAAGAAGGATGATCTATGCGTACCAACAATCAAGTGTACCATTGGACAAAGAATATTCCACAAGACCCTCTACGACATTGGATCGGGTGATAACATAATGTCCAAGGTAATGTATGAATACTTATTTGGTGACAAACCTTTGTTCCTTACATATATGCAATTATAGATGGTGGACCAATCAATCAGATTCCCAGAGGGAATAGCGAAAGATGTTATGGTAAGAATACATGATGAATTTGCCCCTGCTGATTTCATGGTTCTAGACATGGGTGAAGAAGAAGATGATGCGCCCATCATCCTCGTAAGACCGTTCCTCAACACTACCAATGTGATCATCTATGTTGGATCTGGATAAGTCCACTTCCAATTCCTTGGAGAGAAGAATCGCTGTTATTTCAATAGTTATACCACTTATGAGCAATCGAAGAAGTCCCACTCTAGGAGGTGAAGTCGATCATCCTAAAACCAAAAGAATCAATCCCCAAAGAAAAGTTGGGAGGAAGATGAGGAACCTGAAGAACCTGTGAAAGATGAACCTACTCTACCTAAGTCAAGTCCAAAGACCAAGCAAGTATGGAAAGAGAAGGTGACATCACTGTCGGTGCGGGACCTACGGGATATCCCGCAAGGAAGAGAGAAGACCTAGTCTAATTAGGATTCTTCTCCTGTAATCTTAGTAGCAGTATTACTCTGTAATCCTACTAGGAACTCTCATTGTAGACCGACTAGAACTCTAACCTCCTGACTATATAAAGGAGGGTAGGGCTCCTTAGATCGGGGGTTGAAGACAACAATTGTACAACACAACACTTTACAATCAATCCAACGCAAAGGCTAACGCCGACTGGACGTAGGGCTTTTACTCGATCTACGATCGAGGGCCCAAAGCAGGATAAATTGACTGTCTCTTGCGTTAACCGTCGAGTTCTGCATACGCTGAAGCCCAAACATACTACCCCGGGTACCCCCGTGGCAGGCTATCGGTGGTCAAACATCGACAGCTGGCACGCCAGGTAGGGGCTTTCGGTGATTTTGCATCCGAGAGCTCAATGGACCTCGACGACATGATTTTCTCGAAGGGATCGACCTTCATCTTCGGCTCATGGATCTGCAAGGCAGGCGACGATGGCAAGCTCCAAGGCCATCTCCTTGAGGATTCAGATCATCATCAAGACTATCCTATTTCGACGACAACGACAGATCAACTTGCTGGAAGATTCGCACAGCTCGTAATGTCCAATCCGACTCAGTTTTCGCAACTTCACGCATCCGATTCAAACTCAAGTTCCGCTTCCGAAACGAAGTCTTATCCGAGTTCTTTCAGAAAACCGAGTTCTTTTCTGACAAAGCTTCGAAACATGACATCAACCTGTCAAGAATACTACTCGGAGTACACCCAGAGTACTTCAAAGAAGTCGGGTCCTTTCCCGTTGCGAACTCCACAACGTGGCAACATCTTATCAAACATGGCACGAAGGATCCACTTATCCCATGCTTAGAATGCCGCTGAAGGGAGCCCAGGAAGGTCTCGTTTTAACCATCACATCTCAAGACTACATCATTCACTAGCCAGGTACCATTCCTAAGGATGACAGCACTCAACTGGTCGACGATACGACAACAGCAATTCTACCCTACCAAGAAGGAGATTCCATATATGACTTTGAAACCTCTACTGAAGTTATCAACAACTCTGGCAGCACAGAAATCAACGACGATGGCAGAACAACTCACGCTAGAGAAGTATTCATGATTCGCCGTCCTCGATCACCATTGATCCCCCCAGAAGTACCCGACGTGAGGTCTTCAGATGAGTCCGAATCCAACATATCACCATTTATCCAGGGGCACGATGGTGAGACTGAGAGTCAGAGGCAAGCGAGAGAAAGAAAGAACAAATTGAAACAAGGACGACAACGCCGTGCTAAATAGCGAAAGGACACTTGGATCAAATATGAATCAGACCTAGCCGAGTACAAAAGAAGGAAATCAGAACGAGAGGTTGAAGAAGGACGAGCAGTGAATACACCCTACGATAAGATCCGAGAAGCACTAGAAGAACTCAGGGCGACCTCATATCCCAATGAAAAACAAGAACAGCTCCGAGATTTTCTCCGATCAACAGTCTTTAGAACAAACGACGGAAGGGCAACATCTCATGAACAAGAAGATCAAAATCAAAGGAAGTCCACTTTCGAAAGACTTGGACCAAGTGGGAGTCACAACAGAGAGAGCCGAAGAAATCACAGTCAAAACAACCGAGTCGAGCAACCAAGAAAGGCCAGAAGCAGAGCACCTACTTGGACGGCCACACAGAACTACTCTCACCAAGACGATAGTTGGCAAGAAGGGGGCGCAGAATCAGAATATACAGAAGCCAGAACGCATGATAGATTCCCCTATTTTGTAAACAGACTTGCTTCAATACGACTACCTCACAAGTTCTAACCGTCCAACCACTCCAAGTACGATGGCAAGACCAAACCAAAGCAATGGCTCAGGATTTACTCACAATCGATTGAATTAGCCGGGGGAGACGATGACATCAAAACCTTGTTCTTTCCCATGGCCCTAGAAACCATGCTGCTTCAATGGTTTGACAAATTGAATCCTGGATCAATCAGAAATTGGGAAGACTTGCAAAGAGCTTTCTATGAAAATTTCACGGGAATTATTACACATCCAATCACCCACGCAGAATTAAAAGGACTCAAGCAGAAAGGAGGTGAAAGTCTCAGAAATTACTATCGACGATTTGGCGAACTACGAGCTCAAGTACATGACAACACACAACGAGAAGTAATCGAAGCTTTCTCTCACAAAATCATGGCTAGGTGGCAATTTCAAGACTTCTGCAAAGAAAACCCAAGAAACAATGAAGAATTCAGAAGAACAGTAGAAAAGATTATTACTGCAGAGGAAAAAACAAGAGAAAGATTCCCGGATAGAAACAACAGAGACAACCTGGACAGGCAAAATCCTCGAAACAACAGACATCAGGAGAGAAAGCAAGGTCTAGACAACATAGTAGCAATGGCTGACAAATCAAAGAAATTTACCAAGCCCAGAAGATATGATGACATTGAGAACATACGTTGCCCCTTGCACCCCAATGGAAAACACACCATCGGAAATTGCTACACCTTCAATGAAAGATACACTAGAAAAGATAGCAAGGGAAACAATAAAGAAGACAATCAGAAAAAAGAAGGAGACAATCATGAAGACAAGGGATTCCAAAAATCCAGAGGAACAGTGGCAGTAATCTTTGCCGGGGTTCCAGACTCCAGAAGCAAACATCAAGAAAAACTAGCGTTACGAACCATCATGGCAGCAGAACCTGCTACACCAAGATATCTCAACTGGTCAGAGTATCCAATCCAATTTTCAAGAGAAGACCAATGGACCAGCATAGGAAACGCAGGCCATTACCCATTGGTTCTAGACCAACCATTGCCGGTATGACTGTTATGAAAGTACTAATCGACGGAGGAGCCGGACTCATCATTTTTTCAGAAACTCTAAGGAAGATGGGACTACAACTCGCTGGGATGATCACACCAACAAGCACACCTTTTTATGGCATAGTACCTGGCAAGGCAACAATGCCACTTGGACAAATCACTCTACCGGTTACTTTTGGGACTCCCTCGAACTACCGCACAGAGTTCATCAAGTTTGAAGTCGCAGATTTCGATTCATCATATCACGCAATCCTCGGGCGCCCAGCACTAGCAAAATTCATGGCAATACCGCATTATCCGTACCTATTGCTTAAGATGCCAGGGCCTAACGGTGTTCTTTCTCTTCGGAGTGATTTAAAGCGTGCATTTGACTGTGACATACAGGCAATCCAAATTGCAGCAAAGGCACAGGCAAACAATGGAAGAAAAGAAATAGCCACTATCGCCGCAGAAATAAGCCAAGAAGAACTAGAGATACCGGCTAAAAGGCCAAGCATCCTAGCACCACCAAAAGAAGCCAACGTCAAGCAAATCGACCTAGGCACCGGTGATCCCTCAAAAATGGCAACCACCAGTGCCCACCTATCAGCAAAATAGGAACTCGCGCTCACCAACTTTCTTCGGGACAACAAAGATATCTTCGCTTGGAAGCCGACCGACATGCCAGGGGTCCCAAGAGAGTTGGCTGAGCACGGAATTGATGTCAATGAAGGCTCCAAGCCTATGAAGCAACGACTACGATGATTCTCTCCCAACAAGAAGGCAGCAATTAAAAAGGAAATTACAAAACTAATGGCGGCTGGATTCATTAGGGAAATTCTCCATCCAGATTGGCTAGCAAATCCAGTTCTGGTACAGAAAAAGAACATGGACGAGTGGCGCATGTGTGTTGACTACACATATCTCAACAAACACTGCCCAAAGGATCCATTTGGGCTACCACGCATTGATCAGATAGTTGATTCAACAGCAGGATCTGCCCTATTATCCTTTCTTGATTGCTATTCTGGATATCACCAGATCGCATTAAAAGAACAAGACCAAAGCAAGACATCTTTCATCACTCCGTTCGGCGCCTACTACTACAGGACCATGTCATTTGGACTTAAGAATGCTGGAGCCACTTACCAAAGAGACATCCAAACATGCCTTGGTGATCAGATCAGCAAAAACGTAGAAGCATACGTGGATGACGTGGTTGTAAAAACAAAGAACCCGGATACACTGATTAAAGACCTAAAACAAACCTTTGAGAATCTAAAAAGGTGGAGGTGGAAATTAAACCCAAATAAGTGTGTATTCAGAGTTCCTTCAGGACAACTACTCAGATTCTTGGTCAGTCATCGCGGAATCGAAGCAAGCGCCAAGCAAATTCGAGCCATAACAGAGATGGGCCCTCCTCAAAACATCAAAGATGTACAAAAACTAACAGGCTGCATGGCGGCACTCAACCGTTTCATATCAAGTCTCGGCGAAAAAGGGTTGCCTTTCTTTAAACTACTAAAGAAGACATACAAGTTCGAGTGGATGGAAGAAGCCAATGAAGCTTTCAAGAAACTCAAGGCATACCTCACCTCCTCGCCAGTCCTCACACCTCCAAAGAAAGACAAAGACATGATGCTATACATTGCAGCAACTTCTACTGTAGTCAGCACGGCGATAGTAGTGGAAAGGGAAGAAGAAGGGCGCATGTATAAAGTACAACGCCCAGTATACTACATCAGCGAAGTACTGTCAGAATCAAAAATCCGGTACCCGCATGTGCAAAAACTACTCTACGCCCTACTGATCACTTCACGCAAGCTTCGTCACTATTTTGAAAGCCACAAGATTACCATGGTGACAGATTTCCCACTAGGAGACATCTTACACAACAAAGACACAACAGGACGCATATCCAAGTGGGCGGTTGAACTCGGTGCTCTCATCATCGATTTCACCCCACGGAAAGCAATTAAATCTCAAGCCCTTGCTGATTTTGTTGCCGAATGGACAGAAATTCAACAACCCATGTCAAGCGCCATCCTTGATCATTGGAAGATGTACTTTGATGGATCACTCAAGCTAGGCGGAGCCGGTGCAGACGTCCTCCTAATTTCTCTGGACGGAAAACAACTAAAGTATGTCCTTCAGATATTATGGCAAGCTACCAACAATGAAGTAGAATATGAAGCTCTCATACACGGGCTAAGAGTGGCTATTACCCTTGGAATCAAGCGACTACTCGTATACGGCGATTCGGCAGTAGTCATCAACCAAGTCAACAAAGATTGGGATTACACCAAAGAAAACATGGGTGCTTACTGTGCTGAAATCCGAAAACTCAAAAAACATTTCCAAGGATTAGAAATTCTACATGTCCTACGGGATTCCAACATTGCAGCAGATGTTCTTGCCAAGCTTGGATCCGATAGGGCAAAGGTCCCACCCGGCGTATTCATAGAGGAGTTATCAGCTCCTTCTATCAAACAACCCGGTGAGACAAACACAGAACTCACAGCCAAAGGCAACCAGATTCTGGTGATCAACACTTCATGGACACATGTTTTTATTGATTACATCAAAGAGAATAAGTTGCTAGCGGAAAAACAGGAAGCCACACGAGTCGTTCGCAGAAGCAAGAATTACGTCATAGTAGGAGACAAGCTATACAGAAGAGCCGCATCATCAGGAGTACTCCTAAAATGCGTCTCATTTGAAGAAGGCAAACAAATCCTAGATGAAATTCACTCAGGTTGCTGTGGAAATCACGCCGCTTCAAGAACACTAGTCGGCAAAGCATTTCGCACTGGTTTCTACTAGCCAACCGCTTTGAAAGATGCAGAAGAACTCATCAGAAGATGCAAAAGTTGTCAGATGTTCGCAAGACAGGCTCATGTGCCAGCCCACAACCTCATCTGCATCCCACCCGCTTGGCCTTTCTCCTGCTGGGGGCTGAATCAAGTAGGACCTCTCAAGAAAGCAAAGGGCGGTTTCAAGTACATCTTCGTAGCAATTGACAAGTTCACCAAGTACATCTAATGGGCAGATTTCAGACTTATCCATCTAGCACTACGACGGAGTTATCAGATCGCTGCAAAAAACAACCCGTCAGCCATGAAGAAAAGAAGGGCTACCTCACAAGGAACATAAGAACTCGGTTCTTACAGAAAGAACTCGGGAATCTGATGAACAACGAGGACCACAGCAGAAAAATAAATGACAACTCAGAAGGCAAGATTCTCTCCATTACAAGCGACTTCAAAAATAGAAGATTACAAATCTTACAAGACCCAATGAACTCGGTACCACGAAAAGCAAAGTAGCAAAGAGGAACACGGATACGGCTAGGCTCTGGAATGACTATGTGTCCCAAATTGCTACTCGGAAGGACAAACCGCCATCGGCTACACTGTTTTCTTCAAAGGACGGACGCAGTGCATCCAAGGCAGAAATCAGCAGCACGGTAGGACAACGTGGAGCAGAGAAGGCCGGCGGGCATCTGTCTACCCAAGACCGATGTGATGCTGGATATGGTGTTGATTTGCACCGGATAGTCTTAAGATAGGCGACAAGGATCAACCCAGAACTGCCAGATGAAGGAACAAAGCCCACATCACAAGACTTCCTCCAACTACCGCCACGTACATCCTGGTACATTGCTGCTGTGGGATTAGCCTACCTCTAATCCCTATCACAAGACTTCCTCCAGCTATGACAAGACACACAGGAACTACAAAACATGCCCAGGGGCTGCTCTACTTCACAAACTACCATGTTCATGACCACGAAGGTTTCAACAGAATGTTCAATGGATGAAAACAAGCACTCTGGGAGGGTATTTATAGATCAAAGGAGCGGTGCACATGGACTAGGAGTACCAACAAAATAAACCTGACAAAGGACACAGTGAAAAGACAGGACTCAATAATGGAAGACTCAAGCGAGAGGGAACAGTACTCAAAGACGAGCATATTCGGAAGAATATACCAACACAGTATAACCTGTGAACAAAAGGCATTTACACTCAACCACCACCATACAACTACATCTGACAACAACAGACTACTAGAGAATACACCAAGACTCTGCATCCGAGTTCTTCCTGAACAAAACAACCCGGATAAATGCTCGGGGGCTACAAAAGGAGAGGTATACAGTTCTATTGAACAACTCAGATTCAAGACCCTCCAACTTTTTGTTCCAAATAGCAAGAGGCTCGGGGGCTACACTCAGTGAGTGCACTTTTTTCTTCAAAAAAGCGCACGTCACTTAGAACACTTCTTCAAGACAGACGACTTCAAGGCCACAAGATAAAAAGAACCCGGACATAGCTATATCCGAGCTCTTTCTGACAAAAAGAACTCGAACACAGCTATATCAGAGCTGTTTTCAACAAGGAAGCCGGGGAACCTTTCAATGTTGAATCAGGAAGATTTCAAGAAAAGACCCTCAAGCTCCTTGTGCCAAACAGCAAGAGGCTCGGGGGCTACATCCAAATGGGGGTACTTTTTTCTTCAAAAAGGTACACAATATGCAAAGATCTCACGAAGCGCTACATAGTTTCGCTCAAGAGAGCACTCGGACGATGCTTGTTCCTGCTCGACGAGACTTGAAGGAACAAGACGAGGCTTCCAGAACTCAACCATGAAGTGCTCGGGGGCTTGTCGGTGCGGGACCTAGGGGATATCCCGCAAGGAAGAGAGAAGACCTAGTCTAATTAGGATTCTTCTCCTGTAATCTTAGTAGCAGTATTACTCTGTAATCCTACTAGGAACTCTCATTGTAGACCGACTAGGACTCTGACCTCCTGACTATATAAAGGAGGGCAGGGCCCCTTAGATCGGAGGTTGAAGGCAACAATTGTACAACACAACACTTTACAATCAATCCAACGCAAAGGCTAACGCCGACTGGACGTAGGGCTATTACTCGATCTACAATCGAGGGCCCGAACCAGGATAAATCGACTATCTCTTGCGTTAACCGTCGAGTTCTACGTACGCTGAAGCCCGAACATACTGCCCCAGGTACCCCCGTGGCAGGCTATCGGTGGTCAAACATCAACAATCACCATCAGAGATACCGTCACAAGATGTGCAGCCATCTGGGTCTCCATCGCTGAGACCGGATAATGCACCCGAAGAGTAAAGGATTTTTCTCCAGCCAAGTCCTGTCCGGAGGACTAAAAAATCCGAACCCTAGCCATGAGGTAACATTGGTAGTTATCCATATTTACTTTCTAGCATTGCATGAATTCTTTTCACTTTAGCATATTTACATGTCTGCATTAGCAATGCATTTAGAAAAGGAAGATAAAAAGTTTCATTATTGTATATCATCACATTATAAAAATCCTAAGCCCCATGTGAGTAATTTTATGATGTGTAAACACCCACAGGAATATTCATTGTGGTGGCATAAAACACACACACACACACACACACACACACACACACATATATATATATATATATTATGCATGCATATTTTCTATCTGCATTATATAAATAAGAAAATCAAAAAATATTAAATAGACATCCTGCTAGAACTTTGCCAATTAGGAAATCTATCTAAACCCCCAAGGACAACAAATCTCTGAATGGCTGACTGCTAACTCCTTATCCTAATATATGCCACGAGTTTTGGTGTTCTTGTTGGAGTATTTTGCAGGATGATCAAGAGTAAAGCCATCCATCGAAAGTACATTTTTCAAGCCACTGTCACACCCGCTGCACAAGGAACCCTACTTCTGGATGGATGAGAAAGACTTATGTTGGTAAACTCACTCTAAGAAAGACCACGACAACATCTAGCTTGGGGAGGAGCATCCCCCATGTATCTAGCTAAGTATTTCTTTTCATTTGCTATTTTTAAGTTTGCTATATAGTTGTAAAAATAATAATGAAATAAAAAGATGCATAACAAACTAAAAGCAAAATAATAATTTATATTTGTATTAGCCATATATATATAATAGTAAGGTGTGATCTTAAAAATGAAAACAAAATAAAAAGTGTGTCTAGTTTTTTGTTTTTAAGAGCTAAATAAATGGACTCTGAGGATAATCACTTGCAATGGAAATGATGAATAGTTGCTTTGTCGTAATTCCTTTCAAGTACCTAGTTTTCAGCCTTGAATTCTTCCGAGTTTTGGATACGACTATTTTGATATAAGAATTTACTCTAAACTTGAAACTCGTGGGTAGCATATGCTTGATTTAAGTCTAGGTAATTGACGGATATTATATGAGAAGGTCTGAGCTGATGTTTATCTTGTTCCAAGTGACACTAAAGTTTTAGAGATTATCTTTTGAAAAAATATGAAAATCCTACATGATGAGCTCCTATATGACAAAGCTTGAATTCCTACTTGAGCCTATATGATATTTAGGTTAGGAAAACTTCCACATATATATTGCTTGCATTGCATTGACTTTTGTCAAGCTTTGTTGACCCTTATGAGAGGTTTGTCATGCTCTTAAAATCAAGATCACATACACACCACCCAAATATGCACTACTCCTACACTAGGGGTAGACGCAACAACATGCCATTCTATCTGGATCCACCTAAAAAGGTTTGACTCCTACACTGGGAATAAACACTAAAAATATTCAAGATAGGAATTTCCACCAAATAAATGCTCCAAGTTCTTGTTGCTATCTCTAAAAAGTTTTGTTGCATAAAAGAGACATGGGGCTATGCAAAAGTTATTCATAAAAAAATAAAATAATTGAAAAAATGGACACAAAAGTGTCCGAGATATTGAAAACAATGGGTACTTAGATGCCCGTCTGAAAAAAAGAGAGAAAGATGAATAAGATAGCCCCTGTTCTTTAGCAAATGTTTCAAAGTTTCAAAAGAGAGATATGTTTTCAAGGAGCATAGTAGAAATAGCTTAGCTACCATATATATCCACCTCATTCATCCACACACATGCACATCTTGATTTGATTGTATGACTCAACTCTCTTTGGATCTGAGGTTTTACTTTACAATATATGTATTGCAAGTATGCTCTTTTATGCTTTTTCCCTACCTATGAACTCCACATAAGCTTTAGTTGTAGGAAGAGAAAAAAAACATAACATCTTTACTGCCTTTGGTGAGGATCCACAAATACCACATATATTGAGAGACTTGAGAGTGTCATACAATGGAATCTCTGAGCTTTATTTTGAAAATCTATAAAAACTCTAGAATAATGGTTGAGCAAAGAACTTGAGACATAGTTCTTGACTTGATCATTCTATCTTTCAATTACTCAAGACCCAAGTGAAGGCTAAGAAGCCCCATGGTTGAAGGCAATATGGGTAAGTTTGAAAGTCAGATTGGTTTATTCTAATCTAGAGGAGAATTCTTGATTGAACGCATGTGTACTTTTGAGGAGTGAAAGCATCGATGTAACTCCTAATCCTTTTTACTAAGTTTAGCTTTGCTAACAGACTAGCAAAGGTTAAGCTTGGGGGAGTTTGTTGATGGTAGTTAACAACCATTATAAACCATCAATATAACATGCATAAGGGCATAAATATAATCACCAATGAAGGTCCAGGGGTTTTAAACTAACAAATTTCATGAGTTTTGGTGAATCTATATTTTCTGTAGGGTTTATTCAGAAAACTGTCAAGGTGGACCTATAGGTCAGATTTAATCACGCTTATCCACAGCAAAACAGATACTAGAAGACTCTAGAATACTCGAGAGCACTCCACGCTGAGGTAGAGAGGCAGAGGCTGCCAGGTGGGATTGCCTGGCCCCACCTACAGGCCAACCAGCCCCTGAGGCCCACTATTAGCCTCTGCGTTGTAATGTCGGTTCTCTACTGCCTCCTAGGTTGCATCTACGCCATCCATTAAGTTGGTTTGATCCAAGGGTTCACGTTGGATGCTTCGGCCTATATATACCAGCCTTTGCCACCCCCTATGCATAACCCAGTCATCAAGTCATTTGAGAAGACAAAAACCCTAATCATCCTTAGGGGTCCATCATTTTCTAGGGCATAGCTAGTTAGGCTAGGTCTAGAGGGAGGCAAGCAGGCTTCTCTTGGATTCCCGATCATGTCAAGAGCGTGGTTTGGTATAATCTTTGTACCCCTCTCTCTTTTGTATCTTCGTTACTTTTATATGCTAGTTACAATTGTTATGACAATATTAGTATTCATCTTATTCATGTTCTTTGTTATAATGTTCATGGTCTACTTTGATTATATGCATAGTATAGTTGGATTATCATTATATTCATGCATAAGTTCGTATAACGCTCACTCTAAGGATCCATGGGTGGGTGGTCGACATTGTTTACCTGTGGATACACCCTATATTCAAGGTCATGTGGTAGATCACGGATGTGACACTCTCATTGAGACCTTTGTAGTCCACTCCCCGAATATAGGCGCACATAGGGTTCGGTGACAAAGGAAGAGCAAGCTCTGTTCTTAATGTTCCTTAGTAATATCCCTTATGTGTAGATATGTGATGATCTTAATAATGATTATAAGGTATAATTGCACTAATCAATATATGCTTTGACTTGTAATTAAGAATGACTTAGGAATTATTCCTCTAATATTCTACCTAACCATGCTAATGCCATAGAAAGGAGTACTCTGAGCGATTTGTTATCATTGATCAATACTTATCATATATATATATATATATATATATATATATATATATATATATATATATATATATATATATATCTATCTTATCCTATGACTTACCCCTGTTATGAGTAGAATAATGATTATGGTTTACTTCTCCTTCAATAGTATAAGTTATCAATACATGTCCATGCTAGACCTTTTTTGTGGTAAAAATATAAATAACAATACCTGGAATACTCTCGGGTAAAATGCTACAATGGTATATTATATGTGCGCTTGCAGATTCCTTTCATATAAATATATATTGATATCTATTCTTCCTCGTCACATAATTAGTAAAGAACTGCTTAGTATTATTCTAGTAGTAATGCTATGTAGTACCAATAAGTATCTCTGATATCATCACTAGGGATGACAACCTAGTAAAATTAGGAGATATAGGTTTATAATAGGTGGCTATTTAAAAACAAGTGACACATTAATAAATACCAACAAGCATTTCTGGCGCTGTTGCTAGGTACTAGATTTAAAACTCTGTTCTTAGTAGCGACGCTAAGAAATGTCAACATGCACCCTACTCCCTAGACATGTGGTAGTAGCGGGAGGTGACAACCCCGTCCATCCTTTGTAGTCCACCCCATGTGAGCAGGTTCTTAAATTGTAGGACCGTAGTCGTGTCAGTACAATTATCTTTTGTGGAGATCTACCATCTAGCGGCGTCCCGAAGTGCACAAGAGTAGCGTTAGTCTTAGATATAGTTGATTGTACTTGGACCATGTAATAATAATGTCATAGGAATCTACCTCACCCTTTGATCTCCTAAGTTAACTAGTTTACTTTATCTCTATTGATTTATCCCCTGAGTGTCACTATACATAATTCCTATCATCACCTTTACCACCCTACTCTAGCCGTACTGGTATGTTGACTGATAGATATTCCTTTATTACTCAATAAGTATTTACTACATTGTTTCCCTATGGTAAACTATAAATAACGATACCTATAATACTCTCGGTAAAATAATACAATGGTATTCTGTGCGCTTGCGGAATCCTTCATATTCTATTTGCACTTATAAATACCAACACGCATTTTTGGCGCCATTGCCGGGGAAACAATTGGCATAAATATTTCTAAAAACATACCACTAGCTTTAGTAGGATTACCCCTGTTCTATTGTGGAATAGACAGGACAACAGATGCCGTTTCAACCTTTCGGCAAGCCTTCACAAGAACAGAAGAAACACATTAAAGAACTCAGGGTGCCTGAACATTCAAGATCCATCAACACTGGAACCCTGTCATCTCACATGTTTGTATAGACATATATATTCTCTAACTGTGTGTAGATTGGAGAAAAGGGTTGATGTCACAAGAACTCAAATCACATCTCAAGTGACGGAAACAGACGCTGTACTACTCACAAATTCCATCATGTGAGTCATGGTAAGTATGATCAAGAAAGGTGAGATAGTCATGCTGATGGACTTTAAACTTAATGAGTAGTTATCTTTTAACTTTTTGCAGTCCACTACATGTTTACTTGGAATAGTCCATGCATCCATTCTGTTTAGTTTGAATTCTCTCATATCAAATCCACAACTTGTTTAGTTCCATGCATATATCCAAGCCACTTGCATCCTTTATCTTGAAAAAATCACTCACCACGATCATACTCTTTCATCTCTATTTGAGTAAATCTTTGAAATGCTTTCATTCTATTTGTCCGCCATAGTATACTTTGGTTTGGAAGTACTGTACATACTTCCATTGGCTTTTAAATTAAGCATGGTGCTTAAGTTAAAATGCCTTCCTTAATCAAAATTAGACATAGAGTCTAGTTTGGTTATTGAACTAAAAATTGCATGTGTAGACACTTGTTATTTTTGTTGCACTAACCCCTACAGGAAACTCTCAAATTCAACCTGGGTAAGTCAAGAGATAAATTCACATCAAAGATGAATCAAGGCAAGAGATGAACTCCAATAGCTTTGTGCAAAGAAGACATAGCTCATACTTCATAAAAGGAAGAACTGTGACTATCAAAATTCATTCACTTTGTCTTTTGCTGCAAGTTACCTTTGCCTTGAACCATGGTTGAATGCAACAAACACATGAAAATTGCTATAAGAACATCATAAAAAATCTATGCTAAAGTAATCTTAAAACCATCCTTTCATTAGCATAGAGGAAAATTACAAAAGTTATGGACAACACCCCATGTTTCAAATTCATTGTATTCCTTCGGGTATGTGTCCATTAACATTTTGCAGGAAGAATCAATAGAAGTTATGCCTATTTGTGGTTTGATATGAACGTACGAACCCAAACTAAACCACCACTTTAGTAATGGAACAAAATGGAAGAAGACGAGGGCCATAGAAAAAACAAGCACTTACTCATACAAAGTGAACAGATAAATCAACAGGTCATGAGCAACAAGAAAGACAATCTAGCATTGAGCCTTTCCAAGACTCAAGCTAAGGTGCTGATGAGAAGCAGGAAGCAACCCACCTCATATTAGCCAGAATATACCTGCTTCCATCATCTTTGAAGACACCGATGCACACATCGACAGCAAGGGCTAGGACAATGAGATGCCACTACATCATGCATGCGTCCTTGTAGCAACAAATGCCATTTATTATGGAGGTCAGTCAACGGTGTCTTATAAGGCTGTGATCATGGACACAAGACAACATCCCTAAGACAATGGAGACAAAGCTTTCATGCAAGTACCAAAGAAGTTCCTTCCTTGATCATCAAGACGGCTAGTGTAACAAAGAAGAACAACTCTCCGCCATGCCATTAGAGGACAAATATAATCAAGGAGGAACTTGAGTTTGTATCTCTAATGAACACCAACTTGTCAACCAGGAAATCAACAGAAATCAAGGTTGACCGAGAAGATTATGCAACTATTCGTATCTTCATCTCCTGGATCGGATAGTGCAAAGAAGAGCTAAATGCAAGGGAGAGGTCCTGCTCAACAGACCTAAAACCATGAGTCCTCACCAACAGGACAAATTCCCTTTGGGTATTCTTTATCACTAGCCATTGCAGGTTAAGATTTAAAGATGAAGGATGTACAATGTCGAAGAACATGGAATACACTCTGAGGGTTGCTTCTACATTCACGCTTGACTTTTAAGTGTCGAGTGACATATAAGCCTAAGTGTGGAGGAGGAAGGCCGACTCTTCTATAGATGATACGACCCTACTCTTCCTCTTCTTGGGCTCTTGTCAGTCTAGCACACTAGAAGGAATTAATGAGGAGCGGAAGGTCCAAACAAAGTGCCAAGATCCACAAAAGAAAGAAAAAATAGTGGCATGACAAAATAATGAGAAAGAATTAAGGAATGCAATATAGGAGACAAGATGCTCATGAATAGCTCAAACAAGGAAGCAGGAAGAAAAGATCACCACAAGTCATCTAACCTTGATCAGAGGGTGTCATCATGCTCCGATGACGAAGGTAACATCTTAAGGTAAGTGGTCATTATTTAAAAACTTCCCTTTGATCTTGAAATGCACATAAATAAAGAAACAAACATGTTTGAGTTACAACTTTGCTTGATCCAACCTGATTAACTCAACATGTCTTGTTCCTTAAGTTTGTTCATAGCACCACTTTCTTGATCTCAGTCTTAACCAAATGAGCTAAAATGTTGCACATCTTATCTCTCAAAGATGGACAATCTTTCCATATGTTAAGTAACTCCACTCTTTTTAACAAATGTGTTCAAGTACCACATTCATACTCATCCTTTTGATCTTATCACCCATGTTATAAGAATGAACAATGCACATAAACATCAACCTTAACATGATCTGATGTGCCTAAGGTTAGAGAAGAATAAATAAACTTTTGGTTCTATTGGAAACGTGTGTGTTGTCTAACAATTAGTTTGTCCAGGGATAGCAATCAAGGTATAAGGCATGAGTAGAGAGGATTCCTATGGTTATGACCTTACTCAAAGCAAGGCTTATGATTCTAGTGTTCACTTCAGGACACCGCTTAGACGGTAAAGCACCACTAACAGATAACTCTACCGACGTGACTATGGTCCTACTAATTTAAGAACCTGCTCAATTTGGAGTGGACTATAAAGGATAGATGGGGCTATCACCTCCCACCACTATTTACAAGACTAGATCCTATAGAGGACTAATATTCTCTTGACAGCTAGCTCTGATCCTGGTGAGGAGGATATGAATTAGGGTTTCAAGATGGCCTCAGTGAGTGGAGTTGAGGCTGTTATATATAGGGGTAGCATCAATTCTGCACCCTCGAATCAAACTGACTTAAAAGAATGGCATAGATGCCAACCCTAAGGTGGTGGAGAACTGACGTAGGAAGATGAGGTTGACTAGTGGGCCCCCTTAAGTGCTGTGCGAGCTGCTGTGGTCACCGAACGGATTCATCCCATCGGTATTCAGCGCGAACCTTATGTTCCTTGCCTTGTCTCCAAACACCGGGAACTTGGCATTGAAATGCTTCCACTGCTTGCCATTAGAAGGGTGCTGTAGCTTACCATCATCCTTCATACGCTCATCAGATGCATGCCAGGACATTAGCTTGGTATCCTCGGGGTTCCCGAATATAGCACGCAGGTGATGGATCATGAGCAGATACCACATCAACAGGGATAGACTTTTCCTCTACGTGTAACCCTCTTCTTCCTCGTCCTTAGGAGACGAGATCTGCTTCTTCGCGGTACTCTTCTTGGCCATCTTCTTCTTCTTCGGCCATCTCTCGTCGTCCGCATCCGCACGATAACTAGCATTCCTCTTGTATCAAATCGCGCCATAGTGCAGATAGCTTTGCAATTTCTCATACTTGCCTCGATATAGGATACAGTGGTTAGGGCAGGCGTGGAACTTTTAAGCTTCATCGCCACTGGCCGTATTAGCTTCTTGGCCCGGTAGGTATTGGCGGACACCTTGTTACCCTCAGGGTATGTGTAAGCAAGGATACGTAACAGGTCCTTGAAGCTAGGGTCAGAGCAACCATGGTGAGCCTTCAACATCAGCATCTGGAGGTTAAAAAGTGCCGCACCCAGTTTTAAGAATAAAACCAGATACACACCATATGTGAGCCCAGGAAGTCAAATCTCACATATAGCTACAAATAAAAGTAATATCAAAAGACAATGCTTAAATACATAGCGTAAGAGTATAAAGATTATAACCTTAGAGTATAGACAACATAAAGACAACTCCAATCTTCAGGCGAAGGCTCCAAATCCACAGGGACAACTGACTGGTTGATCACAAGCCTAATTCCTCCAACCTCTAGCAATCTGGTACCCATCCAGAATTTTTATCCAAATAATTTAAAATAAAGCAAGCATAAGTACATGTCGTACTCAACAAATATAACATGGGGTTCATGAGGCTCAAAAGGCTGACACCGGTTTAACTACGATTAGCTTTTAATGAGTCATCTTTTAGCAATTGGGTGGCAACAAGTTTATCACAAGCCCATAAACACATGATCAGGTAAAAATGAATAATGAATAGCATAAACAGTAATCATTAGTGAGCATCTTCATCATCAGTATCATCTGTGCTCATCATCTATTCCATAAATGTTCCAAGGCCGCTCGTGACCGTGAGCACGGCTGATATACTAGTTTTACACTCTGCAGAGGTTGTACACTTTCACTGTGAGTCGTGATTTACCCTTTCGCCTGAGGTGATCAGCCTCTTGACCCACTACCAAGGAAGGTCGGTAGGGTTCACTATGAAGCCTTTCAAAGGTTCGTCTAACAAGTTAGGGCCGCTAGGTTTCTATGGCCTGCGAATGTAGAGCTCCCCTTCCGACAGGCACAATGACACGCAACCTATACACTGACGGACAGAGGCCGCACTATATCCAACCCGGAACACACCCCTCTTGCGCCATAAAGGTAACCACTAACAAGCTAGAAAAGGTCCTCATACTGAGCTAAAGCTAGAGCCATATAGCCCTCATAGCTGTACTGTAAGTCCCGGATGATCACTTACAGATAAGTCCTTAGGGAGAGGAATCTAGAGCACCATAAAATAGCCTAATGCTTTAGCCCCCTTGTTCCATGTTGCTAAAAAACATATTTTAATGTTTATTGCATATATCATTAGTCAAGTTATAAGATCATGGTTGTAGTTGAGCAGTAGCATCATACTACCCAATGCAATACCCCATAGGAGTCAAGGTACAAGATATCAAATATCTAGAATATCCTTATTGGCAACAAGGTAGACATATGTAATATGAATTAAGTGATTAAAGGTGAATAGATAACAAGGAAGATCCCATGCTATACTTGCCTTAAAATACCGATCCTTCGGTAAGCTTTAATCTTCAACATTCTTCTTCTTCTTCTTGATCACCACATATATCTCACCGACGGGACAAAATCATAAAGCACCACACAAGCATCCATACAATCATACATGAAGCAAATAATAGATCTAAATTAGAACAGTACACCAAACATAAAATCAAGATGAAAAGTTTGTAAAACAAATCTACGTCTCGCTACGAACACACAGACGTGAAAAGCACACTAATCGAAGCTACGGTTGAAAAGATACAACTACCAAGAGATTTGCTTATAGGAGAAAATATAAAACTATTAGCTTCTTGTGTTTTAATTATATAAAAACATATATAAGATATTTTATAGATAATATAAATTAAGTCAAATTTAGATTTGTATTATAAACTAAAGTGAAACAAATCATATTTTATTTATAAAATCCAGTTGCATAGTTATTTTTCAAGATATGATTTAAACCATGAAATTTTAGAAATAATGATATGATAAACATCGTTACTAACGCGTAGATCTCGTTGCTATGAATCTAACGCAACTTGAATGGGCTAAAACAGAGTTAAAACGCAGAAGATATGATTTAAACAAGATTTCCTTTAATAAAATAATAGATTAAATCTAACCTCGAATTTTAAAAGTTGAAAACACATCCAACAGTGGTATAAACATGTAGATTATGAAATTATGAACCTAACGCAATTTGAACGGATCAAATCGGAGTTAAAACGGAGAAGTTATGGCTAAAACAAGATCAGTGGCAAATCTATAAATAACTGAAAACGTATTTTCAATCTAACCGAAACAAATACGCTTTCAAAAGAAAAAAATAAAGTCGGGAAAGACGTAATGGACCGTGGGTTAAGCCTTAACTAATTATAAGGACTCTTTTGCAAAAACTCCAAGACGAAGGGGTATTGGCCATCCACGACCGTCTAATCTGAGATGGGCGGTGGAGATTTAATCGGGCGGATGAGAGGGAGTATGGCCGGTCGGAACAGTAAAGACAGCACGGTGGTGTGCCATGGCCGACGACGGAACATGTCGGCGAAGCTCGGAACACGACCTACGACGCATGATTTTCGACGGGAAGAGCACGGGGATGGAGAGGGCATCACTGCGAACTCACCGGGGAGGTTATCGCGGACGGAGATGCCTCGACGGTGGCGATGGGCTTGGTGGGCATGGTTGCGGCAGTTGATTAGGGTTGCAGCGACTTGCACAGAGGTGCTAGGGCATGAGGGCAGGCAAGGAGGGGATGACAAGGGGCGGCGGAGGGAGGCGCTTCCATTTTATAGGACGCGGACTCTCACAGATAAGGATAACGACGGATTTGACGAGGATTCATCGGCGATACTGTTACGAAAGGCGACGGTCGAGTCCATGCCGACGACGACAGTGCTGACACTGAGGGCCCACCTGACAGTGTGCAGAGAGGCATGGGTCCAGCGGCAGTGACGGCACGAGAAAGGCAACACGGTGGCAGCATGGACTCCTGAGCGACGTTGGTGGAGTCCGACAGGATGACGAGGTAGGAGAAAGGCCTAATGGATGGGGCCCACCGGTCAATCAGTGATTGAGGAAGAGGAGGCATGCTGGTGGCTTTTGCTGCTGCGGCTAGGCCATGGATTGGGCCGGCGCGCGTTGTAGGCCGTGGGGCAGCGCAGCTGGGCTGCGGGAGACAGAAAGCAGAGCTGGACCCGCGGAAGAAAACGGGCCATGGAAAAACGGAGGAGGACCTATGGGCCTGTGGGCCAACTCAGTCCACGTGGGAGGAGGATGCTGGGCCGTGAGAAGGAAAGAGAAAAGTAGGCCTTCGGGCTAGATTGAAGGGAAAGAAAATTTTCCAATTTCCAAATATTGTTCTTTTTCCCAAATTCAAATGGAAACCAAACCAAATCCAAATGGGGTTTCAAATATACTTTTTCAACACAACTAAAAATGAGGAATTTTAGTAAGTCTTCCCAAAAATTATTTTTACAACTTTTTAAATTATTTTATTTTCAAATTTTCTTTTCTTTTACTTCAAAACCATTTTCAATTTCATTTGCAAAAGCAATTTAACACGTTTTGAATTTTCAATCAAAACTACTCAACCAAATAAATCAAATTCAAGGGCATATATGCTCAAACATGTTGCTAAACCTTATGATGAATTTTAATTTAATGAAATTTTTTTCCTATATTTCATGAACACAAAATTCAGAAATAAATCATTTTAACTCTATTTCCAAAAATCCAAAATTTAGGGTGTTACAAAAAGTAGCGTCGTCTAGTGCTTCGGATAGTCCTTATAGAGGGGATCAATTGCCGCCTGCTTCATCTCTCTAAAATTCTCCAACCACCTCAGGCTCCGAAACAGAACGTTGTTGTGGTCAAGACGGTTAGCAGTTGACTTAAAAAGGTGTGCGATCTCGGAATCCCTCATAGGCTCACCGCCATCCCCATCATCACCACCCCCACTGCCGTCATCGTCAGCCATGTCTTGGAGCAGATCATCCATTGTGATGTAATCATGATCTACAATATTGTCGCTAGTAGCAGCATTGTTGTGCCCACCGGCCACTGCTAATGAGGTTTGTTATCTTGCATTCACCGCTGCCGTCATCGTTGTTGATGAGTTTCCTCCAGATGCACTGGCACTCAGATCCTCTGCTTCCCCGTGAAACTTCTAGACGGTGTAATCCTTGACTAAACCATACTAGACCAAGTGAGATTTCACCACGTTATCTTTGTGCAGTTGAAGGTTCTTGCAACTCTTACACGGAAAGACGACGTGTTCCCGCATCAGACCTAGACGATGCCTTTTCGCAGCGGCAATAAGCTTTGTCACATGTTCTATGTACGAAGGATCCAGCCTTGATGTCTTGTACATCCATTCCCTATACATGACCGTGAAACCTTGCACACACAAATAACGAAAATGACGCATATAAGCAGAGCAGTATGGAAAAAAGTAGTCGGGTAGCTCTAGATCTGATTTTCTCTCTCCTCCAAATAGATCTAGATCTAGATCTTGAGAAAAAGCACTCAAATCATGGAAAAGTGAGAGGTTTGAGGGTTTGAGAGCGAGAATGAACCTCTTGTGGTGCCCCCCTTGACTAAATCTAAGGGCAAAACCTCCCCCTAGAAAATGGCCATTTTTAGGGTTTTAAGGTCAAAACCCAAAAAATGTAGGAGAAGCCATGGGAAAGAAGGGTGGGTGTGGCTGCATTTATAGCCCAGATTTAATCGAGATGGGCACTATAAGGAAATCACCTCAGTTAATCACCTGTTAACCAAGGCAGTTACATTAGACCAAACACCTCGGTTAAAGGATTATCTAAGGTGGTTACCCTAAGCCAACCGCCTTGGTTGTTGCTTTATAACAACTGCCTCAATTATTGCATTAGGGCAACCGCCTCGGTTAATCCGCATTAACCATGTGGTTTATTAACCGAGGTGGGCAACTAGGCCAACCGCCTCAGAGCCTATTTGTGAAACGATGTCTAAAAGATTTTGTGTAGTAGTGAGGATGGCCTTAGGGAGGGGGTAGGGGCTACTATATATTGGGGGTAGCATCAATTCTGGACCCTTAGATCAAACCAACTTAAAAGAACAGCGTAGATCCAAACCCTAAGGTGGTGGAGAACCGACGTAGGGAGATGAGGCTGACTGGTGGGCCCCCTAGTCTGACCAGCCTGCTGGTGGGGCCAGCTGGCCCCACTTGTCATCCCCTCGAGGTCTTCTTCCGTGGGTTATCTTTTGGTGTCTTCTAGAGTCTTCCTAAGTTGGTACCATCATGGATAAACATGATTTACTTTGATAGATAGGTCTCCCTTGACAGTTTTCTGATTAAATCCTGCTAAAACCTTTTATTCACCAAAACTCATGAAATTTGTCAGTTTAAACCCTAGACCTATGTTTGGTGATGGAATTAAGTACATATGCAGGTTATGTTGATGATTAATAATTGATGTTAACAACCGTCAACAAGCTCCCCCACACTTAACCTTCGCTTGTCCCTGAGCAAAGCTAAACTCAGCAATGGACCAGGAGTTGCTACAATGCTTTCACGCCTCAAAAGTACACAAGCATTCAATGAAAAATTCTCCTCTAGATTAGAATAAACCAATCTGACTTTCAAATATACCCATATTACCTTCAACCATGGGGCTTCTTAGCCTTCACTTGGGTCTTGAGCAATTGAAAGACAAAACAATTAAGTCAAGCACTATGTCTCAAGTTCTTTGTTTAACCATTGTTCTAGAATTTTTATAAATTTTCAAAATAAAACTCAAAGATTCCATTGTATGACACTCTCAAGTCTCTCAATATATGTGGTATTTGTGTATCCTCACCAAGGCAATAATGATGTTATGCCTTTTTCTTTCCTACAACTAAAGCTTATGTGGAGTTCATAGGTAGGGAGAAGCTAGAGCATACTTGCAATGCATATATTGTAAAGTCCAACCTCGGATCCAAAGAGAGTTGAGTCATACAATGAAATCAAGATGTGTATGTGTGTGGATATATATGGTGGCTAACCTAATTCTACTATGCTCCTTGAAAACATATCTCTCTCTTGAAACTTGGAAATATTTTTGCGAGAGAACATGGGCTATCTTATTCACCTCTTTCTCTCTTTTTTCCTTCCTTTTTTTTCAGGCGGGCATCTAAGTACCCATTGTTTTCAATATCTCAGACACTTTTGTGTCCATTTTTTCAATTTTTTACTCTTTTTTTCTTCTTTTTTATGAATAACTTTTGCATAGCCCATGCCTCTTCTCTGCAACAAAACTTTTGAGAGATTTAGAGCATTTACTTGTGTGGAATCCTAACAAGCATGTTTTTGTTTTCTTCTAGTGTAGGAGAAAAACATTTTTGGGTGGATCTAAATGGAATGGCATGTTTTTGCGCCTACCCTAGTGTAGGAGTAGTGGATATGTGATTGGTGTGTACGTGATCTTGATTTTAAAAGCATGACAAACCTCTCATAAGGGTCAACAAAGCTTGACAAAACTCAATGCAAAAGCAAGCAACATATATGTAGAAGTTTTCCTAGCCTAAATAACATGTATGGCTCTGGTGGGAATTCAAGCTTTGTCATAGAGGAACTCATCATAGCATTTTTGTAGAATTTTAGTGTCACTTGGAACAAGATAAACAACAGCTTAGACCTTCTCATATCCTATCCATCGATTACCTAGACTTAGATTAAGCATATGCTACCCACGAGTTTTAAGTTTAGAGTAAATCCTTATATCAAAACAATTTTATCAAAAACTCAGGAGAATTCAAGACTGAAAACTAGGTACTTGAAAGGAATTACAACAGAGCAACTATTCATCATTTCCATTTTAAGAGATTATCTTCAGAGTCTTTTTTAATTTTATTCAGCTCTTAAAAATGAATTAAAGCAAACTAGACACACTCTCTTTATTTTGTTTTCATTTTTTTATAAAGCAAACTAAATAAAACAAAAGAAGAGAAATACTTAGCTGGATACACGGGGGTGCCTCTCCCCCAAGCTGGTTGATGGTAAACCTTATCGAGGATGAAGGGCAAGGCTAGCAGGCCCAAGACAGGTTAGCCTACCTTTCTCGTGGTTCTTTCGTCTTTTTGTCGATACCGTGCATTGTTTGGGAGGGTTGCCTCCCCCACACTTGAGTTATGTTATCTTGCAAAGACAACATGTGGAGACAAGCAACAACAAAAGACTAGAGAGATCTTGGCGATACTTTATTCAAATGTATACATAGCTTAGCAGGTAAACATGGGTTTTAAACGTTTTTCACAGAGTAAAGAAGAAGAGCTGAATTGAAAATGTTATTTAAATTCTATAAAGATAATTCTATACAATTCTTCTTCTAGCAATTGTGTGTCATGGAAAACTTTTAAATGATGACCATTTACCTTGAAAAGCATACCTTCATCATTTTGAAGTGTGACTGCTCCATGAGACGATGTGCTAATTACCTTGTAAGGTCCTTCCCATTTGCTTCGTAGTTTCCCATGTCCAAACAACTTCACTCTAGAGTTGAAAAGCAACAACCTGTCATATGGTTTGAATTCCTTCTTTTTTAATCTTTTGTCATGCCACCTTTTTGTCCTCTCTTTGTAGAGTTTTGCATTATGATATGCCTTTTCTCGCCATTCCTGTAGCTTAGAGAGTTGCATTTTTGTTTTCTTCCCAAAGTCCATGTTCCACCTTTTTATGGCCCAATGAGCTTTGAATTCTAACTTGATAGGTAGGTGACATGTGTTCTCGTAGACAAGTTGGTATGGTAACATTCCAAGAGGTGTTTTGTAAGCTATTCTGTAAGCCCATAGTGCTCCGTGCAACTTATCTTTCCATGTCGTCCCCATCTCATTGACAATCTTCTACAGAATGTTCTTGATTTGCTTGTTTGACGTTTCTGCTTATCCACTAGTTTGAGGATGATATGGTGTCGTGATGTTATGATGGACCCATGATCGGATAAGAAGCGTTGAAACTTTTTATCAATGAAGTGAGGACCTCCATCACTAATTACCATGCATGGAACTCCAAAGCGTGGAAAGATGGTCTCTAAAAACATCCTCTTGGAATTATTGGAATCTGCAGCTCGACATGGTAAAGCTTCGACCCATTTTGAGACATAGTCGACTGCCACCAGGATGTATTTGCACTGCCTAGATTTTGAAAATGGTCCCATGTAGGCGTTTGCCCAGACATCAAAGAGTTCTAACTTGAGGTTGGTGGTGAGTGGCATGGCATCTCTTGTATTGATACTCCCATGTTTTTGACACGGAGTACACCTCCGTATGAAGTCTTTGATGTCATAATACATGGTTGGCCAGAAGAATCAACTTTGCCAGATTTTAGCATTAGTGCGAAATGCCCCAAAATATCCTCCATATGGTGCCGATGGCATCTCTCGATGATCTTGGCTACTTCCTCAGCTAGAACACACCTCCTGTGCAGCCCATCGGAGCAAATTCAATAGAGGTATGGTTCATCCCATAGGTGGAGGCAACTTTCATGGATGAGCTTTTGCCTGTTCTCCCCTGGTGGTACATAACCTGCAACAATAAAATTAACAATATTCACATACCAAGGGTCAGATCCTGTGACCTTTAGGAGCATGTCATC
Organism: Miscanthus floridulus; assembly: GCF_019320115.1. Lineage (NCBI taxonomy): Eukaryota > Viridiplantae > Streptophyta > Magnoliopsida > Poales > Poaceae > Miscanthus > Miscanthus floridulus. Next base: position 44,960,236 of record NC_089598.1, on the reverse strand, counting down.
CCACAGAAAATCGTTGATGAGCAACTCCTATGGATTCTTGAACTGCATTCTTGACAAGTGGTCGGCTATAGAATTTTCTATTCCTTTCCTATCTTTAATTTTTAAATCAAATTCTTGAAGAAAAGGATCCATCTTATAAGCCAAGGCTTAGCATCTTTCTTAGTAAGGAGATATTTAAGAGCAGCATGATTAGTGTAAATAATAACCTTTGCTCCTACTAAGTAAGATCTAAACTTGTCAATAGCAAAACCAACAGCTAGGAGCTCTTTTTTAGTTGTTGCATAATTAAGTTGAGGTCCTGATAGAGTTTTACTAGCATAAGACATCGCATGATGCTTTCTATCCTTTGTTTGACCCAAAACTGCCCCCACAGCATAATCACTAGCATCACACATGATTTCAAAAAGTAGCGACCAATAGGGGGGTTGAATGATTGGTGCAGAGATGAGTGCTTTCTTAAGAATTTGAAAAGCATTTAAACACTCATCATCAAACTCAAAGGGAGCATCCTTGGTTAACAAATTTATAAGAGGTCTAGCAATATGAGAAAAATCTTTTATAAAACGATGATAGAACCCCGCATGACCAAGAAAACTTCATACCCCTTTGACATTTGTAGGAGGAGGTAACTGTTCTATTACTTCTATCTTGGCTCGGTCTACCTCAATCCCATGTTCGGACACCAAGTGTCCAAGCACTATGCCTTCTATAACCATGAAATGACATTTTGTCCAATTAAGGACTAAGTGCTTCTCCTCACATTTGCAAAACTATGTCTAGATTTTCTAAGCAATCATTGAAAGTTTTTCCATAAACAGAAAAATCATCCATGAAAACTTCCATGATTTCTTCTATCATATCAGAAGAAATAGACATCATGCACCTTTAGAACAAAGCTGGAGTGTTGCATAATCCGAAGGACATCCTGCGATAAGCATAGGTTCTATAGGGACAAGTAAATGTAGCTTTGCTTTGGTCATTAGGATGGATCGGGATTTGATGATTGCTAGAATACCCATCAATGAAATAGAAGAAAGAATGCTTTGCAAGCCGTTCCAATATCTCATTGATGAAGGGTAACAGGAAGTGATCTTTCTTTGTTGCCTTGTTAAGTTTTTGGTAATCAATGCACATCTGCCATCTTGTGACTATTCGTTGTGGGATTAATTCATCTTTTGTATTTTTTACAACAGTCATGCCCCCTTTCTTCGGTACAACTTGTATCGGGCTTACCCACTCACTATATTTCATGGGATAGATTATCCATGCATGCAAAGGTTTTAAAACCTCTTTCTTAACAACTTCTCTCATCGCATTGTTAAGACTACGTTGGGGCTCCCTAGAAGGTGGATATATTGGATCTATGGGAATGCGATGGGTGCAAAGGGCAGGACTAATCCCCTTGAGGTCTTCAAGTGAGTAGCCGAAAGCAGAGCGATGCTTTTCTAAAATGGTAAGGAGCCAGAGGGTCTCGTCCTTAGAGAGTTTATCACTAATAATCATAGGAAACTCCCTATCGTTGTTTTGAAAAGCATATTTCAAACCTGAAGGAAGGGGTTTGAGCACAACGGGCGGTTTTGGTAGCTCTTGAGTTTCATCCAGAGGGAAAGGATCTCGCGGTTCTTCTTCATCTTGGATGAAATCCTGGGCAACTTCATCGAGATTTTTGTCGAAAGCTTCTAGGAGAGATGCTGCCATAATCTCCACCATTGGATCTTGCTCGGGACTCATCTCCATCTTAACATGTAACGAGCCAGTAATGGGAATAGAAAGGTTTATGCTTTTCCTGAGACTTACATTTATACTCCCCTTTCTTCCTTCATGGAGGAGTCTCTCTATTGGATGCCCTATCAAAAGGTCGAACTCCCAAATATCAAAAACATAAAAACTAAGATACACCTTGGTTTCGTCTACTTTGATAGGGATGAGGTGAAAAATTCCTTCACCTAGAAGGATTTGCCCGGAGAGACTTTTTAAGAGTTTGGTTGTTGGAGTTAATTGCATATTTCTAGGAAGGGTGTGTCCAAAAGATTTAGACATAAGATTTACTCCTACAACCAGATTATAAAAAGCATCGAAGGAGGTTTTACGAATCTGACAACGAATGGAGGTAGAAGGAGAATCTAAATGAATGACTTTTGGAGAAAGCTTGGATTCTCCCAACCACTCATTGCTTATGATCGTTGTCAACTTCTTCATAGTCTTTTTAAACAACTTCTCTATGGTTGGGTCTGAAACATGCTGGTTAGGTGCTGATGGTGCTGAAGATTTCCTTTTTGCATAATAATTCGAGGTGTTTCCAAAGTCGGAGAAAAGATCTTCCTTGAATTCAAACATATTTTCCAAAGACGGAATTTCTTCCTCCTTTTATGGGTCAGGAACTTGGAGGACAGTTGAGGCTTCAAGTGTAGTAGCTAAAGGTTCGGGCTCAACTATCAAAGGTTCTATCTCTGGATTTTCTCAACTATGCCTTCTAGGCCATTGTCCCGAACGCTAGTGTAGGGGGTGTTATCTAGGATTTTTGTATCTTCACTAGCGGAACAATGTAAGAAAACACCTCTAGAAGTTGTATCAAGAAACTATGCGGTCTCCCCACTAAGACCCATATAAAAGTGTTGTAAAAGCATTGGGTCTTAAATGGCAAGATCAGGGCTAGAATTGACTAGGTCATTAAAACGCGCCCACGCTGCACCAAGAGATTCTTTTTCTTTCTGTTTTAAAGATAGAACCTCTATTTGAAGGCTAACCACTCCATAGATGGGAAAGAAAGATAAGCAAAAGCTAGAGCATAAGGCTTCCCAATCTCCTTGTAAACCATTGGTATTTATTAACTTGTCACTTGTTTTAATAGCCACCTATTATAAACATATATCTCCTAACATTACTTTACTAGGTTGTCATCCCTAGTGATGATGCCGGAGATGCTTGTTGGTACTACATAGCATTACTACTAGAATAATACTAGTTCTTTATTAATTTATGTGACTAGGAAGAACATATATATATATATATATATATATATATATATATATATATATATATATATATATATATATATATGAAAGGAATCTACAAGCACACAGATAATATACCATTGTAGCACTTCACCCGATAGTATTCCAGGTATTGTTATTTATATTTTTACCACGGGGAAGGTCTGGCACGGACATGTATTGATAACTTATACTATTGATGGAGAAATAAACCTTAACAAAGATTCTACTCATAACAGGGGTAAGTCATAGGATAAGATATATGATAAGTATTGATTAATAATAATGATAAATCACTAAGAGTACTCCTTTCTATGGCACTAGCATGGTCAGGTAGAATATTAGAGGAATAATTCCTAAGTCATTCTTAATTACAAGTCAAAGCATACATTGATTAGTGCAATTATACCTAGTAATCATTGTTAAGATCATTGTCATATCTACACATAAGGGATATTACTAAGGAAGATTAAGAACAGAGTTTGTTCTTCCTTCATAACCGAACCCTACGTGCACCTATATTCAGGAAGTGGACTACAAAGGACTCAATGAGAGTGTCACATCCATGAACTACCACTTGACTCAGAATATATGGTGTATCCATACGTAAACAACATATAAGCACCACGCTTACACAATGTCGACCACCCACCCATGGATCGTTAGAGTGAGCACTATATGAACTTATGCATGAACATGATGATAATCCAAATATACTAAGCATATAATCAAAGTATACCATGAACATTATAACAAAGAACATGAATAAGATGAATACTAATATTGTCATAACAATTGTAGCTAGCATATAAAAGTAATGGAGATACAAAAGAGAGGGGGTACAAAGATTATACCTAAACCACGCTCTCTGACACTGATCAGGGAATCCAAGAGAAAGCCTGCTTGCCTCCCTCTAGACCTAGCCTAACTAGCTATGCCCTAGAATATGATGGACCCCTAAGGATGATTAGGGTTTTTGTCTTCTCAAATGACCTGATGACTGGGTTATGCATAGGGGGTGGCAGAGACTGGTATATATAGGCCAGAGCATCCAACATGAGCCCTTGGATCAAACCAACTTAATGGATGGCATAGATGCAACCTAGGAGGCAGTAGAGAACTGACATTGCAACGCAGAGGCTGATAGTGGGCCTCAGGGGCTGTTCGGCCTGTAGGTGGGGCCAGCCAACCCCACCTGGCAGCCTCTACCTCTCTACCTCAACGTGGAGTGCTCTCGAGTATTCTAGGGTCTTCTAGTATCTATTTTGCTATGGATAAGCTGATTAAATCTGACATGTAGGTCCACCTTGATAGTTTTCTGAATAAACCCTGCAGAAAATACAGATTCACCAAAACTCATGAAATTTGTTAGTTTAAACCCCTAGACCTTCATTGGTGATTATATTTATGCCCTTATGCATGTTATATTGATGGTTTATAATGGTTGTTAACTACCGTCAACAAACTCCCCCAAGCTTAACCTTTGCTAGTCTGTTAGTAAAGCTAAACTTAGTAAAAAGGATTAGGAAGTTACATCGATGCTTTCACTCCTCAAAAGTACACATGTGTTCAATCAAGAATTCTCCTCTGGATTAGAATAAACCAATCTGACTTTCAAACTTACCCATATTGCCTTCAGCCATGGGGCTTCTTAGCCTTCACTTGGGTCTTGAGTAATTGAAAGACAGAATGATCAAGTCAAGAACTATGTCTCAAGTTCTTTGCTCAACCATTATTCTAGAGTTTTTATAGATTTTCAAAATAAAGTTTAGAGATTCCATTGTATGACACTCTCAAGTCTCTCAATATATGTGGTATTTGTGGATCCTCACCAAAGACAGTAAAGATGTTATGTTTTTTTCTCTTCCTACAATTAAAGCTTATGTGGAGTTCATAGGTAGGGAAAAAGCATAAAAGAGTATACTTGCAATACATATATTGTAAAGTAAAACCTCAGATCCAAAGAGACTTGAGTCATACAATCAAATCAAGATGTGCATGTGTGTGGATGAATGAGGTGGATATATATGGTAGCTAAGCTATTTCTACTATGCTTCTTGAAAACATATCTCTTTTGAAACTTAGAAACATTTGCTAAAGAATAGGGGCTCTTATTCATCTCTCTTTCTCTTTTTTTAGATGGGCATCTAAGTACCCATTGTTTTCAATATCTTGGACACTTTTGTGTCCACTTTTTTCAATTATTTTATTTTTTATGAATAACTTTTGCATAGCCCCATGTCTCTTTTATGCAACAAAACTTTTGAGAGATAGCAACAAGAACTTGGAGCATTTATTTTGTGGAAATTCCTATCTTGAATATTTTTAGTGTTTATTCCCAGTGTAGGAGTCAAACCTTTTTAGGTGGATCTAGATAGAATGACATGTTGTTGCGTCTACCCCTAGTGTAGGAGTAGTGCATATTTGGGTGGTGTGTATGTGATCTTGATTTTAAGAGCATGACAAACCTCTCATAAGGGTCAACAAAGCTTGACAAAAGTCAATGCAATGCAAGCAGTATATATGTGGAAGTTTTCCTAACCTAAATATCATATAGGCTCAAGCAGGAATTCAAGCTTTGTCATATAGGAGCTCAACATGTAGGATTTTCATATTTTTTTAATCTCTAAAACTTTAGTGTCACTTGGAACAAGATAAACATCAGCTCAGACCTTCTCATATAATATCCGTCAATTACCTAGACTTAAATCAAGCATATGCTACCCACGAGTTTTAAGTTCAGAGTAAATTCTTATATCAAAATAGTCGTATCCAAAACTCAGAAGAATTCAAGGCTAAAAACTAGGTACTTGAAAGGAATTACGACAAAGCAACTATTCATCATTTCCATTGCAAGAGATTATCCTCATAGTCCATTTATTTAGCTCTTAAAAACAAAAAACTAGACACACTTTTTATTTTGTTTTCATTCTTAAGATCACACCTTACTATTATATATATATGGCTAATATAAATATAAATTTTTATTTTGCTTTTAGTTTGTTATGCATCTTTTTATTTCATTATTATTTTTACAACTATATAGCAAACTTAAAAATAGCAAATGAAAAGAAATACTTAGCTAGATACATGGGGTATGCTCCTCCCCAAGCTAGATGTTGTCGTGGTCTTTCTTAGAGTGAGTTTACCAACATAAGTCTTTCTCATCCATCCAGAAGTAGGGTTCCTTGTGCAGCGGGTGTGACAGCGGCTCAAAAAATGTACTTTCGATGGATGGCTTTACTCTTGATCATCCTGCAAAATACTCCAACAAGAACACCAAAACTCATGGCATAGATTAGGATAAGGAGTTAGCAGTTAGCCATTCAGAGATTTGTTGTCCTTGGGGGTTTAGATATATTTCCTAATTGGCAAAGTTCTAGCAGGATGTATATTTAATATTTTTGGATTTTCTTATTTATATAATGCAGATAGAAAATATGCATGCATGATATATATGTGTGTGTGTGTGTGTTATGCCACCACAGTGAATATTCCTGTGGGTGTTTACACACCGTAAAATTACTCACGTGGGGCTTAGGATTTTTATAATGTGATGATATACAATAATGAAACTTTTTATCTTCCTTTTCTAAATGCATTGCTAATGCAGACATGTAAATATGCTAAAGTGAAAAGAATTCATGCAATGCTAGAAAGTAAATATGGATAACTACCAATGTTACCTCATGGCTAGGGTTCGGATTTTTTAGTCCTCCGGACAGGACTTGGCTGGAGAAAAATCCTTTACTCTTCGGGTGCATTATCCGGTCTCAGTGATGGAGACCTAGATGGCTACACATCTTGTGACGGCGTCTCTAATGGTGATGTCACCTTCTCTTTCCATACCTGCTTGGTCTTTGGACTTGACTTAGGTAGAGTAGGTTCATCTTTCATAGGTTCTTTAGGTTCCACATCTTCCTCCCAACTTTTCTTTGGGGATTGATTCTTTTGGTTTTAGGATGATTGACTTCACCTCCTAGAGCGGGACTTCTTCGATTGCTCATAAGTGGTATAACTATTGAAATAACAGCGTACCTTCTCTCCAAGGAATTGGAAGTGGACTTATCCAGATCTAACATAGATGATCATGTTGGTAGTGTTGAGGAACGGTCTTACGAGGATGATGGGCGCATCATCTTCTTCTTCACCCATGTCTAGAACCATGAAATCGGTAGGGGCAAATTCATCATGTATTCTTACCATAACATCTTTCGCTATTCCCTCTGGGAATCTGATTGATTGGTCCACCATCTATAATTGCATATATGTAAGGAACAAAGGTTTGTCACCAAATAAGTATTCATACATTACCTTGGACATTATGTTATCACCCGATCCAATGTCGCAGAGGGTCTTGTGGAATATTCTTTGTCCAATGGTACACTCGATTGTTGGTATGCATAGATCATCCTTCTTAGCAAGGAATGGTGAAGCGAGGAGGTGGTCGTACTCTGATCTAAGTGTGTTGATCATGCTGACTGATTCTTCTTATGACTACCTAACTTTGTTCTTCCACCTTCTCTTGTTGTTCTTCTTCTTGGTCACTGTTGTCTCTTTGGGTAGGTACGACATTTGTGGATGTCCAGGAGATTGCAAGATACGATTCTTGAAAGAAAACTTCTCCTTTCTAACCTTGATTGTGAAGCAAATCTTGGCACTACCCGCATAGATGATGGCTTTTGCGGTGCTTAGGAAAGGTCAGCCCAAAATAATGGGTGCCCTTATATCTCCACCTGTTTCCAAAACCACAAAGTCTACAGGAACATATGATTATCCCACTCAAACAATGGCATCTTCAAGAACTCCCTTGGGGTACCAGAGTGACTGATCTACAAGCTGCAAACACATATTGTGTACAATAAAGTATCTCCATTAATTTGATCATAAATTACCTTAGGTATGATGTTGACACTTGCTCCAAAGTCACAGACTGCTTCTTGAAAAATGTGAGGTCCAATGGCGATGGAGATGACAGGTCTTCCTAGATCACTCTTCTTTTCTAGCAAGGTATAATCTATCCACCTTCCCATCGATGGTTGTATATAGTAATATGCTGCATTGCAAATATCAAGAAGATTTGTAGTTTCTAGATCTTCTAGTTGCCCTAGAATCTTACCTTTGTCGGACGGAGGAACAACATCAGTCAGTTGAGCTATTTGTGATTCTATCATTTTATTAAAGCTATGCTGATTCTTAATGGCAGAAGCAAAGCTATCCATTCTATTATTTATGTTCTCTAGAATTTTATCATTGGTAGCTACCTTTCTAGATAATCTCTCCATAAGTTTAGATTAATTCTCTCAAGGGTGGTTGATTGAAATTATTAAAATTATTACCTTGATAGTTACCTTGATAATTACCTTGGTAGTTCGGTCTCTATTACTGATTCCATCCTTGATTCTGCTAAGGATGAAAGTAGTTGTTGTTGTTGACAATGTTCACATCCTCATGGGTTTTAGGACAGTTGCTCCCTGAATGCCTAGTGTTTCCACACACTTCACATGTCATGCGAGAATCATGAATGTGCATGACTTCTTGCTTCTCATTGGCTTGATCTTCAAGCTTCTTCATCAGTAGGTCCATCTTGGTAGATAGTATGTCTACCTCCTTGAGTTGATGCATACCTCCACCTCTCTTGCAGGTTTGAATATGTTCTTCATTCCAGCCTTGATTGGAGGCCATCTTCTCCACAAGAGCTATTGCAGCTGGTATGGTGAGTGATAGGAATGCACCTCTAGCAGTAGCATCCATAGTCTCAAGAGTACTGTTGGTCAACCCATGGTAGAAAGTCTACATGAGTAGCCAATTCTCCATCCCATGATGAGGACATGCCACAATGTAATCTTGAAAGTGTTCCCATGCCTCAAGGACAGATTCATCATGTTGTTGCTAAAAGCTTGAGATTCTCCCACGTAGAGAATTGGTCTTTCTTGTGGGAAAGAACTTTGCTAGGAAGGCAGTGGAGCAGTTATCTCATGTAGTATTTCTATCTTTGTTGGCACTAGAACCATTGCTTTGCCTTCCCCAAGAGTGAGAATGGGAAGAGGCAAAGTAATATGGCATCTTGGGTTACTCCTTTGATGGTGAAAGTGCTACAGATCTCCAGGAAGTGTTGGAGATGTGCACTCGCATCTTCATGTGCCTTTCCACAAAATTGGCTTGCTTGCACTATGTTGATAAGGGCTAGCTTGAGCTTGAATCCATTATCTCTGACATTGACTGTCAGGTCTAGTATGGATGTTGGCCATAGTTGGAGCAGAGAATTCATGGAGAGTCTTGTTAGCCATAGCTTCAAATTCAGGTGTTAAGCTTTGCCTTATCTGGTTCTCTTTTGACTCTAAAGCTAAAACTTTCTTGAGTTTAGCCTTAGTCCTTTTAAGTAATGCTTCTAGATCTTCAACGTAGCTCATCAGAAGGTCAAAACTGGTCATACATTACCCTGCATAAGATACACAAGTAGATAAAACAAGGGTAAGCCTATTTGAGCAGAGGTCAATGGTTTTCCTTGATTACATCAATAAGTATATGTTTATCAATACTTCCTTTGTCTAGCTACCTTCCTCGGCAACAATCACCATAAATGCTTATTGGTATTTATTAACTTGTCACTTATTTTAATAGCCACCTATTATAAACCTATATCTCCTAACATTACTTTACTAGGTTGTCATCCCTAGTGATGATGCCAGAGATGCTTGTTGGTACTACATAGCATTACTACTATAATAATACTAAGCACTTCTTTATTAATTTATGTGACTAGGAAGAATATATATGAATATATATATATATATATATGAAAGGAATCTACAAGCGTATAGATAATATACCATTGTAGCACTTCACCCGAGAGTATTCTAGGTATTGTTATTTATATTTTTACAATAGGGAAGGTCTGGCACGGACATGTATTGATAACTTATACTATTTATGGAGAAATAAACCATAACCAATGTTCTACTCATAACAGTGGTAAGTCATAGGATACGATATATGATAAGTATTAATTAATAATAATGATAAATCACTCAGAGTACTCTTTTCTATGGCATTAGCATGGTCAGGTAGAATATTAGAGGAATAATTCCTAAGTCATTCTTAATTACAAGTCAAAGCATATATTGATTAGTGCAATTGTACCTAGTAATCATTGTTAAGATCATTGTCATATCTACACATAAGGGATATTACTAAGGAAGATTAAGAACATAGCTTGTTCTTCCTTCATAACCGGACCCTACGTGCACCTATATTTGGGAGAGTGGACTACAAAGGACTCAATGGGAGTGTAACATCCATGAACTACCACATGAACTGGAATATAGGGTGTATCCGTACGTAAACAACGTATAAGCACCACACTTACACAATGTCAACCACCCACCCATGGATCCTTAGAGTGAGCGCTATACAAACTTATGCATGAACATGATGATAATCCAACTATACTAAGCATATAATCAAAGTAGACCATGAACATTATAACAAAGAACATGAATAAGATGAATACTAATATTATCATATTAATTGTAGCTAGCATATAAAAGTAATGAAGATACAAAAGAGAGGGGGTACAAAGATTATACCAAACCACGCTCTTGACACGATTGGAATCCAAGCGAAGCCTGCTTGCCTCCCTCTAGATCTAGCCTAACTAGCTATGCCCTAGAATATGATGGACCTCTAAGGATGATTAGGGTTTTTGTCTTCTCAAATTACTTGATGACTGGGGTTATGCATAGGGGGGTGGCAGGGGCTGGTATATATAGGTCGAAGCGTCCAACATGAGCCCTTGGATCAAACCAACTTAAAGGATGTCGTTGATGCAACCTAGGAGGCAATGGAGAACCGACATTGCAATGCAAAGGCTGACAGTGGGCCCTAGGGGCCAGCCGGCCTACAGGTGTGGCCGGCCGACCCCACCTGGTAGCCTCTGCCTCTCTACCTTGGCACGGAGTGGTCTCGAGTCTTCTAGTGTCTATTTCGCTGTAGATAAGCGTGATTAAATATGACATGTAGGTCCACCTTGATGGTTTTCTAAATAAACCCTGCAGAAAATACAGATTCACCAAAACTCGTGGAATTTGTTAGTTTAAACCCCTAGACCTTGGTTGCATGTTATATTGACAGTTTATAATGGTTGCTAACTACCATCAACATACACTCCCTATGGTTCATGTGTACCAGTGTTTAGCTGTTCCCATCAAAGAGAATGTAAATAGCTTCCACTTTAAGTTTTCATGTGACATACTTGTGATATGCAAGCATGCACAAGTTTGTTCAAACTATCATAGGTGGGTATATGGGTTTTCATCATCTTCTCCTGAGAATGATTGTTCCTAGACCAAATTTATTAAACTCGGATGTAACTCATAGCCTGGTGTAAAGATAGGTTTCAAAGATTCCGGTGGCTCTAGTTGTGCACCCATGGGAGCAGCGAATTGATTGATAGGCATAATGTTATCCATTTTAAAAAGAAATAAAATAAAAGATATAAGGACAAACCTAGTTTGAAGAAATCACAGCAACCATCTCCCTGGCAACGGTGCTAGAAACATGTTGACACCTATGGTGGCACACTAGAGACAAAATTTGCAAGCGCACAGGTATCGAAGTACTTTTCACCTGGAGTATTATCGAGTATCGTATCCATAGGGAAACAATGTGTGTGTTGTCTAACAATTAGTTTGTCCAAGGATAGCAATCAAGGTATAAGGTATGAGTAGAGAGAATTTCTATGGTTAGTGACCCTATGCAAAGCAAGGCTTATGATTCTAGTGTTCACTTCGGGATGCCGCTTAGACGGTAAAGCACCACTAATAGATAACTCTACCGACGCGACTACGGTCCTACTAATTTAAGAACATGCTTAGTTTGGAGTGGACTGCAAAGGATAGATGGGGCTGTCACCTCCCACTACTACCATGCAACCAAGGAGCATGGAGCAAACACAGGTAGTCGATAGCCTAAGCACTAGGCTTATGCTAACGATTACTACTCTAATTCAGCTAGCTAGAACTAGAGTACTCAAAAGAACTGTGAACCCATGAACAAAAGAGCACAAAACTTACTCTAAATAGAAATCAATTACTAGAAGTATCTTAGATGTAGACTTGGAGAAGCCTAGATCCGCCAAATTACAAGCCAGTAGAGGTAGCACCGATAGGCCTGGTACTTCCTCCAAACTCTTATCTCACTCTCTAACTCACTATTTCTATTTACAAGACTAGATCCTATAGAGGACTAATCTTTTCTTGATAGCTCTTTATGATCCTGATGTGGAGGATATAAATTAGGGTTTTAGGATGGCCTTAGGGAGGGGGGTCGGGGCTGCTATATATAGGGGGTAGCATCAATTCTGGACCCTCGGATCAAACCGACTTAAAAGAATGGCGTAGATGCAAAACCCTAAGGTGGTGGAGAACCGATGTAGGAAGATGAGGCTGACTGGTGGGCCCCCTAGGCCGACCAACCTACAGGTGGGGCCAGCCGGCCCTACATGTCATCCCCTCAAGGTCTTCTTTTGTGGGTTGCCTTCTGGTGTCTTCTAGAGTCTTCCTAAGTCGGTACCATTGTGGATAAACATGATTTACTTTGATGGATAGGTCCCCCTTGACGGTTTTTGGATAAACCCTACTGAAAACACAGATTCACCAAAACTCATGGAAATTGTCAGTTAAAACCCCTATGTCTATGTTGGTGATTATTTTTATGCATTTATTCAAGTTATGTTGGTGGTTTATAATGGATGGTAACTACCATCAACAAACTCCCCTAAGCTTAACCTTTGCTTGTCCCTAAGCAATGCCAAACTTAGCAATGGATCAGGAGTTGCTACAATGTTGTTACTCCTCAAAAGTACACATGCGTTCAAACAAGAATTCTCCGCTAGATTTAGAACAAACTGATCTGATTTTCAAACTTACTCATATTACTTTCATCCATGGGGCTTGTAGCCTTCACTTGGGTCTTGTGCAATTGAAGGACAGAACAATCAAGTCAAGCTCTATGTCTCATGCTCTTTGTTCAACAATTATTCCAGAGTTTTTTGCAAGTTTTTTTCAAAAATAAAACTCAGAGATTCCATTGTATGACACTCTCAAGTCTCTCAAAATATGTGGTATTTATGGATCCTCACCAAGGCAATAATGATGTTATAGCCTTTGTTCATACAACTAAGGCTTATATGGAGCTCATAGGATTGGTGATAACATGAAAGAGCATACTTGCAATGCATATATTGTAAAGTCAAACAACGGATCTAAAGAGAGTTAAGTCATACAATCAAATCAAGATGTGCATGTGTGTGGAATATGGTGGATATATTTGTGGTGGCTAGCCTAATTCTACTATGCTCCTTGAAAACTTATCTCTCTTTTGGAATTTGGAAATATTTGCAAGAAAACATGGGCTATCTTATTCATCTCATTTTTTAGGAGGGCATCTAAGTATCCCATTGTTTTAAATATCTCGAACACTTGTCCATTTTTTCTCAACTTTTTTTATGAATAACTCTTGCATAGCCCATGCCTCTTCTCTAGAACAAAACTTTTGAGAGATAGTAACAAGAACTTGGAGCATTTATTTAGTGGATGGAACCTATCAAGAATACTTTTGCTGTTTACTCCTAGTGTAGGAGTAAAACACTTTGGGTGGATCTAGATGGAAAGCATGTTTATGCGCCTACCCCTAGTGTAGGAGTAGTGCATATATGGATAGGTGTGTATGTGATCTTGATTTTAAGAGCATGACAAACCTCTCATAAGGGTCAACAAAGCTTGATCAAACTCAATGCAAAACAAGTAACATATATGAGTGGAAGTTTTTCTAGCCTAAATATAAAGATGTTTGGCTCTAGGTAGGAATTCAAGCTTTATCATACAGGAACTCATCATGTTGAATTTTTATGTTTTTCCAAAGAAATCTCTAGAATTTTAGTATCACTTGGAACAAGATAAATAACAGCTTAGACCTTCTCATATCATATTCATCAATTACCTAGACTTAGATCAAGCATTTGCTAGCCACGAGTTTTAAGTTCAGAGCAAATTCTCATGTCAAAACAATCATATCCAAAACTCAGGAGAATTCAAGGCTTTAAAAACTAGGTACTTGAAAGGAATTACAATAGAGCAACTATTCATCATTTCCATTATGAGAACTCATCTTGAAGTTCTTTTTATTTATTTGCTCTTAAAAACAGAAATTAAAGCAAACTTTATACACACTCTTTTTATTTGGTTTTCATCATTTCATTTTTTAGATCACACCTTACTAATATATAAAAGACAAATTTTATTTTGTTTTTTATGCATCTTTTTTATAAATATATAAGACAAAAATAAATAAAAGGAAAAGGAAACAAAATACTAGAAAAGAAAACTTACCTTAGATAACAGGGAATCCTTCTCCCCCAAGCTGGGTGTTGCTGTAGTCGATCAGAATGGCAGGGTCAAAGTTGAACTTCTAGAACGGATAGCTCTAGTTCTCATTCTCCTACTACTGATGTTGCTAGATGTTGGTGAGGCTGATCTCCCACTTCTGCTTGCCATTGGGAGTGCTGGTGAAGTGTGTTCTAAATGTCTTGCTGTGTCTCTTCAATATTTGTCAACCTGGTGTCGAGGCAGGCATGATCCATCTGCTAGTCATGGTAGCCCATTGGCTGATCATGATAGCCATGGGCAGAGAAGGACATACGTCCTCCCTAGTGGCCTCTTGAAACTTCTTCATATGGTTGCTGCTGATAGTAGTCGAAGTTACCATATTGCCATTGATCACTTGAGCCCTGCTGCTAGGAACTCTTAGCGTGCTGAGGAATAGGCTGCTCCTAACCGGCATGCTCGGGCTGGTGCATGTTGGAGGAACTCGGCTAGGTCCTAGCCTACATTGCTGGTGAAAGCCTGGTCCCTCCGGAATTGGATCATAACCATGGTATCGGGGCTGCGGGTTGTGAGATATTCTCGTAATAGCACTTCTATGAGGTGCTGCCTCCTTGACCTGTAAATCAAAGACAAAAGAATCCACCGCATACAAACCGAGGTTCTGGTCTGGTAACGGAATCTCGGTTGTATAATCCATGTACATCATGACAAGTTTCCCATCCTTATTCTTTTTTAACATGTGTGTTTGAACAAAATATTCATAGTCGATATACCAATAGGAAATGTCATCAATGTAAACAATAGAAGCATTTTCCAAAAGACCTAAATTTTTGTCTATGTGGGTGACCAAAGAAGTACACCCAACATCTCCCTTAAGTTCAAGAATTTCTGTCCATTGTTTCTTTGACAGAACCGTCCAATTTATACAAGATCAAGTATGGTTGTCCCCACTTAACACGTTGATGCATGCCGGTAGTCCGCCAAGTGTCACGAAGGACCTCGGTAAATCAACATCACTACCAAGATCACACGATTAGGCAAATACACATCATATACATAGAGTTGTAGCCGAAATAATGTTTACAATGAGTTCACAAATAATAATATAAGTTTGGGTTTCAAAACCGATTAATGAAAACAACATAGCTTTCAAATGATTACAAATAATATAAGTTTCAAATACATTGCTAGCATATGTGACATCCTTTGACAAAAGCATATAGGTAAGAACACTATATAGAGTCATCGAGCCGACCGGCGGTTAGCCACCATCTTCAGCAGGCCGAAAATTTCACCTGCAACATGGTGGGATAAACCCTAAGTACTCGAATGTACTTAGCTAGACTTACCCATCAGTAAACCAGAAATAAAATGACTCCAAGGATCATGCAAGGCTTTAATAAGTGGAGCTAGCTTGACAACATTTTGCATAGAAAGCCACTTGTTCAGCTATACATTTTATAATTCGATCATCAAGTTAATTATAGCTATTCATCTCTAGATTAGCAACTAGCCTGTGTCAAACATCTGGTATATCCTTTAGTAGCATAATAATAGTAACCATAGCCGGTGTAATCATTCCATGTTCATCATAACCATCATATTCCATAATCTAGTTACTACGATGCTTGGAGCTAGTCGAGTTTCTCACTATCTAGGAGAGACGGCTATTCGAATCGATTTCAACCAGCTGGGAATTTATTCCTAACACAAACCCAGGTCTACTAGCCACGGTAGCCTTAGGTCACCTTTCGTACAACTCAGGTCCACATTTTGTGGGTTTGCCCAGCACCGCACAATCAAGGACAACCACCTGTTAGGACGTTCAGGCCCGGCCTGCCCTTGGGCTCACGTCTAGCTCCCCGCACATCCTTACTACCATCTAGAATGTGCACTCTAACAGAACAAGGCCCGACCTAAGTTGAGCTACTCGGCTTCGCGGTCAGAACGAATTATCTAGCCAACTAAGTGAGAGGCATGCATTTAACCTTGGTAGAAATGCCAACAATGGTATGGTCCTTAATTGACATAGATAGGACAAAACATGCACACAAGACCTCCATGGCCTGCTACCTCTCAATCACCAGATCCTATCCGGTCTCCGTTTATTCATCATCACATGGTTATTTTCCACGATAGCAAATATAGCCAACCATACTTGGGTATCCACCTATATCTCGTAGGTGATAGGAAATCACCCGACTTCTACTGGTTTAAGCATTGCTAAGCATATATTTGATCCTAGATCTACATAGGGTTCAAGGTATATTTCTGGACAAGGAAATTATATGCATCAAGTGGTTCCAATCAACTCTTATAACCTAATGCATCAAACATAAAGGACTCAAGTGATATTTGTAAAAACATAGGAGGCTTAGAATGCTCTAGGGCTTGCCTAGGATCCAACACTAGGTCAGTGTTTGTTAGATGACACTCGCTTGGCGAGCATTTCCTATCTCGATACTTGCTTAGTCCTTCCATCTTTTGGATGGATTCACCAAACTCTATCTTGGGGTTCGGCTCCAACATCACGTCCTTCACGTGGTGCATCTAGTGTACCTAAATGAGGTGCAACAATGCATACATATGAATGCATGGAAGTGCAACACGTAAAGCATTCATAAAAGTACAACAAACCGATGTAAAGCACCTAGAGCTATTTAACTTAATCATCACTCAAGCATAACATAGGAGATGGCAAGCATGGTGCCCAAATTACTTGTGTGTAGCCATGGCAAGTATTCATCAATCGATCTCAACTTAACATGTTTAACCAACTAGGGCAAGTTAAAGCAATCAACCTACACATGTAGTTCCTGGACAGCAGCACAATAGTCACTTGTTTTAGTCATAAACAGAGATCCCAGCATCCAATAAAGGTGATCCTAGACTTTCTGTAAAGCTAAAGAAATTATTTACAACTTTGTTATTATTATCTAAGGGTGACTTCATAGCTAAAAGGGTTAAACAACACAATGAAGACATCTCTATACATATTTAGACATAACCTGCCATTCCACTTTGAATAGCAATAACTAGAGTTCTAGACCACAAAAAGTAGTGATCTCAGATATTTTAGAAAGCTTAGGAAAAGCACTACAAAGCACTACAACTCTCCTATTATCACCAACACATGATTCTATGTTTAAATGAGCCAAACAATACAATCCTTCATATCTATCCAGAGCACATGCAAAAACCTGACAGTAAAATTCTAAAATCTATAACTCCTAAACCATCAGGCCTAAAATCATGAAAGTTTAGGAAAAACAATATAAGGAAATTATGTACAACTTTTGTATTCAACATATCTACAGAAAACAACATTATCACCATGCAAATCTTACTTGCACAGGTTTTATAATTTAATTGCTATGAAAAAGACAAATCTTAATTATTAATAAACTTGTGAGAAGATAATCTAAAGATCATTATTTTCTAATGAAAATATAGCCATATTAGGGTTTCTCAGGCCACATTATCACCATGCAAGAGCAAATGAACCACATTTCACATTTTTGCACATATAAATTATTTATAAGCCATTTAAAACCATTTATCAAGCATTAAACCAGTTAAATCAATAATTCAATCATACTACATACAATGACCATAAATTTTTTACCACAGTACACACATAGTACCAGTAGCCTACCATAGAATTTTCATAGTAATTGGAGCACCACAACTTTAGATATGAATTTATCCCTAGAAACCCCTAATTAACATAGATAAATAAAAACAAAAAAAATCTTCTACTAGCACATATCATAAGATGCCTATATTATATAGATATACTCATAAGGATTCCAAAAAGTCCTCATTTGCTATTTTATGATTTTTCTACAATTTATTATGATTTTCCAAAGTTTCAGCCACTATTCACATGAGTCACGACTCTGCAGAAAACCCCTTCCCTTTCTTCGAATTTAAGCGCGATGTCCTTACTGTGAATCAGAGTAGAAGAGGCATGGGAGCTCGCCAATACTGGCTGGAGGAGGCTCATCGATGATGGTGGAGTGGTGGACAAGCCTCAGGGGACCGAAGCACAACCATGGATGGACTCGGCTTGGCCGAAGACGGTCCGTGGTGTCCTGGCCACGTGCACGGGCAGACCAGCGGTGGCGGCCCAATTTTTTGGCGAGGTGGTCGACGACGGTGGCAAAGAAGTGGTGGCGCAGCTTCCCTATGGTCAGGTGTACCAGCCAAGGGGCGTACCCTAGGCTGTGATGGTCTACAGGCTGTCAGTCATGGAGGCAGCGGTCTGTAGTGGCCGTGGCTCTAATGGTGGCGAGCGTCAGCAGGGGAGGTGGCTAGAGGGGGGTGGCTAGGCTCTGGCCATGCCGCGCCTAGCCCTGGCCTTGGTCGGCTACAGCTAGCAGCTACTTGGCCACAGTAGCAGGCGGCGGCGATGAACAAGGCTTCACGATGACGAACCACGATGGCAGAGGGGAGGCCGGCATGGTGGTGTTGGAGCTTCACCGAGCTGGATAAGTGGCCGTAGGGCCAGAGGCAAGCTTGGCTTGGCCTACAAGCGCATGAGGCAGAGGAACGGTGGCAGCCACTCTGCTCAGCCATGGCGGTCACAGCGTGGCCGTGGTCAGAGAGCGAGAGCAAGTGGGGAGAAAGGGAGGGCGCTTGGTTCTCCAAATAGGTGAGCATGGTCGAGCTGGCGAGCATGCGAGGCAATCTAGCTAGCGGCGCGCGCACGGGAGGCTACACAGTGCGCGACACCTGAAACCAGTCGGCCACAACAAACTTTAGCTGCGTTCAGCAATATTCAAAACTGACTGAACTGCTATCTTCCTCCTCCTCTAACTCCCAAACCGGTTGATGATTTATTCAACCACTTGCACCATTGTGTAGAGCTACAAGAGTACAACAACATTGCTTACAGGTGCTTGATCAAATTCCAACTAGTTTGTGACATATAAATTCCCAAAGAGGAGTACATGAAACTGAAAACGAGATTCATATCTTCAGTCCAAGGTCCACGAATTCAATGAAACTGGTAGTTTTGGGAATTGAATTTGGCGGTCGAAACGTGCTCCAAAAGTGATGAGACTTATTTTGTTGTTTTCTTCACAAAGTGTAATTCAACTCATATTAAGGAATCCAGTTGAGTTACCATATGAATTTGGAAGATAAAAATGTCACAACATGTCAACTTCCAGCTGTTAATCAGGGACTTAGAAATATTTCAGAGGGGCCAAAACAGCACTGCATTTAAACTTGAGACCACTGTTTGAGCCACTTAGGAGTTGAAATAGGTCTTGGTCCAAAAATAAAGTTTGTTGTACTCCACTCAAACTTCAACTTCTATTTATGGTCCAACTCCATGCAATAACTTTAGATAGTTGGTCAACACAGGTCAAAACCATATCATGAAAAAAGACAATTTTAGCCATTCCCACACTTAGAAGCATTTTCTTGACATTTGCTCAACACGAACCCTTCTTGACTTTTGTTGTAGAATTCAATTAGAGTCATTTGGGCAAGGTAGCAAGGTTTGTTCAACATCTCATATTCCCATTTACTTAATAAAGCAATTCAATCAAGGTTATAACTTATCATTTCATGTGACTTCTTAGCTCCAAACTTCATGAAACTTTTCCACTGGTCAAGATGGATGCATGTTGATGTAATGTTCATGAAATAAGCATGTTTAACATTACTCATGTGAAAGCTTAACAAGGGCCCACATGTAAGCAAAGGTGTGTTGTCCAAGTTCAAGTTGGGACTCAATTTCATAGATTGGACCACAACACCTTCATCATCACTTCAAAATTATGAACTAGAGATCATGATCATTTACATTGTTTACTTAAGTCTAAATCCACTGCTTAACTTGTGACTAACACCTGGGGTGTTACAGCATCATAAATTTGACTAGTGAAACCTTTCTTCTCTTAACCAAGGCATAGAGAAGTTTAAGTTCATCATTCCTTATAGTGCGAAAATCATTTCAAGGAAATAAAGAAAATCCTAGCCATTTATGCATAAAGCGCAGGGTAGGGTGATGAATTTGATTTGTATAAGTATGGTAACAAGTAAGTTCTTTAGATATTTCTCTCCAAAATTTTGTCCTATCAAAATCTTGTATAGCGGTGTCTACATCAACTACACACTGAGCATGGAATCCTAGAAGCTCACTAAAATTCTTCTAGGGAACAGAAAAGTCTTTCCCAAATAGTCTAAATGTAACTTCAGAATTAGTTGTTTGCAAGGTGCATAGAAATTCCAGTGTTAAGAGTTTAGACCTCGGCTCATCAATTTGTCAAACATTTTCCCATCCAACAGTTTTATATATAATTTCAAATTCAGTGTCCATACCTGTGGAGCGCAGAAGGGCTAGGTCATAGGCAGGAGTAAGAATGAACCTTCGGGTCTTTAGTTGCTTGAAGGCATCTTTCTTCGTCTTGTTCCAAAGCCTGAGATGCTTCGCCTCTAGGAGAATGTTCTTCTCAACGGATGATAACCCAGACGGTGACGCTATGACAGCGGGAGATGGAACATCGATCTGCTTGTCAGCGCTCCCCTGGGACGAAGAACTTCTCGTCGAACGGAATGATGCCACGCGCTTGAGCTTGCTCACAAACTTGCTCATCTTCCTACACAAGACAACACAACTCGTGGAACGGGTTAGGAAAATAGAAATATCAGTGGTTAGCCATCCTGGAGTCAGTCGTTCGAGGGTCAGTTATCCGAGGTTGCCTAATGAATTTTTCTAATCAAGATTTTGGCAAAACTTCCCCCTTAATTCTATTGATTTTTCCTCTCAATTTTAACAACACTTCCACTCTTAAACCTTCTCACTTCTACTCTTAATTTCTCTCACTCTTGCTCAAATTTTAGCAACACTTCCACTCTAAAACTTCCTCTTCTTTCCTAATTCTAAAATCACTTCTACTAAGTGAATTTTCAAACTATGAAATTGGAGTTTGGAATTTTGAACTTGGGATGCTTGATTGTAGTTGTGGTTGTGGCCAAGAGCAAGTAGGATGGGCGGTATTTATTAGCGGGAGAGCAGCAGGCCAACCAGCCCCACATTGTGGCCAAATGGCCTCATCCTCCTCTAGACTCTTCCTTGCTTAGTGCTTAAGCAAAATATATGCTTCTTTCGGTGGAGAGTGGAGTTGGACGTTGCAGAGTGGAGAAGGAGGTGATGGAAGTGATAGATGGTGATTGAGTGGGTCCCATATGTCTATATTTCTACTGTATACACATGTATATATATGTAATGCAAAAATTATTTTATAATACTATAAAATATAAGAAGATGAATGGATGGTATTTTTAGTTTTTTACACCTCCACGGTAAATATTTATTACGGGTTTTTATGCTCTGTAAAAATTATTTACATGGGGCTTGGATTTATATAATGCCATGATAAGAATTTTTATTTTATAATGTAGGTGTTGAAAAGTAAATATGCTAAGATAAAATGATTAATACAATGTGAAAAAGTAAATATGGATAACTACAGATTTTACCTCCCGACGAGGGTTCAGAATTTTAAGTCCGCTGAACTGGACTTCTCCGGTTGCATTTATTCTTCGGGTGCATCAGTTGGTCCCGGAGATGGAGACCTTGATGGTTGTTCTAGCTTCTCATACCACTCTAAATTAGAGCATTGTTTCGGTCTTGGCATGAAGGCGAATCGCTGCTCCTTGCCATTGATATGGAATTTAATTTCTCCTGCTCTGACATCAATGTGTGCATTAGTAGTACTCAGGAAGGGTCTCCCAAGTATGAGGGATGTCTTCATGTCCTCTTGCATATCAAGTACTACAAAATCCACTGGAACAAAGAAGTTTCTTATTTTTACCAGAATATTCTCAGCGATTCTTGCAGGATAGTGGACCGATTGGTCGGCTAGTTGCAGGCACATCGATATTGGCGTGAGTGTTGAATAGTTGAGCTTGTCGAAAACTTAGTTAGGGCTTCGACGAAGAGGATATTGAGGGCACTCCCACCGATGATGAGGACCTTCTTGAATAGCACGATGAGGACGGTGGGATCTAACACGAGTGGGAAATGCCCTGGGTATGGAATATCTGCCCACTGGTCGGCCCTATTGAATGTGATAGGATACTCTGACCAGTCTAGATATTTGGGATTGGCGACCATGCCATATTGGGTGATCGACATGACCTGCCAAGCGGTCAGCTTCTGCTGGCGTTTGCTCTCGGAGGCGGCATACCCTCTGGAGATTATTGCGATGGCCTTGTTGGCATCTTGGGTAGTGGGTCGTGCATCCTTAGGATGCTCCTCCCCTTTGCCATCATCTGACTTGTCGTCCTTGCGCATTTGCCATTTTTGCTCCTCATCACAGAAAGCTTTGGCCATGCCATGGCATTGCCACATGGTGTGCTTGCTGTTCTTGTGAATTAAGCATGGACCATCAAGGAGTTCTTCGTAGGTAGCATTGAAATTTCTCTTAGCGCATGGCTGCTCTATGTTGTCGATGGAGTTTTCCAGTCAGCGGTGACATGGCTATGGAGCCCTCGATCCCTCTGGCTAATCAACTTCTTCGGAATCTGCATATGAGTTTGCAACCTTGAGGAGTTCGTCGATGGTCTAGGACCTCTTGTGGTAAATTTTGGAGCACAGCTCCTAATGGTGATGGAGTCTTCCGATGAAAGTGGAGATGGCCTCACTATCTAGCCAATTCACGGGTGGCCACATCCAATTCTAGATGTCGTTGACCTAGGCATGAGCTACTTTGAGCAGCGCTTGAATCTTGAGTATCTTTGGTGTTTGTGGGAGTCTAGCCAACTCATGGGCGGCCATAGCCAGATTGGTGCTCGGCATCTGCTCCACTCATTGATTGTCCACCATGAGGAACCCTTGTTGGAGATTACGGGTGAGATGCGGTGGGCCACCTCTGGCGGCTTGGGTGGCATTTTCTGCTTCTTCATTGCGATGTCATTGGAGATCAATGTTCCTGGCTTTGTGCTCACGGCACTGGACACTAGTCTCTCCATTGACAGCAACGCTATCGTGGCTAACCATGAAAAACTCTCTCCCAAAGCCTAGAGGGAAAGGTGGACAACTGCTAGTAGAACCCTTAGAGTATGGCTCAGGGCTTTCCTCTAGGATTGTGTGGAGCATGTCATCCGAAAGATCTATTTGGATTTGCACCATGTTTGTCATTAGCGCAGGCTGGTCAGCCTCAGGGAAGTCGATCTGATAGAGGTCATTGATGTGGTTGCGCTCGGCGTGGTCGGTGAAAAGATGGTGGACGGCATCCCAATAGATTAGACCCGCACCCACCAGCCCAAAAGAATAGGGCTTCGGTATGTTCTTCGTCGGGGCGGGGAGTGGTCGGCATTGAATGGCATGCCCTTCTAGAGTTGCCATGATCACTAGATCAGAATGTGGCCGCCTTGAATGATGTGGCCGAGCAGGTCACCCGATTATAGTGGCATGGTGATCTTGGAGTACGGGAAATTCATCGCTTGCTCTAGATTGATCTAAGACCGAATCCATAAGGAGCTGACATTCCACTAAGCGGTCTATGACCTGATCAATGGATGTGATTAGATCATCATTGCTGATAGATCTCCTAGCCTAGCAGCGATGCATTGGGATCAGAGATGTCATTGTAGACGTTGGCACGATCGGCGTAGGGTGATTCTGCACAGCCTCCACAATTTCATCAACGTCGTTGGCGCCGATGACCCAGGTCATAGATTCGAACATGAAGGTCTGGCCTGGCTTGGGAAGGGTCTTGGAGCTTGGGAAGTAGACCATCTGGCTCACCATCGAATCAACACGCACACCCCCTACCTAGCGTGCCACTGTCGACGAAATATGGTCGACAGTCTACCATGGGGTATGCCCATGGTAGTAGATGAATCAGTAGAGGTGCGCGTAATAGGAGCCGGATGGTGACACAAGCGTAGAGACAAGTGATTTAGATAGGTTTAGGCCGTCTGATCGACGTAATACCCTACGTCCTGTGTCTTTGGTGGATTATATTGAATATGAGATGAATTCGATGGGGGTCCCTACCCGCCTTATATAGTCTGGGGGTAGGGTTACAAGTCAGTTTAGGCCTAGATCTATTCAGCTATATGGTAAGTATTTATAAGGAATACGATATCTATCATATCCGAAAAGATCTTCCTTCATCACCAAGATGCCTTCTGATTGCCTTGCAGTGCACGTCGACCAGAGCCGAACACCACAGGCCTTGATCTTATGGGCTGGACCTCCCCTGGTGGTGCAGACCATGTCCATTGCCATGGGTACCTAGGGTTATACCCCCCACAGACAATGACGCTTGCTCCAAGATCACATAGTGCATTCTCGAAGTTTTGGCTTCCGATCAAACAATCAATAGTGGGACATCCTGGATCCTTCTTCTTGATAGGTGATGTGTTTAGGTTGGTCGCACTACAATCCTTTATTAACTTGATTACCTTAGTGGTGGGCAGTGGTCTCATGTTGTTTAGAATATCTATGAGGTACTTCGCATAGGTAGGTACCTGTATGGCATCTAGTAGAGGAATATTGATATATAACTTTTGAATTACCTCTACGAACTTACCAGACTGCTCATCCATTTTAGCCTTTCAATTTCTACGTGGAAATGGTAGGAAAGTGGTGTCATGAAAGTCTTGCATCATTTCCTATGCTTGTGGCTCAACTTCTTCAACTTCATCATCCTTCTTCTCCTCTTGTACTGCTACCGATGTCTTAATTACCTGTCCTTGTTGGATATAGAGGATCACGAGTAGACTTTCCACCTCTTGTGGTTATAGCGTTGACCTTCTCAAGGTTAGTGGCAAAAGGCAGAGCAGTGGCCAACTAAGCTAATTGTGATTCTATCTTTTTATTATAGCTAAATTGGTCTTTGATGGCAGAAGAAAAACTGTCCATTTTAGTATTTATGTTTTCTAGGACCTTATCATTAAAAACAAGCTTTTTAGAAATATTCTCATTAATCCTGGCTTGTTCTAAGATCAAGTCTCTCAAGGATGGTTTCTTAGGTTTAGGAGAATAATTACCTAGGTAAGTTAACCATTGTTATTATTGACCACATCCTTGTCTCTGTTGTTTTGGAGCAGAATTATTGATGACGATGTTTTCATCTTCTTGAGATTCAAGCAAATCAACCCCCAAATATTCTCCACATGTGTTTTGGGAATTAAAGGCATCTTGAATGGCCTGACAGTCTTTCTTGTAATTGGCTTGCTGTTTAAGCTAATTCAACAGTACGTCCATCTTAGTTGATAGTGCACACACCACTTCTGGAACTTCTTCGCTCTTATTGCATGCTTGAATATTGCATTGAGCCCAGCCTTGATTAGAGGCTATCTTCTTCATGAGAGTTTCAACTTTTCCAAGGGTGAGTGACATAAATGATCCTCCAGCAGTAGCATCTAGTTGTTCATGAGCTTTCTAAGTTAATCCATGGTAGAAGCCTTGCATGAGCAACCAATCTTCCATCCCATGATGAGGACAATCTGAAATATATTATTGAAAACATTCCCATGCTTCTAGAATGGTTTCTCCTTTCTACTGTTGGAAGTTGAAAAATTTTCCTCTTAAGGCATTGGTCTTGCCTATAGGGAAGAATTTTGCAAGAAAGACCTTCAAACATTTTGCCCACGTATTGATGTCTTCTTTGTTGGTGTAGAACCACTACTTCACCCTTCCCACTAGTGAGAATGGAAATAGGTGGAGTAGTATGGTGTCTTGAGCAATGGTGATTGTGCTGCTAATCTCCAGAAAATTCTAAAGATGAGCACTAGCATCTTCATGTGCCTTTCAACTGAACGGGGTAGCTTGTACGATGTTGATGAGGCTTGGCTTGAGCTCAAACTCAAGGTTGTTGGTTTTGAGTGTTGGTCTAGTGCGAATGTTCTCAGTGCATGGAGCAGAAAACTCACGTAGAGTCTTTTCAGCCATAGCTTTAGAAATTGGTGTTGAGCTTCCTCTTGATTGGTTTGATTGTGATTGATGGAATCTGTTAATGAATCAGAACCAATCCTACAGTACCCTGTATAAGATATGAACAAAGACAAACAAGGGTAAGCCTGCTAAAGCAGAGGTATAAAGTTATGATCTCATTTATAAGTATTTATTTGATCAATTCTCTATAACCATGTACCCCTCCCCGGCAATGGTGCCAGAAATGCTTTTTGACATTTCTTAGCATCACTTCTTTACTAAGTTGTCATCCCTAGCAATGATGCTAGAAATACATTGTTGGTAATTATTAAGAACACTTGTAAATATATATATACATTAAGTATCCACAAGCGCACAGATAATATACCATTGTAGCATTTCACCTAGGAGTATACCAGGTATCGTTATTTATATTTTTATCCACAGGGAGGAGCGTTGGGGTGGCT
Source organism: Miscanthus floridulus (assembly GCF_019320115.1). Taxonomy (NCBI): domain Eukaryota; kingdom Viridiplantae; phylum Streptophyta; class Magnoliopsida; order Poales; family Poaceae; genus Miscanthus; species Miscanthus floridulus. Next base: position 44,933,490 of record NC_089598.1, on the reverse strand, counting down.
GGAGATATTGACAAATATGCATACTTATGACAAGATCATTAACTCTCATGCTATAGCAGGAGTTAGTCAAATGATAAATAAATGATAAGTGTAAGGCATTGATAGTAATCCAGAGATAGGAATAGATACTCATAAATGTAGTATGGCTAGGCAGGAGATTAGTTAAGAGCGAAAGATTCCTAAGTCATTCCTTATTTACTAAGTCTATTGCACACTCTAGTTTATACACTCTCATCTATAGCATAATTAACTTTGGATCTATGCATAAGGAACATTACTAAGGAAGATCAAGAACAAAGCTTGACTCCCTTCACAACCGGGCTCTATTTGCTCTACAAACGGGGAGTGGACTACAAAGGACTCAATGAGAGTGTCACATCCGTGATCTACAACATGACCTAGAGTGTAGAGTGCATCCTCAGGTAAATAATATTTAAGCACCACGCTTACATAATGTCGACCACTTAACTCATTCGAGTATTGAGCTAAGCGCTTTTGCGAACATATGCATAAATTCATCATCAATCATGACAATATTAAGTATACTACTAGAGCAAACTAGGAACATATTAAATAGCAACATAATATTAAAATAGCACAAAGTCATAAAATAAAGAGGGATACAAAGGATATACCGGCCTCCAGACAGCGAATCTGGAATCCTGAGCAATAGCCCAAACTCTACTTAAACCTTGCTAGCTAGCATATACTAGAACTTTGAAGAATTGGAGCTCTATTCTCTTCTCTCTGGAAACTCTAGTTTCTGATCTGATCTTGACTTATGGCAGATTCTAAGGAAGGGGGCATGGGCAGGTATATATAGGCCAGAGCGTCAATTCTGAGCCCTCGGATCAAACCGATTTGGATAAACAACATAGATGCAATTTAGGAGGCGGTGGAGGAACTAACATTGAATGGGGGGCTGATAGGTGGGCTTAGGGGCGGCTGGCTTATAGCTGGGGCCAGCCGTCGGTCGGCGCCTCAGCCTTCGCTTTGGTGTGGTGTCCTCTCGAATCTTCTGAAACCTTCTAGGATTGTTTTCGCTGCGGATAAGCATGATTTAATTTGATGATTTGATCCCCCTAGATAGTTTTCTGGATAAATCCTGCTGAAAACATAGATTCACCAAAACTCATGGAAATTGTTAGTTTAAACCCCTAAGTCTATGTTGGTGATCATTTATATGCATTTATTCAAGTTATGTTGTTGGTTTATAATGGATGGTAACTACCGTCAGCAATTGGGTGAATGCTATGCATGAAGAGTTGAACAACTTCACTAGAAATCAAGTTTGAGAGGCCAAAGGGACACAATGTGATTGGAACCAAATGGGTCATTCGCAACAAGTAAGATCAAGATGGGATAGTAGTAAGGAACAAAGCAAGATTGGTAGCTCAAGGTTACACTCAAGTGGAGGGTCTTGACTGTGGAGAAACATATGTCGCGGTTGCGAGATTGGAAGCAATTAGAATCTAGCTAGCCTATGCTTGTGCCCACAACATCAAGCTCTATCAAATGGATGTCAAGAGTGCATTTCTCAATGGCTACATCAATTAAGAAGTATATGTTGAGCAACCTTCCGATTTTCAAGATGACAAGAAGCCCAACCATGTGTACAAGTTGAAGAAGGCATTGTATGGTTTCAAGCAAGCACCTAGAACATGGTATGAAAGGTTGAGGGACTTCCTACTCTCTAAAGGGTTCATTATGGGAAAAGTTGACACCACTCTTTTCACCAAGAAGATTGGCAGGGACTTGTTTGTGTTGCAAATATATATAGATGACATCATATTTGGATCAACCAATTAAGACTTTTGTGAAGAGTTTGGGAAGATGATGGCTAATGAGTTTGACATGTTCATGATTGGAGAGTTGAGTTACTTCCTTGGTCTTCAAATCAAGCAATTGAAGAATGGTACATTTGTGAGTCAAGGCAAGTACATCAAAGACATGCTCAAGAAATTTGGAATGGTTGATGCCAAGTCAATTAGTACACCAATGGGAACAAATGGCAATTTGGATAGTGATGCAAGTGGCAACATCGTGGATTCAATAGTTGTATCGTTCTATGTTTGAAAGCCTACTCTATGTGACCACATCAAGACCGGATGTCATGTTTAGTGTATGCATGTGTGTAAGATTTCAAGCCTCACTAGGAGAAAGTCATTTGAAGGCTACAAAGAGATTATTGAGCTATTTGAAGCATACACAAAATGTTAGTTTGAGGTATCCCAAAGCAGCAAAGTTTGAGTTAGTTGGTTACTCCGACTCCGATTATGCGAGATGCAAGGTTGAAATAAAGAGCACTTCGAGCACTTGTCAACTATTGGGAAGATCACTTGTATCTTGGTCATCAAAGAAGCAAAATAGTGTTGCATTATCAACCGTTGAAGCCAAATACATATCCGTCGATAGTTGTTGTGCACAAATTCTTTGGATGAAGGCAACCTTGAATGACTTTGGAATCAATTTCAAGAAAGTGCCATTGCTATGTGACAATGAGAGAGCTATCAAGCTCACCAACAATCTGGTACAACATGCAAGAACAAAGCACATTGGTGTTTGCCACCATTTCATAAGATATCATCAACAAAAAGGGGACATTTTAATTGAGAGTGTGGGCACCAAAGATCAACTTGCCGATATTTTCACCAAGCCACTTGATGAGAAAAGGTTTTGCAAGCTAAGGAATAAATTGAACATATTGGATTTCTCAAATATGTGTTGATGCACCCCCCCCCACTAATATGACATGCCTCTCCTTCTAGCAATCCAAGGTAAAAGTTGATTGGTATGCACACATTCTTTGGTAAGGACATGTTTAGTGCATCTAGTCATTCCTCATGTTCTATAGGCTCATTCATGAAAATCAAATGGATTGGATGCTTGTATGGTACCACTATTCCTTCTATGCTTGATTTGATCTAGTGGTAGCATATGACATGTTTGTGGGATTGTGAACCTAGTATTTGATCTAGAAAATGAGCTATAAGTGTTTAACTGAACATGGTCAAGATAACCCTTGAAATGAGGTGTGAAGAAGCTTGTCCTTTGATCAAACCGAGTTAAATATCTTTGGCAAGTGTTCTAGATTGAACCAAATTTGGGAAAATGATCCTAATCCCATTGATTGACATTGATAATCTTAACCTATCTAAAATTGAACCTTTATGGTCATTGATGACAATGGAGGAGAAGAACAAAGAATAAGTGATAGGGAGAAATATGACAGAGGAAGGGGATAAATTAAAATTTGAGCACACAAGTAGGGGGAGCAAGCTCGTGAACTTGAATGTTGCATTTGAATGTGTATTCACATATGCTTGCTTGCATTTGTCAAGTTTCAATTGAATATACATACTTGTGTGGTGTATGCTAGTTGTAGGCATGAATGATGAAATGAAAAACTAGCATGCATAGGATGATAGTTAGATGTGACTTGCATTTGTTTTCACAAGTGGTACTAAAACCTTGCTTATAATGTTGATCTTATGAAGTATCTAGTGTTTGTGTTTTGCAAGTGTCATCTAACTAGCAATGGTGCTAAGGATGATATATTGGTGCACTCTGATTGGTATCATGCTTCAAAGCTCCATCTCTTATACCTTAGCATCATTTGGTAGACATTGTTTTCCCACATTTCCTATCTATGCATATGTGCAAGCTTTCAATCCAAACTCTTAGCACATATGTAGGGGGAGCCAATGCTACCAATTTGGCATGAAAGTTGTCCAAAATCCTTTACACATGGTAAAAATGCTTGGGCAAGCAATAAGGATTCAAAATTTATTTTAATTCATATCTTTATAAAGGTTGTCATCAATTACCAAAAAGGGGGAGATTGAAAGCCCTAGTTTGGTTTTGGATAATTGATGAAACCTATTTAGACTAATCCATGCATCTAAGTGTGTGACTAGATATGATGGTCCAATCCTAGTGGTGGAGCAAGATGAAGTCCGTGGTGATGGTGATGGACATGTGATGATGATGATGATGCTCTGGACTTGGAAACGATGAAAGAGAAAAACAAAATGGGCTCAAGACAAAGGTATATTTGATAGGGCCATTTTGTTTTGCCACTCTAGACACCAAGTGGGTGTGAGTGGATTTAGGTTAGATAGCCATACTGTCAAGAGGGGAGAATCTCGGTTAAAATGGTTGTCAAGTTCCACTAGGTGAAGTGATTCCTGCATATGCATTAGGACCTAGTGTGCTAACAAATTAATTCTTAAAAAATATTTGGAAAAATGCTAACACACATGTACTATGGTGAGACACTTTGTTGTTAGCAATTTGGAATCAAGGGTGAAGTGGTTAAGTTGTTTGAAAAAGCTATTTCTTAAGTGCCAATTTTGTGTGGTACATTTAAGAAGAAATAGCACTTAGAAGAAAAAGAAAAGAGTAGAGGAGCTACTGGGCCTCACGGTCCCTGGCCCAAGTGCATGGGCGTGGTCGCACATGGGCCAGTCCTAGGCGCTGAGCAGCGACAGATAGAGATGCGCACCGCACTCTACGGCTTCGTCGGACCCTAGACGACATGAGTTCAGACCCGGCTCTGCTTGGGTCTGGTGGTGGCTTCATTTGCCAGGTGCGCCCACGCGTGGGAGTAGCGAACCGACGCTAGCCTATGCGGGTTTGACGAGAAGGTTCTCGGGTTCGACTGCGGACGGCGCGTGTCCGATGGGATGTAATAGGGCTCTTCGTTGGCTGCAACAGACCTGGGCGCTGGCTCAGCTTCGCGCATGGCCAGCAGCCTCGGGCCCTTGGCACGGTGCATAGCGATCAGCAGCGCATGAAGCCAGGGCGTGGTAGCTGTGCCTTTGGACCGAGTAGCATCACAGGTCTGGCCTGGCGGCTTTAGGCGTTTGCGGCTTCAACATGAGGAAGGGCGCAACTGCAGGGTTTCGGACCGAGGGGTGCCATGGCCTTGGACCGTCTCGGTGGGTCCGCTCGTGGTTGCGGGGCGCATGTGTCTCGACAAGCGTAGCTATTGGTGCTTGTTATCGTAAACAGAAAAGTCCACAAGTGCATGGAAGTACCATTGTAGCGTTTCACCTGGTGGTATTCAGGGTATCGTATTTCCACGAGAAACGAAGGTGTAAATAGTCTCTTGACTAGTTTACCTAGGAGAACAAGTTAAAGGGTAACTTGGGGAGTGAGGTTCTTCTAAGGGTAGAAACCTTAAGCAAAGATAACTTTGCTACTACAGACTCACTTGGGCACCGGTGATCACTAGTCTGCCAAGCGTTGTCAGCCTATAGCTCTACACCGTATCCGAATGTGGAGGATTATGAAGGATGGATAGGGCTATCACCACCTGCCGCCTACCCCTCAACCGTGGGATACGAGGCAAATGAAGGTAACGTGTAGCTTAGACACCACATCTACGCTAACCGTTAATACTCTAGCGTTTTTCAGGAACTTCCGTCTTTATCAGGAGTCCTCTACTAGAGCATTCGTCACGAGGACAGACGACGAACCCGCAAGTAAGTAGTAACAAAGTAACTTTTACTTAAGAGATCAAACCAAAAGATGAACATGAACTTCTTACTCCAAGTAGTAAGATAAACGTAGAGATACAAGTGTAGAGGGGCCGACAAGTCTGGCACCTCGTCCACTCGATGTACAAGGCTTGCCGAGTACAAGAAGTAGAGGGCACCGCTACTCCGCAATTCCTTTAACTCTTCCCTCTCTCACTCCCTACTCTAGTCTAGCTAGAAGCTAATGAAATGTGTGTAGCCCTTCTTCTTCTTCTCAAATGTGTATGATGCTTTGAATGTGGAGAGGGGGTCTTCTTATATAGGCTTGGAGGATGTCGGTTTGCATGTATTTTAGGAAAGCACCACATGCAACCGCCTCCCCCAGCATTGAATGCACCGCTAGAGTAAGGTGGTACCGGGCGGAGCTGGGGGCGGTGTGCCCGCACGCCACTGCCTTGCTCTGGTGGGTTGCTGGCTAGGCCTGGATGGCTCCCACACTGGTGTTCTGGCCCGAAGTTGGAATTTGGTTGGGCTTTTGCATATGTTTTGCTTGAATACGCCTTCTTGATTGCGCATTTTGGTGAATTTTCATACTTGTGCCTGCAAAACATGTATACACCAAAACTCATGAAAAATGTGAGTTGTAAACCCTAATTCTAGGTTTCGGTGTTCATATTCGTTTTATTTTGTTTAAATGTTGACGGCAGAAATATGAGTTAAGCACCGTCAACAAGCTCCCCCACACTTAGTCCTTTGCTCGTCCTCGAGTAAAGCTCTAAGGACTAAGCAGTTGTATCTCCTTGATTTGAAAATCTGCATACAGGTTATTCCAAGCTTCACCTGAACCTATGAACTTCCAAGTGTCTACCAAAATATCTTGGGCAATTGAAAAACAGAATTGCTTGATTCAAATCTTCTTACTCTATTCATGCTCAGAAACTTGGGTTTTTGTATGTTTTTGAAAACATAAAGATAGCTTTTGTTCCTTGAATGATTCTCTCGGGTCACTCAAAATTTGTAAGTGGTTCCTCACCAAGGCATATTTTTAAGTTTTGCCTTCTCTTTTGATGATCCTACTTCTAATAAGCTAATATGGAGCTTTGGGTAGGGATGAAAATTTGTGAGGCACACTTACCTTGCATTTGTTGTAAAGTCAAATCTCGGACCACACCGAAGAGAAGCGTCATACTCTTAGATCAAAACAGTGCAAGTGTGTGGAATTTTTGGTGGAATTATACTCCTCTATTGGATATGATCTCTTTTTCTAGCTTTTGTTTTGAGACATGGCTAGCTTTTTCTCATGAGCCTTCATGTGCTCATCATCATTTTTTCTATTCTTTTGGATACTTTTGGGCCTTCATTGTGTCCTTACCTTTTTTCTATACTTTGGGACATTTATGTGCCCCATTCTTTTTCAATCTTTTTGCATAGCCTTGTTGTCTCTTTCTAAAAATATGCTAGAGACATCATATTTTAGAGCGTGGAGTATTTATGTTGGTGGTGATGGAAAACATATTTTAGCATATTCCCAGTGTAGGAATAGCTATTTATTTTGTGACATGTACGTGATTTTTTATCTTGGGAACATGAAACATCTCTCACTGGGGTCACAAAACTTGACCAAACTCAACACAAAGTAAGAGGCATATATGGAAGGTTTTGTCATGTAAGATCATATATGGCCTTGGTAGGTATTTGAATGTCATTCAAGGAACATGCTATTTGAATTTTGTTTTGTAAAAATAAATCCCAAGTACTTTGCAAGAACGAGTAATTGTCATGTCATCCTACTATATTGTAAAACAAAAAAAAGAGGAAGTCATGAATATGAATTTTAATTTGGATCAAGTTCCTTATCTAGCAGAGGTTGACCGATTTTTAATGAGAGACTAAAATTTGACTTATTGATCTGTTCCTCGCATGAAAGAACGGAGGTTAGTAATGCGTAGAGCTCGTCAAATACTTTTTATTTGACTACTCATGTGCTTGGATTAGAGTTCGGATCATGACTCTTTGAATTTTGGAAGATTTAAAGGAAAATAAAATAAAACGCTACAGTGATTACGGAGCTGCAGTACATGCGGCTACGTACCTTTGGCGTCCGACTCCTGCTCTGGTCGGCATCGTAGTCCTTTCCCCTTCCTTTTCCCCACCGTCCTGGCCAGCCCAACAGCCGCCGCCCCTTGTCTTCTAGCACGGGAGAAAAAGGAATGAAGGGAGAAGAGGAGTAAGAGGAGACCTAGGGCTTGCGCCGCCGTTGACGTGCCGTTCTTCTCCGGAATCCAACCACGATCCTATCGCAGCGACGAGAATGACCGGGAGGTGAAGAAGAAAGGAGTGAATCGCCTAGGGTTTGTCGGCGTGCTTGCTGCGGTTTCTCTTGGTAAGACATCAAACCTTTATCCCCTTGTTTGGACCAAGTTCCATGGATCAAATCATCTTTTTTAAGTGGAGTTTAGATGGAGTAATTCCCGAAGTTAATCTCGCCCACGTTCGGAAACCCCATCAGATTAGGCAGTTTCTGTTCATCGCTGTTTTAGGTCGTTTTATTGGCCCCAATAATTTTTGCCACTATGGACAAAGTTGTAGAGGAATTCGTTATCTTTCTTTTGACGCCAAGATCACCCCCATAGCCTCCATATTCTTGGAGATATGATCGTGTGAAGTAGGCTGTTTTCCAGTGACGAGTTTCTGGACAGTTTTAGATCTAATCCGTTTTGGCCTTTTTACTGGAAGAATTTGAACTTGGTATCGAAATGAAAGTTGTAGAGTTTTTCTTTATCTTTCCATATTGTTAGAGAACACGTTATTTGGATGAGTATGTCTCAAGTTATGATTTTTATAACTTTGCTGTCCTGTTTTGACTGACAGAAAAGTCCAGTTAACTTAAGTCAATGTTTATGCTATCTTGGAGACCTCTAATGCCAAATATTATAATACCAAAGTTGTACATAAATGAGTTTTCTATCATCTGGTAGATTTTAGTAATTTATTAAAGTATGGTTGTTTGTCTATGAAAAAGAGAAGGGACAGTGCTGCTGTCACAATCGGTAGCGAGATGGTAGATGTTTTAAACGGGGGTTTGGGACGCTTTAATTGTATAATTTGTTATTTGTTTCGATTGTACGATGGTGTTAGTACTGAGATGTTCTTATGAGCAGGTGGTGCACCTTCGGATCATGCTTAGCTCTCACTTTTGATCTTCGGTGAAGGCAAGTAAATGTGACGATGTGGTTCACATGCTTTAGCTTGGTTGTTTGAATTGCCTCCACTTATTTTTTAGTATCTCGCACTAGACATTTAATCTAAATTTGAAGTTACCTTGAAGTATATGGATTTATATCTTTTGGCTTTGTTATTGAATTATGAAGTACATGAATTACTCACAATGCAACATTTGCATTTGCACTCTTCCCGTTGATATGCATTTGAAGAAACTGTAGCCAAATTGGTGCGGTAAGTACCGGTACATCAACGCACATTGATGAGCTTTGTGGTTGCAGCCCTCACTCCCTCTTGTTGGGACGTGTGGGTAGAAGTGAAGTCATGCATTGCACTGCATCATTCACATATGCATTGCATGGCATCATTCGCATTTGCATTGCACTGCATCATTCACATATGTATTGCATGGCATCATTCGCATTTGCATTGCATTGCATCATTCACCTTTGTACTTTTAATATATTTATATTACAGTTCTATGAAACAATGGATGTATCTACTATCATGTTTTAAATTTGATATTTAATCAACTATGATTTGAATAACTCAGTTAAGGTAGTTTGCTTGCTGAGGTTTTCCATAAACCTCACACGTTGTTTTCCCCTCAGGTGTTTGAGCCTGGAAGATGCATGCTTGGGACGGGAGTAGCAACACGTGTGCACGTCACCTTGGAGTCAAATAATCTGTGGGACACATGTGTTGTAATAATAATAATATGTAACCATGGTTTAGTTGGTTCAAACTATATGCTTCATGTTGGATCTGGTTTTTGGTTGGATGAGTTATGACAATTTAGTGATCAGTAAAGATATTTTATAGTTGATCTTTATGATTATTGTTGCTTCCGCATACTCTAATGTTGGGTTGTTTTCTTTGTGCTGAACTGTGGTAATTCTCCAGAAGATTTTTGTTGTCTTTTCTTCTGGGGTGTTACATATATCTCATTCGTCAATTACTTAGATAAAACGGGTTCCCTATAATAAGTGTTCACAAGTTTTTAGGAATATTAGCAAGGAATAAAAAGTATACAAACTTCTTAATCATAGGAAGACATGGTGATGGAGCATATTCTTTTTACTATGTTTCTAAATTTTATTTCAGTTTTTTAAGCTTCTATTCAAATATGAAATGAGAGAGTGAGAGAATGGGAAGGACCATTCAAGGTGATAAGCACTTCGTCGCATGGAGCGGTAACACTTCAAAATGATGAAGGTGTGTTATTCAAGGTAAATGGCCACCGTCTTAAGATCTTTCTAGAACCTGAAAAGCCACCTGAGGATTCAGATATGGTAGATTTCGAGATTTTACCATAGATTTACACCACTGCCATCCTCCTTATGATTCGTAACGTGAAAATATACTTTTTGGGATTAGATAAGGATTAGAAACCGCCGTGAGAAAAATCACCATGAGAGGGTGACATATGGGGCCGCATGGCCCCACCTAGAGGCCACTCGGCCCATTGTCAGCCCCTCTCATGCTCGGTCAACTCTCTCGTGTCTTCTAGATCCTTCCTTATTAAAATCCCATAGTTTTTCGACGCATTTGGTTTTTCCTCGTTACGAGACCTCATATGGATAGATTTTGACCCCTCCTGCAAGTTGTTCCCCCTATATAAGCAAGCCTCTACCTGCCTCCATAGCCATCCCATCAAAGCTTTCTCCAATAGCAGCAAAGCTCTCCTCCTCTCTAGTTCTCATGATCAACAAAGAGATCGTCCCCTATGGTTTTGACCCTAGCAAGAAGCCCGACGCGCTTGTGCTGACCGTCGCTCCTCTAGAAATTACCCCCATTTTCTCAACTCAATCTTACTTCGCCTGAGCCATCTACTGTCCGATGATGATTGCTCCGCCACCGCCATGTCTACTTCTCAAGGACAAGCCACATCAACCTGGCGTGCCGCCGTTGATCAAGGTGACGAAGGAGATCAATCTCCTTCCTCCGAGGGCAAACGAGGTGCTGATTGGAGTCAAGACCAATAAGTTTGGAGATGTCACATGTGTAAAATACAAGTCGGTCACCCCTCGTACCACCATTGGAGTCTGGGCAATGCTAGATCAAATCAAGGTTGTTCCTCCAAAGGAGAAGAAGAGGAAGGCACCATCACCACCTATCCCAGAGGCTGAGAAGTGTTCACGGATGACCATTGCTCTCTTAGAGAAGAAGATTGAAGACCTCTCTGAGGTTATATATACCCTAGAGCAAATGATCGATGAAGAACACGTCTATCGCAAGAGCCTACAACATGACCTAAATGCTTTAAAATCATTTTGTTGCTAAGATGAAGAAGTGAGAATTAGGTAGCTAATAATAAGGCACGAGTGTTCAGGTCATGTGTTTAATGATAGTATGTGTAGGTTACTAGCTTAGCTCAGATCGTTCAGAAAGCAATAGAACAAAAACCACGCTCACCAAAGTTGGATCGAAACAGGCCCAAGAGTGGGCCGCCCGGCCTCCTACATGGGTCAGCCAGCCCATCACAACACTACCTCACCTCATGCTTTATCCACGGTCAGGTTTGAGTCCAATATACTCTATTTTTATATGTTTCGCTTTCCGTTTTGAACCGAATTGAAAATCCTTAATAAAACAACTTTAAAATCTGAGGAAAGATTATTTCAGTCATGACTTAAGGATAGACTCACATAATACTTTTCCTAGAAGTCATATTAGTGTTGGGAACTTATTATTAGGGACCCCATGTTACTTAAGTTGTTGTGGAATGAGATATTGTAGAATAATAAGAACTTGATTCTTAATGTCTTGTTATTGGAGAATTTTATTTCAAAAAGTAAAAAGAATAGCTATACCTCTCCTTTGTGGTAAGCAATGTCCTACTAGAGCGAAATATAGACTAGGAAAACCTTCTACATATACTACTTGTCATTGTATTGAGTTTGGTCAAACCTTGTGACCCTTGTTGAGAAACTTATCATGCTCTCAAGATCAAGATCACATACACTCCACATATATTTGTTGCTCCTACACTAGGAGTATGCAACAACATGTTTTCCATCCACCTAAAAATGTTCTACTCCTACACTAGGAATAGACACAAAAATAAGCTTAATAGGATAAATGCTCCAAGTTCTTGTAAATGTCTCTTTTGAAAAGTTTCAATTGCGGAAAGAGAGGCATGGGCTATGCAAAAGTTATTCATAAAAGAAAAATAAAAAGAAAGTTTTGAAAAAATGGACAAGTGTCCGAGATATTGAAAACAATGGGTACTCAGATGCTCGCTCAAAAAAAAGAAAGGGAGATGAATAAGATAGCCCATGTTTTCTTGCAAAAGTTTTCAAGTTTCAAACAAGAGAGATATGTTTCAAGGAGCATAGTAGAATTAGGATAGCCACCATATACATATCCACACACATGCGCATCTTGATCTAAGAGTATGACATTTTTCTCCTTGGATCTTTGTTTTGACTTAACAATATATGCAATGCAAGTATGTTTTCATATTCATCCCTACCTGAGCTCCACATAAACTTCTAGAAGTAGGCAAAAATAAGGCAAAGTCATCAATGCCTTGGTGAGGATCCAAAAATACCATATATACAGAGAGATTTGAGAGTACTACAAATGGAGAAGGTAAGCTATGTTTTGTTTTCAAAAATCTTAAAATGTTTCTCCAATTGACTTGACTGAAGGAAGATGGTGATCTCTTTCAAGCTGTTCCATTCTTCGACCGCCCAAAGTTTCATGGTAGACACTTTGAATCCTACAGTGCATGCATGACTAGGAATGGTTTTATCTTGATGCCTTGTCCTAAGATTATGTCTTAAGTAATCCATCCTTTTATCGAGGACGAGTAAAAGCCTAAGTATGGGGAGTTTGTTGACGATAGTTAACATTCATCATAAACCATCAATATAACTTGTATAAATGGCCAAAATGGATCACCAATGTAGACTTAGGGGTTTAAACTGATAAATTCCATGAGTTATGGTGAATCTGTGTTTTTAGCAAGATTAAATCAGAAAACCACCAAGGAGGACCTATTCGAAAAAAGAAATCACGGAATTCTGTCGCGTAATCGATGTGGGAAGACTCTAGAAGGTGAATCACCAAAGCGGGACACATGTCTCTGATAGGTGGGGCCACCCAGCCCCACCTAGAAACCACCTAGCCCCTATGGGTCCCACCTGTCAGCCTCGTTGTTATGTCAGTTCTCCACCACCTTAAGGATTGCATCTCCGCCGTTTATTCAAGTCGGTTTGATCCAAGGGCTCAGGATTGATGCTCCGGCCTATATATACCTACCTACACCCCCCACTAGGGCATGTCTCATTTGATCCTGAGAGCTGAGAAGCTAGAAACCCTAATTCATATGTCCACCAGGATCAAGGCTAGCAATCAAGAGAACATTAGTCCTCAATAGGATCTAGTCTTGAATTAGAGATAGTGAGATAGAGTGAGAGGGAAGAGTTTAGAGGAGTCTTGGCCTGTCAGTGCTCTCTCTATGGCTGTACCCTGGTGAAACAAGTTCTTCTTGAGCTTGCTTATGAGATTTCTCTAGTAATCAACTTCTAATTCAAGTATGCATCTTGTTCATATTGTTCTTCAGGATTGCGACTCTCTTTTGAGTACTTTAATCCTTGTAGCTCTTGGGTTAAAGTAGTATTCTTAGTGTAAGCATGGTGCTTAGACTCGGTTACTCATGGATGTACCCAATTTTCCAGATCGGTGGTAGCTCGTGAGGGTGACTCTTATAGCCTTATTGAATCCTTTGTAGTCCACCTCCCGTTAGTAGGCCTAGCAGGACTCTGCAGCTATAGGAAACACATTATGCCTATATTTTCTCTAGTAATATCCCCAGAATTGAACAATAGAAGATAAAGCATACCGAAGTTAGAACTAGAAGACCTCTGCGATCTCCTCTACGCTCCTATTATCTAGCCTTGATTGTGAAATTGGAATAAGTTAGATTTGGTTATTCTCACACATGTTTCCATGAGTTCGATATAAAACTGGGTACTCCTGCTGAAGTGCTACATTGGTATATTATCCGTGCGCTTGTGGATTATTCTATGTGCATTAATTTATACCAACATTTATTTAGTAATATAGCTTTGCTTAGTTCAATGCATGTCTTACTATTGTCTATCATTAGTGAGCTTAGGTGCTTGTCCTTTGGTATTTGCATATTTATTATCTTAGTGTTTAGTATGTTCACCGTTACTACTTGTCCTACTATCTTGTTAGGGTGTTTTGATCTTATTTCACCGGAGCTCAGATCAAAACAGCGAGTTTATAGATTAAGCGTGGTGCTTAGGCTATATCTTGCATATAGGTACGGCTAGCTCCTCGGATAGATTGTGGTAGTTGGCAGGTGGTGACAACCCTATCCTTCCCCTGTATTCCACCACATAGGGTCTAGTTATTAAAACATAGGGCTCGTTGTGCTTCATGTTCTGTTAAATCCAACACAAGTATGCCCCTCATACTAAGGACGATCTCACTATCGTTAAGTTACTTTTGTTGCATTAAGATTACATACTCTACTTCTTACACTCAGCTACACTACACTTCTAGTTACCTCTGTCTATGTGATCAAAACCCTTTTATCTTTTTCTGTCCATCATCCATACTACCCTCATCACCCCCATGTTGCTAAACCCATCTACCTAGTCTACCTAGCCACAATTCCTAACATGCTGAACCGCCTTCCTTTGGAAAAATTTAAATTCGACACTCGGTACTCACCGAGCGAATTACTACATGATAGTTCTGTGCGCTTGCAAAATCCCCTTTCCTACTTATGAACCATCGTCAACAGGCATTTCTAGCACCATTGCTAGGATATACTCCTAGTAGTGATGTTAAGAAATGCCAACAAGCATTTCTAGCACCGTTGCCGGGGAAGACAACTGGTGCGTGTTACAAATTTGTCGTTAGGTTCTGCTAGCTAGGTCTCTGTCTTAGCAATCTTCTTTTCCTTTAAATTTTTTTCTCTTTAGTTACCTTCTTTTCTTCCTAGCACGATCATGGCCAATAGGACCATCCGTGAGTTTTCGTCCCCTTCGGCTGCTATATGTAGCCACTGGCCCTGAGTCATTAATGCGGACACTCACTTTGAGCTTAAGCCCACATTGATCACGATGGTGCAAGCTAGTCTTTTCTGTGGTAAAGCCCACGAAGATGCTAATGCGCATCTCCAATATTTCTCAGAGATCTGTAGTACTTTTACCATTAAGGGAGTGACCCAAGAGGCCATACATCTTTGTCTTTTCCCCTTCTCCTTGTTGGGAAAAGCGAAACAATAGTCCTACTCTTTGCAATGCTGTAGATACATGGGATAAGTGTTCCAACGCTTTCATAGTTAAGTTCTTCCTGATGGGTAAGACCAATGCTCTTCACAACAGAATCTCTAGCTTTCAACAGCAAGTTGAGGAGTTGATTCTCGAAGCCTATGAATGAATGCAAGAGTATGTCGCCGCATGCCCACACCATGGTATGGAAGACTGGCTTTTGATCCAGAACTTCTATCATGGCTTAATTTTGTTAGATAGGAGCCCTTTAGATGTTGCCACAGGAGGAGCATTCTTTCTGCTTAATGTCATAGATGCCAAGGCATTGATCAAGAAGATGGTTTCTAACCAAGGATGGAGTGATGAACAACTACAGCCCCACAAATGAGGTATGCATTCTCTTAAAGAAGCTGACATGCTTGCAACTAAGGTGGATTTGCTCGCAAAGAGACTAGAAAATTGTGAGAAAATGAGTGCCCAAGAACTGTACAAGCCATGGACACCCACATGACTTGTGAAGTTTGTGGAGAGATTGGACATTTAGGCAATTTCTACCCCGAGACCCTGAGGACCTCAACTTTGTCAATAATGACAATGGTTTTTGTCCTCAAAATCAAGGATCGAATCAGCGCTCCAACAACCAAGGAGGTAATAATTACAATAATTATTCGCAACGTCCGAAGCAAACAATAGAACTAAATTAGAATAGTACACCAAACATAAATCAAGATGAAAAGTTTGTAAAACGAATCTATGTCTCGCTACGAACACACAGACACAAAAAAGCACTCTAATCGGAGTTGTAACAAAAAAGTTATGAATTAAAAAAGATTTCCATTAATAAAATAATAGATTAAATCTAATGTCGAATTTCAAAAGTTGAAAATATATTTAATAGTAGGATGAACATGTAGATTACTCAATTATGAATCTAACGCAACTTGAATGGATCAAAACGGAGTTAAAACAAAGATTTTATGGTCTAAATAAGACTAGTGGCAAAACTATAAATAGATGAAAGCGTATTTTGGATCTAATCGAAGAAACTACGTTTTCAAAAAAAAGAAAACGTATTTTGAATCTAATAGAGGGATTTTATGCTTTCTCAAACAGAAAACATATCCTGAATCTACTAGAAAGAAACTACGCTTTCGGAATAGGAAAACGTATTCAGAAGTGCGCCATGGACTACGGGTTTCATTACGCGAAACTACAGGGGCTCTTTTGCAAATAAACCCAGCAACGGGGTATGAGCGATCTTGGACCGTTGGATTGAATCTGGACGGCCCATATTAGAAAGGAGAGGGAGAGAGAGTCACCGACCGGAGAAGAAAACCGACGCGGCGGAGCTCCATTACCGACGGCGAGAAGCTCCTCGGAGCGCTTGGTTTGGGCCCTAGAGTCCACAGTTTGATGAGCCGAGAGCACAAGCAATAAGAGGAGAAGATGGTGAACTCACCTAGGGCCTTCTTGTGGTCGACGGTGGGTCTATGGCGACGGGCAGCGCGGCGGCGATGGCGAGAGGAGGAGAAAAATCTAATTACTACATGAGAGATTTCCCAAATTAGGGTCTCTCCTTACGGTAGTTTTGGTGTGCTTTGCCAAGGGGTTGGTACATATTTATAGGGAGAAAAACTCCCTATATCTACATCAACTAGCAATATGGTACTAATTGATGTTTCACCCTTCACATTTACTAATGGACCTAAATAATCATTAAAGTCCATTAGTAAATAAATGTATGGGCCTTTGAGATTTATTAGGATTATTGCAAATGGGCTTTGAGAGTTGGTTGGAAAATGCGATATATTATTTATTTTCGGAATTAATTAATTTCACGAATAAAATAATTCTAGAAAAGTCTAGAATTGATATTTAAGCCACGAAAAATACTTTGAGACCTTCGAAAATTTGGGGAAAATTCCTAGAGACACTTTGGAACATAATGAACCCAAATAAAGTATTTGGAGCTCATGAAAAGATTGTTGGGAACTTGGAAAATAAACATTAAGGTGAAGGAGATAAGAATTAAATTTCAGAAAGAAGCTAGAAAATTCCTAGAGATAGATATTCGTCTCCTAAACGTTTAAAAAAAAGACATTTTGCACATAGAAACATAAGGTGCGACCGGCATGAATGCAACAAACACGTTTCTACCTTAAGATAAATTTTAATCTAATGAAAATTTATTATTTCCCCATGTTTTTATGAGCATAAAAATACAAAATTAAATCATTTTAGCTATATTTCAAGAGAAGCAAATTTTAGGGTGTTACAAAGAACCCCCACGCAAGGAAGAATAGCCGGGAGCTGGTACTAGAAGGTACGCTTTTGCTGCATTTCCATTACATTTAGTATATGTTGCATTTGCATATTCCCCTTTTCAACTTTGCATTACATGTTAGGTTATTAGTTGCATTGCATGTTTACATTTTCAATAAAGGTACTTATGAAGTACTAGCATTTAGAATAAATTCATAATAATATAAAAAATCTATAAATACTTCAATAAAATAAATCTCATAATAAATAGTCTTAGTAATAAATTATCGTAGTAGTAGTAGTAATAAATAAAAAAAGATTCAAGAAGAGCGGCCCGAGAAGAAGATTCCAACCTCCGCAAAAGGCAAGCTTGGGGGAGAACCTCTCCTGCTCAGGTATGAAGTTATTCACACCTCTCTTTTATCTGCATTAATTTTTTGTATTGGAAAAAATGCATGATATATACAATAATAATAGTAGCATGACATTGACAATAGAATATGAATACAACTATGCTATTATAACCATTGTAGAGGAGAATCATTAAAGTTGCCTTAAACACTCTTGCTATGAAAATTGATGTTAAAATACCTTTTGGAAATGATGAATGATTGCTCTGTGATACTTTGCAAAAGCTTGCTATATAGCCCTTTACTTCTTAAGTTTTGAGCATGCAAAATTAGAGTTCATCTTATGTTGACTGCTTTTATGGGTTGCGAATGGTAGAACCAAGTATAGGCTTTTGTGAGATACGTGTGGCAAAGATTCGAGTAATTCTTTTTACCTTGTCTAAGGAATAGTTGAGACAACCTAGAGTTTGTTCTTACAAAAAGATAAAAACCCTTGCTAGAAGTTCCTCAATGGTGAAAACTTCCTACCAGAGCCAAATATATGAGTTCTGGTATGATAAGCCTACACAAAAAGCTTCTTGTTTGTTTTTGAGCTTTGTCAAGCCTTGTTGATCTGAGTAGAGAAACTTGTCATACCTTTTGATCAAGATTGTGTACACTCCAAATATATATAAGGTACTTTTACACTAGAAGTATGCAACCACCATTCAATATTTATGCACCCTTTGCTCCATAAGAGACATATGTTGATGCCCCTCTAGCTAGCTATCATTATAAAGAGAGGAATGGGCTACTAAAAAAAGAGAGCAAAAGCTCTGTAGTTCAAAAAAGAGAAGAGAAAAAGGGTAAGGTAGCCATGCCCTCTCAAAAAGAAATCTAGAGGAAGGGAAGTTCTCAAAAGGAGTACCACTTCCACCAAATATCACACACTTGCACATCTTGATCATTTTGTATGACTTGTTGCTCCTTGTGATCCAAGAGTTTGACTTAGCAATAAATTCAATTCAAGTAAGCCTCGCTTTTTATCCCTACCTATGAACTCACATAAGCCATAGAGTAGGAAAAAGACCAAGATCTGTTGGCCTTGGAGAGGACTTAAACACCATTGCGAGATTGAGTGTACCATTTAAGGAACTAGGCAAGTTTTTCTTTCAAAAATCTTGAAAACCTCCAGGAAGTCTTAGCTAATCCAAAGCAGGGAAGAAAGTTTCTATCTATGCTATGGTATCTTGCAACTGCTTATGTCAAGATGAAAGCTATAAGCCACATATGGCTAAGACTGATGATGAGTTTCTAACACCAACGTGCTCAACTCAAGAGATAGTATTGGTTTGCATATGAGTTTTTGCAGGGCGTTACATTGAAGCAATTCCTGATCCAACATGCTAAACCCACATCTTTGCTCGGGATGAGCAAAGGGCCAGGGTAGCTTAGGGGAGCTTGTTGATGGTCACTAAACACCTACTTTGACCATCAACATTTAACCCAAATCAAGGTAAAACAACATCACATGTGCCATATTATGTTTATAATTCACCTAGTTCCACTTGTACTTGGAAAATTATTTGTATGCAGGGAAAATCACAAAAATGGACAAATATTAAGCATAGGAGGCAAGTGGATGTGGTAGGGGGTCGTGGGCCCATAGTGCCACATTGGCCGACCATGACCACCGTCGGCCGACAGCCCCACCCCACTTGCCACATCACTGATCCGCATGAAAGCCTCCTCACTTCTTCTCCAGCGTTGATCTATGGCAGTTTGATCTAAAGGTGCATGTTGAACTGCCTTGGATCCACAGGCCCACTGTCATACAATTGGAGGGGGCCAAACCGACCTCCAAATCATCTTCTAGACCACAGCAACTGAATTACCTACATGCAACCACCATCTAGAGTCCATCCATCGTCGTTGGATGGTGAGGCGGTGGAATGGACGGTCGGCCGATGGCCCTTGACGTCGCCCGATGGCGAAGTCACCCCAAACCCCCTCATCTTAGCCTATAAATACCCCCATGCCCTCTACACAATATAAAAGGGGTTGTGGTGCTCGGTGGATATCATCACTCAGTAGCTCTCAAACATTCCAAGTGTTCCAAGCTCTCAAAAGCTCTCCAAGAGCAGTAGCTTAGAAGTAGTAGCTAGCTAGTAGTGATAAGAGTAGAGCGGAGCTCGCCTCGGAGTCTAGAAGAGTCTTCTGGTCTAGTATAGCTCCTCTTGTAATCTTTCTTTTAGCATTTACTTTATTCAGTACTTTACTTTGTCAAGTACTTTATTCAGTAATATAGTTTTGCTTAGTTCAAGTCCTGTCTTACTATTGTCTATCATTAGTGAGCTTAGGTGCTTGTCCTTTAGCATTTGCATCATTATTATCTTAGTGTTTAGTTCATTCATCATTAGTACTTGTACTACCGTCTTGTTAGGGTGTTTTGATCTTAGTTCACTGGAGCTCGGATCGAAATAGCGAGTTTATAGATTAAGCGTGGTGCTTAGGCTATATCTTGCCTGTAGGTACCGCTAGATCCCCAGATAGATTGTGGTAATTGGTAGGTGGTGACAACCCTATCCTTCCTCTATATTCCACCACGTAGGGTCTAGTTATTAAAATATAGGGCTCGTTGTGCTTTGTGTTCGGTTAAATCCAATGCAAGTACGCCCCTCGTACTAAGGACGATCTCACTATCATTAAGTTACTTTTGTTTTATTAAGATTACATACTCTACTTCTTACACTCAGCTACACTACACTTCTAGTTACCTCTATCTGTGTGATCAAAACCCTTTTTATCATTTTTGTCCATCATCCATACTACCCTCATCACCCCTATGTTGCTAAACTAACCTACCTAGTCTACCTAGCCACAATTCCTAACACACCAAACCACCTTCCTTTGGGAAAATATAAATTCGACACTCGTTACTCACAGAGCGAAGTACTACATGATAGTTCTATGCGCTTGCAGAATACCCTTTCCTATAGACACACTTATGAACCATCATCAACAGGTATTTTTAGCGCTGTTGCTGGGATATACTCCTAGTAGTGACATTAAGAAACGCCAACGAAAGTCTAACTATGGCTCTACTATTGCCCTATTTGCAACTAAGCCTAACCTAGTATTGTTGACCTCTTGGGTAAGTTTCTAAACAACTCACATCTTCTGTTACCTTGACGAACACTCTGACCTAGGTGGCGGACTCTCCGTTAGGTTGGGCTCTGAGGTGACTTAGGTCTGGTTGGACTCTATTTGGGTTGACGGATGCTCTGTCGGATGTGACGGACTCTTCATTGAGAACTCAGGTACTCTGAGGAACACTCCGATGGTTTAGGACTTAGGCATTCCTAGGGGTTACATCATCCATCGGATGGTCCGAGCCATGTATCGGACAATCCAATAGAACTAGGAGGTCTCAGGTTTTCTGGATTACTGAGTTTATAAATTAGTGGACACACCGTGAGAGGTCCCGTACTCTTCGCTGAGAACTTGGTGCTCTCGGGTTTCTAGGTTATTCGCTCTTATAAATCAACAGACACTATGGTGATGCCATGGACCCTCCATTGACTCAGGTCGACAGCAGATAAGTCTCTGATGGGTGCTCTTCTAGAGTTGATGAACACTCCGTTGGGTTGACGAACACTCCGTCATACTATCAACAGAACCTATGTTCTTGGGTGATCTTAGGTTTCAAACTTAGATGTGCTAAGCTGTGATCTATGCATGTGCAAGATGTCTCTAGGGTGGCTTAGGTAGCTTACTAGGCTCAAGATAGCTAAGTGTAGCTATAGGTTTAAGATCAAACTTGGAAATATGAGAATATGGAGATAGATCTTTAGATTGAGATAAAATCCTTAGCTCAGAGATTTGAGAGCTTCCATAGCCAAAAATTCGAAGATCCAACGCCTTTCTACCCTTTGGTTCTTCATCCAAGAGATGGGTTGTTCGTCAACTTTCTCTTGCAATATTCCAAAAAGATGAATCAAAAGATAATCCATGGGATGCTTGAGTGGTTGAGCTAGATAAAGATCTTTAGAACTTGCTCTACTTATGATGGAACCACCACCAACAAGAAATCCTTCATCAAAACCACAAATTAGGCATTTGGTGGAAAATCCAAGAAATGAGAGCTACTCTTCTTGAGCTCACCATGAACAAGATTGAAGATGTTGATGGTGTCCATGGAGTGGTGCTAGTGCTTCCTTCTTCTTTCTTCTTCTCTTCTCCAATTTCTTCCCCAATCCTTTCTCTCTCTAGTTCTAGGGTTCATCCTTGTTCTTGGGGTGTAGAGAGAGAGAGAGTGGGAGTGTGGCAAATGAATGGGTGAGTGAGAGAGTGGGTGAGGGAGGGTGGCTTCAGCTGGTGAAATGTCTCAACTCATGTTGACATGTGGGTCCTACTCCCATAAGTGGCAAACAACTCATTCCCTACTTAATGTTGCTGGTTTGTGATCCATCGGATTGTCCAGTTGAGCAACGGACTATCCGGTAGATCCCTTTGTTTGCTAAATTGATCAAATCATTGGGTGGCTTGGTATTAGGGACCAAGTTATCTTATCTTAAGGTACTCTCTTAGGTTGAGCTGGTCTTGCTAGTGTCAATAGGATGACTCTTGATCCAATCGAGAGTTCCTATATTGCTTCAGGTGTGAGCCTAACCATGGCCATCCAAGGTGTTTGGGGGATGAATCAGTGAATTCTCAACGATCGGTCTTGCTCAAGGCATCAGGGATCTATATAGGAGCTCTAGTGATTGCTTCTTTCGAGGGTCCAAAATGATCACCTATATTATAACGAGCTCGGGTTGTCATGGTCTGTACGGGTGGTTACTCAGATTTGCTATCCCAATGCACGGACCTTAATTCCTCCATGAGCTACGTCACTTGAGATCCCACACTCATAGTGACCTTACCCCTCGCATGAGTAGAGATTAACAAATTGATCATCATGATTATATTTCAAGTTGGGGTTGGTCCTTTGAAGCAGGTTTTGGAAACCAAAGTCCTTTTGAAAAGCCTCTATTTGGTAAAACAAAGCATTTTAGAAACGAGTTCAAATCAAAAGGTTTTGATACTTGTTTTGCATTTTCAGACAAAGCATTGCTCCCTTTTGTTTGAAGTAAACAAAACTAGTTTTGAAATTGACTTGAAATCATTTCTCTTTTTGAAAGGTAAACCTTTTGTAAACAAATTTGGTTTTCCCAAAACCTTTTCAATGCAACACTTTTGAAAACTAGAAGAGGACAAGATTTTAAAAAACAAAACCTTTTTGCAAGCATTTTGTTTGATGAATCGTTCGCAAATCACTTTGGAAACAAATTGATTTTTGAAAAGGATTTGAACTCTCTTTTGAATAGAGAAAGACCTGCTGAAAAGATTTATAATTGTCCTAGTCATATTTGAATAACAATGAATCAAGTTAATCCCCTCACAAGTTTTAAGTGGTTAATTATCCCGGTGAAGCTCCTATGCTCGCAAGAGTGAGTTCCCTTCTCCACTCGACTTCTAAATGCAACTAAGCAGATAAGCAATTAAAGCTCCCATCCCATTGGTTAAGTGAAGGCTATAATTATTTAGTGAGCAGTTCTAAATTAGTGAAACAATATTAAGTGGTTAATCATATTCAAATGAAATGCATATTAATAATGAAACAAGTAATAAGTATCCAAAATAAGGTTCATAGTAGTGGGGTGCCTGCCTATTGGAAGAGCAAGGTCCAATAGCTTGGAACATCAATTGACGTCTCTCTGATATCGCATACCTATATGTATGCACATGTATGAGATATCCATGTATGCATGATATCATATGAAATATGCAAGAGAGAATTGAGAGTACAAGATGAGAGAAGCGGGTGTGGCTCAACTCTTATGAGTGCAAGGCGCAATAAATAAATATGATGCTTGATGAGTACAAATGCATAAGAATGAAAGACATGACATAATATGCATTGGTGTTGTTTGATTATAACTTAATGATATACACTATTGTGTAGGTGGCATAGGGTATATGTGTTGTCGACCTGGTTTGATGGACACTCCATCATGGGCGATGGACTCTTCGTTGCCTACGAAACGTTCAGAAGAACGTTCCAGTGATTTAGGACTTAGGCATTTTTTTAATCTAGATGTTTCAGCGGATGGTCCGTGACAATGGATGGACACTCCGCGAGAAAACTAGCTATCTTCGGACTTCTAGGGTTGGTCATTTATAAATTGGCAGATGCTTTGTGTGTAACCACGGACACTCCGGTGGAACTGGGTGTCACAGAACCGACCAATTTATAAGAGCACAAGTACAAAAACAATCGCCGAAACGATCAAATTCTCGCACTTGAGCCCATATAAACCCGGTAGTCAACTAAAATCTCGAAGGATTTCAAACCAACTTGCATACAACCAAGATCACAGTAATTTAACATAACAAATCGTACGTTACAACATTTCACAGACGGTTGCAAATAGGTTACAACACCTCAGAGTCATCGTTATTACAAAATAGGTCTTGTAAAACATGCGGAAGCAAATAGTTTAACTTACACACCCGAGTTCAAATACAAATACTGGTTTGCTGATCACAACCCGCAAAAGCATTAAGATAAGAGAAACAGAGATCATGCCCATGATCTAGTCTTCATCACCCACCGGGTGGAGACAATACTTACAGAATCCCTGATATAGAAGGTCATCTGCAACAAGAGGGAATAAACCCTGAGTACGGGAATGTACTCAGCTAGACTTACCCATCGGAAACCAAAACAAATGACACCAAGGATTATGCATAGCTTAATTTAGTGGATCTGGCTGACACTTTCTTTTTGTAGAAAAGCATAAGTAATAATGATCAACTCTTAACCTGAACTAGCAGTGACTTTTAGCCATTAACCTATCATCTATATTAGCACCTGTACTAAGCAATCATTTGATTAAGGTGCAAACATTAATAACCATATCAGGTATAAATCGCGGCAACATTATCATCATCATCCATTTAACCATATCGTTAAATTAATTGAATCTACGTTGCCGCTGCTCAGTCAAGTTCTCACTATCCGGGAGAGATGGCGATTCGAATCAATTCCTATCCAGCTGGAGGGGTATTCCTAAACACAAACCCTGCTTCCCCCATCAGGGTCACAAACGAGTCACCTTTGGTACAACTCAGGAGAAAAATAAAAGAAAAGACGCGGGTCCGGGCCGCCCTGCATTCTCAGAGAACCACTCTACCAGGAAATGCAGGATTTTAAGGACCTGACTCCCCTTGGACTTATGCCAATGGCTCTCCGCACATCCTTACTACCTCCAGAATGCATCCAACCCCCATGGTTCCCGGCCGGAGTTGAGCTACTCGGCTTCGCGGTCGGAACGACTTATCTGGCCAGCTAAGTGTTAGGCTACGTTCAACATGACATGAGGACGTACAGCGTATCGGTCCTTAAACGACACAGACGGAGTCACTATGTCCAAACCTACACAAGACTCTGCCCGGTCTTAATTCATTATTGACATGGTTCTTTTCCATGATAGCAAATATAGCCAACCGTGATCCACCTCATCCTAAAGCTCGCAGGTGACAGGAAATCACCTGACTTCTACCGCACTAAGCATGGCTAAGCATTTAACCCATTCCTGAACTTAAATAGGATTCCAGTGCGATATCTGGACAAGGATGGATATATATAATGCAGCAATTGGTTCCAACCAATTCCTATACGTAATGCATCATCAACAATAAGAGATACTCAAGGTATTTGTAAAAACATGGGAGACTTAATATGCTCCGGGGCTTGCCTTTCAGGAAAGAGGAAGGACGGTGGTCAGGGCACTCGGGCAACTCCTCCTCGGCCGCTGCTTCGTTGATTTCCTGCACCTCGGGCTCCTCCTCCTGGTTGACTCCCTCGAACTCCAGTAGCGTCACTCCCTCCGGCACACCTATTGCATGAATGCGTAAGATAAATGTCATGGATGCACATGAACGATGCTCGGGGAATGCACATGCTCACTGCAGTCCGCATATTCCAACTTAAGCCCTATTCAAACCACTTTAACTTACCAAGTTTATACAACCTAATGTATAATTGCTCATCTTCAGTTAAGGACCTAGCACCTGCACCTAAGCATGTTCTCAAGTTAGGCTAGCACCTAAATAATCAACAAGAACATTGCAACAAAGCATACACACGAGCATTTGTATTTCAGCAAAATAGGAACTATATAGCGGTACAGTAAACAGGCCATAACTGGAGATTTAGAAATCCAAATGACATGCAACAAGACAATTTGGAAAGCTTATGAACTTTTCTACAATCCGTTTTCAGAGCTCAAGGCATGATTCCAACCTTTACCAGGTCAAATCCTTTAATCAACAGAAATCTGTCTTCACAAGACAGAGAACCGGCAAAGCTGTGATCCAACTTTAAACGACTGTAACTCCTAAACTACTAGGAAAAATGCCACCAAATTTTGACAGGAGATAGATACATAAGTTATCTACAACTTTTGTGTTCACCACATTCACAACAAACCAAATTATCATGGGAAACTTTGCAAAGTCCCCAGAACTGTCCCGAAAGACACGATGCAGAAAAATAATTATTAACTTATGTTGCAAACACATAAATGGACGAAACCAACTTCACTCACTCATCACACATATCACAAGAAGACCAGAAAGTAAGGTGTTCATCACCAAATCATTTCCTTTAATACCTTTCTTAATTTATTTAATTATTTAAGAGGAATAATAAATATATATGCCAACTGCACCATTTAATCTACAAAAATTACAGTAGGTACTACATGCTCTAAATAGGCTACTATAAAAATTTCACACCATTTGAGCAAGTATAACAGTCTACAGAAAATGATAAGACATAATGGCTTAAAATGACATAATTAGGAAACCTTAGTGAAAAGTGTCAAACAACAGATTTCATATTTTTCCTAGCATCATTAAGGTACTAGGATACTCCCCACAAAATTTCATGGTCATTGGATTCCTATATAATTTACAAAAATTCACACAAGTATCAATCAATGATAAAAGGAAAATCTATAACTCAAAAACCATATATGCAATGACTCTCAAATTTTTACCAGAGCTTCTACTAAGCAAGAATAGCTTACCCACAAAATTTCATAATTTTTGGAGCAAAGAAACTCAAGATATAATTTAAACAAGTTTGCATGCATTTAAAAACACATTTCAAGTTCCTATTTAATTCATCCAAATTTCCACTTCAAGTTCTCATGTCATATTTTTTTAAATACTAGACTTCACTGTGATTCTACCAAAATTAGAATCACCTCATTTGGATCTACCAATTTGGAGATACAAATATTACAAAACAGCATTCAAACTGGAATTATTTGAACTATCCTACAGCTAAATGGTCACTGACGCGTGGGCCCCACGGGTCAGACGACCCCACTGGTCAGCGAAAGAAAACAGGGGACGGCGCTTGCAACGGCGCGGCAGTGGCGTAGCTCACCGACGGTGAGGATTCCGGTGAGATGGTCGGCACCAACATGATCTACGTGATGAGCCGCGTCGAATGATGCTACCGGCAAGACCTAGAGCTAATCGGAGATAGCTCGTCGCCGGCTAAGGCGGCACGGCGGAGCTCTGGTGCGGGGTACTGACGACGGCGAGCCCCCAATGCCTCTTCCGAGCTCGGTACGAGCTTCATGAGGTCACCACAGAGCTAACAAAGAAGAAAAGGGGGGACGAGAGGACTCCGGTGGTGGTTGGCCGCAGTGAGCTCTGCTCCGGCGAGGTACGGCCATGGCGACGGCGTCAGAAAAACGGCCAATGGCCCTCACCTACGGTTCGGCTGGCTCGGCTAGAAGGTCGATGAGGTAGAGGAGGACATGGCGGAGCTTCGGGCTAGATGGAGGCGTCGATTTTGCGGCGGCGAGTGAGCTAGGCGATGGCAGAGCTTGCTCGGCAGCAATGGCGAGGCGGTGCTGCGCTTCGGCTGCGGTGGGAAGCGAAGGAAAGCAAGAAATGGAACTGCGAGCAGGTCGGGCAGAAGGGCGTGGGTTCAAGCAGTGGACAACGGCGCCAGGACGGCCACGGCGCGTGGCCTGTGCGGTCAGGCGGCCGGCGATGGGTGGCCTCCACGCGGCGTTCGTTTTCTAAAACCAGTCAGGTACTGTAGCTTCGATTCAGAGTTTCAATCCAAGCCTGACAGTGTATCTTCATCGTGTTGAAACGACTAAGCCGTTGATCATTAGCGAAAACCATGTACATGAAAGTTGTAGAGCTATGATAGGGCTACAACAATGTTTTAGAAATCATCAACTAATTCTCAAAGGATCATGAGTTACATCAAGCCAAAGTCAGCTCAATCAAACTGAAACTGCAATCCAGACTTAGAAAATTTTCTAAATGTTGAATCAGCCCTCAACACTGACTTGTGGGACCTTTTTGAGCATGTTGTGCACATTTTCATGACTTGGCTTCTAAACAAAGTTTGTTCCTTATAAAATTTGCTACAACTTTGCTTTAGGCTGCTCAGACATGCAAACACTCTAAGTTGTACTTTTTCAACAGTCAAACAAAAGAGTTCAGGGGTCAAAACAAGTCTAACCACTACTTGAAATCATAATTAGGCAACATGATCAACATGAACAATGCTCCAAATGACATTCTAAGTATAACTAAGTTGCTTAAGAGAATTATTAGCCACACCACACATAGGTCACACCAAAATCAAGCATTACATGTGCTGAAACAAGGAAAACCAATGAAATATTACCTTTGTTTCAAAGTCATGTTTCACATGTTTCATGATTTTGTTGCATAGTACTAACTAACGATGTTTCACTACAATGAGTTGCACATGTTGCACTTGAGTGTTGCACACTATTCATTTCATAAAACAAGCACACATGAAATATAACGATATGTTGCAATGTTTTGAAAACATGTTTCATGCAATATAAGCTCATGAATGGATGAATAATGCTCATGTTCATGAAATGCAAGTGCAAATGTGGAAGCCAAACACCTAGGGTGTTACAGCCCTTCCCCCTTATAAAAATCTCGTCCCGAGATTTAACGAGCGTACCATTGTTGATAGAATTCCTTATAACTGTCCCTCAAATAATCTTCTCTTTTCCACGTTGCATCGCGTTCACTACCCTGATTACTCCACATGACTTTGTAAAACTTGACCACCCAACTCTGAGTCACTCGCTCATGAGTGTCAATCACTCGGACTGGCTTTTCTTCAAAGGTCAAATCAGATTTTAACTCGATATCCCCTAGTGGAACTCTCTCTTTAGGGACGCGAAGACATTTCTTCAATTGGGATACATGAAAGACATTGAAGATAGCACTCATCTCAAGAGGTAATTGAATCTTGTACGCTACCTTACCACTTTGTCCAATGATTTCAAACGGACCAACATATCTCAGCGCAAGCTTTTGCTTCACACCAAAGCGTTGGACACTCTTCATGGGTGAGACTTTCAGATAAATGAAGTCTCCAACTTTGAACTCAATAGGTTTTCTACGTCGATCAGCATAACTTTTCTGCCTAGCTTGAGCTGCGACCATATGGGTTTGGATAGTATGGACTTGTTCTTCGGCTTCTTGAACAAAATCAATTCCATAATATCTCCTTTCACCGGCTTCTACCCAATTCAACGGGGTTCTACACTTTCGGCCATACAAAGCTTCAAACGGTGCCATCTTGATACTCTCTTGATAACTATTAGTGTACGAGAATTCAGCTAGGGGCAACCACTTTTCCCATGAACCCTTAGCCGAGATGACACATGCTCTCAAAAGCGAGGATGATAGGTAGAACTTCTTACTAACTTAGTTCCTAATAATCCATGTAAGTGCTCCCAAAAGCAAGCAGTGAACTGTGGTCCTCTATCCGAGACAATAGTATGAGGTATCCCATGAAGTCGGACTATCTAATTAAAATACAACTCCGCATAGTCAGTGGGACGGAAATCTATGCGGACAGGAATGAAGTGTGCAGACTTGGTCAGACGGTCTACAATCACCCAAATGGAGTTAAAATTCCTCTAAGTAGTAGGGAGTCCAACTATAAAATCCATACTTATCTCCTCCCATTTCCAACCTAGAATAGAGAGTGGCTGAAGCAATCCAGCTTTCATGTGCACAGCTTTGACTCAACCACAAGTGTCACACCTAGCCACATAAGCGGCTATCTCTTTCTTCATTTTGGTCCACCAAAAGCGAGGCTTCAAATCATGATACATTTTGCTACTACCAAGATGAATAGATAATTTAGAGGAATGGACTTTGGATATGATTTGATTTCTAAGCTCTCTATCCTTCGGAACCACCAACCTATCCTTGAACCATAACATGTCATTTTCATCAACTCGAAAATGCTTGGTTTCTTGCTCTTTCATCTTGCGCTTGATGTGGAACACACCTGGATCTGTCTTCTGTAGCTCGATAATTCGACTCTATAGAGTACAATTGACAGTGATGTTGTAAAGGACTACAGGATGAAGGAGTTTTGACAAATGGAAGTCACTTTCAATCAAAGAGTGGCAATGAGATTTCCTGCTTAAGGCATCCGCGACGATGTTTGCCTTGCCAGGGTGATAGTGCACTTGGAGGTTATAATCCTTGATCAACTCGAGCCATCTTCTCTGACGCGTATTCAACTCAGGTTGAGTGAAGATGTACTTAAGACTTTTATGATCAGTGTAGATATTGCACACATTGTCGAGCAAATAATGTCTCCAGGCCTTCAAAGCATGAACAACGGCAGCGAGTTCCAAGTCATGCGTCGGATAGTTCACCTCATGCTTTTGAAGTTGGCGAGAGGTATAAGCAATGACTCTACCCTCTTGCATAAGAACACCTCCTAAACCTATACCTGATGCATCGCAGAACACATCGAAAAGTTTCTTGATATCCGGTTGTGCCAAAACTAGAGCCGAAGTTAGAAGAGTTCGCAGGGTATGGAAAGCCGCATCACACTCAGAAGTCCAGACAAACTTCATGTCTTTTTGTAGCAACTGAGTCATAGGCTTGGCTATTTTAGAGAAGTCCAGGATGAAGCGACGATAATAGCCAGCCAACCCCAGAAAACTCTGAACCTCATGCACCGAGATTGGAGCCTTCCAGTCCAACACTTCTTGCACCTTGGTGGGATCCACCATAATTCCACCATCGGACAACACATGTCCAAGAAAAGGTACTTCACAAAGCCAGAATTCACACTTGCTGAACTTTGCATAAAGCTGGTGTTCCCACAATCTAGTGAGAACCACTCGCAAATGTTCAACATGATCTTCTTCATTCTCAGAATAAACCAGGATATCATCTATAAATACCACCACAAATTTGTCCAACTCGGGCATAAATACCGAGTTCATCAAATACATGAAGTGTGTGGGGGCATTGGTCAATCCAAAAGACATAACAAGATACTCATGCAGACCATATCTTGTAGAGAATGCAGTTTTTGGAACATCCTCAGGCCAAATTTTGATTTGATGATAACCAGATCTCAAATCAATCTTGGAAAAGACTTTTGCTTTAGACAACTGATCAAATAAGATATCTATGCGTGGCAGAGTGTACTTATTCTTGATTGTAACTGCATTCAAGGGTCTATAATCTACACACATGCATAGTGATTGATCCTTCTTCTTTACAAAGATAGCTGGGCACCCCCACGGAGATGAACTAGGACGGATAAGGCCTTTCTTTAGAAGTTCATTCAACTGGGTCTTAAGTTCGGCTAGTTCATTAGGAGGCGTCCTATACGGCCTTCTAGAGATGGGCGCTGTACCGGGTAGCAACTCTATCTTGAACTCCACGTCTCGATCCAGGGGTAATCCAAGCAATTCATCGGAAAAACATTCAGAAAATCACACACGACAGGGATATCTACCATAGCCTTTACTTGCACCGCATTTGTCGTACAAGAAAGATTGATGTCCCTGGGTAGCTGTACTAGAAACCCCTCCTGATTACCAGGATCTCTGAGCATGACTACTCTAGTCGATGTATCAATAAGCACTCCATGACTGCTCATCCAGTTCATTCCCAATATCACATCAATACCCAGCCCCGGTAAAACTACCAGATCAACCTGATAACTTTGCCCCTCTATCTCAAATTGTACGTCCCCAACTACCAGCTTGGTTGGGATAGTACCACTGGCAGCCCTAATACAATACCCCTCACCCTCAACAGTGTATGTTTTCTGCATAAACTTGGATGCAAATGCGGGACTAATAAAAGAATGCGAAGCACCCGAATCAAATAGTACAACTGTGGGGTGTTGATCAACCAGAAACTTACCAGCAGTTACTACCTCTCCTGAAGGAATATCAGTAATATTAGTGTGGTTCACCTGCCCCTGACGGCCACCTTGGTAGTTATTCTTCTTAGGGTAAGGACACTTCCTTGCCCAGTGATTGGTCTTGTTGCAGTTCCAGCACGGCATGTTGCTTGGCGGCACATTGGAACTGCCCTGACTGGTAGTGCCCTTGGGAAGAGCAACTGTAAACACCTTGCGAAACCCAGTCTTGCCTGGATTTTTCTTCAGCGGTGGGCGAAACTTAGCGGCTGATGCTAGAGGGCGGAATGCCCTTTGGGTGACGGGAGCCTTGGATTGTGAGGCACCCACCTCATAGGCCCTCTTACGACTTTTCGAAGCAGCATACATAGCATTGTTGTTCTCTTGTGATAAAGCATCACTCACAAACTCATTAAAATGAGCACACTTGCAATTTCCCATGGTCTTCATCAATTTGGGGCTAAGTCCCCGCTTGAAACTAGCGATCTTTTTGGCATAAGTGTCAACAAACTCAGTAGCATACCTTGCAAGGTTATTGAAAGCTTGCAGGTATTCATTCAAGCTCTTATTCCCCTGAGTCAGCTTCATGAACTATGTATGCTTGATTGCCATGAGACCAGGAGGAATATAATTTCCCCTGAAAGCAGACTTGAACTGATCCCAAGTAATTCGGGCATTAGCGGGCATAGTGGACCGATGATGACTCCACCAAATACCAGCTGGCCCATGTAGTCGGTGAGATGCATACTCAGTCTTCAGCACCTCAGTCAGGCGAAGCAGACGGAACTTCTGCTTGAGAGTGTTCAACCACTCATCAGCTTGTCGGGGCTCCTCAGCCTCCTTGAAGATCGGGGGTTTCATGTCAAGGAAATCCTTGAAGTCACTATATTGATTTGGTTCCGGTCCTTGGCGTGCACCACGGCCATCACGATTTGCAATCATGCAGAGAGCCTCAGCCATCATGTGCTATCCTTCCGCAAGAATTGCCATCAATTCCGTTGGTGTGGGTGGTGGTGGCGGTGGAAGGTCATCATCATCACCAGCCGCACCAGTGGAACGCGTGCGAGGCATCTGCAACAATGCACAACCAGTAATTATTGGTGATGTTAGCACATTGGAGAGGAACAATGTCATTACGCCAAACTGAATTTACTGGAGAGAATGAAAACTTCATACAATAAACAGAGGCAATAATTCATTCTCCAATCACCAAATCATCAATCAGCTTACTAGCGCCATATGCAGTGCATTCCAACATGACAAGTTTTAAACTTAACCATCATGATACGCATCCCGAAGGGAGCGAATTAAAGTACATTACATGCCAAGTTCGAATTAAAAAGGTACATCCAACATCAGTCATCGTACTTAAGTCCATTACATCAATGACTGCAAAAGCTTAACTAGTGAGACTTGCTAACTAACTACTCATCGAAGTGATCGCTATCCACATCGTAGACACCTTGGACTTCTTCTAGATCTTCCTCTTCTTCTTCATCTGTAGGTTCAGCTGCATTGTCATCCATCTGCACGTCCTCTTCTTCTTCATTGGCCTCAATTACTTGAGGTCCACCCACATTAGGGTACCTTGGTATGGGGTGAGGAATAGGAAACAGACGGTTGTTTAGTTGATGGTGTTCAACCTGAAGCTCTTCAAGCCATTCTTGGAGATCTTGCTCCCTTTGGAAAGCATTTTGGTTAGCCATAATCCAACCCTGACGTCTTTCTTCTGCTAACTCTAAAGCTGCATCTCTGTGACGGGTCACATGATCCAACTCTTGTGCTGCCTCATCTCTTTCTATAGTGAGGTTCATCAGCTGGTTATGAAGCTCGTCTCTTTCGCGTGCTGTTTGACCCCACTGTTGCAGGCGATAATTTGCAATACCTCGAATCTCATCTACTTCTTGCTGAGCTCGCCCACATGCATCCGCCCTACGGCGATATTTGCGGGCACGCAACCTGAACTTGTGCTGGGCTGCCATTGCCTTGCCAGCTTCATCTAGCACACTAGAAAGGGTGTCTTGCCAGACTCAGCAAAGCTTCAAGACAGCCATCATAGCACTCATTCCAGCATTGTCGCTCTGAACCCGTTCACCACGGCCTCGAACCAAGGCCTAGCCAACGTCTTGAGTCCACTCAGCCTCAGTAGGAGCCACTCGGGGAATGGATGAAGCTGGTCCACCCACTAACTCATCCCCGAAGCTCTGTGCTATATCCATTAGCACATCAAGGGCAGCAACTTGAGCGGCTTCCCATGGGCTTTGCCCATCGGTCTCAATGCTCCACCCATGCCACAACGGTCTTGTGGGGTTCTGCGGCACTATAAAGGTCACAACGTACCATGGTACATCTCCCAATGGTACCGCCTGCCTCCACGCGTAGCGGGGTGCCTCCGGGTACCCAACAGAACTGAGCACCCTCTAGAGCAAGGTGGGAGTACCGAACTGGTCCAAAAAGGTGCTGCTACCAGTAGGAAACATGGGCGCGGCCATCTATATCAAAAAGGGATGCAACTCACGTGAGAGGATTATTTTGTTGAGAGATTTACTTAATACTTGGGATAAGCAATTATAAGGGAGGGAGTAATGCAATATGAATGACATGAGTGAATATGATGCATGCTCGTTCCGTACGTCCTCACAAACCTAAGAAAATTTAAGTTTTAGCAGAATATACGGTGGCATACATACGTTCTCTCAATTAGCGGTAACTAGTCGATCTACACGGTGTGTTGTTAGCGTACCTACAGAAAACTTCATTGCAGCCCAACCCAACAAGATATAATGCTAATAACAAAAGTAGTAACTAAGATACTCTCCATATATACATCCCCAGATATATATACTTTGGTATCCAAACTACCCAACAGATATACCCACAATTAAGTACCTTCATATATACATGTATGCAACATGTAAATACTCTAGTAACCACAACTAACTCTCCCCTAGACCGACGGTTGGACGGTCATGCTCTCACAACTCACACTTACCTTAGCGTAGAGGCAATTGATCCATACATTACCATTCAAGCGAATGGCACACATGCAATATCACGCCACATGGACGACGAAATAGAAAAAATAATTTCCCCCAAGTTAGTAATTATATATAAGCCACCTAGAAGTCCTTAAGTGGGCTACAAGGGATGTGATTACCAGTATACCATAAAATTTTTGATTTTTGAACACTTATATATAACTATAAGTTGGAAAACCGTTTTCACAACAAAAGCTTTTGTTTTAAATACCCGTATGACATGTTTAGTGTTGAATCTAGCTCTGATGCCAGCTGTCACAGAACCGACCAATTTATAAGAGCACAAGTACAAAAACAATCGCCGAAACGATCAAATTCTCGCACTTGAGCCCATATAAACCCGGTAGTCAACTGAAATCTCGAAGGATTTCAAACCAACTTGCATACAACCAAGATCACAGTAATTCAACATAACATATCGTACGTTACAACATTTCACAGACGGTTGCAAATAGGTTACAACACCTCAGAGTCATCGTTATTACAAAACAGGTCTTGTAAAACATGCGAAAGCAAATAGTTTAACTTACACACCCGAGTTCAAATACAAATACTGGTTTGCTGATCACAACCCGCAAAAGCATTCAGATAAGAGAAACAGAGATCATGCCCATGATCTAGTCTTCATCACCCGCCGGGTGGAGACAATACTTACAGAATCCCTGATATAGAAGGTCATCTGCAACAAGAGGGAATAAACCCTGAGTACGGGAATGTACTCAGCTAGACTTACCCGTCGGAAACCAAAACAAATGACACCAAGGATTATGCATAGCTTAATTTAGTGGATCTGGCTGACACTTTCTTTTTGCGGAAAAGCATAAGTAATAATGATCAACTCTTAACCTGAACTAGTAGTGAATTTTAGCCATTAACCTGTCATCTATATTAGCACATGTACTAAGCAATCATTTGATTAACGTGCAAACATTAATAACCATATTAGGTATAAATCGTGGCAACATTATCATCATTATCCATTTAACCATATCATTAAATTAATTGAATCTACGTTGCCGCTGCTCAGTCAAGTTCTCACTATCCGGGAGAGGTGGCGATTCGAATCGATTCCTATCCAGCTGGAGGGGTATTCCTAAACACAAACCCTGCTTTCCCCGTCAGGGTCGCAAACGAGTCACCTTTGGTACAACTCAGGAGAAAAATAAAAGAAAAGACGCGGGTCTGGGCCGCCCTGCATTCTCAGAGAACCACTCTGCCAGGAAGTGCAGGATTTTAAGCACCTGACTCCCCTTGGACTTATGTCAATGGCTCTCCGCACATCCTTACTACCTCCAGAATGCATCCAACCCCCACGGTTCCCGGCCTGAGTTGAGCTACTCAGGTTCATGGTCGGAACGACTTATCCGGCCAGCTAAGTGTTAGGCTGCGTTCAACATGACATGAGGACATACAGCGTATCGGTCCTTAAACGACACAGACGGAGTCACTATGTCCAAACCTACACAAGACTCCGCCCGGTCTTAATTCATTATTAACATTGTTCTTTTCCATGATAGCAAATATAGCCAACCGTGATCCACCTCATCCTAAAGCTCGCAGGTGACATGAAATCACCTGACTTCTACCGCACTAAGCATGGCTAAGCATTTAACTCGTTCCTGAACTTAAATAGGATTCCAGTGCGATATCTGGACAAGGATGGATATATATAATGCAGTAATTGGTTCCAACCAATTCCTATACGTAATGCATCATCAACAATAAGAGATACTCAAGGTATTTGTAAAAACATGGGAGACTTAATATGCTCCGGGGCTTGCCTTTCGGGAAAGAGGAAGGACGGTGGTCTGGGCACTCGGGCAACTCCTCCTCGGCGGCTGCTTCATCAATTTCCTGCACCTCGGGCTCCTCCTCCTGGTTGACTCCCTCGAACTCTAGCAGCATCACTCCCTCCGGCACACCTATTGCATGAATGCGCAAGATAAATATCATGGAAGCACATGAACGATGCTCGGGGAATGCACAAGCTCACTGTAGTCCGCATATTCCAACTTAAGCCCTATTCAAACCACTTTAACTTACCAAGTTTATACAACCTAATGTATAATTGCTCATCTTCAATTAAGGACCTAGCACCTGCACCTAAGCATGTTCTCAAGTTAGGCTAGCACATAAACAATCAACAAGAATATTGCAACAAAGCATACACACGAGCATTTGTATTTCAGCAAAATAGGAACTATATAGTGGTACAGTAAACTGGCCATAACTGGAGATTTAGAAATCCAAATGACATGCAACAAGGCAATTTGGAAAGCTCATGAAATTGTCTACAAGCCATTTTCAGACCTCAAGGCATGATTCTAACCTTTACCAGGTCAAATATTTTAATCAACAGAAATCTGTCTTCACAAGACAGAGAACCGGCAAAGCTGTGATCCAACTTTAAACGACTGTAACTCCTAAACTACTAGGCCAAATGCCACCAAATTTTGACAGGAGCTAGATACATAAGTTATCTACAACTTTTGTGTTCACCACATTCACAGCAAACCAAATTATCATGGGAAACTTTGCAAAGTCCCCAGAACTGTCCCGAAAGACACGATGCAGAAAAATAATTATTAACTTATGTTGTAAACATATAAATGGACGAAACCAACTTCACTCACTCATCACACATATCACAAGAACACCAGAAAGTAAGGTGTTCATCACCAAATCATTTCCTTTAATACCTTTCTTAATTTATTTAATTATTTAAGAGGAATAATAAATATATATGCCAACTGCACCATTTAATCTACAAAAATTACAGTAGGTACTACATGCTCTAAGTAGGCTACTATAAAAAGTTCACACCATTTGAGCAAGTATAACAGCCTACACAAAAATGATAA
This sequence comes from Miscanthus floridulus, assembly GCF_019320115.1. NCBI lineage: Eukaryota > Viridiplantae > Streptophyta > Magnoliopsida > Poales > Poaceae > Miscanthus > Miscanthus floridulus. The sequence continues at coordinate 44,895,727 of NC_089598.1, read as the reverse complement.
GACATAATGGCTTAAAATGACATAATTAGGAAACCTTAGTGAAAAGTGTCAAGCAATAGATTCCATATTTTTCCTAGCATCCTTATGGTACTAGGATACTCCCCACAAAATTTCATGGTCATTGGATTCCTAGATAATTTACAAAAAGTCACACAAGTATCAATCAATGATAAAAGGAAAATCTATAACTCAAAAACCATACATGCAATGACTCTCAAATTTTTACCAGAGCTTCTACTAAGCAAGAATAGCTTACCCACAAAATTTCATAATTTTTGGAGCACAGAAACTAAAGATATAATTTAAACAAATTTGCATGCATTTACAATCACATTTCAAGTTCCTATTTAATTCATCCAAAATTTCCACTTCAAGTGCTCATGTCATATTTTTCCTAAATACTAGACTTCACTATGATTCTACCAAAATTAGAATCACCCCATTTGGATCTACCAATTTGGAGATACAAATATTACAAAACAGCATTCAAACTAGAATTATTTAAACTATCCTACAGCTAAATGGTCACTGACGCGTGGGACCCGTGGGTCAGACGACCCCACTGGTCAGCGAAAGAAAATAGGGGACGGCACTTGTGATGGCGCGGCAGTGGCGTAGCTCGCCGATGGCGAGGATTCCGGCGAGATGGTCGGCACCTACATGATCTACGTGATGAGCCGCGTCGAATGATGCTACTGGCAAGACCTAGAGCTAACTGGAGATAGCTCGTCGTCGGCTAAGGCGGCACGATGGAGCTCTGGTGCGGGGTACTGACGACGGCGAGCCCCCAGTGCCTCTTCCGAGCTCGGTACGAGCTTCACGAGGTCACCACGGAGCTAACAAAGAAGAAAAGGGGGGACGAGAGGACTCCGGTGGTGGTTGGCCACGGTGAGCTCCGCTCCGGCGAGGTACGACCAAGGCAACGGCGTCGGAAAAACGGCCAATGGCCCTCACCTACGGTTCGGCTGGCTCGGCTAGAAGGTCGATGAGGTAGAGGAGGACACGGCGGAGCTTCGGGCTAGATGGTGGCGTCGATTTTGCGGCGACGAGTGAGCTAGGTGATGGTGGAGCTTGCTCGGCAGCAATGGCGAGGCGGTGCTGCGCTTCGGCTACGGTGGAGAGCGAAGGAAAGCAAGAAATGGAACTACGAGCAGGTCGGGCAGAAGGGTGCGGGTTCAAGCAGTGGACAGCGGCGCCAGGACGGCCGTGGTGCATGGCCTGTGCGGTCAGGCGGCCGGCGACAGGTGGCCTCCACGCGGCGTTCGTTTTCTGAAACCGGTCAGTTACTGTAGCTTCGATTCAGAGTTTCAATCCAAGCCTGACAGTGTATCTTCATTGTGTTGAAACGACTAAGCCGTTGATCATTAGCGAAAACCATGTACATGAAAGTTGTAGAGCTATGATAGGGCTACAACAATGTTTTAGAAATCATCAACTAATTCTCAAAGGATCATGAGTTACATCAAGCCAAAGTCAGCTCAATCAAACTGAAACTGCAATCCAGACTTAGAAAATTTTCTAACTGTTGAATCAGCCCTCAACACTGACTTGTGGGACCTTTTTGAGCATGTTGTGCACATTTTCATGACTTGGCTTCTAAGCAAAGTTTGTTCCTTATAAAATTTTACTACAACTTTGCTTTAGGTTGCTCAGACATGCAAACATTCTAAGTTGTACTTTTTAAATAGTCAAACAAAAGAGTTCAGGGGTCAAAACAAGTCAAACCACTACTTGAAATCATAATTAGGCAACATGATCAACATGAACAATGCTCCAAATGACATTCTAAGTATAACTAAGTTGCTTAAGAGAATTATTAGCCACACCACACATAGGTCACACCAAAATCAAGCATTACATGTACTGAAACAAGGAAAACCAATGAAATATTACCTTTGTTTCAAAGTCATGTTTCACATGTTTCATGATTTTGTTACATAGTACTAACTAACCATGTTTCACTATAGTGAGTTGTACATGTTGCACTTGAGTGTTGCACACTATTCATTTTTTATAAAACAAGCACACATGAAATATAATGATATGTTGCAATGTTTCGAAAACATGTTTCATGCAATATAAGCTCATGAATGGATGAATAATGCTCATGTTCATGAAATGCAAGTGCAAATGTGGAAGCCAAACACCTGGGGTGTTACACTGGGTGTCCTCGGGTTTACTTAGAGATCAAGCTCTATAATTTGACCGATCCTCCGCCGGGTCTAGCGGACCATCCGTCATTTAATTAGTGTTTGGTTTAAGTGTGAGGCATAAAGGATATGTCACACGCACAAATGTGATGAGATGATGCTCACAAATGTGTCTCCTAGATAGCACATGCCCAAAGGAAGCAAACAAAACAAGTTTCATGAATTTAGGAAACCTAGAGAATAAGCTATGCATTTTATAAATTTAAAAATGCATTACTTTAGTCAAAATTAAAATATTATTTTTGGTGTCAAAATTATGTTTATATGATAGAGAATATTCTAAGTATCACAACAAAACTTGTTTCACAATTTTTGGATTTAAAATGAATTTTCTATGAATTTTACAAGTTTGGGTTGTGCTGTTTTTATAATGGGTTAATTGGATCTATGCCATTATAACTTTATCGTTTTTGAAGCACACCATTACTATTCAATAAACTATGTTAGTGCCACTACAATTGTTTCCTATTTTAAAATACGCCACTATGTACACCTAAAGACGTATTGGGCCCTCTTTCAGGCATCCGAAAGCTAATGTACTTTTGTATGGACACTTTTGCCCCTGCTAGTGTCCCTCTATCCTACTCAATGATGTATCGGTCCCATGTATCATCCCTTTCCCATCCACTTTCTTCCTCGTTCTAGGGCGCACCCTATGCTTTACGCCACGAGCCACTGCGTCCTTGCCGGCCAGCGTGCCTCCAGCCTCCGCCACTCCCTTGCCGCAGTTGAGCCACCGCCGTTCCCAGCAGTGGCGCCGCGCAGCCTTGGACAGCGCCACCACTAGCCGTTCGCGCTGCCCTGCCCGGCCCCCACCTCCACCGCATCCCGCTTGTAGGTCGGCGTAGCGCGACTATAGCCCCAGCGCGCCGCATCGCTGACCATAGGCCACCTGTCCCAATCTGGCTAGCCAGAGCCCCGTCCCCTGGCCAAGAAACCTCAAGCCCAGCCCCCAGCCCCCATGGCCGGCAAGTGCGGGTGTGTGGGCTACCGCGCTGCCACCGGGTGAGCGTGCGCATGCGGGCCACTGTGCGGCCACTGGGCGAGTGCATGGGCGGGCCACCATGCCGCTGCTGCACTACCGTGATGCAAGCATGTGGGTGGGCATGCAGGCCATCGCGTCGCGTCGCTTCTATAGTATCACCAAGAGAGCGTGTGGGCAGGCAGGTTGCGCCACCGTTGCCAGGTGACCGCAGCGAGCGGGTAGAGCCTACGATGTTCTGAAGTCATCATGACCGGTGCCAAGTTAGAGATGGAGAAGACAGAGAGGGAGGGGGCAACTACGCCACCGCCAGAGAGGGAGGAAGACAGTGGGGAAGACTAGCGAGTGGGCTCCATGTGTCACCGAGTGTAAGAGAGAAGAGTAAAGGGGCAATCTTGTCCATATGGATATACGTTACCCCTCTATACATCTGACAGTCGGCCCAAGTCATCTCTAAACGTACATAATGGCGTATCTCAAACATCTGCAGAGTTGTAATGGCAGTGGCATAGTTTGTTGAATAGTAATGGCATGCTTCAAAAATGGTGAAGTTATAATGGCACCGATCCAATTAACCCTTTTATAATTTTTCGGACACTCCGCCAAGAACGACGGACCATCCGCAAAATCAAGGTTGCTCTTGGGTTTGGCAATAAATCAGCGAACTCTCTGTCAAAATGACGAACAACAGTAGTGCAAAAATGTCAGAGATGATTTCTAGGGCATCTGGACTCTGAATCGAGTATGGTTTGTTTCTATGGCTTTCTAGTGATATAGAGAAGCTACTCGAAGTGTTGGTTGTGTCATGCATTGGCTGTGGTGAGCTCGAGTTCAACAATGGTGAAAACCACCATGGATGAGACATGGAGCACATGGGGGTGGGGGGTTTCGATGGGGATGATATATTGGGACTTAGGGGATGTGCTCACCACATCAAAGGGGACCTCCATACACAGCAGCTTGGCTTGGAGTTGCTTGAGGACGGAGATCAACGCCAGTGACCTTCATGAGCTTGAGGTTGAAGAAGACCTGTAGCACCCAGTTTTTAGAACAAAACCAGATACGCACCATATGTGAGCCCAGGAAGTCAAATCTCACATATAGCTACAAATAAGCATAATATCGAAAGACAATGCTTAATATAACGTATTATTACAAGAGATATAACCTTAGAGACAACTCCGATCTTCAGGTGAAGACTCCAACTCCACAGGGACTACTGACTGGTTGATCATAAGCCTAATTCCTCCAAACTCTAGAAATCTGGTAACCATTCAGGATTTTTCCAATGATTTAAAAAGTAAAGCAAGCGTAAGTACACGTCGTACTCAACAAATATAACATGGGGTTCATGAGGCTCAAAAGGCTAACACTGGTTTAACTATGATTAGCTTTTAATGAGTCATAGTTTTAGCAATTGAGTAGCAACAAGTTTATTCACAAGCCCACGTAAACACATGATCAGGTAAACATGAATAATATATAACACAAATAGTAATCATTAGTGAGCATATTTATCATCAGTATCATCAGTGTTCATCATATATTCCATAAGGGTTCCAAGGCCGCTCGTGACTGTGAGCACGGCTGATATACTAGTTTTACACTCTACAGAGGTTGTACACTTTCACTGCGAGTCGTGATACCCATATGCCCGGGTTAATTACTCCCAAAACACTTCCAAGGTGAGCAGGCAGGGTACACTATGAAGCCTTTCAAAGGTTCATCTAACAAGTTAGGGCTGCTAAGGATTACCCATCAACCAGTAAGATCCCTCCCCCAAGGTGTGACTAACAAAAAGACAAAGAAACCAAAGTGCACTCCCTTGGCAGGCCGCGGAATCAAACCAATCGGAGCCCCTCTTGCACCATAAAGGTAACCACTAACAAGCTAGAAAAGGTCCTTGTACTGAGCTAAAGCCATAGGCATGTGGCCCTCATAGTTGTATTGTAAGTCCCGGATGATCACTTATAGATAAGTCCTTAAGGAGAGGAATCTAGAGCATCTAGAAAGTAGCCAAACACTCTAGGCCCCTTTAACCATGTTGCTAAAAAGTCATCTTTTAGTGTTTATTGCATATTTCGTTAGTCAAGTTACAAGATCATGGCTTTAGTTGAGCACTAGCATCATACTACCCAATGTAGTACCCCATAGGTGACAAGGAATCCAAGATATCAAATAGCTAGGAAAATTTGCTATGGTTGCCAAGGTAGACACATGCATATGATTAAATTATTAAAGTGAATAGGACAACAAGGAAGATCCCATGCTATACTTGCCTTAAAACTCAGATCCTTCTTCAAGTCAAATCCTTCAATGAATTACTTCTCGATTCACCACATATAGTTCACCGACTAGACAAGATCATAACGCACCACACAAACATCCATGCAATCATACAAGAAGCAAACAATAGAAATAAATTAGAACAGTACAACAACCATAAAATCAAGATGAAAAGTTTGTAAAATGAATCTATGTCTCGCTACGAACACACAGACGCGAAGATCACAAAAATCAGAGCTATAACGAAGAAGTTATGAATTAAACAAGATTTCCTTTAATAAAATAATAGATTAAAACTAATATTGAATTTCAAAGGTTGAAAATATATTTAATAGTAGCTTGAACATGTAGATTACTGAATTACAAATCTAACACAACTTGAACGGGTCAAATCGGAGTTAAAACACAGAAGTTATACCTTAAATAAAACTAGTGGCAAAACTGTAAATAGATGAAAGCGTATTTTGGATCTAGCCGAAGCAATTATGTTTTCAAAAGAAGAAAACATATTTAGAATCTAACAGAGAGAATCTATGCTTTCCAGTAAGAGAAAACATATTCTAAAGCTAACAGAAGGAAACTACGCTTTCTGAAAGAGAAAACGTATTCGAAGAATACGTCATGGACTATGGGTTTAGACATAGAAATTTGTAGGGGCTCTTATATAAAATGCCATGATGAAGGGGTATTGTGCGATCTCGGCCGTTGGATCTAAGACATATAGCCAGGATTAGAAGGCAGAGGGAGAGAGAGAAGATGCGACCGGCCAAAACAGTAGCCCGACAGTGGCGCCATTACCGGAACTTCGCCAGCGTTCGCCCAGTTGGCGATTCGAGTCGTCATCAACCAAACAAAGGCACAGGAAGGGAGAGCAGAGCATGGTGCATCGATCTACAGGATCAGGAGGGACTGCGAGGGCATGGTGATGGCACAGGGCTCGCCCGAGCGGCTCGGACACGCCGGTGAAGCTCCGGCGAGCTTGTGAAGGCGGCACAGAGCGAGAGGGAGAACAAGAGAGATACCAACGGGTTCCTTACCCTCAAGCGAAGCTTAGGAGGGGCTCATATCATTGGAGAAGTAGCAGAAAGGCGAAGCGGATGGCGGTGGTGGCTTTAGGGTTTCAAGGTCAGATGCGATGCTGTGAGCTCGGCAGAGGTGGCAGCTGCGAGCTAGAGTTTGGGATGAGGGCGGTGTGGCACCTATGGCTTTATTATATAGGGGTCCAGGCATGGCGCGCATGCCGAATCACGGGGAGTATGGCGGCGGCGAGGATTCTGACTCGGGATAGTGTCCCAGTTGGGCACGTCACAAGGAGGGAGACGACTGACGCGCGTGTCCCACCGGTTAGCGAGACAAGGGTCAGACAAAGAGAGGGAGAGGAGAGCTATCGCGTGGGCGCTATTGGGCCGGGCGGTGTGAAGCTGGGCCGATGCCAAGAGGGAGAAAGGGAGGGAAGGAAGTGGGCCGAGTGGGCTACGGGGGTGGAGCCAGCCTTTTGGCCAAATGGAAAGGGCGAGGGTGAGTGGCCTTCGGGCCAAAAACACAGAGGGAGTGTTTTTTCTTTTTATTCCAAAGCATTTTCCAAACTCATTTTCAAAAGCAATTCAAACCATTTTAAATTTTAGACAAAGTCACACTTTCCAATAATTCCAATGCTCTAGCATGTATGCACAAACAAGTTGCTAAGCCTTAGGATGAATTTTTAATTTAATGAAAAATATTATTTTTCCTATATTTCATGAACACAAAAATACAAAATTTAAATCACTTTAACTCTATTTCAAAAGGAGCAAATTTTAGGGTGTTACAAGACCTTGGGGTGGCCATCTCCTTTGGCTTCGGTGAGGTTGAGGGCATGGAGGAGCTCGCCACCGGCCTGCTGCAGGGGGGTGGCCTCCTTCGTCTTCCCTTCTTCTCCTCCTCTTCTTCTCTCTTCTCCTCTTCCCACTTCTTCTCTTCTATCTTTTGCTCTGCCTGGTTTCTCACGTGAATGAATGAGAGGGAGGGAGTGGAGGGGCTGGTGGATTTTGGTGTGAGGGAGAGAGACTTACATGTGGGGCCAAGGTGTGTGTGAGTGTGACAGTGTAGTAGCTACATGATACACATGTCGGTGTAATTCTACGGACAGTCCTTCATAGCGACGAACGGTTCGATAGACTGGCTGACTGTGCAACGGTTTTGACGGATAGTCTGCTAGTGGTGATGGACACTCCATCAGTGCACGAGTTGGCTAAAATTATTCTAAGTCTGTGAGCTATCTCGACGGACGGTCCGGTGGTGATGACGGATGATCCGCCAAAACAAGCAGTGTTCGGTTTTGGTTAGTCTAAGCACAAGTCAAATTCTAATTTGAATTAAAAATGCACATGATGCTCAACAAGTTCACAAGTAACATGCAAGATTTTTATTTTAGAAATTTTAGGTGCATTTTATGCTCAAGGTGCTTGTGAAAAAATGTAATGATTTTTGGATCATTACAGGATGTCTACCAAAGTTGTAGTGATTTGTGTTGTAGACACCTCCACCAAAGGATGGCCCCTCCTAGGGAGAAGCATTCGTCTACGACAAGGGCTCAAAATCATAAAGTCAAATGTCATTGATGCTATAATGTTGCTTCTTGGAATGGATGCCATCTATGCTGATAGGTGAGATTGGGATGTATTAGAAGTTGACAACTCACAAATCCATGTAGGTCGTTTGGGTGTTGATAGACAGTATGTCATGAAAATATAGGTTGTCAGTCGATGCTTTGAACTATGCAATTGCCAGAATTTTGTCAGGTCATCACGGACTATCCGTTAGTGATCGAAGGACTATCGTCGACCAACAACAAACCCCAAGAAATCATGTTTTGTCATGCAAGTTTTGAAAATATGAAATTTCAATGCAGATTATGCTCATGATGGGCATGGTTACTGATATGCATGAGTAGGTTGTGACAAGGCCAAGATAAATGAAGAGGGAGGGTGCTTAGGGGCTGAACATGTGCTTGCCTGATTTGGGGGTTTACTTTAGCACCTTGCAGTGGTATTTATAAAGGAGAGCAAGGGGGTCATCGTACGACCACTTGAGGGGTTGTCCGACCCCCTTCTCCCTCGCTTACTATTCATCTTTGGCATTTATACCTTTCAAAAAAAATCTTTGACAGTTATGTTCTTGGATTCCAACATGTCAAGATAGAGCAAAGGAGCAAGATGCTAGGTTCTTTTAATGCTCGCCTAACACATCAAGTGGCCTACCAACCATGCCAAAGGTGTTTTGGCCCTCTTCCTTTGTCTAAATCTTGAATCATTGTGTTTTAGTGCTATATAGTAGCAACACATCATGTTAATAGGGTCATGTGGTCTACTAACCTCATTCATGGTAGATTGATCCCCTACTGTTGCACTTGCTATAATCTTTCTTCCTCGACCATGTTATTGAGGAAAGGTCGTTATAGGAACCTAGCCTTGTCTTGTTGTCCTCCTCGCCATTTATACTATTAATATATCTTTGTGGTGTTGATTATTTATTTGTATCCTACATGTTTCATCTTGTTATGAATTTATCCCTTGTTTGGATTAGCTGGTAATATTTAGATACATGGAAATTTAATGTCATAATCTCAATTGATTCCATGTAAAAATTCAAAAACCATAGAATACTTTGAAGTGAAATCGTACAACAATGTAATGTGTGGCATGCCACTCTCTAGAGGAACAAGTTGCATACATGTGTGCATAGTTTAGGATCAGTTTGTACATGGGAGTCTTACATTTCCTTAGTGATAGATATATAACTATGAAATTTCCATCGTCTACTCCTCTGATCTGTCTAATGTCTAAGTGATCAATATATATTAGAGTATAAGTCCCACAACCAACCATTAAAACAATGAAATAATATAAAATCGGGTAAGTAATAAAATCTAGTGCATAGCTGAGAATAAATAATAAGCAAAATGTAATATTGATTCTAACATAGCCGACACACCAAACTAAGTAAAATGCCACAATGAAACAAGACACATACATTTGAAAGTACCACACAATATTTCATGACAATGAAGTTGCTCCCACACTAGCATAAGAGAATACTATGATGCTTAAACCACATATATAGGATGAACTAATTGGCCACCATGCAACTTGGCATACTAGATGGTGTATAAAACCTAGTTCATGTCTACATTCATCATCCACTGAGTATCAAGAAGATCTCCCAGCTTATCACTAGTCTAGTCCAAGTGGCCCCCATCCGCCTCCATGGTCGGAGCCACTAAAGAACTACTAGCTCCCATCTGCTCTTGTTGCTGGCCAATAGCCAAGGTGTCCATCTGGCTATTACTGCTACTTCCATGGCCAATGTGGTATAGGAATGGTGACCAAGTCGGGGCATTGTTCATGGAAGTAGGATGTCCACCAAAGTTGTACTGATTTGTGTTGTAGACACCTCCATCAAATGTGGGCCCCTTCTAGGCAGAAGCATTTGTCTACAACAAGGGCTCAAAATCATGAAGTCCAATGTCATTGATGCTATAACGCTGCTTCTTGGTGCCATTTTCTTTCCTGAGCAAGTACTTTTGAGCATGGCTAGAAACCTGCACTGGGGTCTTGGTGGTAACAAAGTGCCTAGAGATGTTCTTCCAATTTCCACGACCGTACACATGTAGACCACGAAGGAATTGCCTATAATGAGGTAGAGTTTGAAGTGAACTAACTAGACAAAAATTTAGATTCCATTTCCATATATATTCATGATTGGTAAAAGAAAAATATTATATAAACACCTCATCATAGTAATACCTCATAACCTATGCTTAATAAGGGTACTAAAACTTCATGTGACAAGCATTAAAAATCTATATGAGATGCTTTAAGGATCTAGCAAATAACTAATCTATGCTCGTCTATGGTCCAAAACCTCCCAGTGCGTTGGATCTCCTTCCGAGGAGTTGGCTTCCTCCATGGAGTCTCCTTCACACTCCTCGTGCTGAACATGTCCACTTTTTTATAACCAGCAAATGCTTCCAGGTTGCCCATGGAAGGATCCGCCACAAACACCCCAAAGGGTTGATTCATGATGTTGCTACTTGCTTCCATATGTGAAAGGTCCTAATGGCTAGAGGGGGGTGAATAGCCTATTAAAAATTTCTACAACAACACTTAACAAACTGGTTAGATAATTATGAGGCGAAGCAAGTGTTGCGCTAGACTACTAAAATAGCAAGCCACCTACCACAATTCTAGTTTATATAGTTTCTCTCCACACAAAAGCTATGACATTACACTAAGTTAATGTGCTCTCAAAGGCTAACTAAAGAGCCACACTAACCAAACTAACAAGCTCTCACAACTAGCTACACTAAAGAGCTTGACAACTAGTTTGCGGTAAAGTGAAGAGAGTGAGCAATTTGTTTATACCGCCGTGTCAAGGAAGGAGCCAATCAATCACAAGAATGAATACCAATGAAGACCAATCACCTCGGAATCAAATGATGAACGCAATGATTTTTTACCAAGGTTCACTTGCTAGCCGGCAAGCTACTCCTCATTGTGGCGATTCACTCACTTAGAGGTTCACGCGCTAATTGCCTTCACATGCCAAACCCTCAATAGGGTGCCGCACAACCAACACAAGATGAGGATCACACAAGCCACGAGCAATCCACTAGAGTACCTTTTGGCTCTCCACCGGGGAAAGGTCAAGAACCCCTCACAATCACCACGATCGGAGCCGGAGACAATCACCACCTCCGCTCGATGATCCTCACTGCTCCAAGCCGTCTAGGTGGCGGCAACCACCAAGAGTAACAAGTGAATCCCACAGCAAAACACGAACACCAAGTGCCTCTAGATGCAAACACTCAAGCAATGCACTTGGATTCTCTCCCAATCTCACAAAGATATTGAATCTATGATGGAGATGAGTGGGAGGGCTTTGGCTAAGCTCACAAGGTTGCTATGTCAATGTAAATGGCCAAGAGAGTGAGCTTGAGCTGGCCATGGGGCTTAAATAGAAGCCCCCACAAAATAGAGACGTTGTACCCCTTCACTGGGCACAACACAGGGTGACCGGACGCTCTGGTCATATCAACCAGACGCTAGACCTCAGCGTCCGGTCACACGATGTGTGCCACGTGTCCCCTCTCTTCAAATGTTGATCGCCCAATCACAACGGTCAAGTGATGACCAGATGCAATAGTTGAAAGTGATCGAACGCTGAACCTCAGCGTCTGGTCATTTCTAGTAAGCATCCAAAAATGATTTTTTACGACCGGACGTGTCCGGCCATGATCGACCGGACACACCCAGCGTCTGGTCACTCGGTGACTCCTTTGTCCACTGCCACGTCAGTAGCACCGGACGCACCCTGTCAGCGTTCGGTCAGAGACCGACGCTGCATGCCCTCTGCTGCCACTAACCGGACGCGCCGGTCCAACCGAGACCAGCGTCCGGTCACTTACAGTGACCTCCATCTTTTCTATCTAGGGCATCGGTGGCACCATTGGCATGTCCACACTCTACGGGCGGACACTCCACCGGTGAAGTTCCTAACCCTTGCTCAAATGTGCCAACCACCAAGTGTATCACCTTGTGCACATGTGTTAGCATATTTTCACCAACATTTTCAAGGGTGTTAGCACTCCACTAGATCCTAAATGCATATGCAATGAGTTAGAGCATCTAGTGGCACTTTGATAACCGCATTTCGATATGAGTTTCACCCCTCTTAATAGTACGGCTATCGAACCTAAATGTGATCACACTCGCTAAGTGTCTAGATCACCAAAACAAAATGGCTCCTACCATTTATACCTTTGCCTTGAGCCTTTTGTTTTTCTCTTTCTTCTTTTCAAGTCCAAGCACTTGATCATCACCATGGCATCACCATCATCATGTCATGATCTTCATTTGCTTTACCACTTGGAATGTGCTACCTATCTCATGATCACTTGATAAACTAGGTTAGCACTTAGGGTTTCATCAATTCACCAAAACCAAACTAGAGCTTTCAATCTCCCCCTTTTTGGTAATTGATGACAACCCTTTCACAAAGATATGAATTTAAATTCAATTGAATCCATGTTGCTTGCCCAAGCATATTTACCATGTGTAAAAGGATATGGACAAGTTTCATGAACCCCAAATGGTAGCAATTGCTCCCCCTACATATGTGCTAAGAGTTTGGATTGTAGCTTGCACATATGCTTAGATAGGAAATATAGGAGACAATGTCTACCAAATGATGCTAAGGTATAAAAGATGGACCTTTGAAGCGTGATACCAATTGGAGTGCACCATTATACCATCCTTAGCACCATGGTTAGCTTGATACCACTTGGAAACACTTGGAAATGAAATCACTAGATAACCTATGCATGCTAGATTTTCATTTCATCATTCAAACCTATAACTAGCATACACCACACAAGCATGGATATTGAAATTTAAAACTTGTGCCATGCAAGCAAACATATGAAATGCACCATACAAGTTCATGAGCTTGCTCCCCCAACTTGTGTGCTTAAAATTTTAATTGATCTCTTTTCTTTGTCATATCTCTCCCCTTATGTCAAATTCTCCCCCTCTCACTTGTATCTTTATTTCTCGCCCTTTTGTGTTGTCTTTTCACTATCTTTGTGCACTATTTCTCCCCCTTTGTCATAAATGACCACAAAGGCTTAAATTATAGATAGGTTGAGATTATCAATGTCAATCAATGGGGTGAGGATCATATTCCCAAATTTTGTTCAATCTAAAATACTTGCCAAAGATGTTTAACTTAGTTTGATCCAAGGACAAGCTTCTTCACACCTCCAAATAAGGGTTATCTTGTACCATGTTGAGTTAAACACTTAGAGCTCATTTTCTAGATTAAACACTAGGTTTACAAGCCCATAAACATGTCATATGCTACCACTAGATCAAGTCAAGCATAGAAGCAATAGTGGTACCATACAAACATCAAATTCATTTGATTTTCATGAATGAGCCTATTAAAATTAAGAGATGACTAGATGCACTAATCATATCCTTAGCAAGGATGTATGCCATGCCAATCAACTTTTACCTTGGATTGCTCGAAGGAGAGGCATGTCATATAAGTGGGGGGGTGCATCAACACATATTTGAGAAATCTAACATGTTCAACTCATTCCTTAGCTTGCAAAATCTTTTCTCATATAATGGCTTGGTGAATATATCGGCAAGTTGATCTTCAGTGCCAACACTCTCAATACAAATGTCCCCTTTTTGTTGGTGATCTCTTATGAAATGGTGGCAGACATCAATGTGCTTTGTTCTTGCATGTTGAACCGGATTGTTGGTCAACTTGATTGCACTCTCATTGTCACATAGCAATGGCACTTTCTTGAACTTGATTCCAAAATCACTCAAAGTGGCCTTCATCCAAAGTACTTGTGCACAACAACTACCGGCGGATATGTATTCGACTTCGGCGGTTGATAATGCAACACTATTTTGCTTCTTTGATGACCATGAGACAAGTGATCTTCCCAACAATTGACATGTGCCCGAGGTGCTTTTCCTTTCAACTTTGCATCCCGCATAGTCCGAGTCGGAGTATCCAACTAGCTCAAACTTTGCTCCTTTGGGATACCACAAACCAATATTTTGTGTATACTTTAAGTACCTCAATATTCTCTTTGTAGCCTTCAAATGACTTTATCTTGGTGAGGCTTGAAATCTTGCACACATGCATACACTAAACATAACATCCAGCCTTGATGCGGTCACATAGAGTAGGCTTCCAATCATAGACCGATACAATTTTTGATCCACCATATTTCCACTTGCATCACTATCCAAGTTGCCATTTGTTCCCATTGGTGTGCTAATGGCTTTACTATTATTCATGCCAAACTTCTTGATCATGTCATTAATATACTTGCCTTGACTCACAAATGTATCATTCTTCAATTGCTTGATTTGAAGACCAAGGAAGTAACTTAACTCCCCAATCCTGGATGAAGGGACCGTGATGCCTAAGAGGGGGGTGAATTAGGCAACTTAAAAAACTAACTCTAAACTATGGCCTCTTTTTCTAACCCTAGCAAAATCTATGCAATAGATAAACTATCTAAAAGTGCAACTACGGTTTTGCTAGTATGTTGCTATCTCTACCGCAAACGAAGTAATGTAAACAAAGTAAATGCGGAAGCTAAAGAGCAAGGTAGAGATATGCAAACTCCCGTCGACGACTCCGGTATTTTACCGAGGTATCGAGAAGCACGCAAGCTTCCCCCTAGTCCTCGTTGGAGCCCCTCGCAAGGAATCCCTCGCAAGGGCCAAGCTCTCAGTCGGGTAACTTCATGGATAGCCTCAGGCTTTCCCCACGCGCAAGTGGGTCTCCGACATGCCTTCTGGCAAGCCTCTCCTGGATGCTCCCTGCCGTCTTCACTATCAAGCTTCCGGCCGAAACGCCGCGGGCCTTGTTCCCTCCGGTACAGGGTGGTGGCCACACCACAAACTCGGTTGGTGTGATCTTGCAAGACTACAAGCCCCTCCGATGTACAACAATGGTGCTTGCAAGCACCGAGTGGTAAGAGGTATGCAAACCTCACTAAACACTAGGCCTAAACCTAGAGCAAGCGCATAAGCGGTGGTCTAATCAACCTAAGCACTTCGCAAAGCACCTATGCTAATCACCTGATAAAACACTAAGCACTATGCAAGTGGAGATCACTAAAATGGTGTATCAACACCCTTGGTATGTTTCCTCAACTCCACTATACTCAAATGGCTGGTTGGGGGCTCTATTTATAAGCCCCACTGAGAAAGTAGCCGTTGGGGACGAAATCCTGCTTTTCTGCTACTGACCGGATGCTAAACTCGTCCTGACCAGACGTGTCCGGTCATCCCGACCGTTGGAGCCACAAATCACTAATCGGACGCTGCCAGCGTCCGGTCGACTGCCACCGGACGTGTCTGGTCGCAGTTTCGCCGCTCTCGAACCCCTCTGTACTCGATCGGACGCAGCTGGTCTACGTCCAGTCGGTTGCCGCTAGCGTTTGGTCCAGCGTCCGGTCACCTCTGCGAGCTCGTTTCTTCATGATCTTGCGTATGGCTTGGTTCCTATCTTCATGCTTGGACTTTGCTTGATATCTTGGGTCTTCTCTTGTGCTCCTAAGGTCTTGCTTATGCTGTTGATCATCGGATCATCACGTCGCCTTCGTCCAAGTCACGTCTTGCACCCTATTCAACTACAAAACAATCACTTGCAAATTCATTAGTCCAATTTGGTTGTGTTGTTCATCAAACACCAAAATCCAAAGTAAATGGGCCTAGGGTCCATTTTCGTTACAATCTCCCCCTTTTTGGTGATTGATGACAACACGACCAAAGCAAGCAAATAATAAAACTTTAGAATTTAAAACTATCTACTTGCTAGGATGCAATGCAAGGGACAAGATTATATGATGCTAAAAGATACTCTATGTAAGATACTACATGCAAACTTATCTTGACCTTTCAAGTGTCCCCATGTGGCATTATGGATTTAAGCCTGGCTTCCTACAAATTCTCCCCATTACTTAGACTAATCCATAATCCATTGTCCTCCCTTTCTTGGACCAATACCATTTGTAGACCAATAGGTCCTAAAAATGATGCTTGCTTTTGGTCCTCTAAATTCTCCCCTTTTGGAATCAAACACCGAAAAGGAAGACATTAGTAGCACTAGGGAGGGTCAAACTTCGTGATCCTTTGTAGGTAGAGTGGAATAGATCACAAAATTTGACTCTCACATTATATAGACTAAGCTCCCCCTAAATATATGCATACATATGGTAGAAGGCAAAGCATATGCATAATTAGCAAATTATTGCTCAAGGGAATTTAATCTATATAATGCATGGAGAAAGCATATAAATATCAAAATGAAATCAACATGATGATATCGGTTCAGAAATACCACATGTGAAAACCAATTTGATCTCTACCCCTTGCAATAGATGTTGGATATTTGAAGTATGATGCTTAACTTCAGGGACTCCATTTTCCTTGAAATGAGACTACTACACACATGATAAACTTGAAAAGGTGTTAGTCTCAAAGCATCCAACTTGTAGAATAACCTCCCCCTAAATTTGTGCACACAAGTGTGGAATACTTGTAGGAAACGTGCACATTGATTTTAGAATCAAAATACCATTTGAAAGATGACATCACATGAATGCGAGGATCATTTTCAAAGATGATATTTGGGAGAGATTATCTACAATTTGGACTTTGGCACATATTAGATGAATAATTTGAAAGACAAGCTATGTGTCGTGCTCCTAAACAATTTTAAACCATATAGGTTTGCTCCAAGGGTTAAGAATGAAACCGAGCAATCCTACCATAAGATATACCTAGTGTATGCATGACAAAAGATATAAGCATGCAAATGCAAACCTAGGCATGAATAGCAACTAGTATGCTTAAAGATGCAAATTTGTAAGAAATACCAAGTGAAAGAAGTACCAATTTTAAAAGTAATGACATCTAGTTACCTAACATGGGAAGGGGAATTTGGGTCCATAGTATTCACTAACCCACTTGGCAATGACTTTATCCATCATGATGCACCCCATGAAATGCACCCACGCTTTGCCAAGTCTCCAAATTCCCCGAGGTCCATTGGACTTCTCACTTCCCTTTCAGGATCCAAACCTTCTTGGTGCTTTTCATGTTGGAAATGATTTCCTTTGGCACCCAAAAGCGTTTGACCCCATTGTTGGCTTACTTCTTCACCTTGATGGCCACCACCTTGTCATTTTTCTTCTTCTTCAAGAGATAAGGTGTGGAGGCCTTCTTGTCCACCTTGTTGGTGTAGGTGTTGGAGAGCTTGCTTGTTTGCTTCTTCTCCTTCTTCTTTGCTCCTCCCCCATTCTTCACCTTGCACTCATAGGACTTGTGACCTTCCTTGTGGCACACGTAGCAAACCATGGTTTGTCCTTCATCAAGCTTCTTCACTCCCTTGACGGTGTTATCTTGATGAAGTTGGGTTTGCTTTGCCTTGCCTTTCACTTGTGTCAAGTCCTTGGTGAGGCGGACTACTTCTTGCTTGAGTTGCTCATTCTCCTTTGCAACCTCTTGTGTGCAAGTATCTACAACAACTTTCTCAACACAAACTTGGTTGCACAAAGGTGAGTCTAAACATAAATCATTGCAAGAAGTAGAGGCATCCTTTTTAGACATGTTAAAGATGGAACTTTTCTTTTTAGATGCCTTAGGGGGTGTACTAACGGCTTCAAGATTAGCAACTTTATTAGTTAGCTCATCACAATGTTTGCACATGGTTTCCATTTTTGCAAGCAACCTTTTATAAGCATCTTGTGAGCTAGCTAACTTTTCTTTTAATTTTTCATTTTTCTTTACAAGTTGCTCATCATTGATTGTGCATTCATTTGTTGTTGCACTAGCGTTAAGTTGCTCAATTTTAGTAGATAGTTCAACATTAAGATTAGCAAAGTTCTCATATTGTTCAAGCAAAGTTTTGTATGCTTCTTATGAACTATCTAGCTCTTCTTTTAAACTTTTGAGCTTCTTTTGTTGACTAGTGCAAACTTTAGCATATTTAAGATTTTGTTGCACAATTTCATGATAAGAAGGCATATCATCATCACTATCACTCTCACTAGAGGATGAGCTTTCGTTACCTTGTGCCATAAGGCACACACGAGAAGAGCTTGATGATGAGTGCTTGTGGCCTCGCCTCTTGTGATGGTGTCCTTTTTCACTTGAAGAATCATCACATGATCTTATTGATGTGAGGGATTGGTTCTTGCATGCCTTCTTCTTTGTCTTGGGTGTGGGCTTGTTTGGACAAACTTCCACAAAGTGCCCCAACTCGCCGCATCCATAGCATCCTCTCTTTCTTTGCTCATTTCTTTGATTAGTGAAAATGAGATCTTGAATTTGGATGGGCACACCCTTGACATTGAGCCTTTGGATCATCTTCTCCACCTTGTTGATTAATTTGATTGATTCTTCATCAAGGTCAGAGGCAGAGGAGGAAGATTGATCATCATCACTTGAATCTTCATCATCATCATCATCGTCATCTTCTTCTTCGTCTTCACTTGAGGAGCTTGAGCTTGAGCTTGTCTTAACTTGCTTGCCCTTCATCTTCTTTTTCTCGCCACATGCGAGAGCTTTGCCTTTGCTTGATGAAGAGGCTTCTTCTTGACCCATCTTACGTGACATTTCAAATGCCACTAACTTGCCAATGACAATGCCCGGGGTCATGGTGCTCAAGTTCTCTATGTTGTGAAGGATGGTGATGATGCTTGCATATTTCTTTTGTGGTAGCACGGAGATGATCTTCCTCACAATATCCACATCATCTAGCTTTATCAATCCTATTGAATGGAGCTCATTGATAATTAGATTCAAACGAGAATACATATCACGAATAAGCTCATCATCATTCATTGTAAAGGAATCATAATTTTGTTTAGCTAGACAATGTTTTTGCTCACGGACATTACTTGTGCCGTCATGGAGCTCTTGGAGTTTTAACCAAATTTCATGTGCCGTATTTAAAGTGAACACTTGGTTAAACACATCCATGCTAAATGATTCAAATAAGCAATTTTTAGCTCTAGCATTAAAATGCATTTCTTTTTCATCACTCTTTGTGGGTTTCGAGATTCTTGATGGGTTTCATCCCGTCACGAGTGACTCTCCATACACCCAAATCAACCGCCTCAAGGTGGCAAGTCATTCTAGCCTTCTAGTAAGGGAAGTTAGTGTCATCAAAGTGCGGAGGCCTAGAGGTATCCATCCCAACCACTCTAAGTAGCGTCGGCTCAACGGCGGTTAAGTCAAAGGTCCAAATTTGAGCCAACTAGCTCTGATACCAATTGAAGGGACCATGACGCCTAGGAGGGGGGGTGAATTAGGCAACTTAAAAATCTAACTCTTAACTATGGCCTCTTTTTCTAACCCTAGCAAAATCTATGCAATAGATAAACTATCTAAAAGTGCAACTACGGTTTTGCTAGTATGTTGCTATCTCTACCGCAAACAAAGTAATGTAAACAAAGTAAATGCGGAAGCTAAAGAGCAAGGTAGAGATATGCAAACTCCCATTGATGACTCTGGTATTTTACCGAGGTATCGAGAAGCACGCAAGCTTCCCCCTAGTCCTCGTTGGAGCCCCTCGCAAGGAATCCCTCGCAAGGGCCAAGCTCCCGGTCGGGTAACTCCGTGGATAGCCTTGGGCCTTCCCCACGCGCAAGTGGGTCTCCGACATGCCTTCCAGTAAGCCTCTCTCGGATGCTCCCCGCCATCTTCACTATCAAGCTTTCGGCCGAAATGCCACGGGTCTTGTTCCCTCCGGTACACGGTGGCGGCCACACCACAAACTTGGTTGGTGTGATCTCGCAAGACTACAAGCCCTTCTGATGTACAACAATGGTGCTCGCAAGCACCGAGTGGTAAGAGGTATGCAAACCTCACTAAACAGTAGGCCTAAACCTAGAGCAAGCGCATAAGCGGTGGTCTAATCAACCTAAGCACTTCGCAAAGCACCTATGCTAATCACCTGATAAAACACTAAGCACGATGCAAGTGGAGATCACTAAAATGGTGTATCAACACCCTTGGTATGTTTCCTCAACTCCACTATACTCAAATAGCCGGTTGGGGGCTCTATTTATAAGACCCACTGAGAAAGTAGCCGCTGGGGATGAAATCCCGCTTTTCTGCTACTGACCGGACGCTGAACTCGTCCTGACTGGACGCGTCCAGTCGTCCTAACCGTTGGAGCCGCAAATCACTAATCGGACGCTGCCAGCGTCCGGTCGACTGCCACCGGACGTGTCTGGTCGTAGTTTCGCCGCTCTGGAACCTCTCTGTACTCGATCGGACGCTGCTGCTCTGTGTCCGATCGGTTGCCGCCAGCGTCCGGTCCAGTGTCCGGTCGCCTCTGCGAGCTCATTTCTTCATGATCTTGCGTACGGCTTGGTTCCTATCTTCATGCCTGGACTTTGCTTGATATCTTGGGTCTTCTCTTGTGCTCCTAAGGTCTTGCTTATGTTGTTGATCATCGGATCATCATGTCGCCTTTGTCCAAGTTACGTCTTGCACCCTATTGAACTACAAAACAATCACTTGCAAATTCATTAGTCCAATTTGGTTGTGTTGTTCATCAAACACCAAAATCCAAAGTAAATGGGCCTAGGGTCCATTTTCCTTACACTGGACATCTCAAACTCATTAGCCATCATCTTTCCAAACTCATCACAAAAGTCTTGATTGGTTGATCCAAATATGATGTCATCAACATAGATTTGCAACACAAACAAGTCTTTTCCAATCTTCTTGATGAAAAGAGTGGTGTCAACCTTGCTCATTATGAACCCTTTAGAGAGTAGGAAGTCCCTCAATCTCTCATACCATGCTCTAGGTGCTTGCTTCAAGCCATACAATGCCTTCTTCAACTTGTACACATGGTCGGGCTTCTTATCATCTTCAAAACTAGGAGGTTGCTCAACATATACTTCTTCATTGATGTAACCATTGAGAAATGCACTCTTGACATCCATTTGATAGAGTTTGATGTTGTGGGCATAAGCATAGGCTAGCAAGATTCTAATTGCTTCCAATCTAGCAACCAGGGCATATGTTTCTCCAAAGTCAAGACCTTCAACTTATGTATAGCCTTGTGCTACCAATCTTGCTTTGTTCCTTACTACTATCCCATCTTGATCTTGTTTCTAAAGACCCATTTGGTTCCAATCACATTGTGTCCCTTTGGTCTCTCTACTAATTCCCACACTTGATTTCTTGTGAAGTTATTCAATTCTTCATGCATAGCATTCACCCAATCAACATCCTTCAATGCTTCATCTATCTTCTTTGGTTCAATGGATGACACAAATGAGAAATGCTCACAAAATGAAGTCAATCTAGATCTTGTTTGTACACCTCTAGAAATATCACCAATTATAGTGTCTAATGGATGATCCCTTACAATATTGGTTGGTTAGAGGATTGGAACTTGATTGCTTGCACTTGCTTGATCATTGGGTTGAGATGATGTACCAGCCACTTGATCTTGTTCATTATCATGAGAGCCACTTATACTAACTTGATTTGTATCATCTTACACATTTGAGTTGGAGAGCACTTGCACTTGATCATCTTCATCATCATTCACTTACATAGGCCTCAATTCACCAACATCCATGTTCTTCATGGCATTTGAAAGTTGAATGCCTCTAACATCTTCCAAGTTCTCATTCTCTACTTGTGAACCCTTGGTTTCATCAAATTCAACATCATGAACTTCCTCAAGAGTACCACTATCCAAATTCCAAACTCTATATGCTTTGCTTGTAGTGGAATAACCAAGTAGGAATCCTTCATCACATTTCTTGTCAAACTTGCCCAATCTAGTGCCTTTCTTCAAGATATAGCATTTGCAACCAAAGACCTGAAAATATGCAATATTGGGTTTTCTACCATTCAAGAGTTCTGAGTTCATATGGTGTCTTCTCTTTCAATGGGTGACAATAGAGGCGGTTGCTACAATAGCAAGCCGTGTTGATAGCTTTGGCCCAAAACGATTGACTCACATTGTACTCACAAAGCATAGACCTTGCCATATCAATGAGTGTTCTATTTTTCCTCTCAACAAGGCCATTTGATTGTGGAGTGTACTTGGCCGAGAATTGATGTCTAATTCCAAATTCATCACACAACTCATCAATTATAGTGTTCTTGAACTCACTACCATTGTCACTTCTAACTCTCTTGATGGTTATTTCAAACTCATTGTGAATGCCCTTGACAAATGATTTGAATGTTGCAAACACATCACTCTTGTCCACTAGAAAGAATACCCATGTGTATATAGTGTAATCATCTACTATCACAAAGCCATATTTGTTACCACCAATGCTAATGTATTGTGTTGGCCCAAACAAATCCATGTGCAATAACTCAAATGATTTACTAGTGCTCATCATGCTTTTCTTAGGATGGGTGTTTCCAACTTGTTTTCTAGCTTGACAAGAGCTACAAAGCTTATCCTTTTCAAACACATCTTTCAAGCCTCTAACCAAGTCATGCTTAACCAATCTATTCAATTGTTTCATTCCAACATGACCAAGCCTTCTATGCCATAACCAACCCATGCTAGACTTAGTGAACAAGCATGTAGATAATTTAGTTTCACTAGCATTGAAATCAACCAAGTATAGATTCTTATATCTAAATTCTTTGAAGATCAAATTAGAGCCATCTACACTTATGATCTCTATATCATCTACCCCAAATATGCATTTGAATCCAAGATCACACAATTGAGCCACGGATAGCAAATTGAAGTTCAAGCTCTCTACTAGCAACACATTGGATATGCTCATATCACTAGATATTGCAATCTTACCAAGCCCTTTGACCTTGCCTTTGCCATTATCACCAAATGTGATACTATCATAACCATCATTGCCATTGGTGTTGATTGAGTTGAACATTCTTGCATCATCGGTCATGTGTTGAGTGCACCCACTATCAAGAACCCAATGCCTTCCTCTGGCTTTGTAATTGACCTACAAAAGAAGATCAATTCTTTTTAGGTACCCAAACTTGCTTGGGTCCTTGAAGGTTAGTTACTAAGCTCTTTGGTACCCAAATGGCTTTCTTCTTTGAGCCCATCCTTGGTTTACCAATGAACTTAGCCTTCACACCATTTGTACCCTTAGTAAGCACATAGAAAGAATTAATCTTAATTGAGGATACATTAGCATTTTTGCTCTTGTTCTTACACTCATGCTCTTTATGACCAACTTGCTTGCAACTAGTGCAAAACCGACCACTGTTCTTCACAAAACTAGTCTTGTGAGGAGCAAAGGCCGCCTTGCCTTTCTTGGGGGTATAGCCCAATCCCTCTTTGTAGAGAGAAGCTCTTTGGCTACCCAAGCACATAAGCAAGCGGTCCTCACCACCATAGGCCTTAGCCAAGGTGTGAGTGAGCTTATTGACCTCCTTCTTGAGGTTCTCATTCTCAACCATTAGTGAGGCATCACAAGTGAGACCATCACTACTAGATGAGGTGGAAGTAGAAGTACTACAAGAAGGGTTAGTGGGAGCAACAATGATAGTCATAGATAATGATTCATCAATTATATCACAAGTTAAACCTACATCACAAGTCTCAACATGCTTCTTTTTATCTTGCTCATTAAGCAAAGAGGAATGAGCCTTTTCAAGCTTTTTGTGAGCCTTGCCAAGCTTCTCATGGGCTTCCTCTAGCCTCTCATGAGTTGCATTGAGCTCATCAAGGGCTTGCTTAAGGGCTTTTACCTCCTTATTCAAGCTCTTGCATTCCCTTCTCTTAATGTCAAAGTGTTCTTTGGCATCTTCTAGCATGTCAAATAATTCATCTTTAGTAGGTTCATCATCATCACTATCACTATCATTTTCATTATCATGTTCCTCATCACTTCCATCATCACAATTTTGTACCTTAGTGGCCTTAGCCATGAAGCATGATGGAGTGTCGAAGAGAGAAGGCTTCTTATTGATTGCAATGCTTGCAAGTGCCTTCTTCTTGGTGGTCTTGTCATCATCGCTATCATCATCATCATCACTTGAGGAAGCATCACTATCCCAAGTGACCACATATGAACCACCCTTCTTCTTCTTGAAGGTCATCTTATCCTTCTTGTTCTTCTTGTTGTCATCATCATTGTCGCTATTGTATGGACATTGAGCAACAAGATGATCTTTGCTTCCACATTTGAAGTATCTTCTTGACTCTTCCTTGTTCTTGGATGAAGATTTCTTTCTTCTAGCATGGTACCCTTTCTTCATCATGAACTTGCCAAATTTCTTGACAAAGAGAG
The DNA here is from genome assembly GCF_019320115.1 of Miscanthus floridulus. Taxonomy (NCBI): domain Eukaryota; kingdom Viridiplantae; phylum Streptophyta; class Magnoliopsida; order Poales; family Poaceae; genus Miscanthus; species Miscanthus floridulus. Next base: position 44,871,405 of record NC_089598.1, on the reverse strand, counting down.
CCATCTTCTCATCATCATCATCATCCCATGAGCCATCATCTTCACTTGATGTTTCTTGCTTAGCCTTGCCCTTGGATGATGTGGCCTTGAATGCCACACTCTTCTTCTTCTCATCTTTCTTTTCTTTCTTTTCTTCCTTCTCATCATCATCTCTATATGGGTCATTATATCTCCCAACACTTGGTTTGGTGTCATGGTGTCCAAACCACTCCTCACTAGAATAGTGACCAATGTGCCAAATCTTGAAGGTAAGCATCTTAAGAACTTGTGGGAGAAGTCCTTGTCCTTCACCTCTTCTCCAAGTGCTTTGAGATCATTGACAAGCACTTGAAGCCTATGAAACATCTCTGGCACACTCTCATCCTCCTTCATCTTGAAGCTTGCAAACTTCTCTTTGAGAATATATGCCTTTGCACCCTTCACGGCTTGAGTGCCTTCAAATGATTCCTCCAATTTCTTCCACGCCTCATGAGCCGTCTCAATATTCTTGATTTGCTCAAATGTTCTCCCATCAATTGCATCATGAATGGCACTTAGAGCAATGTCATTGTTTTGGAGAAGCACTTTTTCGGCCACGGTGGGATTCTCCAGATCACCAATCTCAATTTTGGTTTCTACCACCTTCCACACCTTTCTATTGATTGACTTGATATGTGTGGTCATATTTGACTTTCAATAAGGATAATTTGTGCCATCAAATTGGGGTGGCTTCTTTGTGTTGTTGATTTGAGCCATTTTTACACCAAAGTTTGTTAAGCCTCAAATCACGGTGACCTTGGCTCTGATACCACTTGAAATGTCCTCATGGCTAGAGGGGGGTGAATAGCCTATTAAAAATTTCTACAACAACACTTAACAAACTAATTAGATAATTATGAGGCGAAGCAAGTGTTGCGCTAGCCTCCTAAAATAGCAAGCCACCTACCACAATTCTAGTTTATAGAGTTTCTATCCACACAAAAGCTATGGCATTACACTAAGTTAATGTGCTCTCAAAGGCTAACTAAAGAGCCACACTAACCAAACTAACAAGCTCTCACAACTGGCTACACTAAAGACCTTGACAACTAGTTTGCGGTAAAGTGAAGAGAGTGAGCAATTTGTTTATACCACCATGTCGAGGAAGGAGCCAATCAATCACAAGAATGAATACCAATGAAGACCAATCACCTCGGAATCAAATGATGAACACAATGATTTTTTATCGAGGTTCACTTGCTAGCCGGCAAGCTACTCCTCGTTGTGGCGATTCACTCACTTGGAGGTTCACGCGCTAATTGGCTTCACACGCCAAACCCTCAATAGGGTGTTGCACAACCAACACAAGATGAGGATCACATAAGCCATGAGCAATCCACTAGAGTACATTTTGGCTCTCCGCCGGGGAAAGGTCATGAACCCCTCACAATCACCACGATCGGAGCCGGAGATAATCACCACCCTCCGCTCAACGATCCTCGCTGCTCCAAGCCGTCTAGGTGGCGGCAACCACCAAGAGTAACAAGTGAATCCTGCAGCAAAACACGAACACCAAGTGCCTCTAGATGCAAACACTCAAGCAATGCACTTGGATTCTCTCCCAATCTCACAAAGATGTTGAATCTATGATGGAGATGAGTGGGAGGGCTTTGGATAACCTCACAAGGTTGCTATGTCAATGTAAATGGCTAAGAGAGTGAGCTTGAGCTAGCATGGGGCTTAAATAGAAGCCTCCACGAAATAGAGCCATTGTACCCCTTCACTGGGCACAACACGGGGTGACCGGATGCTCCGGTCATATCGACCGGACGCTGGACCTCAGCATCCGGTCACGCAATGCGTGCCACATGTCCCCTCTCTTCAAATGTTGATCGCCCGATCTCAACGGTCAAGTGATGACCGGACGCTGAACCTCAACGTCCGGTCATTTCCAGTAAGCATCCAGAAACGATTTTTCATGACCGGACGTGTCCGGTCATGATCAACCGGACACACCCAACATCCGGTCACTCGGCGACTCCTTTGTCCACTACCACGTCAGCAGGACCGGACGCACCCTGTCAGCGTCTAGTCACTGAGTGACCCAGCGTCCGGTCAGAGACAGACACTACGTGACCTCTGCTGCCACTGACCGGATGCACCGGTCCAACCGAGACCAGTGTCCGGTCACTTACAGTGACCTCCATCTTTTCTGTCTAGGGCACTGGTGGCACCGTCGGACAGTCCGCACTCTACGGGCGGATACTCCACCGATGAAGTTCCTAACCCTTGCTCAAATGTGCCAACCACCAAGTGTATCACCTTGTGCACATGTGTTAGCATATTTTCACAAACATTTTCAAGGGTGTTAGCACTCCACTAGATCCTAAATGCATATGCATTGAGTTAGAGCATCTAGTGGCACTTTGATAACCGCATTTCGATACGAGTTTCACCCCTATTAATAGTACGGCTATCGAACCTAAATGTGATCACACTCGCTAAGTGTCTAGATCACCAAAACAAAATGGCTCCTACCATTTATACCTTTGCCTTGAGCCTTTTGTTTTTCTCTTTCTTCTTTTCAAGTCCAAGCACTTGATCATCACCATGGCATCACCATCATCATGTCATGATCACTTGATAAACTAGGTTAGCACTTAGGGTTTCATCAATTCACCAACACTAAACTAGAGCTTTCAACATGTTGGTTGCCACTCTACAATGTTTGCACCATCTCCAACATGACATCAATGTACAAGTTGGTTACCTGATGCTTCTCCTTGCTAGGGAACATTGCCCGGAGCTCATCCATAATTTGATTGTGCTTCTTGTTCATATCACTAGCATAATTGTTATTGGTGTTGTCCCTTGCAATGAGAGATTTCACCATCTTGATCTCAGAGGCACTCCACTATCCCTTGAACTTGGGATCCATGTGGTTGAGTACTACACAACAATTGGTAGTTTGAGCTAAGAATGAGGGTTGTTGGGTTGTGGAGATTGGCAAACACCAAGGCTGGTATTTATAGGCCTCATGTGAATCTTTTTGTCCAAATTTTGATTAACTGGACAATTAACTTTGATATGAAGGCGAAATTGAGATTTTGATAACAAAATCAAAGAATATTATACAACCTATATATAGTATATCTCTACTTGTGCAACTTTTTTCTTAAATGCATTAATATTTAGTGCTAGAAATTTGCTATAAGCACCATATACACATTGTCAACTTGCCAACGCCAATAGTTTTCCTATGCAGAGCGCAAACTTGAGAGTAGAAAAGGTAGAGAAACACTAGTGCAGTCTAGTTTGGTTGTGGAGGTGAGGTTTCAAGGCAGACCCATGTGTGCCCAATTATGTTGCCATTGACGGGGTGACATGTGTGGTCATGCATGCCCATACCACCACTGAAGTCATTCCTAGGCACAAAGGATAGAATGATACTAGCATCTGGTTTAGCTACTATTAGTTGACTACATCGTCAATGGGGAAGTCTAATGATTGCAATGCTTCATCTCACACATGTGATATATATTTATCTATTCAAATATCTTGATGAGCTACTGCAACATAAATGATCATGAACATTTCGAATCTTGTAATATATGCATATCTTTTCTTGTGATATGGTACATAATAGGTTTATTTAGTACAGATGTACCAAATGAATGTTAGTATAAGTACTTTTGTTAATTGGAAGTATACAACTAGGTTAGTGTGTGGTTGGTTTGGTCTTCCCTATTTTCTTGAGAAGTTGTTTCGAATGATCTAAGAAGATATGAATTGCATGTTTTCTTCAAACCTTCATGATTTCTGTATGCATGCAGGATAGAGTTGACTAACTAATTTGGTAACAAATGTTTTTGATTGCGTCATAGATGAGTCTTTGTTGATTAGTCGCAAACCACTAGTGGTATTTCTATCAAAGGCTATAAGTGCTCATAATAATTAGTTGACACAAAAGAGCAAGAATTAGAGTTAACCACAGTAACTTAGTATCTTAAATATCCAAAAAACATTTTGTCCTCATATATTTCCACTTTCATTTCACCTTTGGGTTCAGCCAGCTGACAAACCAATAGTATAAATACAATAAGTGGAATAGTTATGTTCATCATGGAAAGTAATATGTCCATGCAATGATATTCTTAAATATAGCATATGTAGATTGAAATGTGAATGTACTTAATTAGTGTCCATGTTACACATAAACCTACTTATTTACAAAAAATTCCTCAATTTACAAAAAAGAAACTACTTTAGACTCAAGATATAATAGCCTTGGTTCATCATAGTAGAAATGCATATATTTGTGACAAATTTTTAGTGACAAATCAAAATCGTGTCACATAATAATGCATAACTATGATAAAATTTTTTGCCATGGATCATTGATGATGGACTTGGGCGCTAACTATTTATGATGAACTATGATATCATCACAGATATTATCATTGAACACCACATGATATCATCATAGATCACACGCGTTGCTCGCATTACTCATTCGTGACGATTTATTTTCGAACCGTAATGAACATGACCTTGTCATCAAATCAATCACTCATATGTGATGCTCTATTTTTGAACTATAATGAACACATGTTCGTCATTAAACCATTTAGAGAGCCAGACGTGTTAAGATGTTTGCCTTTCTTAATAATGGTTTCTAGAAAACTCAGAAAATGCATAAAATTAAGTGCCTCCGAAGACCTAACCCATAACGATTAGCTCACACAATGCCTCACAACCACTTCAGTACACATTCACTTGTGAGTATATATAGGATGCTATCTTTTTGTATGAATATTTTGTAATATTACATTGGATATATATTTTGGCTAAATGAATTCAAAAAAATGTTTCAGCTATAAAAGTTTTAAATCTGCAGTACAACTTTGGTATAGGATGTGTCTCAATCTGAGATTGCTTGGAAATATCAAAAATTTGAATCTCAAAATATATAAATTTAAAATAAGTATTTGAGACTCCAAACAATTTCAAATAAAAAACTTATCAACAACATAATTATAGATTAGGTGGACCTCTATAATTTGATATTAACCATGTGAACATTCAAGGTTGTTTGAAAATTTAAAATTTCAAAATATATGAACTTAAACAATATTTTGGAACTCTAAATAGTTTTAGATCAAAATCTTTTCAACTAAAAGTTGTAGATTGCGTAGAGAGCTACAATTTTAACATAAAGTTCGTCTTCATTCAACTTCATATAGAAAATTTATGAATTATTTTTATGCAACTTTAAAAATTAGAAAACAAATGGTCTAAACTAGTGCCATGTGTAATTGTAGGCCTACCTGGCTAGGCCCATCATGCTACATATTTGTTGGTCCACCATGTCGTTAACAACAAAGCTAAAAAACCCATAAAAAAGAATAGATGTTTCTCATGGCTCGAATCCACAACGTTCAACTTACACAACACCTCCATATTGCGGTACAACACACTCATTTGTGATTATATATAGGATGCTATCTTTATGTATGAATATTTTTATAATCTTATATTGAATATTTTAGCTACTAAATGAACTTAAATGAAAAAAGGTTTGATTATAATTTTTTTAAATCTACTCAAGCAGTACAACTTCGGTATAGAATGTGTCTTCGTCCAATATTGTTTGAATAATTTCAAAAAAATAAATCTAAAAATATGTGAATGTAAAATAAATATTTGAGACTCTAAATAACTTCAAATAAAATAAATTTTGAATTTCAAAATATTAGTTCTTAAAACACATATTGGAACTCAATAACTTTACAAGGACAAAGTTGTAGACTACACTGATAACTAGAGCTTTGGTACAGTCCATGTCAAACATATGAGGTTGCTTGAAAATTTTAAATTTTAAATTTCAAAAATCAGTGAATTTAAAACAATATTTTGGGACTCTAAATAGTTTCAAATCAAAACCTTCTTGACTACAAAGTTGTAACTTGTGTTGATAGCTATGGGAAAAGGAACCAAAAATAGAAATAAGGGAGCAAAAGTGCTCAAGCGGGACTCAAAATATAAACCTTCCATTCACTATGGGCGACATACACTACTAAGCTATAGACTTGTTTTGGTATTCTAAAGGAAAGTATCTTATATAAACATGATTTATGACCAACTAGATTGACATCAAGAAAAAAAGAATAGTTCACCTTTTTGTTTTTAATCTAGAATTAAAACTTGTAACTGATATTTCTCCCTTGTGAGAACTCCCAATTTGATGGCTCTCTTTTAATTTTTCTACCACACCTGTTCATTTAATGGAGTTCATTTGTATTTTTCTTGGATGTTCTTCATATGGATTGTTTTCTTCTACCCACGTAGAAAATAGAATAACATTTTTTCTTGAAATAACAATTGGTAATGCGTCACACCTAGTTTTTCAAAGAAGACCTAGCACTACCTATATGTGTGCCTACGGTTTCCACTCAACATATATGGTGACAAAAATAGAAAATATTAGAAATAATGCTTTATTATATATCATAAACATAATTACATTAAGACTTACATGTACAACAGAGCACAACAAAAATTATTTTTAATCTACATTTTAGGCTTCCATACTCCACAAGGCCGGTTGACATGTGGATCACTCGCCTAGTACTCATGGAATTCCTTAAGAGAACCCATGGGATCCACCTTCTGGGACCCATTTGGGATTTATTGATTGTAATGCAAGTGTAAGTGCACCATGCTTAACAATTATAACATGAGCTTACGCATGGCTCAAAAGGCTAAACTCGGTTGTACTGCGGTAAGCATTTTTAGTTTTTTTTGCGAACAGTAAGCATTTTAGAGTCATGTTTTATTTATTAAACCTAAGTTGTGTTGGTATTTCTTAACGCATATAGAAATGATCCACAAGCGCATAGAATTACCATTGTAGCTTTTCACCTGAAACTATTCAGGGTATCGTATTTTCCACAGGGAACGGAGGTACTCTTCTAGCTAGTTTGTCCAAGGACAACACAAGGATAGATTAGGTAGAGAGTAGAGATGGATTCTTATTGTTTTTGGGTCTATGGATAGATAAACGCTATTTCTACTTGCTCACTTTGGGCATCGGAGAACACCTAGTCTGCCAAGCATTGCCGGCCTCCAGCTCTACACCGTTCCCGAATGTGGGGGGTTACAAGGGACGGATAGGGATGTCACCACCTGTCGTCTACCCCTCAACCGTGGGGCACGAGGCAAATGAAGGTAACTTCTAGCTCAGACACCATATATACGCTATTGGTTACTACTCTAGAGTTGGCCAGGAACATCCATCTTTATCAGGAGTCCTCTACTAGAGCATCCACCACGGGGATGAACGATGAACCCGTAAACAAGTAAGAGTAAAGTTTGACTAATCAAAGACTTTGCAACCAAAAGAACCATGAACACTCACTTAGCGGGAGAACCCATAGAAATAAAGATGCTCATCAAGGTACAAAGTGGGGAGACACCGACAAGTTCGGTGCTTCCCCGAGCTCTCCCTCACATCTCTCCCTTACAACTCTAGCTAGCTACTAGGGCCTAAGCCCTTTCAAGTGTTGCTCTAACTCAAGTGAGGTGTGCTCTTCTTCCTTGTGGTGTTGTGTTCATAATGTGAGCCTTCCCCCTCCTTTTATAGCACTATAGAGGTTAGTTTAGGGACTATATTTGGAGGGAACCCGCATGCAACCGCTATGGAGGGATCACCAGGAGACGACACGTGGCAGCGGAAGATGGTTGGCGTAGCTGAACGTGCGGCCGCCTTTGCCTAGTGGGTCTCTGGGTATGATGGGCCACGCCTGTGAACTTTCACGCCTTTTGTAGATCATTTAGTTTGGGTTTGGGCTCTTTTTCTCCACATGACTAGGCCCTGATTTGGCTCGGTAGTGGAACTTCTCCCTTTGGGCTCTTTTGCTTTGAGCAATACGGTGTTATGCTTTGTTTCTTTGCGCATTTTGAATGTATTTTCTATATATTCCTTGAATGTCCTCCTACAAATGGTCAAACACCTAAACTTGTGGAAATTGTTAGTTCTCAAAGCCCTATGTCTAAGCTTGGTGTTTATTTTAGCAGTTTTTATATGAAAATTGGTGGTTAGAAATATGAGTTAAGCACCGCCAACCATCTCCCCCACACTTACCCCTTTGCTCGTCCTCGAGCAAAGTTAGAGATAAAAGTAATCATGAGCAAAACATTCTAAGATATATGGCTAACATGAAAGCTATTCCAACACATTCTTTACACAAGTGGGATTTGTGGCGTTGGTTAACATGTTTCCTTGGGTTGTTGAAAAGCATAATAGTTCTTGAAACAAAGTCATCTTCCTAATTTTACATCTTAGCAACTTGGAGTTTTGGAAGTTTTTGTCAAGAAAAAGCATAGTTCACTTTATACTCCTCAAATGGCACTCTCAAATCACTCAATGGTGTATAAATCCTTACCAAGGCATAGCATGCTTTGCCTTATTTTGTTTTCTCCTACTTCTAAAAAGGTTTATGTGCAGCTTTAGGTAGGGATAGATAATATAGCATACTTGTATTGCATATGTTGTAAAGTCAAATCGAGGATCCAAGGAGAGAAATGCCATACTCTTAGATCAAGATGTGCATGTGTGTGGAAAAAGGTAAACTAAAACAATACTCCTTTTGTATATATGATCTCTCTCTATAACTTATTATTTTGAAACATGGCTATCTTTCTTCCTTCTTTTTTTCAATATATGAGCCTTCATATGCTCATCATATTTTTTTCTTTTTATATATTTTTGGACCTTCATGTGTCCATATTTTTTTAGCTTTTGCATAGCCCATGTCTCTTCTTCTAAACCACATATTTAGAAAGAGATCATTATTGTAAGGAAAATGGACCCTTGGCCCATTTACTTTGGATTTTGGTGTTTGATGACCAACACAACCAAATTGGACTAATGAATTTGCAAGTGTTTATTTTGTAGTTCAATAGGGTGCAAGACGTGACTTGGACGAAGGTGACGTGATGATCCGATGATCAACACCTTAAGCAAGACCTTAGGAGCACAAGAAAAGACCCAAGATATCAAGCAAAGTCCAAGCATGCAGATAGGAACCAAGCCGTACGCAAGATCACGAAGAAACGAGCTCGCAGAGGCGACCGAACGCAAGGACCGGACGCTGGAAGCGCGACCGGACACTGGACCGGTGGCTCGGCAGACAGGCGACCGGACACGAGGACCGGACGCAGACGGCAACCGACCGGACGCGGGGCATCAGCGTCCGATCGAGTACAGAGAGGTTCCAGGCGCGCGAAACTGCGACCGGACGCGTCCGGTGGCAGGCGACCGGACGCTGGCAGCGTCCGATCGGTGGTTCGCAGCTGCAACGGTCGGGACGACCGGACGCGTCCGGCCAGGACGATTCAGCGTCCGGTCAGTAGCAGAATTGCGGGAGTTCGACCCCAACGGCTACTTTCTCAGTGGGGCTTATAAATACAACCCCCAACCAGCCATTTGAGTGTAGTGGAGCTAAGGAAACATACCAAGGGTGTTGATACACCATTTTAGTGATCTCCACATGCATAGTGCTTAGTGTTTTATTAGGTGATTAGCTTAAGTGCTTTTGCGAAGTGCTTAGGTTGATTAGACCACCGCTTATGCGCTTGCTCTAGGTGTTTGCCTAGTGTTTAGTGAGGTTTGCATACCTCTTGCCACCCCGTGCTTGCGAGCACAAGTGTTGTACATCAGAGGGGCTTGAAGTCTTGCGAGATCACACCAACCGCGGTTGTGGTGTGGCTGCCACCGTGTACCGGAGGGAACAAGGCCCGCGGCGTTTTGGCCGGAAGCTTGATAGCGAAGACGGCGGGGAGCATCCGGGAGAGGCTTGCCGTGAGGCACATTGGAGACCCACTTGCGCATGGGGAAGGCCCGAGGCTATCCACAGAGTCACCCGACCGGGAGCTTGGCCCTTGCGAGGGATTCCTTGCGAGGGGCTCCAACGAGGACTAGGGGGAAGCTTGCGCGCTTCTCGATACCTCGGTAAAAATACCTGAGTCGTCGACGGGAGTTTGCATATCTCTACCTTGCTCTTTAGCTTCTGCATTTATATTGATTACTTTACTACGTTTGCGGTAGAGATAGCAACACACTAGCAAAACCATAGTTGCACATCTAGATAGCTTATCTATTGCATAGGTTTTGCTAGGGTTAGAAAAAGAGGCCATAGTTTAGAGTTAGAATTTTAAGTTGCCTAATTTACCCCCCCCCCCTCTTAGGCGTCACGGTCCCTTCAATTGGTATCAGAGCCAGGTTGGCTCATATTTGGACCCTTGGCTTAACCGCCGTTGAGCCGACGCTATTGTAGAGTGGTTGGGATGGATACCGCTAGGCCTCCACAATTTGATGGCACTAACTTCCTTTACTATAAAGCAAGAATGGCTTGCCACCTTGAGGCGGTTGATTTAGGTGTATGGAGAGTCACTCATGACGGGATGAAACCCATAAAGAATCCCGAAAAGCCCACAAAGAGTGACGAAAAAGAAATGCATTTTAATGCTAGAGCTAAGAATTGCTTGTTTGAATCTTTTAGCATGGATGTGTTTAACCAAATGTTCACATTAAATACGGCACATGAAATTTGGTTAAAACTCCAAGAGCTCCATGACGGCACAAGTAATGTCTGTGAGCAAAAACATTGTCTAGCCAAGCAAAATTATGATTCCTTTGCTATGAATGATGATGAGCTTGTTCGTGATATGTATTCTCGATTGAATCTAATTATCAATGAGCTCCATTCAATAGGATTATTAAAGCTAGATGATGCGGACATCGTGAGGAAGATCATCTCCATTGTACCACAAAAGAAATATGCAAGCATCATCACCATCCTTCACAACATGGAGAACTTGAGCACCATGACCCCGGGGATTGTCATTGGGAAGGTAGTGGCATTTGAAATGTCACGTAAGATGGGTCAAGGAGAAGCATCTTCATCAAGCAAAGGCAAAGCTCTCGCTTGTAGCGAGAAGAAAAAGATGAAGGGCAAGAAAGTTGAGTCAAGCTCAAGCTCAAGCTCCTCAAGTGAAGAAGAAGAAGTTGAGGATGATGATGATGATGAACAAGAATCAAGTGATGATGATCAATCTTCCTCCTCCACCTCCGACCTTGATGAAGAATCAATCAAACTTATCAAAAAGGTGGAGAAGATGATCGTAAGGCTCAATGTCAAGGGTGTGCCCATCCAAATTCAAGACCTCGTTTTCACTAATCAAAGAAACAAGCAAAGAAAGAAAGGATGCTATGGATGCGGCGAGTTGGGGCACTTTGTGGAAGTTTGTCCAAACAAGCCCACACCCAAGGCAAAGAAGAAGGCATGCAAGAACAAAGCCCTCACATCAATAAGGTCATGGGATGATTCCTCAAGTGAAGAAGATCATCACAAGAGGCGAGGGCGAAGCACTCATCATCAAGCTCTTCTCGTGTGTGCCTTATGGCACGAGGTAATGAAAGCTCATCCTCTAGTGAGAGCGATAGTGATGATGATTTGCCTTCTTATAATACAATTGTGCAACAAAATCTTAAATATGCTAAAGTTTGCACTAGTCAACAAAAGAAGCTCAAAAATTTAAAAGAAGAGCTAGGTAGTTCACAAGAAGCATACAAAAATTTGCTTGAACAATATGAAAACTTTGCAAATCTCAATGTTGAACTATCTACTAAAATTGAGCAACTTGAGGCTAGTGCAACAACAAATGCATGCACAATCAATGATGGGCAACTTTTAAAGAAAAATGAAAAATTAAAAGAAAAGTTAGCTAGCTCACAAAATGATTATCAAAGTTTGCTTGCTAAAATGGAAATCATATGCAAACATTGTGATGAGCTAACAAATAAAGTTGCTAATCTTGAGGCCGTCAAAAATACCCCCACCAAGGCATCTAAAAAGAAAAGTTCTATCATTAAAAAGGATGCCTCTACTTCTTGCAATGATTTATGTTTAGACTCACCTTTGTGCAACCAAGTTTGTGTTGAGAAAGTTATTGTAGATACATGCACACAAGTGGTTGCAAAGGAGAATGAGCAACTCAAGCAAGAAGTAGCTCGCCTCACCAAGGACTTGACTCAAGTGAAAGGCAAGGCGAAGAAAACCCAACTTCATCAAGATAACACCGTCAAGGGAGTGAAGAAGCTTGATGAAGGACAAACCATGGTTTGTTACGTGTGCCACAAGGAAGGTCACAAGTCCTATGAGTGCAAGGTAAAGAATGGGGGAGGAGCAAAGAAGGAGAAAAAGCAAACAAGCAAGCTCTCCAACACCTACACCAACAAGGTGGACAAGAAGGCCTCCACACCTTATCTCTTGAAGAAGAAGAAAAATGACAAGGTGGTGGCCATCAAGGTGAACAAGCAAGCCATCAATGGGGTCAAACGCTTTTGGGTGCCAAAGGAAATCATTTCCACCATGAAGAGCACCAAGAAGGTTTGGATCCCGAAAGGGAAGTGAGAAGTCCATCGGACAACGGGGAATTTGGAGACTTGGCAAAGTATGGGTGCATTTCATGGGGTGCATCATGTTGGACAAAGTCATTGCCAAGTAGGTCAGTGAATACTATGGACCCAATTTCCCCTTCCCATGTTAGGTAACTAGATGTCATTACTTCCAATTAGTATTCATTTCAATTGGCTTTGTCTTTCAATTGGTATGCTCTTAAAGCATCTAGTTATCTTTTATGCCTATGTTTGCATTTACATGGTTACATCTTTTGTTATGCATTCAATAGGTATATCATATGGTAGGCTTGCTCGGTTTCATTATCAACCCTTGGAGCAAACCTACATAGTTTAAAATTGTTTAGGAGCACGGCACATAGCTTGTTTAACAATTAATGATCTAATATGTGCCAAACTCCAAATTGTAGATAATCTCTCCCAAATATCATCTTTCAAATGGTATTTTGATACTTAAATCAATGTGCACAAATTTTACAAGTCTTCAACACTTGTGTGCACAAATTTAGGGGGAGCTTAATCTACAACTTGGATGCTTTGAGACTAACACTTGTTCAAATGGTATCATTTTTTTCAAACCTATCACATGTGTAGTAGTCTCATTGTAAGGAAATTGGAATCCCCGGAGTTAAGCATCATTCTTCAATTGGATTCATCATGTTGATTTCATTTCATATTTACATGCTTCCTCCATGCATTATATAGATTAAACTCTCTTGAACAATAAATTGCTAACTATGCATATGCTTTGTTTTCTATCATATGTATGCATATATTTAGGGGGAGCTTATTCTATATAATATGATAGTCAAATTTTGTGATCCATTTCACCTATATACAAAGGATCATGAAATTTGACCCTCCCTTGTGCTACTAATGTCTTCCTTTTCGGTGTTTGATGCCAAAGGGGGAGAATTTGAAGGACCAAAGGCAAGCATCAAGTTGATGTCTACAAGTGGTAATGGTCCGAGAAAGGGAGGAACGTGAATTATGGATTAGTCTAAGTAGTGGGAGAATTTTTTTTAGAAAGCTAGGCTTTAAATCCATAATATCATATGGGGACATTTACAAGGGCAAGACAAGCTTTTAAGTAAAGTTTCAATTGGTATCTATCAATTAGTATCATATAACCTTGCCTTTTGCATTGCATTCTAAGCAAGTAGGTAGTTTTTAACTTCCAAATTCTTATTATTTGCTTGCTTTGGTCGTGTTGGCATCAATCACCAAAAAGGGGGAGATTGTAAGGAAAATGGACCCTTGGCCCATTTACTTTGGATTTTGGTGTTTGATGACCAACACAACCAAATTGGACTAATGAATTTGCAAGTGTTTATTTTGTAGTTCAATAGGGTGCAAGACGTGACTTGGACGAAGGTGACGTGATGATCCGATGATCAACACCTTAAGCAAGACCTTAGGAGCACAAGAAAAGACCCAAGATATCAAGCAAAGTCCAAGCATGAAGATAGGAACCAAGCCGTAGGCAAGATCACGAAGAAACGAGCTCGCAGAGGCGACCGGACGCAAGGACCGAACGCTGGAAGCGCGACCGGACACTGAACCGGTGGCTCGGTAGACAGGCGATCGGACGCGAGGACCGGACGCAGACGGCAACCGACCGGACGCGGGGCATCAGCGTCCGATCGAGTACAGAGAGGTTCCAGGCGCGCGAAACTACGACCGGACGCGTCCGGTGGCAGGCGACCGGACGCTGGCAGCGTCCGATCGGTGGTTCGCGGCTGCAATGGTCGGGACGACTGGACGCGTCCGGTCAGGACGATTCAGCGTCCGGTCAGTAGCAGAATTGCGGGAGTTCGACCCCAACGGCTACTTTCTCAGTGGGGCTTATAAATACAACCCCCAATCGGCCATTTGAGTGTAGTGGAGCTGAGGAAACATACCAAGGGTGTTGATACACCATTTTAGTGATCTCCACATGCATAGTGCTTAGTGTTTTATTAGGTGATTAGCATAAGTGCTTTGCGAAGTGCTTAGGTTGATTAGACCACCGCTTATGCGCTTGCTCTAGGTGTTTGCCTAGTGTTTAGTGAGGTTTGCATACCTCTTGCCACCCCGTGCTTGCGAGCACAAGTGTTGTACATCGGAGGGGCTTGAAGTCTTGCGAGATCACACCAACCGCGGTTGTGGTGTGGCCGCCACCGTGTACCGGAGGGAACAAGGCCCGCGGCGTTTCGGCCCGAAGCTTGATAGTGAAGACGGCGGCGAGCATCCGGGAGAGGCTTGCCGTGAGGCACATCGGAGACCCACTTGCGCGTGGAGAAGGCCCGAGGCTATCCACGGAGTCACCCGACCGAGAGCTTGGCCCTTGCGAGGGATTCCTTGCGAGGGGCTCCAACGAGGACTAGGGGGAAGCTTGCGCGCTTCTCAATACCTCGGTAAAAATACCGAAGTCATCGATGTGAGTTTGCATATCTCTACCTTGCTCTTTAGCTTCCGCATTTATATTGATTACTTTACTACGTTTGCGGTAGAGATAGCAACACACTAGCAAAACCATAGTTGCACATCTAGATAGCTTATCTATTGCATAGGTTTTGCTAGGGTTAGAAAAAGAGGCCATAGTTTAGAGTTAGAATTTTAAGTTGCCTAATTCACCCCCCCCCCCTCTTAGGCGTCACGGTCCCTTCAATTATCTTATTAGAACATGAAGTATTTCCCTAACTAACATATTTTTGTCTATTCCCAGTGTAGGAACAAAATTTTTAGTGGATCTAGATGGAAGCATGTTTTGCGTACTACTAGTGTAGGAGCGGCATGTGTATGTGGAGTGTATATGATCTTGATCTTGGGAGCATGATAAATCTCTCAAAAAGGGCCAACATGACTTGACCAAACTAAACACAATAACAAGCAGCTTATGTAGAAGGCTTGAAACTTGCAAGATGTCATATTTGGCTTTGGTATGAATTTTTCACCAATTGAGAAGTATGTGATACTATGGTTTTGTATTATTTTATCAAAACAAATTCTCCAAGTGCTTTGAATAGAAATGGTAGGATTTCTAAGTCATAACTATATCACACCTCTTAACAACTTAGTGAACATGATTGTCCTCTTAGAATATTTTCCCACAAGCATAAGTGTATGTATGTGGAACAAACTTTATGTAGGCTTCTATCTTAAAGATGTTATGAACATGTCACTTTTCAAAAAAATTAAATGAATTGTGGTGCATAGGGGCATTGTTCATCAGGAGGCGATAACAGGGATAAATTGAATTTAATTTTAGTGATCAAGATTTATGTTTGTTCAAACTCAAAATTGTATGGAGTTGAGGGTTGTGTTGCACAAACCATCGTTGAAGAAGGAGCTACGGGGAGTTAGAGATGGTTTGGCTAAACCAGAAATCATATGTTCCGTCCTTCTGCTCGTTAGATCATTCGATGTTGTGCAATGTATTGGTGGGAGATCTCGAGTGTGTGCATGGCATGCTTAAGAGATCTCCCCCACACTTATTTTTGTACCTGTTTTATTCAACAAAAAGAAACAACGGTGGGCACAAATAAGGGCTCTGCCGGTTTAGACACCGAGGAGCTTAAATCATTTTATTAATATTGTTTATTAATTATTATTATTTTTTATATTTAGTTTTTAGCTTATGAATTTGTTACTTTTTATTTATTTATTTATTGGTTCACCAAACTTTTTGTCTTTTAGAATAACTCAAACTAGGCATATGGTAAAGATGCAAATTAGGCCTTGGTTTATGTCCATTTTACATTACTTCCATTGTTTGTGAAAATAATAACTCAAGTTCATTAACCAAATTTCAACACCATGTCTAAATTTGATTAAAAGGTCTTTTTAACCTAAGCACCATACTTAATTTAAAAAGACCTATGGATGTACCGTTAACGAGTTCATCCAAACCAGAGCATATATCATAAGCAAGAGAAGTATGAATTTTTATGATTAAGCTATATTCACATGGAGATAAACATGAGTAAGGGAATTGGTGAACAATGAGTGACTTTTGCATACCTGGGTATACTTACCAGTAGCTTATGTGGATGGATGCTTTTGAAACTGCTGCAACAGTGGATTGATTAGATATGACCCTTACCTAGGCAACCAACAAGGCTATGCCACACACACAAATAGTGTATATAGACCATAGTCCTTGGTGGTATCAACAAAGGCCTAGAGGAGCAACCGTCTTGCGGCTCCTCCTTTCTTTTCTTCTCTTTTTTCTCTTTTTTTATATCATATATTTTTTTTATCTTTTCTTTTTTTATGTTTCCATATTTTTTTATAGCAAGGTAGAGTGACATCAGTTTATTTTCTTCTTTTAATCTAAGATCGCCTTTTGTGTGGATGGAAATTTGTAGTGAGATTTTGACCACCCTCCCCCACACTTGGACTTTTGTGTAAAAGTCAAGTGTGCAATGTCGGGGGTTTCCCTTTGAGTGTGTTCTATCACAAAAGAACATCGATGTGTATGGTTGATGCAGCTCCCATGTTCTTTAGCATCATATGTACCTTGCTCTTCTTGATCTCAACCGGAACGGGTTAGCAATCAAGAAATACCCGAAGGTGCATACTAACTTGACAACATGTTCTTGCTTTTATTAAAAAGGAAAGTTTTTTATGATAATCCGGGGTACCTCCCAGCAGTGCTTTGTTTATGGTCATAAGCATGACCGTGGGAACTTCATCTTGCAACTAACCATGGTGGTGTAGTTCCTAGTTTCACCACCAAACATATAACGTTATCGTTCAAGCTACAAGGTTTGTGCCATAGTGCATCCACGAGATTTGCAATACTTATGATAAATAAAAGCATCCACAACCATCCTCTTAAAAAGTTTGTATACAAGGATCAAGAGGTGGTTGTGACCCTCATAGAAACACGTGATGCTAAGTGAAACAAACTCTAGAGACTTCAAAATTGAGCATGAAACGTGAGGGGTCTCAAAAGTAAAACTTTCATGCACATTTGTGAAATACCTCCTTTTGGACTCTAGAGTTGGTGTTTTACGAATGTCCATGGCACGAGAGTTTTCATTCTCAAGGGATGCGTCGATTGAATCTAGACTACTATTGAAAACAATGTTTGGATGGCTAGAGGGACATGTCTTAAATTTGAGCAAGGGTGATGGTAAAACAAACGAGGTTATGAATTTCACCTCCTCGAACGGGTTATGATTGGGAACTTGCTTCGCCATCAGGATTTTTGGGTTATGTAGCACCCGGTTTTAAGAACAAAACAAGATACACACCATATGTGAGCCCGGGAAGTCAATTCTCACATATAGCTACAAATAAGGGTAATATCAATAGATAATGCTCAATATATAACGTACCTAGTATAAAGAATATAACCTTAGATAGCAAGCAGCGGAAAGACAACTTCGATCTTTGGACGAAGACTCCAATTCCATAGGGACAACTGACTGGTTGATCACAAGCCTAATTCCTCCAAACTCTAGCAATCTGGTACCCATCTAGGATTTTTCCAAAGATTTAAAAAGTAAAGCAAGCGTAAGTACATGTCGTACTCAACAAATATAATATGGGGTTCATGAGGCTCAAAAGGCTGACACTGGTTTAACTGCGATTAGCTTTTAATGAGTCATCTTTTAGCAATTGGGTGGCAACAAGTTTATCCACAAGCCCACATAAACACATGATCAGGTAAATATGAATAATGAATAGCATAAATAGTAATCATTAGTGAGCATCTTCAATCATCAGTATCATCAGTGTTCATCATCTATTCCATAAGGGTCCAAGGCCGCTCGTGACCGTGAGCACGGCTAATATACCAGTTTTACAATCTACATAGGTTGTACACTTTCACTGTGAGTCGTGATTTACCCTTTCGCCCGAGGTAGCTAATCTCTAGACCCACTTCCAAGGAAGGTCGGCAGGGTTCACTATGAAGCCTTTCAAAGGTTCGTCTAACAAGTTAGGGTCATTAGATTCACTCAGCAAACAGATGTAGGAACCCCCCTTTCCGATGGCACAATGACACGCAGCCTATACATAAGGGGACAGAGGTTGTCCTATACTCGATTCGGCAAGCCATTCTTATGCCAATAAAGGTAACCTCTAGCAAGCTAGAAAATGTCCTCATACTGAGCTAAAGCCAGAGCCATGTAGCTCTCACAATTGTACTGTAAGTCCCGGATGTTCACTTACAGTTAAGTCCTTAGGGAGAGGAATCTAGAGCACCATAAAAACAGCCCAATGCTCTAACCCCCTGATTCCATGTTGCTAAAAAGCATCCTTTAATGTTTATTGCATATACCATTAGTCAAGTTACAAGATCATGGTCTTTAATTGAGCACTAGCATTATACTACCCAATGCAATACCCCATAGGTAACAAGGCACAAGGTAACACATCATTAGGAAAATCCTTAGTGGAGGTCAAGGTAGACACATGCAGTATGAATTAAATGATTAAATGTGAATCTCATGCTATACTTGCCTTAAACTCATATCCTTCTTCTATTGAATTGTAACCTCCAAAGGACTTCTTCTGGATCATCAACTTCTTTTATATCACCAACGCAAAGCTCACCGACTGGACATGATCATAAAGCACCACACAAGCATCCATGCAATCATACACGAAGCAAATAGTAGATCTAAATTAGAACAGTACACCAAACATAAAATCAAGATGAAAAGTTTGTAAAAACGAATCTACGTCTCGCTAGGAACACAGACACGAAAAGCACTCTAATCGAAGCTATAACGAAAAAGTTATGAATTAAATAAGATTCTCTTTAATAAAATAATAGATTAAATCTAACCTCAAATTTCAAAAGTTGAAAATATATTTAACAGTAGGATGAACATGTAGATTACTCAATTACGAATCTAACGCAACTTGAATGGATCAAAACAGAGTTAAAACGGAGAAGTTATGGCCTAAAGAAAACTAGTGGCAAAACTATAAATAGATGAAAACATATTTTAAATCTATTAGAAAGAAACTACGCTTTTGGAATAGGAAAACGTATTCTGGAAGTACGCCATAGACTGCGGGTTATATTACACGAAACTGCAGGGGCTCTTTTGCAAATAAACCCGGCGAAGGGGTACGGGCGATCTTGGACCGTTGGATAGAATCTGGATGGTCTTGATTAGAAAGGAGGGGGAGAGAGTCACCCGCCGGAGAAGAAAACCAGCGCGGCGGAGCTCCATTATCGGCGGCAAGAAGCTCCCCGGAGCGCTCGGTTTGACGAGCCGAGAGCACAGGGAATAAGAGGAGAAGACGACGAACTCACCTAGGGCCTTCTTGCGGTCGACGGCCGGTCTACGATGCCGTGCAGCGCGACGGCGACGGCGAGAGGAGGAGAAAATTTTAATTAACTACACGAGGGATTTCCCAAACTAGGGGCTCCCCTTACGGTAGTTTTGGTGTGTTTTAGCCAAGGGGTTGGTACATATTTATAGGGAGAAAAACTCTCCACATCTACATCAACTAGCAATATGGTACTAATTAATGTTGCACTCTCTATATTTACTAATAGATCTAAATAATCATTAAAGCCCATTAGTAAATAAATGCATGGGCCTTTAGGATTTATTAGGATTATTGCACATGGGCTTTGAGAGTTGGTTGGAAAATGTGATATATTATTTATTTTCGAAATTAATTAATTTCATAAATAAAATAATTCTAGAAAAGTCTAGAATTGATATTTAAGCCACGAAAAACCTCTGAAAATTTAGAAAAAAAATTCAGAGACACTTTGGAACATGATGAACCCAAATTAAGTATTTGGAGCTCATGAAAAGATTGTTGGGAACTTGGAACATAAAGATTAAGGTGAAGGAGGTAGGAATTAAATTTTAGAAAGAAGCTAAAAAATTCCTAGAGATAGATATTCGTCTCCTAAACGTATTTAAAAAAAACATATTTTGCACATAGAAACACAAGGTGCGACCAGCATGAATGCAACAAACACGTTTCTACCTTAAGATAAATTTTAATCTAATAAAATTTTATTATTTTCCTATATTTTCATGAGCATAAAAATACAAAATTAAATCATTTTAGCTCTATTTCAGGAGAAGCAGATTTTAGGATGTTACATCCAGCCAAGGTCATTGGGCCTGCATCGAGAAGTCCATAGCGCTGGCAAAGGCTGCTACCCAGGTGGATGAAGTGCAATGTTGATGCTTCTTATCATGTCGGGGATCGTACAGGAGCGACAGGGGTGGTTCTCCGGGACCACGAAGGAAGGACAAGCGATGGAAAAGTGAGATGGTATGATCATTGTCTGAACGCGCTAGCAGCAGAGGCAATGGCTTGTCACGATGGAATGCAGTATGCGCGTGAGCAAGGGGTGCAGCGACTCCCGCTAGAGATTGATTGCCATGTCCTGGTTACTCTTTGGGAGAAGCGCATAAGCCTAGAGTCTAAGATTGATCCTTTACTGCATCAGATGGCTCATGAGTGTGCTAGATTGGTATCCTGTAACAGACCGGTGGAGTGGCTTGTAACAGACCGGTGGAGTGGCTTATAACCCCACCAGCTCTACAGGATATCATAAGTGATGATTGTAATCCTCTTCATGGCTAATATATGAAGCTCAGGTTAGCCTAAAAAAAAGAGACGTGTATGTTGCCAGCAAAAGGTAAGGGGAGCAGGTGCGAGCGGTAGACCGAGCCTGGCTTAATAGAAAAGGTCGCCCCTTCCTTTCCAGCTAGCCAGGTCAAGAGCCTGTCGATGGCCAGCTAAAGCCTGGCTAAGAGGCATGTTCATAACCAAACACACCCATAGAGATTACCAAAAAAAAAAAAAAAAAGAGCGACGATGCTTACCGAGAGAATTTGAGAACCGCTTCTCCCACTGTGTCCGTTAATGCCAACTTCTAGTTCGAGGGATGCCAATTTGGTTCATCCTCTACTCACATCCAATCTGGTTGGCTTGTCTGCTACACAAGGAAAAAGCTGTGTGCGGGTCCCTATAGTGACGTTGCAACTCCTGCACTCAACACTTTCAAGAGCAGTCCCCGCCGTCCTGGTTGCTGCGGAGCCAGGGTTTAAAAAAAACTTTCACCAGCTAAGTTCTAGAGGTAGGGGAAAATTATGTGCCGGCGCTTAGACAAACAGGCCCTGTGAATTCGTTCAACTTGAAATTACAAAGCCATGCTGCTGGCCTGCTGTTGCTGAACACCAAAACTAACGCTCGCGGTTAAAAGGTTGGTGAATGAAGAATGAACAAACGCGGTGCCAGTGCAAAATAACAGGACAAGTGAGAGTACAAATGTACACTCTATGGTGGTGATATACATTAAACCTCTAAATACATTAAACCTCTAACAGCCTGTATAGCCTATGTACTCTCTTTATAAAGTGAGAGAATTAGCATAGACCACTAGGTCAACGAAACCTAGTTCCTTCACCAAACTTGCCATCAACAGAATAAGCAATCTCAGCTTCTATAGAAATGTCTTCACAGAATATGGCCCCAAACAAGCTCACAACACCATAAGCACCATACTGCACTTCACCACGGGGCGTTGTTGCTGGAATAACTTTTCAATAACCTAAACGGTCATTCAACGCAGTGCGACCATCACCAGTTTGACCTACAGAAGATTCAACAATGGCATTAACAATGGACCCAGCATGCTATGGATTGGTAACACATTAGTAGAATTTCCATACCTTCAGGTGGCACCCATGTTTCAGATTCTGGTCTGGCTTCAAGGAAATCTGGTCTTGCTGGGCCCAATACACGTTTTTGTTTAGACTTCTTCCCTTCTCTCTTGCTAGAATCTGGTTCATTCTCATTCTCCATTTCTTCCGAGGTTTGTAGACCACGTTTATGCTTAAGCAGAAGGGCCACAGCATCAGCAACTGATGCTTCACTTTCAACCGAAGATGAATTTGCCTCGCTGGCAACTGACTGGTCAGCAGACTTTCTCTTTCGTAAAATAAGCCCAGGGGCGGCCTCTTCAAGCTCTTTTCCACTCCCTGAAGAAAGAATGGTTTTCCGGTCTTTGTAGTCCACAAAATTATCAGGCTCCTCTGCATCAGACTTTTCTTTATTTATAAAGTTTTCTTCAGGTTCTATGATCCTTCTGTCACCAAGCCATTGAGGTTTTGGCATGCCAAATGCAGGTCTGCTGCCATCTTCTTGGTTCTTAGAGACATCTGTCTGTAATTTAGCAGGTTTATCTGTGCCTACTTCGCTAGAAGAATCCTTGGGTTTCTCCTCAGCTGTAGCTTTTCCAATTTTATTTTGTTTCTTTGATTCTAGTCTTGGATTATCATTAGATGTTGGAGGTTTCGCTTCTCTTGGCTTTAGATCCCTCTTAGAAGCTGCTTCTCCCATAGGGTCAGCTATTTTCAGTAGGTAAACTACTCTGTCTAGCTCATCCTGAAGATCAGAGAGTTCCTTCTGAATTCGGGCAATCTTATCATGTACTGCAAGATATCTCAAATTAGCAAGATAATAAGACTGAGAAATGCATCTAAACCGGAAACAAATGCAGAAATAAGTGTGCAGCAATGCATAACTTTTAGGTTAGTTCATCAATGTTAAAGACTAAACATATGCCTCATGGCAGAACAAAGCAATGCTCACCCTGAGAAAATAGCACATGTGCAACATCATATACTCTGGTAACTTAATTCTACATCATGTATGCTTCAGCCACTTAATAATAGAGTTACCATTTTAGTGAAAATCAATAAAGAAACATATATACTTTTTCCTAAAAGCTTTTGTGTGCACATGAGTGGATCCTCTACAGTAACACATTAATCAGAGCATAAGGCTGTGCTCAAGCCACAGTTAAAATCCCAACAAGAATTGGCAGCTCTGGCACATAAGACAACTGAATTTCATGAAATTCAAGGTCATGACCAAGGTTCTCTATAGCTTAGGGTTACTTGCTTCCATTGTTATAGAATATGGAAGCTAGTGATTTTGCAAAACTGAAGGGAACTGCTCTCAAATAGAGGCCTAAGGAACATTCCAGTTAAGACTTCTAGGTAGCAGGTATAGCCGTATAGGTCTCCTTTTCCCATGTTTTTGTTACTTAGAAAATTTAATATAGTAATTTCAATGGTTCTACTCCATACTGATGGATAAGTCTGGCTGCTGTGGTCTTTGTGGGACTGTTGTGGTCTTTGTGGGGCTGTTGTGGTCTTTGTGTTTTTAGGACAGCATCTAGGACAACATCTTAGACTAGCATCTAGAGGACAGCATCTTAGCATCTAGGACAGCATCTTAGACTAGCATCTTGGCATATGCTTGGCTGGCTAGCAGCCTATAAATATGTATCACCAACCCCTCGGGTTGGCATGGCATTGAGAAATAAACCAGAAAATTATCCCAACTCCTAGTGTCATCCTCTCTCGATGAGAGTAAGAATTCTGCTACTATCAAAAGTGAGAATTCAGCGACTAACAACTGGTATCAGAGCCGTACTATCCTGTAGCCTAAGCATCTCCTGCTCATCCCCTCTCCCAGCCACACAACAGCCCCAGCTGCGAGCAGCAGCTCCGGCCGCTCCTGCTCACTCCTCTCCCGCGCAGTCTGAAGCAGCCCTCTCCCCACGCAGCAGCCCCCCGGTAGCGCGTCATGTCCGCAGGGCAGTCTCAGCGCTCGATCGCCTCGAGCACGCGGCGTCGGCAGGAGGCCGAACTTGCCGCAGCAGAGGAACGCGAGCGAGCGGCGGCAGAGACCGCTGCGGCGGCGGCAAGGGCATCGAGGCTGGCAGCGGCGGAGCTGGCAGCAGCCAGAGCGGGGGCGGAAGCAGCGGCAGCGGCGAATGCAGCGCGTGCGGCGGCAGCGGAGGTCGAGGCTCTGCGCGGCAGCATCGGCAGCTCCATTTCCGCTGACGACACCGCCGACGCGGACCTCGAGCTGCTAGAGAGGGAGGCAGCGCGAGCGCGGGCGACGCAGTGGGCAGCCGCGCACGCCCACGAGCGTGGCGGCAGCCCAGACAGGCGCGGACGCGCTGGCGGCGCTCCTGGAGGAGACGCGCACGGCGGTGGCGCTCCTGGGGCAGCCGCGCACGCCCACGAGCGCGGCGACAGCCCAGACAGGCGCGGACGCGCCGGTGGCGCTCCTGGAGGAGGCGCGCATGGCAACGGTGGCGGACGGGTCGACGGAGAACGCGGCCTTCACAGGCAACGTGGCTCTCTCCCCGAATCGGTACCGACGGGTCGATGGAGAGCGCGGCCTTCGCAGGCAACGTGGCTCTCTCCCCGGATCGGTACCGTGGTTACCACGGGCTCCAGGCTGTTGTCAGGGACGTCGGTCCCGGCGGTGGGTGGCCTACCCTCACCAAGACCAACTACGTCGAGTGGGCTGCGGTGATGAGGGTAAAGCTCCAGGTGTGGCACATGTGGGAGGAAGTTCGGTACGGCGACGCCGACTACGACCAGGATCGACGGGCGCTGGATGCCCTCATCGCTGCAGTCCCGCCCGAGATGCAGTTCTCGCTTACCAACAAGCGGACTGCCAAGGAGGCTTGGGAAGCCATCGCTGCGGCACGCATCGGCAGCGACCGCGCCCGCAAGTCCACACTGCAGGCACTTCGCAAGGAGTGGGAGAACCTGGCCTTCAAGCCCGGTGAGGACGTTGATGACTTTGCCCTCCGTCTCAACACTCTGTTGCAGAAGATGGTGCAGTTCGGCGTTGACACCTACGGCGAGGAGAGAGCTGTCGAAAAGCTCTTCCGCTGCGTCCCCGAGAAGTACAAGCAGATGGCCCGCTCGATCGAGTCTCTGCTAGATCTCTCCACGATGTCGACCGAGGAGGCGATAGGTCGCCTCAAGGTCGTCGACAGCGATGAGCCACAGTCTCTCTCGGGGCCCATCACCACTGGCGGGAAGCTCCTTCTCACTCGGGAGCAGTGGCTTGCCAGCCAAGGTGACCGGAAGAAGGGAGAGCCTTCTTCCGCGACAGGCAGCCGCAAGCGTGGCAAGTCGCGCAAGGCACGCAGAGACGCCCAGGCCGGGGCGCGAGGACGTGCCGAGGGTGATGCCCGCGGAGGCGCCCAGGGCGGCGCCGCCGGCAGGCACAAGCCGGCACGAGACGACGCTTGCCGCAACTACGGCCAGCTTGGCCATTGGGCCAAGGACTGTCGACAGCCACGACGCGGCCAGGCCCACGTCGCACAGGCGGAGGAGGAGCCGGCTCTGTTCATGGCACATGCAAGCATCAAGCTACCTCCAGCGGCACCGGCCGCAGCGGCTCTCCTCCACCTTGATGAGCCAAAAGCACACGCCCTCCTCGGCGACAGCTCCGGCAACGACAAGACTGACGGGTGGTGCCTCGACACCGGCGCCACCCATCACATGACCGATCGACGGGAGTTCTTCACCAAGCTTGACTCTAGCGTCCGAGGCTCCGTCAAGTTTGGGGGTGCCTCCGGCGTGGAGATCAAAGGCGTCGGCTCCGTCATCTTCACCGCCGTGTCTGGTGAGCACAGGCTGCTCACCGGAGTACTACATCCCCGCGTTGAAGAACTCCATCATCAGCTTGGGACAGCTGGATGAGAACGGTTCGCGTGTGGTGGTTGAGGATGGAGTCATGAGGATTTGGGATCGCCGTCGTCGCCTTCTTGCCAAGGTATCCAGAAGCGCAAATCGACTCTACGTCCTTAACGTGCAGGTGGCACAACCCCTTTGTCTCGCTGCTCGTCGGGACGACGAGGCGTGGCAGTGGCACGAGCGCTTCGGGCACCTTCACTTCGAGGCCCTGAAGCGGCTCAGTGCCACGGAGATGGTGCGAGGCCTGCCGTGCCTCGACCATGTGGAGCAGCTCTGCGACGTCTGCGTGTTGACGAAGCAGAGGCGACTCCCCTTTCCCCAGCGGGCGAGCTTTCGAGCCAAGGAGAGGCTCGAGCTTGTGCACGGGGACTTGTGTGGCCCGGTAACACCGGCCACACCGGGAGGACGACGCTACTTCCTGCTGCTCGTCGACGACCTCTCCCGCTACATGTGGGTGATGGTCCTCGGCAGCATGGGAGAGGCTGCGGACGCCATCAGGCGCGCGCAGGTTGCTGCGGAGGCGGAGTGCGGCCGCAAGCTGCGCGTGCTGCGCACCGACAACGGCGGCGAATTCACGGCCGCTGAATTCGCGTCGTACTGCGCTGATGAGGGCATTCAGCGCCACTACTCCGCGCCGTACAGCCCGCAGCAGAACGACGTAGTCGAGTGGCGCAACCAGACGGTTGTGAGGATGGCTCGGGCCCTTCTCAAGCAGAGGGGGATGCCGTCTATCTTCTGGGGAGAGGCGGTGGTGTCGGCTGTCTACATCCTCAACCGCTCGCCTACCAAGGCGCTCGACGGCAGGACGCCGTATGAGGCTTGGCATGGGCGCAAGCCGGCGGTCTCCCACTTGCGGGTCTTCGGCTGCCTCGCGTTCGCCAAGGAGCTTGGCCACATCAGCAAGCTCGATGACAGGAGCCCTCTGGGAGTGTTCATCGGCTACGCGGAGGGCTCGAAGGCCTACCGCATCCTCGACCCGAAGACACAGCGTGTGCGCACGGCGCGCGACGTTGTGTTCGACGAAGGGCGAGGATGGGCGTGGGACAAGGCGGTGGACGACGGCTCGGCTCCGACGTACGACGACTTCAGTGTCGAGTACGTCCACTTCGAGGGAGCTGGGGGAGTAGGCAGCTCTTCTTCGACGAGCGCGTCTACCCCAGTCCCCGAGCCTCCACCGACCCCGGCGCCAGCTACTCCGACAGCACCACGCTCTCCAGCCAAGACCTCGGCTGCGATGAGTTCTTCGCCGGCCCCACCACAGCTGGCAACGCCACGCACTCCAGCACCGACAGGCACCACTCCGGGCACGTCTACTCCACCACCAGCTCGTGTCGAGCACGGCCCGGTTGAGCTCGCTACTCTGCTCTCTCACAACGAGGAGCGCGTCGACGCGTACCACGACGGCGAGCCGTTGCGGTACCGTACGATGGAGAACCTTCTCGGCGACCAGCCGGTGCCAGGACCGGTGCCTCACGACCTGGAGGCGCAGTTGCACCTTGCGTGTGACGACGGCGAGCCACGGTCGTTTGCAGAGGCCGAGAGACACGCGGCATGGCGCGCCGCGATGCAGTTGGAGATGGATGCGGTTGAGAAGAACCGCACGTGGGAGCTTGCTGACCTTCCTCGTGGTCACCGCACGATCACCCTTAAGTGGGTGTACAAGCTGAAGAGGGATGAAGCCGGTGCCATCATCAAGCACAAGGCTCGCTTGGTGGCACGAGGTTTCGTGCAGCAGGAGGGGGTCGACTTCGACGACGCCTTTGCTCCCGTGGCACGGATGGAGTCCGTGCGACTCCTTGCGCTAGCTGCCCAGGAGGGCTGGCGTGTTCATCACATGAACGTCAAGTCGGCGTTCCTTAACGGCGACTTGAAGGAGGTCTACGTGCACCGGTCGCCGGGATTTGCGATCCCCAGCAAGGAGGGCAAGGTGCTCCGCCTGCGCAAGGCCCTCTATGGCTTGCAGCAGGCACCGAGGGCATGGAATGCCAAGTTGGATTCCACACTAAAGGGGATGGGCTTCGAGCAAAGCCCGCACGAGGCAGCCATCTACCGACAGGGCAGTGGAGGTAATGCTCTGCTGGTGGGTATCTACGTCGACGACTTGGTGATCACCGACACCAAGGATGCGGAGGTGGCGGCATTCAAGGAAGAGATGAAGGCCACCTTCCAGATGAGTGACCTGGGGCCTCTCTCCTTCTACCTGGGAATCGAGGTGCACCAGGATGACTCCGGGATCACGCTTCGACAGACCGCCTACGCCAAGCGCGTCGTTGAGCTAGCTGGGCTCACCGACTGCAACCCAGCTCTCACTCCGATGGAGGAGAGGCTGAAGCTGAGCCGCGACAGCACGACGGAGGAGGTGGACGCTACGCAGTACCGGCGTCTTGTGGGGAGCCTTCGCTACCTCGCCCACACACGGCCTGACCTAGCATTCTTCGTCGGCTACGTTAGTCGGTTCACGCAGCGACCGACAACGGAGCACTAGCAGGCTGTGAAGAGGATCATCCGCTACGTTGCGGGGACTCTCGACCACGGCCTCTACTACCCTAGGTGCCCTGGGGCGGCACACTTCGTCGGGTACAGCGACAGCGACCACGGCGGCGACATCGACACCAGCAAGAGCATGAGCGGGATCCTCTTCCTCGGCAAGTGCCTCGTTAGCTGGCAGTCGGTCAAGCAGCAGGTGGTGGCCCTGTCCAGCTGCGAGGCCGAGTACATAGCGGCCTCCACCGCTTCGACTCAGGCGCTCTGGCTCGCTCGACTGTTTGGTGATCTCCTCGGCAGAGACACTAGAGCGGTGTAGCTCAGGGTGGACAGCAAGTCCGCTCTAGCCCTGGCAAAGAACCACGTCTTCCATGAACGCAGCAAGCACATCCGGATGAGGTACCACTTCATCCGAAGCTGTCTTGAGGAAGGGAGCATCAAGGTGAGCTACATCAACACCAAGGACCAGCTTGCGGACCTGCTCACCAAGCTCCTTGGGAGGATCAAGTTCCTTGAGCTCTGCTCCAGGACCGGAATGGTTCAACTTTCCCACAAGACGACGCACAAGACTTAGGGGGAGAACGATGGATATGTCTGGCTGATGTTGTCTTTGTGGGGCTGTTGTGGCCTTTGTGGGGCTGTTGTGGTCTTTGTGTTTTTAGGACAGCATCTTAGACTAGAGGACAGCATCTTAGACTAGCATCTAGAGGACAGCATCTTAGCATCTAGGACAGCATCTTAGACTAGCATCTTGGCATATGTTTGGCTGGCTAGCAGCCTATAAATATGTATCCCCAATCCCTCAGGTTGGCATGGCATTGAGAAATAAACCAGAAAATTGTCCCAACTCCTAGTGTCATCCTCTCTCGATGAGGTAAGAATTCTGCTACTACCAAGAGTGAGAATTCAGCGACTTACACGTACAAAAGAAGTAGCAAACAGACAGCCGTCAGGGTCACTACTGATGATATCAGGCTTGTAACAAAGATTAAAATAAACAAAGACCCATGAATGTTCAATTGAAGTAACTGGAGCGTACAAGCATACCTAATTGAGATGACAAGCCACTCATATAAGCATCAAGGTCATCCCTGAGATCTGGAGTATCACTCTCAGACAGCTTATGCTTCTCTTCTTCAAGCAATTTTGTTTTACTTTCAATATCATTGGTGATGAAATCTTTTTTCTCAAGAAGGCTATCAGCAGTCTCAACTGATTGTTGCTCACTTGATTTCTGACTAGATTTCTTCTTCGTTCGATCAAAAAATTCATCATCGTCACTAAATTATTTAACAATCCATTAGTCAATATATAATAATCTAGCATTCTAGCTTTAAGCATACCAAACATTACTAAAAGGTATATGATACTAAAATCCCAATGCATAGATATTATACATGATGTAGCAGTGAGCAGTCATAGGTCAAACTTATCAGTGTACATACCTAAGAATGTCATCTTCTTCCTCGAGACTTGCTTTATGGCTGCCATGCTTTGCCTTTCCAGAACGAGCACCAATACTTTCCCGTATACTGTCATTTAAAGTTTCTTCTAGATTATCTAGCTCCTCCATAATCTGAAAAAAGATATGATTTAGTCCTGCTCACTAGATGAGAAATGGACAGTTACATATTAACAAATGTAAGCATAGGAATGTCCTCACCTGAGATATCCGTTGTTCATTTCGTGCAATTTGTGTCTGTTGACCTTGGGTTAGCCCACCTTGAGAAATGTCCTTAACTCTTATTGCATCAATTTCTTTTTTCATGTTGCCAATCTGAAACAAAGAATAGCAAGTAAAGATTCATGGAAAGCAGAAATACAATCGTGTAAAAAGTGTAGTTTCAATCTATCACTCCACAGGCATGATTACCACAAGTGCACAGCATCAATAGCAGGACCCTCTACAGCCAACACATGAGGCAATACGCTTGCAGCCTTTTCTTTAAGCAACTGGAGGATTTGGCATGAGGGTCCTCAGCTAGCTGAAGAGATTGACCTTATTGAATGGCCAGGGGTTTTGAGGAACAATTGCATTAAAGCCTTTAACAGAAATGTAAAGCAGGGGCCCTTAAAAAGTGTAAACAAGTGTTCTATGAGGAAAAACTTAACAATTGTCGATACCCAAAGCAAGGACTTCCTGAAGATGATAGAACTAATAGCTAGCAACATGATGGCAGCCACTACCTCATGCTACTCTTGATTCAGCACTGTACAAACATAAAGGGACATGCTGGACTTTACATTCTTACTATCCAGCATAGCACTGACAAAACCAAATTAGGTTCTAGTTTACTTTAGAACAGGAAAGAAGTTAATGTGTGTTTAAGCCCTTGACTCATCAATTCCTGCATGGTGTATGAAGTGAGGCTGTGTAACTGGCATGAAGCGTAGAGTGATGACACTGTAGCATGGACCCTGCTCATATAGCCCCGCGCTTTTGCACAACTAGTCGTTTATTTCTATCCACTGATTGATTTTTGTCAAGTGGCATCACCCTGATATATTAAACATAGGTTTCATTTATCAGATTCTTGTAGAAGGTTCACAATAATTTGTGACAACAGGCATGCCCATTAACCCAATAAACGAAAATTACTTAATAATGAATCATGTGAAGCAACAATTGATGCCAAGTGTAAGTTACATGTACTACAACACAACACTGTGGGTCCACTATAAGGACCCACATGTGTCAGCTATAGGACCTGCTCCAGAACATGTCATCTGGATCGGTACAATAAAGAGTTTAAAATTAGTTTTCACAGTTCTAAACAGCAGGCAGTATGGAACACAAGCATAGCTCTAGTGATGATATAACTACTAATATACTCTACATGCAGTTTAAGAAGAAATTACTACTCCAATAGCTCCATTTATGTTTCATTGTTGGAAACCAAACAAAAAATAATGGAGACAATGAAAGAATATTCCAAAACATAGCCATTTGTTCCTCCGTCATCACAATATCACCAAGGCATTTGAAAACATAGCACATGAATCGGGATCAAAGGTGTGTTCCTCAACCTGCACACCATCCCCCCTAGAGGGTCAAGTTGAACAGGGTTGACATCCCCGAAGAGGCAGGGTTGCTGTCTTTGCCTCATATTAAGGAACAATGGAGAGGAGAAAAAGAGGAGTGCAAGAGATCGTCGCTGCCAAGATGCTGGAGGTGGGGACTGTCGACGAAATATGGTCGGCAGTCTGCCGAGGGGTATGCCCACGGTAGTTGATTAATCGGTGGAGGTGCGTGAGATATGAACTAGATGGTGACACAGGCGCAGAGACATCGATTTAGACAGGTTCAGGCCGTCAACTTGACGTAATACCCTACATTCTGTCTTTGGTGGATTGTATATTATGATCAGATGAAATCACGGGGGGTCCCTACCTGTCTTATATAGCATGGGGGGTAGGGTTACAGGTCGGTTAAATCTATCCTGACCGGTTTACATGATAAGCGTTACAAGGATTGCGGTATCTTAGCATATCCGAATAGGTCTTCCTTCGTCATCAAGTTCTTCCTCGTAGTCTTGCGACGCACACCGACCTACGTCGTGCACTGCGCGACATGATCTGGTGGGCTGGGCCTCCCCTGGCGGCGCGGCCCATGTACAGCCCTGTGGGTATCTGGGGTTATACCCCCACAGCTAGTCCTCGAGCGCTTTGTATCCGCTGAGCAACGTCGTCTTGAGCTTGTCTGAGCAGTTCAACGTGTAGCCGATCAACAGTAGCAGGCGTCCGACTAGTTTAACTGGAAGCCGAGCAGTTAAATCGAACGTCCGACCAGTTTAACTGGCCGGCCGACCTCGAACTTACTCAAAGCTGAGGTTTGCCAGAAGGATGTAAGGAGCTCAAGTACAAAAAAAATTTAAAGCCTTCACCTTAGGCGAAGTGTGCCCACTTAGGTTCCGTGTGGCGAAGTTAGATGCTTAGCATCCCTAATTTAGTCAGTACGGAGGAACTTAGTCCCTCGTGTGCGAAGATAGATGCTTAGCATCCATGCCTTAGGCAAAAGGTGGCTCTTAGAGCCAAACAGAGAGCTTACGACTTAGTCGTTTAGGAAAGCATTGGGTCCTAGAAATAAGCACATTCACCGCAAGGTGAAGTATGCCCACTTAGTCCCCGAGCCTGACAGTATGTGAAGTATTCACGTGGTGCCAGTATCCAAAACAGTAGACTTCAGGTGCCAAACCAGTCCCTAGCTTAACTGGAAACTAGTCCCCGGCTTAGCTGAGAAAAATCTGATATAGAAAAAATAGTACAGTCATCGCTAGATGACGTGTACACACGTAGTCCCTGAGCCTGCTGGAAGATTAAGAAGAAATTTTGTAGCAGGATCAAAGAAAAAATACTTGGAAACCCCGAAAATATCGACAAAACAGCGCTTAGCACTTAACTTCACTTTGCAGCCCATGTACACACAGCCTTGATTGTGTATTCCACTAGTAGGGATGAAAACGGATCGGATACGGACGGATATCACTGATATTACATTTGTTTTTATATTTTTGTCCGGATTCAGATTCGAATACGGATAGTGTCAACCATGTCGGATAGGATATGATTTAATATCGACATCATAAATATGTGATTTGAGTATTCGGATACGGATACGGTGTCGGATGTTGAATACCCGGACTCGGATATGGACAGATTTGAACCCCACTAAACGGATTCGGTCTCGAATACGATCGGAAAATATCCGTACCATTTTCACCCCTATCCACTAGGCCCATTTAGCGGCCCAGGATGACGCGCGGAGAAATTCAGAAGTGAACGCGGTGCGGCGGGGCGCGGTTTCCCAAAAACCCTAGAAGTCGAAAGGTTGGGGTCGAATCAATATAAATCCGCCGCGGCTCCCGCGCACACTCCCCATTTCTCCGTCGTATCCTCTTCTTCCTTGCTCACGCGCCTTCTCGTCTGCAACCGCTCCGCCATTAGGGCAAAATCAAACACCAAGCAGCCTCAGCCTCGCCAGATCCGCCCGATGGCGCCGAGGAAAACCCACGCGGGTGCGTAGAAGGCTTCCCGCGGGATAGACCGCGAGGAGTGGGTACCGTCGACGAGCAGCGAAGCGTCCCTCAACAATCTGGTGGTGCACGAGGCGTCATTCCCGATAGGGCGACTGGGGGGTGGCATCCAGCAGCCGGTGAGCAGTTCCCCACGCCCCATACCAACGAGCAAGTTGTGTTCGAAGAATACTTTTTTCATGGCTTTAGCGTTCCGATCCATCTCTTCCTCCATGGTTTGATTGCTTACTACGGCATCAGCCTCTGCAATCTGAGCCCAAACTCCACCTTGCACGTTGCCATCTTTATCAATCTTTGCGAATCGTACCTTGGAATCCTCCCCCATTTCAATCTGTTCCGCCATTTCTACCTCAAAGTGAAAGGGGGAACTAGCTCCCGGGTGGTCAGCGGTGCCCATTTGCAGTTGCGGGACGGGATGGTGAGTCAGTACATTGCCGTCCTGCTTAACACATCTGTGAAGTACTGGAACTCCAGGTGGTTCTACATCAGGCAGGTGGAACCGTTTGTGCGATGCGATGTGGATCAGGTCCTGATGAGCAACAGGAGGTGGTTGGAGAGGCCCAGTTCAAATGGCATGTTGCAGGTGAAGGAGCTCCTGACTTTGCTGAACCACAAAAAGTTTGATGGGGTCATTGTGGCGACGAATTTCATCTTCTGGCGGATTCAGCCCTGTAAAGAGAGGGCACATCCTGGATATGAGTTCAGGTGTGAGACTGACGGTACCCGCGAAGAGCCCGAGCAGATAGATCGGGACGAAGTCAAACGCCGCGTTGCGATGCTGTTCAACCTCGCGGTGCACACTTCCATCAAGGAGCAGTAGAGGGCTTACAACATCACGAGCCTTCCCCCAGCGGTAATGATTTGTTTGGCGTGTATGCTTTTCCTTTTGACATTTGATCAACGTATTCATTCGTGTTTTTGAAGATTCATGGACAGGACCGGGCAGTGTACTTCTCTGTCGTGCCGTCGGAGGACTGGCCGATCACCGTTGACGCCCGGCCAGGCAGTCCCTAGCGCCAGACCAGCTCGGGAGCTGGCGAGGAAGGGTAGGCTGGCCATGGAGATGAAGACGAAGATGATCGGTCCAGCTACGTTCGTGAGAAGGTGCGGGGAAAACGGTCAGCTGAAGACGAGCCGTCCTCGAAGGAGAGAACGACGTCAAGTTCCTCCCACCGTGATGCGGGAGGTGTCAGTATTGGAGGCCCCACCTAGCCCCGGAGGCGGCAGATGGTTCTACCGGAATCGTCTGATGACGACGAGACGGCACCTCCTCCGCCAACCATCGAGATGCCCCCACTAGCTGCACACGCTGGGGCGGAGACGAGGGAGAGGCGCCGAGCACGGGAGGCCACTGGCGGAGTCCCCGAGCCTGCTCAGATGGCCACGCCGGCGACGGTTGGGGCCACTAGCCCAAGGACTGTCGGGGCGTCGGTTGGCCCTGCCGCTGGAAAGGGGGGCTCAGGGAGGGCGCCATGTAATTTTCCTATGGAAAAGGAACAAAAAAGAGAAAAAAGGAATTCTGTTTTGGGACCAAGCAAAACTGGAATGTTGTGCCGTAGGAAGGATAGCTATACTAATTCGATATACTCAAAATACACCTTTGGTACAAAATTGACAATCTCACAAGGATGAAATATCAGTAATTTTCTATTTACTGGTGGATCCCATCTTTTACGGAATCAATTCCTTTTTTGAATAAAGTCTGAGTTTTGCTCAAGTCTCGAATAAACTCAAGAACATATTCGACCCCGTTTCAGGACGGCTCGGTGAGAGTTGAGTTGTAAGTGTTCTTCATTCGCAGCATCTTTGGAGCATGGGGTTATTTGTTGACGAGTTGTTTCCTTAACGTAGTGCAGAATCGGCCGAAGAGCTACATCCGTCGGGCACCGATGACGGGCAGCGCGAGGCGAAACCGGTGGCTCCTGACACCGAGCAGTGCCAAGCAGGAGCGGACCCGGTCACCCCTACTATGGAGCAGCCGCCGCTTGCGGAGCCGACCACCACCGGTGGTGATGCTCACGGGGAGGAAAGGTCGGCGAGCACGCCGGACGTTGCAGAGGCGCACGCGACGACAGGCGCACCGGTCGATCCTGCGGGGGGGAGCTGATACCACAGAGGAGGCGCTGAATAGCGGAGCGCAAGATCCGTCGCGGCCCATGGAGCAGGCGATGCCCTGGCGGCGCAGCTGATAGAGATGGGCCTTGGACATCCCGTCCGGCCACAGCACCGTCCGAGGTCGCCTCCAAGGATAGCCACCGTGGAAGTCGAAGAGATACCGCAAGAGCCAGCCCAGCCTCCTCAGGTCTTCCGCACGGTCCTCCGCCGCGGGGACGAGTTCGACATGCTGGAAGAGGAGGCCAGCACGGAGGTGAAGAGGCTGAGAGGCGATCTATCAGCGATGATGGGTCGGATTGAAGTAAGTTGAAACGATCTTGTCGCTATGCTCTTCTGAGGTGTAGTCTATAATCATTGCTTCTGCAGAGTGTAATGAAGACGTCCGAGCACCACCGACGCCTCCTAGACGAAATGGCTCCGGTCCTTGTGGAGAACAAGAGGTTGCAGTCATCGGTGAATGACCTTGATGCGAGCCTGACCAGAACGCGCCGCCGGGAGGAAGAGTTGGAGATGTAGGTCTTGAAGTTGGAGAAGGACAACCAGACGTTGGAGGCGGAGAAACAGTTGCTAACTGAGCGGCTTAGTCGTGCTACCGGTCAGCAGAAAGGTAAGATCTTAGGTTTTGCTCTGCAGACGTTCGGCGTAGTGTATTGTTTGAACGCTTAACTTTTCTTGTAAAGATCTGGAAACGGAGCTCGGCCTTTCCCACGAGGCCATCGCCCAACTCCAAAAGGAGAAGGAAGAGGCGGAGGAGAAAGCCGATAAGGTCGCCAGAGACCTTGAACATAAGGATGTCTGCTCTCGTGGCGTTAGGGGCATGTCTAACTCGTTGCTGCTTTGCTGCAGAGTATCGATATAATGCGCAGGCGCAGTTCCAGGTGTTCAGGACGCAGGTGAAGACCTAGGAAGAGAAGCTGGAGGCAGTGGTTGCAGGGATAAATCCCGAGCTTGACTACATCGGCTTCGAACCGACCGAGGGAACGATGCAGCTGCCTGGCGACATGCCTCCTCGACCGATCCTCAATCGGTGCCAGGGGGCCTGGGCAGACTTCAAGTTCACCCGCAGCGCCGCAAACTCTGCCGTCCTCCACGCGCTCGCGGTGATTCGGTCACACTCCCTCGGTTAAACCTGAGGTGATAATGACCGGCTTCGCCCGAGGGACGAGCTCGGCGAAGATCACGAAGCTGGAGGACGAGGCGAATGAGGCAGCGGCAAAGCTGGCGGACGACATTGACCTGTTCGGCGAGGGAGAAACAACGCCGAGTAAATTTGGGAAAAACTCATGTTGAAGTGTTATGTAAAGTTGCTTAGGAGCTATCGTAAACACTAAGTGTTATTTTGAAGTTGTGTTTATATTTAATATATACCCTCCAGAGCAGTTAGTTTGTGATTGTGCCCCCAGCCTTGGCTAGCTCGTAAACCGTAACGTGGAGCGCTGGAGCTCGTGTACGTGTAGGAAGCCAAGCGTCACCAAGGAGCCGCTGCCGACCACCCATAAACACAGAGGGCTGACGCTCGTGCACGTGTAGGGAGAAGCTGGAGACAGGGCCGTCTCTAGAAGGCGCAAACGTAAACATGGCTGTTGGGGGAGCCGTTGAGGCGAAAGCGTATGTCATCTTTAAGATGGTATACATGGAGAGAGGCCATTTGTAGAAATAATCATGGAGAAAACAGCATAGAGAAAACATCATGACAAAAACTTTATTGAATACTGAAACATAAAGGGTACGTATCTTTATATGGAACGTTTCAAGGATAGAAACGCCTAAGGAGATCGATGTGCCAGGAGTTTGGGACGTCTACTTCATCCAGGTCGCACAGTCTGTAAAACCCTGGTCAGGTGACCGCTTTAACGATGTAGGGGCCCTCCCAAGGTGATGAAAGCTCGTGCATCCCATCGGTCTTCTGTTTTCTGTGGAGTACTAGGTCGCTAACCACGAAGAACCTATCTTGGACATTGCGGTTGTAGTACCTTCGTAGGCCCTCCAGGTATTTGGCCATCCGAACACATGTGACCAGGCGCTCTTCTTCTAAACGATCAACATCGACAAGCAGGGCTTGGTCAGAGTTCTCTTCATCGTAGTGCTCCACCCTTGGTGCTCGGAAAACAACATCAGCAGGTAACACGGCCTCGGAGCTGAACACCAGGAAATAAGGGGAGACGCCGGTGTTGCGACTAGGTTGGATCTTTAGTCCCCAGACCACAGTCAGCAATTCTTTAAGCCATTTGCCCAGGTGCATCTGCTCTTTCTCGTAGAGTCTCTTCTTCAACGCATCCAGGACCATGCCGTTAGCGCGTTCGACCTAGCCGTTAGCCCTGGGGTGTGCAATCGAGACGTACTTAACTGAGATGCATCGGTCATCGCAGAAATCCCAGAAGTCGTTGCCAATAAATGTAGACCCCAAGTCGGTGATAGATGTTCGGCAGGCCAAACCTCTGGATGATGTCGTCGAGTAGCTCTGCAGCCGCCTTCGCCGTGATCTGAACGAGAGGTTTATACTCAATCCATTTGGAGAATTTGTCGATGTCGACGTAGACCCAGCGGAAACCTCCTAGCGCAGGAGTCCCCAGCATGCGAACGGCCAGGAAGCAGGAATCGTCTGTAGGGCCTGAGCTAGAACATGGATTTGCTTAGAAAAAAACTGACAACCTTCACACCGGCGAACAAGTGCTTTAGCGTCGGCGACGGCTAAAGGCCAGTAGAAACCAGCTCGGAAAGCTTTGCTGACCAGTGTTCTACAGGCGTGGATTTCCTTGAGTATCTTCTCTCCCTCTTCTTTGGAGACGCACTTTTGGATCAATTCTTCCTTAGTGTTCTTGCGCATCAGCTTCCCATCGACTAGGACATAATGCTTGCTGCGGCGAATCAGGCGCTCCATCTCCGTCTTGTCAGCCGGAACGTCTGCAGTGGTTAGGTACTTGATGAAAGGTTCTCTCCAATCACTGCTAGGCCCAGGAACCGCTGCAACTATCTACTCGGCAGGTGGCACTTCCCCTGCTTGATGGATAGGGTCACAAGGTCCTGGACGAATACTCCGGCTAGAACTTCGGCTCGGATCGACCCTAGCTTTGACAACTCATCGGCTGCTTGATTATCAGCCCGAACCACGTGATGGTACTTGATACCGTAGAACTTGCGTTCAAGCTTCCCCATCTCAGCGCAGTAAGCGTCCATCTTCTCGTTGGTGCAGTTCCAATCTTTATTGAGTTGGTTGATCACGAGTGCGGAGTCGCCGAACACCATGAGGCGTTTAACGCCGAGCTCTATGGCTATACGAAGACCGTGTAGTGCCGCCTCGTACTCCACGGCGTTGTTGGAGGCGCAGAAGTGAATCCGAAGGACATATCGAAGCTTATCCCCGGATGGAGAAATAAAGTACACACCTGCCCCGGCACCGTCAAGGTTAAGGGAACCGTCGAAGTACATGGTCCAGTGATCGGGGTGGTTGACCGGGACAGGAGTCTGCATATCGGTCCATTCAGCGATGAAATCGGCGAGCGCATGCGACTTGATCGTCTGGCGTGGTCTGAAATCGATGGTGTAGGTGCCGAGTTCTACCGCCCATTTAATGATACGACCATTGGCTTCCTTGTTTCGGAGGATATCGCCAAGTGGGTACTCAATAACCACTGCTATGGGAAATGTCTCGAAGTAGTGACAGAGCTTTCGGGATGTGATCAGGGTGGCATATAACAGCTTATGGACCTGGGGGCAGTGTTCGCCTAAACGGCCTAAACGGCCGATTAAACGGTAAATGGTGGTAAACTGTTTTGTTTAGGGGGTAAACGAAAATTCAACGGTTCCGTTTAAACGGTCGAAAAACGGGGAAAACGGTCTAAACGGGCTAAACGGAACGGAGATAAACTGTATTAAACGGGCTAAACAGCTGTTTAAACGGCTGCTTAGGCGAACACGAGGTAAATCTAGTTCAGTTTTGTATGGATAAATTTGTATACTTAAGTTTATTATATTTATAAATGTGTACACTTGATATGTTACTTGCATAAATATCTATATTTGGTTCTTTTCACATGCATAAATATATATACATACCAAAATAATTGATTTTTACTCGGATAAATATGTATAATTGCTAGAATACTAGATTTTTTACATGTACATATATAATTATATGTATTTTTTTAAGTACTGGAGTTATGGCGGGAGACTTTGGAGTCCAAAGGTTTTAGACTTAGTAGAACTAAAACTGAGTATATGAGATGTGACTTCGGCACTACTACTCGGGAGGAGGAAGATGTTAGTTTGGAAGGTCAAGTAGTGCCTAGGAAGGATACCTTTCGATATTTAGGATCAATGCTACAGAGGGACGGGGATATTGATGAAGATGTTAGCCATAGAATCAAAGCAGGGTGGATGAAGTGGCGGCAAACGTCTGGTGTCCTATGTGACAAAAGGGTACCACAGAAGCTAAAAGGCAAGTTTTATAGGACGGCGATTAGACCTGCTATGTTGTATGGTGCAGAATGTTGGCCTACGAAAAGACGACATATTCAACAGCTAAGTGTCGCGGAAATGCGTATGTTGCGTTGGATTTGCGGTCATACAAGAAGGGATCGAGTTCGGAACGATGATATACGTGAGAGATTAGGGGTAGCGCCAATTGAAGAAAAGCTTGTCCAACACCGGTTGAGATGGTTTGGACATGTGCAACGGAGACCTCCAGATGCACCGATGCGTAGTGGAATCCTAAGTCAGGATAGTAACGTGAAAAGAGGCAGAGGAAGACCGAAGTTGACTTGGGTAGAGGCAATAAAAGGAGACTTGAAAGGATGGAATATACCCAAAGACTTAGCCTTAGATAGGAGTGCTTGGAAGACAGCTATTCACGTGCCTGAACCTTGATTGCTTCTGTTGGGTTTCAACTCTAGCCTACCCCAACTTGTTTGGGACTTAAAGGCTTTGTTGTTGTTGTTGTTGTTTGTTGTTGTATTTTTTTTAAGTACAAAACCGTTTAGACCGTTTAACTTCGTTTAAACAGCGTGTAAACAGCCTAAACGCTAAACGAAGGGCGGCCGTGTAAAGACCGTTTACCGATTAGGAAAACATTGCCTGGGGGTAGCGTTCAGGACCCCGCTGATGAAATAGACTGGACGCTGGACTTTGTAGGCGTGTTCGACCTCTTCGCGCTCGACGACGATAGCCGTGCTGACCCCTCGGTTGGTCGCCGCGATGTAGACTAGCAGGGTTTCACTGGTTTGAGGCGCAGTCATAATCAGAGGTTGTGTGAAGAAGTGCTTGAGCTCGGCAAACGCCTTGTCAGCATCCTCCAACCAGATAAACTTTTCTTTAGCATTGAGCAGCTTGAAGAAGGGGAGTCCCTTTTCGCCTAGCCGGGATATGAAACAACTTAGAGCCGCCATGCACCCTGTTAGCTTTTGGACGTCTTTGACGCAGGTCGGCGGTTTCATCTTAGTCACCGCCTCTATCTTCTCTGGATTGGTCTCGATGCCACGGCGGCTAACGATGTTGCCTAAGAGGATACCGGACGGAACGCCGAAAACGCACTTCGTGGGATTCAGCTTCCATTGGTACTTCTTCAGGGCTTTGAATGTTTCGGTGAGGTCAGCGATGAGATTATTGGCAGTCTTAGACTTAACCACTACATCATCGACGTAGGCCTCAACGTTCTTCCCGATCTGATCCTTGAGGCAACGCTGGATAGATCTCTAATATATAGCACCAGCGTTCTTGAGCCCGAAGGACATGGTGGTGTAGCAATAAGCGCCGAAGGGCGTCATAAACGACGTCTTGATCTGATCTTCGTCCTTTAAGGAGATCTGGTGGTAACCAGAGTAGCAATCTAAAAAGCACAGGAGCTCACAACCGGCTGTAGAATCTACGACCTTGTCTATATGAGGTAGGCCAAAGGGGTCTTTAGGGCAGTGTGTGTTGAGATCGGTGTAATCAACGGACATTCTCAATTCTTTATTCTTCTTTCTTACAAAAACCGGGTTGGCTAGCCACTCCGGGCGATACACCTCTTTAATAAAACCGGTAGCTAAGAGCCGTGTTATTTCTACCCTAATAGCCTCCTTTTTGTCCTGCGCGAATCGTCGAAGTTTCTGCCTGATCGGCTGGGCGGTTGTCGAGACGTTTAAGGAGTGCTCGATCAGCTCCCGAGGTACGCCGGGCATGTATGCGGGCTTCCATGCGAACATGTCAACGTGCTCCCTTAGGAAGCTGACGAGCGCGTCTTCCTATTTGGGGTCGAGGTCGACCCCGATCCGAGCAGTCTTGCTCCAGTCGCCGGGGGCGAGGACCACCTCCTTGACCTCCTTGGACTCGGTGGCTACTCGGGGAGCCTCCATGGTGGGGATCTCATGCTCCTCCTGTGGGATCTGCTGCGAAGCGGCGAGGCAGTCCTACATACGGATGGAAATGTCAGCAGCCTCGACGAGCGCGAAGCTTTCCCTCTCGCAGTCGTAGGCGGTGTTGAGGTTGGCGCGCAGGGTGAGAATTCCCTGCTCTGTCGGCATCTTCAGGATCAGGTACACATAAAGTGGTACGGCCATGAATTTGGCGAGAGTCGGTCGACCCAGGATGGCGTGATACGCCGTGTCGAAGTCTGCCACCAGGAAGTTGACGTAGTCGGTACAGAAGTGGTCGACGGTGCCAAACTGTACCGGCAGAGTGATCTGCCCCAGGGGTTGGGACGCCTTCCCGGGAACGATTCCCCAGAACAGAGAGTCCATGAGGGTGAGGTCTTCCTTGGTAAGCCCTAACACAGTTAGGGGTCTGTCGAAAAGGATATTGAGGGCGCTCCTTTCATCGATGAGGACCCTTTTGAAGCGTACACTCTTGATGATGGGATCCAGGACGAGCTGAAAACGCCCTAGGTACGGGATTCAGCCCACTGGTCAGCCCTAGAGAAGGTAATATGGTACTCCGACCAGTCCAGGTACTTGGGGTTGTCGATGGTGTCATCGTAGGTGGTTACCAACATGATCTGTCGAGCGGTGAGCTTCTGCTCCCGCTTGGTCTCGGTGGCTGCCCTCCCTCCGAAGATCGAGGCGACGGTCTTGGTGGGATCCTGGTAGGCAGGGCGAGCATCCTTGCCACGATCCTCCTCCTAGCCGCCATCAGCTTCGTCGTCCTTGTGCCATGGCCTCCTATCTTCATCGCGGAATGCTTTGTTCAAGCCTTTGCACTCACCCATGGTATGCTTGCTGCCTTTATGAATGGGGCAGGGGCCGTCCATGAGCTTGGCGTAGTCGGCGTCGTAGCTGCGCTTAGCGCGAGCATTGACGGTGTTGACAAAATTGTCTGGCCTACGTCGGCGTTTTGAGCCTTCTGGCCTATCATCGCGCCGGTGGCGACGGTCACGCTCGTCGTGGCGGCGGTCGTGGCCATCGTAGCGCCTTTCTTCGCGACGGTCGTCATTACGATGCTGCTGCCGCTCGGGGCGGGAGGCCCAATCAGCTTCCTCGGCGTCGACATAAGCGTTTGCTGTGTGCAGCAGCTCGCCGATGGTCACCGGCCTCTTGCGATATAACTTCGCGCGGAGCTGCTCGTGGTAGAGGAGCCCTTTGGTGAAGGCGGCGATGGCCTCACTATCGCTGATGTTGGGGATGCAGTTCCTTGTCTCCGAGAAGCGCCTGATGAAGTTGCACAAGGGCTCCCTGGAGGTTTGATGAAGCTTCTCCAGGTCGTACTTGGTGCCAGGTTGCTGACATGTGGCCATGTAGTTCGCAATGAAAACCTTCTTGAGATCCTCCCAAGATTCGATGGAGTCAACCCTTAGGCAGGCTGAGGAGCCAGTTGTTCGCAGATTGATTGAGCATGATAGGCAAATAATTTTCCATTACATCTTCGCTTACGTTGGCAGCGTGCACGGCGATCTCGTACAGTGTCATCCACTACTCGGGATTGGCTTTGCCGTCGTATGTATCCACCCCGAAGATCTTGAAGCTGGCAGGCCACCGGACGGCCTGCAGTCTTGTCGTGAAGAGACGAAGTCCGGCGGTGTTGGCGACGGGCGGTGCTTGAGCGGCACTAGGTGCTCCGTGCTCGGCGTCGTACTGCTGTCGGCGTTAGATTTCCGCGTCGTGGTGCGCGGATTTGTTGTTCTCGATGCGATCGCGGACGTCGATGTTGGTGTTGATGCGCTCACGAACATCGTGCGGCAGGGGTTGATTGACCTCCTAGTTGATGTTGCGGTGGTCGCCTCGGCCGCCCAATGGGCAAGAGGGGCGTCCATCTTGGTCCTGGTGCCCTTCATAGTTTCCTCTAGCCCCTCTATAGAGATAGGGGCCGCCCCGCTTGATAGCGAGGGCGTTCGGAGCCCTGGTGCTGACTTCCCCTGTCGTCGCGAGAGCCACGGGTACAACGGTTGCGTGCCGACGCGGTCGAGTAGGAAGGAGCAGGATTCCGGATCTCGTTGACTTGGACTTGGGCCGCTTTAACATGCGCGGCGATCTTTTCAACTTCCGGAGTCTATGGGAGTCTAGCCAGCTCGTTGAGCGACGTTGGCGCTTGGCATCTGCTGCACCGGCTGGTTGCCCACCATGTCGAACTCGTCGTCGAGATTGCGGCGGACGCGGTGTAGGGCGTTTGGATCCCCGTCGGCCCCGCGAGCGGCTTCATTGTCCCGATGACGTTGGCGGTCGGCGTTCTTCACCAGGCGAGCATTGCGCTCGTCGACGGTTTCACCGTCCTTGGTGACGCTGTCGTGGCTGATATGGAAGATCTCGCCCCCGAACCCTGGCGGGAAGGGGGGGCAACTGGAAACGGTCTCGGTGGAACCCTCGGAGTATGACCCGGGGCTCTCTTCCAAGATGTCGTGGATGGAGTCGTCTAGAATCTGGCGAACAGCCACCATGTTCACCACGGGC
Source organism: Miscanthus floridulus (assembly GCF_019320115.1). Classification (NCBI taxonomy): domain Eukaryota; kingdom Viridiplantae; phylum Streptophyta; class Magnoliopsida; order Poales; family Poaceae; genus Miscanthus; species Miscanthus floridulus. The sequence goes on along the minus strand of NC_089598.1, from coordinate 44,826,986 downwards.
GCAGGTTGATCGGCCTTAGGCAGATCAATCATGTAGAGGTCGTCAATGTGGTCGCACTCGGCGTGGTCGATGAAAAGGTGGTGGACAGCATCTTGATACGCGGATCCTGCACCCACCAGCCCAAAAGGATAGGACTTCGGCATGTTCTCCGTCGAGGCTTCATAATCGACCAAGCGCAGGCCGGTGGCAGGAAGTGGTCGATGTCGCACCGTGCGCCCTTCTAGAGTAGTCGTGATCACCATATTGGAATCTTGCCACCCCGGACGAGGCGGCCGAGCAGATTGCTCGGTCGTAGCGGCATGGCGACCTCGGAGTGCAGGAACTTGGTCGCTCACCGTAGATCGATCTAAGACCGACTCCATGAGAGAGGCATTCGGCTAAGACGTTGGTGACCCGATCGACAGATGCGATTAGATCATCCTAGTCGATGGATCTCCTAGCCTAGCGACGAGGCGCCAGGATCTTAGATGTTGTAGACGTTGGCACGATCGGCGCAGGGTGATTCTACACCGCCTACACGATCTCCCCGTCGCCGTTGGCGCCGATGACCCAGATCATAGATCCAATCGTGAATGACTGGTCTGCCTCGAGAAGGACCATGGAGCTGGGGAAGCGGACCATCTGGCTCGCCATGGAATCAGCACGCACACCCCCTACCTGGCGCGCCACTGTCGACGAAATATGGTCGGAAGTCTACCGAGGGGTATGCCCACGGTAGTAGATTAATCGGTGGGTATCTGGGGTTATACCCCCACAGACCCTGTAGAGGACTATCGACACCGGCTTGAGTACGTTTCAGTAGCCAAAGCAAATTAGGGAAAATAATTGAGGGCGCAAGGAAAGAGGAGCCCATGAGCAATCAATGTTGCTAGTAATGGTTTGTGAAACTGGCCAGAGGTGAACAATTTGTGGCTAGCAGCACTTGTTTGCGTATAGGAGAACAAAGAGAGAAAAGGGAAAAGGGAGATGGTGTGCTTGTGCTAGTCATGAGAATGGCTTAGGGTCACAGTGGTGGGCTGTATGGGCCAGCACATAGCAGCCAATTTAACTTTTCTTTCTCTTTTTTCCACTTTCTTTTTACTTTGTGATCAATCTTAACTTGTGCATGGCCTGTTACATCTCACCTATCATGAACCCAATTTAGTTGGGATCAGTTGATCCCAACAAACCCTTTGACCTTCATTTTTAGATACCTGCGACCTGCAATCCACATCACTCGTCGACCCAGGTTTCTGGCGACTATGTTTGAAAGAGTATCAACTGAAAATTAAAGTGGAAAAGGCTGTGTATGAGTCCTAGTATTTATTGGCACATTCGCATGAAACAATATTAGATTTTTCCCCCCAGTAGATTACGGGATAAATGAGAACTTGCAATCATACACAAGAATATGAAATTTCAGTACAAGTGCTTACCTTCTCCATTCGTTTTACTATCTTGCTACGAGTTTTCTCTTGTCTATCAGTAAGCTGACCTTTGTAGGTTTGCCAAGTAATTTCATCTGTATCATCCTAAGATCCAAGAACATGATCAGTAAAAACACAAAGGAATATATGAAGCTGAATTAGGAAAGTGGTGTGCAGCTTAAACTTGAGAATAGCTCCATCAAAAGCTCTCATCTGAAACTAAAAACACAACCAGCTGTGGTAAACAAACATCTAACCTCTGCAGACTCTTCTATTGCATCTTCTGCCATACCCCATGAGATTCCCTCTGCCAAAGCTGCTTGAGTTTTTGCACGTAAAATGGAAGCTTCACGATCAAGCATATCTTGCTGAATTCTAGCATCCCGGAGCTTCTGCAAGTCTTTTTCCTGACATACAAAAGAAGCAAATGAATATAGGAAACTGAAACAATAGGATAGGTTGCAGGTGCTTACAGAATTTGAAAATGTTCCTCATGACAAAATGGATTGGTCTCACACAATTAAGAGACATCAAGTCTAACAGTTACAGCGAACATACAACACAATTACAGAAGGATAACTAAACTATCTAGGATTCCATATAAAACAGCCCATACATTTTTTGACAAATATCTTAGTTTACCACTGAAATAAATTGTTTCTATAAGACACATTTCAGAACCCTTTGTAGCCCAAACCATGGTTCTTAAGGTGTGGCCTAGTCATCCAGGCGTGTGCAGGTCCTGTGTGTCCCCTTCGCCTTAGCAGTCTGTGTATGGCGTTGCCTGGGCGTCCTGAAGGATGGAGGCGGCCGCCATAGGGGTGTGCTCATGGGAAATAGAGGGAACAGACGCAAGTGGGATGGGCAGGCGGGGAATATAAGGGGGAAGTGCAAAAGGGGCAGACGGGCAAGAAAACGATAGGGAAACCGGGTGATGGGGCAGGAAATCGAGGGTTCCAAGCGGCTATATCAGTTAATTGGGGCACAATAGAGAGGGGAACAGAGAAAGAAAAGGGAAAGAGGTCGGCGCCGAAGAAACAGGAGCAGATCCCCTGCAAGGCGGTGACCCACGCATCTCCGCTTGTCTGCAACCACGTTCATGTGCGTTTCCGCTGGTCCGCGATCCATGCGGCCCCGCCTTTCCGCTGATCCGCCTCTCCCGCGTGCCTCCGCTGTTGCACGACCTGTGCCTCTCCACCGGTCTCCGCACTTCTGTGACTCTGCTTCTCCCCTCCTATCTACAGTCAGCGCCTGCTCAATCTTCATCACCCCAGTGTCCAGGTCTTCCCTTTCCTGCTGCTCTGTTGCCTGTGCTTCCTCTGCTCTAGTGCTTGTTTGTGTTTGGCTTGGCTTGGCTCTGCTTAAATCTTACAGCTTGACTGGTTGTGCTTGGCACTTCTCTGCTGTGCAGCCAAAAAGGCAACAACATAATGGAGAGTCCAGCTGCATATGATCCCAAGAATGATCCAAAACGAAGGCCCCTGAACTCGAATGATCCAGGATGGGATTATGGATATTGGGCAGACCTTAAGGAGCAAGATAAGGTGACATGTAAGCTTTGCGACAAAAGGATTCTAAGAGGAATTAAGAGGTTTAACAAACATCTAGCTGGTGGCTATGGAGATGTGACTTCATGTCCACAGGCTGGCACTGAACTAAGGAAAAAGATGGGAGAATACTTGGATGCTGCTAACAATGCTGATGAGTTTGATGATGATGATGATGATGGATATCGACATTAGAGCCAAGAGTTGGGTGTTGATTGTTGAAAGCTTCTGGACCTTGAATACTGATTTTTCTTGTTCACTACTCATTATCTTATTCTGTAATGTGGAGTGTGAAATTGTGAACTACTATTGATCATGTCAACTAGTACACTCTAAGTTTGTTTTAGGATGTGTCTATGGCGTCGCCTCGCCACGTGCCTAGGCATTGTGAAGGGGGGGGGGGGGGGGGGGGGGGGGGGGGGCGTGAATCATCATGCATCACCTTAACACCTTACAAACCATGGCCCAAACACTGCTCAAAAGAACCTAAAAAACAGTGTCGAAATCCAAAGGCAAACAAATCATATAGCACGTTTTTCCTGATTTACTATTGAATAAACCAATACAATATCAGAAGTATTACCAAATCAAAAGAGGAACATAATGTATTTAATCTTGTTTGCTTTTTTTTTTGAAAGAACAACAGCAGGGGAAGCCCCCACTGTTAGTAATTTATTAAACCAAAAAGAACCAACTGTACAAAAGAGACAGAACAAAAAACAGCAGCAAAAGAAGGAGACAGGTAGCCTGAGGCAGGCTGGACCAAACTATGTACACAAATCTATCCAAGAAAGGAAGGGAGAGCGCTTGTTTTCAGAGATCCTGTGAGCTTGTAGGCGAGCTTCATCAATGAAACCTGTTTTCCAAGCAAGGAAGGATGGTTGGCCTCTACTAAAAATGAAGTTGTTTCTTTGCTTCCAAATTTGCCAAGCACTGATGATAAATACTTCCATGAAAAAAGGGTTTGAGAACCCCTCTTTCGCATGCAACAGCATATGGAAGAAATCCATCGCAAGGTTCCACTGAACACCAAGGTGCTGCCAACAAGTCTGACTAAAAGGGCATGTGAAGAAGAGATGGAGAGCTGTTTCTTCGACATTGTGATTGCACAAGGCACAATTATAGTTGTTTCCTTCAAGCTTGTGCTTCTTCCTCTTGAGAATATTTCTGGTATTGAGTCTGTCCATCAGCAACAACCAGGTGAACACCCTAAGCTTGTTGCAACATTTGGACTGCCAAATCCATAGGAATGGAGCAGGAGGGGACACATGCTTGTATGGGAAATTGTAAAACTTAGAAGAAGAGTATGAGCTATTTCCCCACATGTAATGCCAAGAGTCCTTTGAATCTTCGTGTACTTGAATGTTTTGTATGAGTTCCTGGAGCCCTAAGTATTCCTGATAAGCTTGTTCAGATAGAGGTAGGTGGAATTGAGAATCCAGCGTGTTACTTGTAAGAAATTTTGCAACTGACATTTTTTTGTTTTTTGCATATGAATATAATCTGGGAAATTTATCCTGGAGCAAGTTGTTGTTCCAGACATCAGACCAAAAAAGAACAGTGGAGCCATTTCCAACTGTACATCTTGAAATACCTCTAAATAAGTCACAAAGCTTCAGTATGTCTCTCCACCAAAAGGAGCCTTTATCAGTTGAAGCATGTGGTATTTGCCCATTTGAGTAGTAAGAGCTCCAAACAAGTTTAACCCAAGGAACATCTCTCTGATTATAGAATTTATCAAGATGTTTGAGAAGCAGGGCTGAGTTTTGACTTTTAAGGTTGATAATTCCAAGACCTCCTTTCTTCTTTGGCTTACAACACTTTTTCCATGCTACTAAAGGTTTCATTTTAGCATTAGTGTCAGAACCTCTCCACAAGCAGTGCCTTCTTGCCCTATCGATGTATTCCAAGACTGCAGCTGGAACTTGTAGTGAGCACATAGCATACATGGGGAGGGATGACAGTACAGAGTTTACTAATTGAAGCCTCCCTGCATGTGTAAGAAAATTAGATGTGGCTGTGAGCCTTCTTTCTGTTCTATCCATGAGTGGTGCATAGTGCTCAACTCTTGGCTTTGTGGTACCCATTGGCAGCCCCAAATAGGTAAAAGGAAGGGACTGAATTTTACAGCCAAAAACACCTGCAAGCATTTGGGCCTTTTCATTCGTCATGTTTAGGGGGACAAGGCAGGACTTTCCATAATTGACTCTTAGCCCGGTGGACTGGGAGAAAGACTCAAGTAACCCTTTCAAAGTGAATAGTTCTCTCTGTGAAGCCTTCATGATCAAAATTGTATCATCTGCATACTGGATTATTGGGTAGTCAGCTCCCTCATGAGAAGGTATGGGCAGTTCAAACAAACCTTGATTATGTGCTTTATTAACTACACATTGCAGTAGGTCGGCAGCCATGACAAAAAGCAGTGGAGAAAGAGGGTCTCCTTGCCTTACTCCACGCTTGCACTAGAATTGTTTGCCAGGTACCCCATTAAGGAGAATAGAAGAGGAACCTGAGCCTAGGACCCTTTGTGTCCAATGTCTCCATTTGTCATCAAATCCCAAGTGTTTCATCATCTCCAAAATGGTGTTATGCTCCACGGTATTGAATGCCTTGGTGAAGTCCAATTTTAGAACAACAATCTCTTTTCTTGAATGTTGGCACTGATAAATATACTCGTACGTCCAGGCCAAGCAATCTTGAATTGTTCTAGATTTAATAAATCCATACTGGTTTGTATGTATCAGAGAGAGGATAACTGATTGCACCTTATCTGCCATCAATTTAGTGATTATTTTTAGCACACAATTCAGCAAAGAAATTGGCCTGAAATCATTTACTCCTGTGGGGTTGTTGACCTTGGGGACTAGTGTAATGAAGGAGTTGTTTATGGCCTGAAGGTCCAGATCACCATTAAAAAAATCAAAGCATAGAGTATAAAAGTCTTCTTTTATTATATGCCAGCAACTTTTGATGAAAAAACCATTGAATCCATCAGGTCCAGGGGATTTGTCAGCAGTCATTTGCTTAACTACGTTGTCAATGTCTTGTGTTGTGAGTGGTGTAGATATGTGATCCATGTTATTGTTTTCCTGCACTAGCTGGTCCAGATTGTATTGCATGGTGGGTTTTGATGTGCTGCCCATTCTGCCCTTATACTCCTCAAGAAGGATGGCAGCCTTTACATGATGGTCGAAAACATCCCTTCCGTCCTCTGCTACTAAGCTTGTGATGGTGTTCAACCTGTACCTTTCTGTAGCAGCCGCATGAAAGAAACTTGTGCTTTCATCCCCAAATTTAGTCCATCTAATGGTGTACCTCTTTTTCCAGTATTCCTTTCTATATTTCAAGAGTCTGAGTATGTGCTGCTTTAGGATGATCCTGAAGTTGTGTTCCTGGATGCACAGGGGCCTTTGTTCTTCCAAGGTGTCCAAGATTTCTAGAATGAAGTTGCAGTCTTTAATTGTGCCATTAAGATTGGATAGGCTCTTACTCCATTTTTTTAGAGCTGCTCGCAGAAGCTTAAATTTGGCAGAAATCCTGGTAGCACTATTAGTTGCTCTAACATTGATGTTCCATGTTGATTGAACCAGCTCTAAGAAGCCAGGGTGCTCAACCCAGAAGTTTTCAAATCTGAAAACTTCTGATTTTGGTATTGAGGTACCAATCTGAATTTTGCATGGTGTGTGGTCAGAAGTTGGCCTTGCCATTGGTAGCATTAAAGTGTTGGGATAAGTGGATATCCAGTTCGAGGAGGTGAAAACCCAGTCAATTTGTTCTAGAAGAGGCACACTTTGCATGTTGCTCCAAGTATAATTTCTTCCCTTTAATGGTATTTCCAAAAGACCCAAATTGCTGATTACTTCATTGAAAACCATGATGTCTTGCATGTTGCCCCCATCCCTGTTTCTGTAAGATAGGCTTCTGTAAAAGTTGAAATCACCAACAATCATCCAATTTTCCGTCTCGTCGATTTGCAGATTATTCAACCAATCAACAAAATCATCTCTGGCTTGGCCTTGGCATGGTCCATATACTGTAGTGAGGAGCCAAATTTGAGCATTGTGGACAGAGCTGAATCTAACCGTGACTGCAAACTTCTTGTTATGAATTACTTCTCCTGTGAAGATAAAACTGTTCCAGCCCATGAGGATGCCCCCTGAGGCTCCTTCTGAGGGAGAGTATTCAAATTTGTTGAACCGTTTAGGCGCTAGCTTTTTGATAAAGCTATGATCGAAATTGTCTCTTTTCGTTTCTTGGATACAATAAACTGAACATGCACTTTCCTCTATTTTTGCTTTGATCGCATTGCATTTGTCATCTGAATTCAGTCCACGTATGTTCCAGTTCAAAATGTTCCAGTTTCTACTCTGATGGCTGCCTTGGTTGTTATAATCCATGGAAATTGAAGTGGCGTGACCGAAGGTACCCCAACCCTAGGCAGGCTACCATAGTATCATGACAGAACCATAATAAAGCAAGAAAACCACCATTCAAAGAGTAGCCACAACACCAAAAAAGGGAGGCGTTATCAGGATAACCATATTGAACCCAGCTAAAATAAGCCAAATCTGAATCTGCATAAGAGCTGACACCAATCCAACACGAGTAAGTCTGTGGACTACCAGGATAATGACAAAGAAGATTGCAAGTCCAACGACCAGAAGTATTGCACCAACTAAACAACAAACACGTCCAAAATAGGTTCAGGACAGACTTTTTATAGCAGCTTAACACAGGACATTCCCTGTCGAAATAGAAGTCTTTGGGGGCACTATCCATTGATAACTAGTGGCATGTTCTCTTGGCTACTCCTCTCTTCATTGGTTTCAAGCTCTATTCTTGATGCAGTTAGTAGCTCTGCCGTCACCTCCGTAGGATCGATTCGGCACTTCTGGATTGCCACCTTCTGAATTTCAACAACAGGAATTTCAGGGTAAGCAGAACCCATTTCAGCACATTTCTTTAAGTCAGATAAGCCAGGAAAGTCGACGCCAGGGCATGTATGAGGAAGTAAAATCTTATTCATGAGAGAAGATTGTGAAGCAACTCTCTTGCCCTTAGTCTTGCTTCTGGTGGTGGGGCCCTTTGAGGAGGATGCTTGTTCGGGTTTGTGGCCATCAAGAGCAGTGTTCAGTCGACTGCTTCTTCTGAGGTTCTTGACTGAAACAGGAGTGTTGCACCTTCCTTTCTTAGTTTTCTTGCCAGTGTTTTCCTGTACATCAAGATGGTCATCAATTATCGTGTAATCGTCCGCTGGTTCAGAGAAAATAGGAGTTCTTTTCAATTGCACTTGATCCTTTTCCTTCTCAGTCCTTCCTTTGAGCTTCTTTCTGTGGTACACTTTTGTGATTGGAGGAGTTCTGGTGAAGGATGCTATGATCTGCCGCCTATCTTTCCTCATATCAGGGGTGTTATTGTTGATAGGTCCTACTCCAAAAGTGTTGGCCTGACCAAGAATGGACATAGTGATATCAAGCGAGGTAATGCCCAGAGCAGCTAAGTCAATGTGTATGATGGAGCCAGGAATAGTCAAGCTGCCCAGGAGCCTTGAACCTTGGGTGTTAATCTTATTGCTCATCATCTGCCTAAAACCTTCAAGCAGCAAATTGGTGATGTCCTCTCTCTGAACCCTGGTAGACACAACAGCTAGGGAAGCACACACCATTTGTAAGTTGTTGCCCTGAGAACTAATTTTGTGGTGGCCAATTTCAGGAATGACGTTCTGTTCCTCAACAGGCTGATCTCCAACAATGATTTCACCGCTTTGTCCTTCCCCCGTATGGAAGTGTTGAGAGTCAGCAGTCACCGACGGCAGACCTGCAAATTCACCTTCGGGAATAGGATTGAAAGGAGGTGAAGGATGCAGTTGAGAGATGCAACGCGTGAGGGAGCCTTGGACTGTATTGAGTACTAAAGGGTCATTAGGAGCATTGGGGTTAATCGCCCACTCAATCTCCTTGTTAGCAGCGAGGGATTTTTTCTTTGGCGCCCATTTATGCCGAAGGTCCAGACGCCGTTTAACACAATACTTGGCTCGATGGCCATAATTATAGCAATACAGGCATCTAAAGGCACTCGTACAGTCTTTGATGAAGTGATCAGCACCCAAACATCTGAAGCAGACGCGATGAAGACGATTGAGAGTGGAGCTGAGAAGGTCACCTCGATTAGGAGGTAGCTCAATTAATTCCTGGGATGGCTTCTTGCTGGCTTGGGGATAAGACCCATCATTAATCATTTCAGCCGGCTGAAAGTTGGCAGCCTGCTCAATGTTGCCGGCCTGATAAATGCTAGCAGCTTGATTAGGAACACTTTGAACAATATGAACATCAAGCTCACCATTGACATTGTGAACACCAAGAACACCTGAAGACGCCTGAGAGATTTTGAGGGATGGCTTGTGCTCAGGATCCCTTCCAAGACCAGAGGCAGCTGTGGAGAAAACCGAATCACTGCTAGAAGTAGTGATAGGACAGAAGAACTTGCCAATCTTGATGACCGGGCCAATCTCAGTAGGACGATATTTACGAACTGGGGAATCTTGAACGAGCTTACTGTAGAAAGAAACAGTCTTAGAAATCAATTTGCGCTTATTTTTTGGACTAAGCACCGTTGTCCAACTAGCTTTCTCTTCTTTTTCCCAACGCTTCTTCTCAAGTTCCCAATTATCACCTCCGTCTCGCCACAAGTGGAAATAGGCATCAAAATGAGCAGTCGTGATTCTTCTGAGAGATCGAATTAGCAGACCAACATGCTTGGAGGCGACGGAGAAACGGAAGTGGCGATCACTTTGGTAAGTGACATGAAAACCAGCGGGAGCGCCTCCCAGACAGCAGTGCAAAGCCAAAGCAACTGAATCTTCAATGAGACGAAAAAGAAACCTTCTGAAGACCACGAGCAGGAAGAAAGAGCCATCCGGTGAGGAAGAAGGATGATGCACCGAGGAAGAAAACTTGTGCACGACCTCAGCTTCGAAGCGCTTACCCAGGGAGAAGTCCCACTCTCTGACCAGCTCTGTAAGAGCAGGGTCCTGCTCTAGTTCGATGAGAGCGCCTGGAGGTTGCCGAGCCATCAGATGCGACCTAGCCGGAGAGGTGCCTCCCGGCCCCATCGCTGTGAAGAACGTCGTGTGCTGTACGTTTGCGACTCGTTGTAGAAGTAACAGCTTGCTGGGACTTGAGAAAGGGCCGTATAGGCGGATGCTCGCGGAGGAGGTGGCCGGAGGCGATGCGGCGCAGTTGCGGAGCTGTAGGTGCGGCTGTCGCCGTTGCACGGGTGCGGAAGGGCGAAGGCCCGCGAGGAAGACGGCCGCAAGCTGGGTGGCGGTGCTGTGGGGCGGCGCCGCGGCTACCGAGGCGGCCGTGCGCCCCGCGCCGGCCGGCGGAGGGCCCCCGCGAGGGAGTTGGCCGGAAGCGGGGGTTGGGCATTCAATCCCCGCCCTGCTTTTTTATCCATATTGTTTGCTTTTTTCATCTGAGCTCACTCTCATTATACTAATATAACTAATACCTTTGTGTCATTTTTACTGTTTTATTTATTTATTTATTTACTATTGTGTAGGGTTTTGTATCTAGCCTACACCAACTTGCTTGGCAATAAAGGACTTTGTTGTTGATGCAACATCATGAAGTAGAAATAGAGAGCAACAGGCTTACTTGTTGCATTGTCAATTCACTTTTGACAGCAAGAAAGTAAATATTCAGAAATGAGAAAAATTAAGAGTGGTAGATGAGCTGATTGAGCTTCAAAATCTTACTGGAGGCATTAGCTCAGATGGTCCTTGAAAAATGTACAGCCGTGATGATCTAGTTAATACATAAGAGCTAAGTGAGTCCCAGTAAGTGAAAAAAAAAAGGACACCAGATCAATAGAGAAATGTAAACAGGTTCCCAAAAGGTACAACCTTATAATAATCGAAGGAAAGCAAATTTAACTTAGTACAAGAACTAACAGGGACATGACACGAAATTACAGATAAAAAGTGGCATTTTTATTTACCAACATTATATCCTTCTGCAACCTTTCTGACTTTCTATTTATATTTGAAGGACAATTGTCAAGTATATAATCCAGTCCTAGTTTTACAGAATCTAATATGCATACTGAGTAAACCATAACCACAGTAGATATTTTTCTTGCATACGCAAGAGAACTGCACTATCATTGAATCAAGAACTCAAGAAGAACATAAAATATACAACGCACCCAAAACTCACACCACCACACAACATTGAACCCTAGTAAAACAAAAAGAAATGGTGAAGCCATGAAGCTTTAGCCACACGAATATAAACACTGTTTTAACATTAATATATCAAACTACCAATGCCTGTTGTGTGTATTAGTTTGACCAGAGAATATGCTTAACTCTGGAATAAGAATGGTATGCAACCAAGTTGTTTATATGCAGACATAGGAAGCCCTAGAGAGAAAGCATTGGGAATAAATGAACACCACAGTGCAGCAATTTATGAAGGAACTTCTGTTTATAAAATAGAAGATAAACAGAAAAGCGAAAGAAAGTTCTCTAGAATAGAATACAAGGAGTGGGCAAATAATTAGTTAACAAGCTTACTTACTGCCCAAATCGAATTACATCTCCAACATGAATCTCTGTGTACAGCTTCTTCTTGATCTGTTAGTTCAGTTCATATCATCAAAAAGTATAATAAGCAATAAACAGGGAAGTCCAATAATTTGAAAGGATATATAGAAACACAGGCCAGCCAGCATGTTTGGAACTCAGGAATTTCACATAAATCAATTCAATTTCGCAGGAACAGGAATTTTTTTTCCCGTGTTCCAAACAGGCCCTAAAAGGTTAACTTTAAGAGATTACAGCATTAGCATTGCAGATACTATTCAACAACCCAGTGTATTCTCCTTATGTGACTCTAAAGAAGTAAAGAGTACGAGAGAAAATGAACATGTGACAAATTAATCTGTTGTTACCTTTTTCCGAAAAGAAATGGGATGAATGGGCATAAAACAGAGCATAGGATACAAACTGTTTAATTTTTTTTGTAAGGTCATAAACATGGCAAATTTACAGTGTAAATTGGCAGTGCAACACCACAAATAAATATAGTACAGCAACATATGAGTGCAAGTATACTACCAACACAAATCAACACTGCTTTCTGATTCAAAATCAATGTGAAATGACAGAATGCATTAATGTAGTTTCATTATGTAAAGTATAAAGATATTAAAACCATAGAAGATTTATTCAGAATACATATTACCAGACTTTTATTGATAAAGGATCCATGTGTGCTTCCTAGATCATAAAGGAAAACCTTCCCATCATTTCTAAACTGCAAAACTAATAAAATGACATAAAAGCAATTCATGAGTGGGCTGCTTAGGCACTAAAAAGAAATCCATTGTGACGAAGTCCATAAATTTGTAGACATCAAAATAAGAGGAATATTGCCCACAAAGAGAGCATTTCAAGTAACAAATTTTTATATAAGGGAAATATACTAGAAGTGCTTGTTTAAGGTAGAAATCAAATGTGCAACAGTGTTAACCCAGTCTACCAAGTTTGCTTTTACATTTCTTTCTAAAATATAGGGATAGTAACATCCATATGTTAAAGCTTCTTAAGTAAATGCTAGCTCCTCAAGAAAAAACATGGCCTTGTTCATAACATGTTAGTATCATAACAAATAAAACTTAATTTGCTACTTCACCTTACGTTGTCAGTGTCCGCCATCACTAGTTGAGATTTAACCAATAGCATGTGCAGGCCAGCTACTGGGACGAGGCGGCGGCTAGGAGTCATGGGAAGGAAGCTGCTGGCCTGCATTGTGTGAGAGGGAGGGAGGGAGAGATAGATAGAGAGAGAGAGAGGTATGAAGGAGAAGAAGATCAGGGCAAGTGGCAGACAGATGGAGGAAGAAGATGTCTGCTGGCTTGTAGGCTTCGATGGATGGGTTCACAGAGTTAGCTGCTAACGACAGGATGCCGTTTTCATGTAATGGTTCATTTTGAAAACACCATTCTATCAGTGCCATAACCAATTCTTCCTTTCGCAAACTATGGCTAAGTCAAGACTGATAAAGAGAATGGCTAAAATGTACCAGCATGGAATCGAGAAACGGTTGGATGCTCCAATACAAAATCACACAGATCAATTCGACCGAACATGTAAGCTCCTTTCTTGGACCTGCAACATATGTGTAATACGGGTCATTCCACCAACCCTAGTCTTGGTAATACCAGCAAACAACATAACCTTCATCTCAGCAGCAATAGTGTAAGCAACCTTAACGCTCGTTTGGGTACTGAGGGCTACTCATTTCACACAATTAAACAACAACTAAATCACGAAATAAAAGATCACTAAATTAACAGAGAACTGATGACAAGATGGGAATTGCAGACTCACACGTCAAGCTGATCAACGATCGTCCCGTCCTTGAGCACCTCAAGGAAGAAGGGGTGACTCGGTGCGGTGCTCCACTCGGGAATGGAGTACGGCGCGCGCGCCCTCTGCTGCCTCTGCCGCTCCACTGGCAACGCGGCCGCTTCCTCCATCACGGTGTTGCCGGAGGAGGGCCCGCTGGTGTTGGGCGCCTCCTTCGCTGACGAGTCGCTCACGCTGGGGCTCGGGGAAGCGCTTCCCTCAGCCCCCGCCGCCTCCGTCTCCGCCTTCAGCTGCGGTGCCGGCGGGCCGGGTTTTGGGGGCGGTGGCGGCGGCATCGAGGAGGATGTGCTAGGGTCAGCGCGACCGTTCACCTCCGCTGAGGACAAGTCGGGCTCGGACGCCGCCTCCGGCCGCGCCGTCGGCGGCGAGGGCGGAGGCGGTGGCATGGAAGGGTTCATGGCTGCGGCAGTAGCGGAGGGAGGACGGCAGATGGGCACACGGCGGCGACTCGGCGAGGTGGGAGACGAGTTGCGGGGTCGAGTCGAGCAAGCAATCTTCGCCGTTGGTTTTCAGTGCTGCGATAAGAACTCAAATTAGAAATCACCTACATGCTACAGGTTCGATTTCGATAGATCTAGGGCCGTTCAAATTTTCTGGTCTAAAATTTTGTCGGTTAAAGTTCAGAACAAATGCTTTAGATTATTTTAGTTCAATTATTATATGGTTTAAAATATTCTTTTTGGTTGGCCAAATTTTAGTTTAGACTTTCGGTCCTCAGGAGCTCAAGTGATTTAAAGTTTAATGGCTAAATTTTAAACCACAGGAATAAAGGTGACTTTAGAGTAAGCTTGATTTTGAGACAAGGATTGTCTTATCTTGCTAGTGAGGGCCAGCCTTACCTTGTCGACTGCACCTAGCCAAATTGGTTCTCCTGATAGCAAGGTGCTCCCTCGGTCCTTAAAAAAATATTATTTTCACTTTTCAAGAAATCAAATATTTTTAAACTTTGATCAAATATATATAAGAGAAAAATACTATTTATGGTGCATACTAAGTATTATTAGATTAATTATTATTTCTATAAACCTAGTCAAACTTAAGAACGTATGACCAGCACAAAACCCTATGCGATATTAATTTTGGGACGGAGGGAGTATTTTCTTACTTGCACAAGTCCCAAGACAAGCTAGTCTCTCGACCAGACAGTTTCTCTTTCTATTTCCTAGCTAAGCAAGGTGAGGTGAGGAAAAGTTAAATAGCCTCCACGTGCGTCAGCTAGCGGCAATGCCTTTGAAACCCTCAAGAGGGCACGCGAAATTACTTATTTATCCTTACAGCCTTTCTTTTTGCTCAAACTCGTCTCCCCTTGTCGAACGCTCCCTCCACTCCACCCATGCAGTCGTTCCCTCTCCCCTATTATCTTTCCTACGTGTTGTATCCTTCCCGTTTCATCAACAAAAGAGTTTTCCCCATTGGATGACAAATTGGATTAGGTATAGTTTGGATCTTATTCTCCCATTCTACGTGAATCGACTTGTGTTGCTAGGGTTTTGATGAGACTTGTGCCCGCCCCGTGTTCTTGATTTCGTGTCTTCGTCTTGTGGGAGAGATCATGATTAGTTGAAAATTGGATCTAGTGTATTTGTGTTAGTTTTAAGATGAAGTTACTACCCTCCTTGGTAATTTCACATATGCACTATGACTAATGACTAGATGCATGTGTTTCTAGTTTTTTGGAGTTGGATGTGTCCTAACTCCAAGATGATTATGTGTTTATGATGTCGTCAAGATCAATCTTGTCAAAGCATTTAGAATTCATGTTAGCATTGCTAAGTACACAATCAATGTCGAATATGGAATGCTTGAAATGGATGATCGGGACCATGATGTTTGGATTGATCTAACTAGTCACTGTTCTCTCTTTAAAATTGTTGATGAAATGGCTAGCAAGATAATTTGGGGTAGGGTCCATCAACTAATTGTATGGGGTGTTGACAAAGAAAGTGGGTAAGAACTAAAGGTGGCTACTAATGAGAAGTTTCAAAAAAATAGTAGAGGCTAGGTGGGATGAGAAGTAAATGGATGTTAGCATTTAAGTGACTGAGAAAGACAGATTGTCCATAGGCTTGAATATAGATTAAAGTTCATGCCAAAATGAGTCAAGATGACATTAATAACGCAATGAACTCCCTACTTTTGAGTGATAGTATCCTATAGCTCAAGAACACACTCCACTCACATAATCACATGAGAGATTACATTTGGGGTGAGATTAGGAGTGATATAGTGCATTGCTTTGTGAGTTAGCATCTATGGGGGTATTAACCCCTATACCCTTACGGCTAGGCTTGGGCCGGCCCGGATCAGTGGGTCCGGTCCACCAAAAGACGACGCGCGACCCGGCCAACCTGATGGGAGTCCCGCGCAAGGAGTCAAGGCAGATTTGGCGATCAAGCAAGATCCTGGTCGGTTAGAATAGGAATCCTTATCCGGCCACATATGGCAGTTGTAACTGGCTAGGATTAGTTTCCAGATCTATAACCCTGCCCCCGGACTATATAAGGCGGGCAGGGGACCCCTCTAAAAATCATCTCTCATTGACATACAGCAATACAATCAGACGTAGGACGTAGGTATTACGCCTTCTTGGCGGCCGAACCTAGATAAAACCTCGTGTCTGTCTTGCGTCACCATCTTGTTTGAGGCTTACGCATCTGTCTGCCGATAATCTACTACCTTGGGCATACCCCTAGGTAGACTGCCGACCATATTTCGTCGACAGTGGCGCGTCAGGTAGGGGGTGTGCGTACTGCTCTCCAAGCAAATAAGATGGTCATCATCTCCGGCTCCATGGCTACGCCGAACGGCCTCACGTTCACCGTTGGCCAGATCACCTGGACCACCGGCTCCGACGACTTCATCGCCATGACCCCGGAGGAGGCGTGGATTCAGTCTGCACCGACCACTACTTCACCTGCATCGGCTATGGCTCCGACCACGATGGATACGGCTCCAACCACGATGGATCTGGCTCCGACCACGGTACATCTGGCTTCGACCACGCCTGCACCATCTTCAGCCATGCCGACAACTCGTCATCCGCTTCCCCGCTACAAAGGGAAGCAGATCGACGATACCGACCTGCTCGACTTCATCGATCGAGTCGGCACCAAACTCGCTGAAACCCTAGCTCTGGTAAGTACGATTCAAAGTTAACCTAATGAGCAGGTAACCGCTCCCCACAACAGATCTACCCGACCTGCTCGGACCAGTCGTCCTGCACGACTTGGTACAGATCTCGTGGTCATATCTACTCCTGAAGGGCGCTCTGCTCGTCACCGGCCAGCCTTCGCGACGGGTCTCTAGCTCTCCGAGTACGAAGCCTCGATGGAGAACCACCAGGTCTAGCCCTACGGCCTACGAAACGCTGCCTCCAGCTACGCGTATAACCTACAACGCCGCTTGGATCTGTGTTTTATGCACCGACCTCGGCCGAAGCCACGCAACTTTGTCAACATGATCCAGATTGAAGATTATCAAGAAGGATCTATCCACACAGTCTAAGAGGGCGACTCTAGCTCCTCGTCTAGCATCGCATCTAATGCATCTGTCCACACCGAGCTTCAGCATCATGAAGATGAAGACGTCAAATACGATCTGGATATCCCAGACCACGCCCCGGGGTTCTCACAATTCCCGTCTTTCCCGCCAAGATGAGGGGATTTGATCCATGTTGTCAGCAATGACGAACCGCCAGCAGTTGGCGAAACAGAACAAGAAAGGACTGCACGTGAAGCACGCAATATTGACCGGTTTAATCGCCGACAAATCAAAGCCGAAGCAGACCAGGAGGCACGATGCATAAGGGTCCAGCCATGTGACCTCAACGATGCTTTCGATAGGGTGGGGGACAAACAGGTCTTCAGGACTCCAAGCGCCAACGTAGCCATCGCTATGGCGATAATGCAACGGCTACCCAACACCCCAGAAACCCAAGCGGTTCGCGATGAAATACAAGCCTATCTGACGGCTGCTATGGCCCAGACCGCAGAGATTGTAAACCAAGCCCGGGCTCCATCCATCTCAGTCGAGTCAAGCCACAGCCTCCAGCACCCAAGTCGCTCACAGCCACTCAACCAATGTGGCTCGCGCAACAATGACCCATCAGACAACCGGCAAGGTGGAAACGGTGGCCATGATGGTGGCTAGGATGACAACACCCGTCGGGACGACAACCGCCGCGACATCCGGGACAATAACCGCCAAGACAACCGTGACAATCACCGCGATAACCACGGTCGCAGGGCTAATCTAGATGGCAATCGAGATCACCGCAATGGCAATAACGATCTCCGCCATTACCTCGGTGGACGTGATCTGTGCGCTCGCATCAACCAAAGAGCCAACGATCGAGCATCCCACGAAAGTTATCATCGTATGGAATATGACACTGCCCACAACCTGCCGGGTTTGAAGCAGTTTACTCCACACCTTCACCAAGTCATATGGCCCAAGAATTTCAAGCTCGAGAAACTTTAGAAGTACGACGGCAAGGAAAACCCTGAATTATGGGTCATGCTCTACGAAACTACGTGTAGATCAGCCATGGCTGACAAGCACATCATGTCTAACTATTTCCCAGTCGCTGTTGGCCACGCAGGTCACCAATGGCTGGTCAGCTTGCCGGCGAACTACTTTGACTCTTGGCAGGAGCTCAAGCAAGCCTTCATCGACAACTTCATTGCTACTGTGAACAACCAGGCAACAAATACGATCTACAACGGATTCGAGATAAAAAAGATGAGCCACTGCACGAGTACGTCCGGCATTTCTCGGAGATGCGCATCAAGGTCCCATCAATCTCCGACAACGAGGCAATCGAGGCTTTCATCACTGGCCTCCACTTCCACGATGCCCTAAGGGACAAGCTCCTCCGCAAGAGACCTGAATCGGTCATAGTGCCCCTAGCCACCGCTAAGAAATATGCGTACGTCGATGACGCTAAAAAGATAATTATTGAAGAAGCAGCAAGGGTTCCACGCTTCGACCACCCCCCACACCGCGACGACTACCGCGGCAACCGTGGTCGGAACGACAATTTTGACCGCCGCAACCAGCGCAACGACTCCCGCGACCACCGTGACTAACGTAATCAGCGGCGTAACCGCCGTGACGATTACAGGAGCAAGCATGCTCGGGAAGACGACGGCGAGGTTAACACCGTTAAAAAGGGTGGCGGACGTCGTAACTACGAAGACGACTACGCCAAAGCATTGAAAGGGCCCTGCCAGCTCCATCCTAAGTCAAACCATACCATGGAGAATTGCCGTGTTCTCAAGTCTATCTACACGCGTCAACAGGCTCTGGATACATCCGATAAGCCTAACGACGCAGGGGAATAGCGCAACGAGGATAACGACGACGACGATGCAGACCCTCGTCACAAGTACGTCAAGCCAACTGATCGCGTACACACCATCATCGGAGGCAAAGTGTCCATCGAGACCAAACGAGAACGCAAGCTGCTCGCCCGCGCTTGCTTGAACGTTGCCAACACCGACAACCTCCTCACCGATCCGCGGCTCCCTCCGTGGTCTCATCGTGAAATCTCCTTCAGCAGAAAGGACCAGTGGGCCGCAATACCTGAGCCAGGGCGTTTTCCCCTAGTCCTCGACCCTTGTATCAACAAGGTTCAGTTCGACAGAGTACTGATCGATGGCGGCAGCTCCATCGATATACTGTTCAAGAATAGTCTGCCCACCCTAAAGATAGCTCAGGCGGACCTCAAGCCATACGAGGCTCAGTTCTGGGGTGTTCTCCCCGGATAGAGCTCTACACCTCTCGGGCAGATCATGCTACCTGTGCAGTTTGGGACCCCGGACCACTTCCGCACCGACTACGTCAACTTCATGGTCGCTGACTTCAATGGCACCTACCATGCTATTCTTGGTCGACCGTCGCTCACCAAGTTCATGGCCATACCTCATTATAGGTATCTGGTGCTCAAGATGCCTACCGAGAAAGGAGTTCTAACCCTCTGAGGCAATGTGTACGCAGCTTATACCTATGAAGACGATAGTTTCAAAATAGCAGAGGCTCATGACCTCTCTATTCGCATGGCCAAGACCATGCTCGACGCCAAGAAGACCTCGACCGACCACCTGGAGATCCCGGAGCTCAAGGCTCCACGCAAGAACATCAAGTCCAAGGAGCACAAGGTGATCTAGCTGGTCGACGTTGATCCCAGTAGAATGGTCCTTATCGGGGCCAACCTGGATCCCAAATAGGAAGACGCGCTCGTCAGGTTCCTGAGGAGCAACGCGGATGTGTTCGCATGGAAACCTGCTGACATGCCCGGTGTACCTTAGAATTTGATCGAGCACTCCTTGAATGTCAACGGCAAGGCCAAACCTATCAAGCAGAAGCTACGACGGTTCGCTCGTGACATAAAGGGGGCGATTAGGGTAGAAGTTACATGGCTTTTGGCAGCCGGATTTATCAAAGAAGTGTACCATCCGGAGTGGTTAGCCAACCCGGTTCTTGTACACAAAAAGAATAATGAATGGAGAATGTGCGTTGATTACACTGATCTCAACAAACACTGCCCTAAGGACCCCTTTGGCTTACCTCGCATAGACAAGGTTATAGATTCAACCGCCAGTTGCGAGCTCCTTTCCTTTCTCGATTGCTACTCTGGTTATCACCAGATCGCTCTCAAAAAGGATGACCAGATCAAGACATCTTTTATCACGCCTTTCGACGCCTACTGCTACACGACCATGTCGTTCGGGCTCAAGAACGCCGGGGCTACCTACCAACGCTCTATACAAGCTTGCCTCAAAGATGAGATAAAAGACGACCTTGTCGAGGCTTATGTTGATGATATAGTTGTCAAAACCAAGGAAGCTCATACCCTTGTTGACAACCTGGAACGCGCCTTTGCAGCCCTTAACACATTCCAGTGGAAGTTAAACCCAAAGAAGTGCATCTTTGGTGTTCCTTCTGGCATACTACTCGGCAACGTCGTCAGTCACGACGGCATACGCCCTAACCTGGAGAAAGACAAAGCTATCTTGGACATAAAGCCACCCAAAAAGGTGAAGGATGTTCAGAAGCTTACCGGATGCATGGCCGCCCTCAGCCGTTTCATATCAAGACTAGGCGAAAAAGGATTACCGTTCTTTAAACTACTCAAAGCATCCGAAAAGTTTGAGTGGTCGGAGGAAGCAGATGCTGCCTTCACACAGCTAAAACAATACCTTACATCACCTTCGGTCCTCACTGCTCCAAGAGAAGACAAAACACTCCTGCTTTACATTGCGGCTACTAATCGAGTGGTCTCCATGGCCATGGTGGTCGAGCGAGACGAGCCCAGCCACGTCTACAAGGTACAACGACCAATCTATTTCATCAATGAGGTACTCAATGAGTCCAAGACCAGGTACCCACAGATTCAGAAGTTGATCTATGCCATACTGATAACATCCCAAAAGTTGAAACACTACTTCGACGGATATCATGTGTTGGTCATGACTGAGTACCCTTTGCGAGACATCATTAGCAACAAGGATGCGAATGGGCGCATCGTCAAATGGGCAATGGAGCTATGCCCCTTCTCCTTGGAGTTTGCAAGCCGCACTACAATCAAGTCTCAGGCACTCGTCGATTTCATCGTCGAGTGGACAGACTTAAGCACGCCTGCCTCTCTCAGATCCGACGAGTATTGGACGATGTACTTCGACAGCTCTCTCAACATTGACGGTGCGGGAGCAGGAGTCCTTTTCATGTCACCATCCAAGGAGCAGCTCTGGTACGTCCTCAGGATTTATTTCCCAGCATCTAATAATGCCGCCGAGTATGAAGCATGCCTACATGGTTTGCGCATTGCGGTTGAGCTTGGCGTTAAACGTCTCTACGTCTACGGAGACTCTGCTCTGGTCATCAACCAACTCAACAAGGACTGGGACACAACCAGCGAAAAGATGGATGCATACTGCAAATCGATCAGAAAGCTGGAAGGCAGGTTCTATGGCATCGAGTACATACACATGGTCCGGGACAAGAATCAAGCAGCGGATGCACTATCAAAGTTAGGATCATCCCGAGCAAAAATCCCACATGGCGTATTCGTCCAAGACCTGCTCACGCCTTCCATTGAAGAGGAAGATTCCACGGCAGACAAGCCTCCAGACCAGCAATTGGTGGCTACGGTTCCGACGTCAAGCACCGCCGAGCCGCCTTCGACCACTCATGAGCCCGACTGGAGAATACGTTTCATCAAGTACCTAACAGATGGCAGCGGTTACACTGATCGGACAGAAAACGAGCGCTTGATGCGTCGCAGTAAGCAGTACCTGCTCGTCGATGGCAAGCTATGGCGCAAGAACGCAAAGGAGGAAATCTTGATGAAATGTATAACCCAGGAGGATGGCGAACGTCTCCTGGACTAAATCCACTCTGGCTCCTGCGGCAACCACGCGGCCTCAAGAACGCTGGTAGGTAAGGCTTTCCGAGCAGGGTTCTATTGGTCGTCAGCAGTAGCCGACGCAGAGAAGCTAGTCCGCCACTGTGAGGGTTGTCAGTTCTTCGCCAAGAGAATCCACGTACCAGCACATGAGATCCAGACAATACCAGCCTCTTGGCCCTTCGCATGCTGGGGACTGGATATGATCGGGCCCTTCAAACTGGCTCCAAGGAAGTTTACATGCGTCTTTGTGCTGATCGACAAATTCTCTAAGTGGATAGAATACATGCCTTTGGTACAGGCATCCTCAGAAAAGGCTGTCACGTTCCTTGACCAGGTCATCCACTGTTTCAGCATACCCAACAGCATCATCACTGATCTGGGTACTCAGTTCACCGGGAACGTTTTTTGGGACTTCTGCGATGAAAGGAGCATAGTAGTAAAATACATCTTGGTGGCGCACCCTAGAGCTAATGGACAAGTCGAGCGGGCAAATGGCATGATCTTGGATGCATTGAAGAAGAGGATGTATAGAGAAAATGACAAAGCTCCCAGAAGATGGCTTAAAGAGTTACCAGCAGTGGTCTGGGGCCTCAGAACTCAACCCAGTTGTAACACCAGCGTCTCACCATACTTTATGGTTTACGGCGCTGAGGCAGTCCTCCCACCAGATATAGATTTTAGATCAGCATGGGTAGAGAATTTCGACGAAGGCAAGGTCAATGAAGTACGGGAGCTAGAAGTAAATAGCACAGAAGAGAAGCGGCTCGATTCTTGTGTACGTATGGCCAAATACCTTGCTGTTTTGCGCAGGTATTACAACAAGAACGTTAAAGAGCGGTTCTTTGTGGTTGGGGACCTGGTCCTGAAGTGGAAGACGAACCAGGCTGGTCTCCACAAACTCACAACCCCATGGGAGGGGCCCTTCATGATCAAGGAAGTCACACGACCAACGTCTTACAGGTTAGCTCACCTGGACGGTACGGACGTACCTAACTCGTGGCACATCGACAAGCTTAGATGTTTCTATGCTTAACTACTGAGATATGTACTCCTCTTGTACTTTCGACTTACTTCAATAAAGCTATTATGATTTCTCTGACCACTCTAATGTGTCACTTCGAATTTTATGGTTATTCTAACTTAGCCAGTAAAAGCTGACCACCACTCCTTCTATGGTTTTCGGAGCAGGCCTTGTCTCCGGTTCCTCCCAACATGTGCATGGGATCCTCTCTCTATGTTACGGGTGATCGGCAGGTCCCCCTTGGTTTGACTTATCCGTGTCTACGTGTGCACAGGTCACGCACCTCACACTCCGACCACATGGCAAACTAGGGCCGCACAAACTTTTTGGGATGATGTGTCGAGCAAAATGGTACAACTAAACAGAACGTTAACATGTTCTCACTTAGTTACACCAACATGAGTTTCAAGCTTAAATACGTTTTATACAAAGCAAACAAGCTTATGATGATATACAGTTACGCTATTACAAGCTTGCCTGAAGAGGCCCAAGTTTACAATAACACAACTATGTCCTCCTTCTACAGCTCTAAGCCTATTACATTGGCTGGTTGGGGCGCGCGGCACCTACTGCTCGCTGCTCCCGATATCCTACTCGAGTCTCGGGGACTCTTGTGCTGGTCGAGCTGAAGGGGATGGCCCCGCCGATGCCTGGCTGGTCGAGACCGCAGGCTTCGTCGGTTGGCTTGCAACTAATGGCGTTCCCAGCTGACTTGTCGATGGCGTACCCTGTACAGGTGCTGTCCCGCCTCCACACAGGTTAATGTCGCCAATTATCTTTGACGATAGGTCCAGCTGGGCCATCCGAAGTTCCTTAGCCTTATCTGGGTCTACCTCCTTCGGGTATCCACCCTCTAGGCGCTTGAGATCGATCAGGGGGTAGTGGGCACGCACCATGCTTAGCACATGTGCACCCGTGTACTCACCCGCCTCCTTCACGAACTCTTGGAACCATCCCCATGCTTTTCTACATCTCTCGACCAGTCCGAGCTAGGGCGTCCTTGGCTCTTCTTCTGTGAGCACCGAGTCGATAAGGTCGAGGATGGGCAAAATGCCAGTTGCCACTTCCTGGCACCGGTTCTTCCATGTGTCCCGATCCTCGGTGGTCTCTTGGCATCGTGCCTTCCAGCCGTCATGCTCTTTCATCACGGCTTCTAGATGTTTCTTGGCATTGACTTTTAAAACTACAAACTGTACAAGACATCAAAATGTAACGGCACGACAAGATAAGGTGGGCAACAGAATGAGAAAGGTGGTTTGGAATACTTACTTCTCAGTTCCTCCTTCATCTTGGTTGTGCGGTCCTAGAGTTGAGACTGGTTGCGCGCTAGTTTCTCGTTGTCCTCCTTCAGGCGACCACACTCGGCGGTCACACGGCTATTCTTCTCTTAGAGACGGGTTATTTTGGCTTCTAAGCCTGCACTACAGCTATTACTACCAACAATGCAACAATACGTGTCATGCACTTGCTATGATAAAATGAAAACTTACTTGTTTTTTCCTGCTCTTTGTTACTGAGCTGGCCGACCAGGTTCTGGTTTTGTGCCTCTTGCTCTGTCCTCTCCTAGTCGGCGGCTTCAAGTTGGCGGTGCAAGCGTTCCACCTCGGCTACCAGTTCTCTATTGTTGGCCGTGATTCCCTCAATCTGGTCGAAGCACCTCTTTTGGTACTTTACGGTCTTCATCAAGTCCTGCATATAAACAAGCTAAGTCAGACAGTTCGACTACATAGCAGGGTCAAGTGGTCAAGCCAAACATACCTAGACTTCTGTCACCAGACGTTTTGCCGCTTGTTCAACTTTTAGGGTCTCTTCGACCTCTGGGATTTCCTCATGCATAACCCACTCGTCGTTCCGCCAGCGCGACACATATACATGTTTTCGCTTGTCTTGGGGGCGGCCCAGGATCTCTTCTACTTTGTCCTCTTTGGCCTCTTGTTCAGGGGGTGGCGCTGGTCTAGAGTCTGTAGTCTCTGCGACCACTATGGCTTTCCCACGAGCCGTAGCATCGGCAAGCGTGCTCTACGCCAACTCCGGTTGCTGCTCCTCAGTTTGGTCTAGTTCCCTTGGTGCCAAGGTATCCACCTCAGTAGGGTTAGTGCTCTGAGCACTTGTACTTGGCTCGGCTCTCTTCTCGACCAGCTGCTCGGGGACTGTCGTCTGGCCGCTCGTCTGCTGAGGTTCCGGTGGAATTTCTTCTACAGGTTCCTCCACAGCCGGCTACTGAGCAGTTCTTTCCGCCAGTACTAGCGAAGCTGTGCCACACCCGGCTAGTTGGTCGGGATTTTCAGTGGACGCCGACCTAATATACCAGAGAAAAGTTCAGAAGACAATAGTATTCAATGCAAATTATAAGCTTACATCAAAGTTACAGATACTTACAGCTTGGAAGCACGGAATGACGTGGCAAAAGAGCGTCTCTTCGACCGCGCTTGCTCCACGTGCTCGGTGGGTCCCACCGGGTCTTTTTCCATGACCGGTACTGGCGCCGGGGTTTGGTGCTCGACACTTCCTCCGCTTGTCCTCTGTGTTGCAGTGGTCGGTGATGCGATCACTGCTAGCGCAGAGGAGCCACCCTGCTCTGTCGACTCCATTTGTCTCCTCCTTTTTCGAGGGACGAGTCGGAAGATGTCCACATCCTCTGTTTCATCGTCTGAAAGGGGGAAGATGGCCTGACGACGTTTGATGGCCACCGGACGCTTGCCAGTAGCCCTGGTCGTTGCCTCCTCCCCAACCCCTAGTACTGCCCAGTCGACGTCTTCGGTCCTGGCACTGTTCTAGGCGATTGGGCCGGCAACTTGCGGCCAATCCACACTAGGGGGTGGAGACACGAACACTGCTGCCCGGTCACGACCATTGCTCTGGGAAACATAAAGGCGGCAACACAGTCAAATTTTGTTACAATATAACTCTGCAGGTACAAGGAAGTATCATTTATCTTTGGGGGAGGTCGGGCCAGCTTGAAGGCGTGCTCGATGTCGCTTAACCTAACATAATTGGGATCAACTAAGTTGAATAGCTCCCCAATCCTGGCCTTGACTTCGATCTTGTCAAGCGCCTCTTTCCTGGTCCTCGTTGGATCTACGCTCCCCTGGTATTCGTATCTAGGATGCACCCTCTTCTAGCAGGGCTGGATTCTTCGGCTGATGAAGTTCCCGACCACGCTTGAACCATCTAGCTTTCCCCATGGGATCATCCCCGAGCAGTCCTGCGATCTGCTCCAAGTTCTTGGGCTTCTCCGACCAGCTGTTCTTCTTCTCCGGAATCAACCCCATGTCGCACAGGGTGATCGTGTTCAGCTCTTCGTGGATGTAGAACCACTGCTTGTACCATTCGTCCAGTGAGGTGTTCCAGGGGCAGTGCAAGTACTGGGCCTTCATACCATCATGAAGATTGAGGTATACGCCTCCGGCTATCTTCGAGCCGCCACTCCCTTTCTTCCGCAGACAGAACAGATGGCGAAAGAGGTTGAAATGGGGCTAGAAGCCACCATAGGCTTCGCAAAGATGGATGAAGGTGGAGACAAGAAGAATCGAGTTGGGATGCAGATTGCAAATCCCAATCTTGTAATATAAGCAGAGCCCCTGAAGGAAAGGGTGAACTGGAACTCCAAAACCCTGCTTGAAGAAATCCTCGAAAACCACAATCTCACCTGGTTGTGGATCGGGGAAGCTTTCTCCTTCCGGCGCACACCATCCCGCGAGTGCCTTGTTGTGGAGCACTCCCATGGCGATGAGGTCTTCGATGGCCTGCTCATTGCTCCTTGACTTCCACCACTCCTTCGCCATGACTCCGCCTTTCTTCTGGGCGTCTCTTTTCGCCATTAATCTGCCCTTGCTAAAGGGGTGGATGCGGTGGAGGGGGGATTGGTGATGATTTTTGGAGAAATAGGATTCGGCAAGAGGAAGAAGAAGGTTGCGGCGGCGAATGACAATGGGGATCGGTAAAAAGTAACTTACCAGTTCTATATTATAAATAACCAAGAGCTCCGTCGTTTTGTCTGCCCGAGATTCTTGGGAGACGTGCGCACGCGCCGCAGACGGTTGTTTTCACAACCTCGAGATCTACGCCAATAAACGCACCCCTTCGTTACCAGTGTACGTGCCTCTTCGTTGGTAATGTGAGAGGGCCCACACTGACGCACCTCCATATAGGTGCCAAGCGACTGTTTGCCAGAAAGAGCAAGAAGACAGAGTGACGTGTTATATCCGTCTGCTTTTTTGACCAGACGTGTCAGATTGGACTTGACAGAGTAAGGAGATAAATAAATACACCAAATAATAATACAAGTGGCATTCATTTTTTCGCTGCATGTCTTTTGCTCAATGATGGACCAGACCACTGCCGTGATCGAGGACTGCCCAGACCACTGCCGTGCTCGGGGACTGCCCAGACCACTACCGTGCTCAGGGACTGCCCAGGCCACTGCCGTGCTCGGGGACTGCTCCGACAACTGCCGTGCTCGGGGACTGCTCAGGCTACTAATGTGCTCGGGGACTGTCCCGACCACTGCTCGGAGATCGCTTTCCTTGGCTACATGTGATTTGTACTCACATACAGTTGAGAGACATTAATTTAGACCTTGCTACAAGGCTCATACTTCGCCGGTGCATCTCGTATCGCCTGCACGACGATTGGATTCTTAATTTCAATAGAAATTCTTTTAGACCCTGGCACCACGTGCCTGCGTCACCTACTACCAGGCTCGGGGACTAAGTGGGCACACTTCACTTTGTAGTGAACGTGTTTATTTAATCGACCCTTATGCTTTGACTGATTGTAAGGATTACTATCTTGCTCGGGGACTGTCCCGACCACTGCTCGGAGATCGTTTTTCTCAGCTACATGTGATTTGTACTCACATACAGTTGAGAGACATTTATTTAGACCTTGCTACAAGGCTCATACTTCGCCTTCCAGCAAGCCCGGGGACTACATCGGTACGATGCACCTGCCGGTGCATCTCGTATTGCCTGTACGACAATTGGGTCCTCAACTTAACTGGGAATTCTTTTTAGACCCTGGCACCACGTGCCTACGTCACCTACTGCCAAGCTCGAGGACTAAGTGGGCACACTTCACCTTGTGGTGAATGTGTTTGCTTTTTGACCACTACACCTCTGATGATCAAGGATGCTACGCTTCAAGATTCACTTACATTTCTTTTCAGAAATACAAGTGGGCACACTTCACAGGATGGAAATCTTTTTCTTTTTTCTTAAAAGCACCATACATTCTTCGGACAACCTACTTCTACGGCGACAATGGTGGTCAGAGATGTCAAGGACTCAAGCCTTACTTGTCGGAGAAGGTAAAAATGGCATGTCGCAGCATAATACATGGTGCTCGGGGACTAGCTGTGGGGGTATTAACCCCTATACCCTTACGGCTAGGCTTGGGCCGGCCCGGATCAGTGGGTCCGGTCCACCAAAAGACGACGTGTGGCCCGGCCAACCTGATCGGAGTCCCATGCAAGGAGTCAAGGCAGATTTGGCGATCAAGCAAGATCCTAGTCGGTTAGAATAGGAATCCTTATCCGGCCACATATGGCAGTTGTAACTGGCTAGGATTAGTTTCCAGATCTGTAACCTTGCCCCTCGGACTATATAAGGCGGGCAGGGGACCCCTCTAAAATCATCTCTCATTGACATACAACAATATAATCAGACGTAGAACGTAGGTATTATGCCTTCTTGGCGGCCGAACCTGGATAAAACCTCGTGTCTGTCTTGCGTCACCATCTTATTTGAGGCTTGCACACCTGTCTGCCGACAATCTACTACCTTGGGCATACCCCTAGGTAGACTGGTGACCATATTTCATCGACAGCATCTTGTGGCACTAGTTTCATCATTGTTGTTGTGTGGTGTTCTTATTAATTTTGGTAGTTGCCACCACCTAGATGGCTTGGAGCAGCGGGACACCATGAGCACTACTTTGTGATTGTGTGGGGGCTTTGGTGAAAGATTTGTAAGAGACTTGGTGTTCATCCTCTTAGGGATCATGAAGAGAAACTCTAGTGTCAGGATCACTTCGCTCTTAAGTCGCTTACCTAACTATCGGGATTATGATCCCCGGGTGTCTCAAGGCATCAACTAGTCAGCAGGCCGAGTGGCCCACGATACAAAAGCTAGCTTGAGCCCAAATGACCGAGGCCTAGCTAAGCTAAGTGAACCAGGCCAAGCGCTGAGGACGGGGTCTACCATGACCTCTTTCCTCTGCTTTAGCCGCACGCCGCACAAAGATTCACAACCACTCCACCGTCCCAACCCCTAGGAGGTACGGGGAGAGGCAGAGCCCAGCCAAGCGTGCCTGCTCTGACAAGAGAGGACACGCCGCACTAACCTCGCAAAGACCGAGGGGACAATGGTCACCTTGGTCAGGTTAGACGCCATCCCTACTCCACGCAGCATAGACAAGACAACACCACCAAGCGGTGACGGCAGGTATAGAGAACCACCATCCAAATACGGCTCGACAAGACGTATGTAGGATCCCATCCACTATGGGATGGGATCCATGATGATGGCTTTGACTTGGAGAACCATCCAAGCTAACGAGGGCCACGACCCAGGAGCCTAGGATTGTAACCACCAACTACCCCACAACAAGACGATCGCGTGACCTAGGGGTGGCTACCTACTCTCATATGACGCCTCCGAATGATTATTGATGGTCCATATTCATCACTTATGACCATCAACATGATATTCATTTGATCATAAAATCAACAATTATATTATGATTTTACTTGGTTCCACTTGTACTTGGAAGATTGTGCATGCAGGGGCAAAAATAGTCAACACACATCAATATAAGGCTTCTAGAAGGCAGTCCACGCATCAGGGGGCCATGGCTCGCATGGAGGCGCCGCTCGGCTCCACCTAGGCACTGCCCAACCGCACTTAGGCATAGGCCAACGTGGCCAACCCCCCTCCACGTCACTGATCCACAGCAACACACTCCCAAGTGAATCCATCTATTGGTGCTAAGTCAGTTGGTCGATCAACACTCCAGGATGGAAGTACAAGGATCCATGGTCCCACCATCTAACCATCGGTGACCAAATGCACAAAAATCACTCATACGCACACTCTACATCACCTAGGGGGCCACCACACAGAAGATGGAGGGCCTAGCCCTCAGTGAGGCATCGGTCGGCGCCCTCAACAGGCCGCTCGGTGCCCCTTAGTAGCCTAATCACCTCCACCGACTTCCAGCATGCCACCATGCACCTCAGATGATCTCAAGCATGTAACACCCTCAGTGTTACATTGTACAGTTTTTGCTAAAACACCACATGAGCATCATACTTGTGTGAAAATGAGTGAAGTGTCGAGTATAAAGTAATGTACATAACTTGAAACGTTTGTCAGCAACACGAAACAAATGCTACTTTTCATGTCGCTTTATATCGTTTAGGGTTCTAAGTGAATTTTTATCGAACAAAAATGCTATAGAACGCTTACGCGAGACTTTGATAAAGTTCGTAGTACAAACTTCATAGGCGACGATAAAATACGTGCGGTCGAGGATGGGGTTCGCTAGCTAGTGTATCAAGTAGCTTGGAAAAGGAATTCGACGCGAAACCGTTTGAAGTTTAGTCATTTCGCGTAAGTCTGAAAATGGGTCGACGAAGCCATGTTCGATAATTTTTGTAGGATGATCGGGTTAAGCGCTAGCAAGATGTTTTGCCTTAGTTTGATAGCCCTATGTACCCTCTTAGGGATAGAATAACTGGTTTGGCTTTTGGATCATCGAATTGGTTTTTGTAGCAGCTTTAAAAAGCGTGCACGACACGTTTTCCACCTCTAGGCGCGGTCACCGCCTTTGTTCGGCCTGGCACTGTTGCACTAGCCTGCCCAGCATGCACTACTGCACTGGCCATGTTGCCACTGCCGCGCCTATGCAAGCACGCTCGCGCATGTGGCCCCTGTGCTGCTGGCCATGGCCTCCTGCCACCACGCGCTAGCGCGTAGCTCGCACCGCCGCTGCTGCCGTTGCCGCGTCCTGGCCGCCCACTGCGCGCCTGCCAATGCACTAGTCGATCTTGCCGCCGGTCCTGCTGAAAGGATCAAGATGCCCAAGAGGGGAGTGAATTGGGCTAATTCTAAATTTCTTCACAATAATTAAGTCCTATGGTTAGCCCAATTAACCCCTTGTGCCTAAAAAGTGTTTCTAATTGTTCTACCACACAAAAGACTTGTAACCTAAGTTCCAATCCTACTCTAGCATGACAATTCTAAGAATGTAAAGACATGAATTGAATTGCACAAAGTAAATGCTCAAAGTAAATAGAGAGGAAAGAACGCGGCGATGTTTTGTCGAGGTATCGGAGAGTCGCCACTCCCCACTAGTCCTCGTTGAAGCACCCGTGCAAGGGTGTAGCTCCCCCTTGATCCGTGCAAGGGTGTAGCTTAAAAAGTGTTTCTAATTGTTCTACCGCACAAAAGACTTGCAACCTAAGTTCCAATCCTACTCTAGCATGGCAATTCTAAGAATGTAAAGACATGAATTGAATTGCACAAAGTAAATGCTCAAGGTAAATAGAGAGGAAAGAACACGGCGATGTTTTGTCGAGGTATCAGAGAGTCACCACTCCCCACTAGTCCTCAGTGCTCTCTATGGGTTGATTCTTCAACACTCCATTGCGGTGAATCACCCACAACCGCTCACAAGATGACTTGGGTCATCCACAAGCTTCGTTGGATGATCACCAAGCTTTCAATCACAACTGAGCCGTCTAGGTGATGGCGATCACCAAGAGTAACAAGCACGAACTCTCACTTGACCGCGACAAGCCTAATGAGAAGGTGGATGCACACTTTGCTACTCTTGATCTTCACTAATGAGGGCTCTCTTTGGGATTCTCAAATCTCAATCACCTCACTAGGACCTTGCTCTTCTTGGCACTCTCTAAGGTGTTTCTCAGCTGTTGGAATGAGCAAAAGTACCCCCACACACGAGTGGAGGTGATATTTATAACATGGGCTGAAAAACGAACCGTTATATGCCTCTACGGGGTGACTGGATGCTCCGGTCATATTGATCGGACGCTCCGGTTAGTACACCCTGAACTCCAGAGTTTACAGTGTGACTAGACGCTGGCAGCATCCGGTCAGCACTGACCGGACGCATCCGGTCACGATTTTCCCTCTCTGGAACCTTACTAGAAACGACCGGACGCTGGCTCTCAGCGTCCGGTCACTTGACCTTCCAGAGTCCGGTCACACCAAACGATTTCACCTCAGTCAAATGAACTGATCGGACTCTGTGCCAGCATCCGGTCACACCAAAGCCAGCGTCCGGTCAGTATTTGACCCTCCATTCACTTCCAACTCTCGATCATACGTGAATGAAGTTTGCTCCATTGGATCTTAGGCATATGTAGGAGCTACCTAGCGCTAGTTTTAACAAGTGTGCACCACACCTAACTCACTAGACTCACCTAGGTAAAGCTACCCGTCCATACCCCCTTAATAGTATGGCCAAAGGAAAAACAAAGTCCTAAACTACTCTAAGTGTCTCTTCAACTCCAATCGACACTTAGAACTAGTCCATCCTTAACCTTGTCATCCATCCTTTGAAAACCGAAACGATTTCCATCGTAGGGGCATGACCACCTTGATTGCCCAATCGATCTCTATTACCATGACCTAACTTAATTGCCTCTGTAAAACACACGTTAGTCATAGTAATCTTGTATTGTCATTAATCATCGAAACCCTACTAGGGGCCTAGCTACTTTCAATCTCCCCCTTTTTGGTGATTGATGACAATACCACCTTGAGTATGTGAAAGAGTTGAGGTTTTTAACATGCTTGGATCATATAAGCTTTTGTCAATAAGAACAAAAGGGTTAGGCGAGCTTATATGAACCAAGCCAACATGATGTACTCAAAAGATATGAAATAAGCATGAGTACAAGTAATAAAGCTCATTTGCATCGAAGTAAAGCATGGAAGCAAAGTCAAATGAGCATAACACAAGTGATATGACATATAAATAATTCAAGGTAGAGAGCACACATGTCATATATCACGGTCACATAGATATCACTATCACATATATATAGTTCAATGCATGAAAGTAAACACACGATGAATGCATAATAGTGTATCACACATAAAAACTCCAAATGTAATATATAAGCTAATATAATAACTAAGCTCCCCCTAAATACGTCGCTCCCCCTAAGACTATCATACTCGAACCCTCTCTCCCTTTAGCGTCAAATACCAAAACCTAAGGGTCGATCGGCGGGGCTGTAGCGGATGAGCCGGGCACTGAGGTATGAGGAGCGAGCTAGAACTGGTCACCATCATCGTCTGATCCTGAACTCTAAGCTGTCTGACCCTCTATGGCTAGTAGTGACGTTATAGCAGTCTAGGTTAGATCAGGAACTAGAGCTACTATAGACTGAGCTGGTATGACTATAGTAGGCTTTGATGATGCCACTGAGGAAGGGAGCGTCTCTGTAGTCCCGGTAATAGGTGCAACTGTAGAGGGACCTAGGACATGTAGATATGGA
Source organism: Miscanthus floridulus (assembly GCF_019320115.1). Lineage (NCBI taxonomy): Eukaryota > Viridiplantae > Streptophyta > Magnoliopsida > Poales > Poaceae > Miscanthus > Miscanthus floridulus. The sequence goes on along the minus strand of NC_089598.1, from coordinate 44,793,645 downwards.
GGAGTAGGCATCCCTGTCAACTCACTAAAGGAAGCACCAAGGCTCTTGGACATGGTGGTCTCTGGCACAAGCAGCGAAGAAGTCCTAGCCGGTGTGAAGCCTGTCTGAAAAGGTGTGAACTATGGGGCTAGTGCTGGCGAAGCAAAGTACTGGGACACCTGCTCTGTAGGAGAAGCAAATGGCACTGGTGGCTATCCCTGACTCTAAAGCCCACTAGGCTGTAATGCTGGAGTCATTGAAGTAGTAGCTGCCTGACCAAGCTGGGGCGAAGGCTATGGTGGTGGAGCCCCAATGGCTATCACTACATGCTGCATAAATCCAAGGAGCTGCTGCATGAGTATCTGCTGCTGATGCATGGCCTGCTGCTGCTGCTATAGGGCCTAAGTCTGCTACTGAATAGCAAGCTGCTGCTGCTAGATTGCCTATTGCTACTGCTAAAACTCATCCTGCTGAGTTTGGAACTGTGCAAACATAGCAACTGTCTCCTGAGTCTATCATGCCTAGTCCTGCCTCATTCGCTCAAGTATGGCAAGGAGAGCGGGGTCTATCTGCGGGGCAGGTGGCATTGAGCTGGAACTGTCAGCCTCATGATCATGTCACTGTGGAGGCATCCGAGGAATGGGCTAGTAGTCATCATCAGAACTATCACTGGGGTCACTCATGACTACACCCTCCTGCTGAGCAAGCTCCTCCTCCACAGTAGCTGCTATGCCCCTGATAATATCATCCTGCTAGGCTATAGTCTCTGGCACCTCAGGATGTCGATGCGGCTGACTGGGTGTTGTAGGTGTACTGTGCCTAATCATTTGTGTCATGTTATAGGCAGGAAACTCTATGGTGGCACCACTGTACTCAGCAAGCATCTCTAGTGGCCTCACTATGATAGCCCTATGGATAAGCCATGTGATCTAGTGAGCATAAGGTAACTGTTTGTGTCATCTGAAGCCCTCAGCTATAGTGTCCTCCATCTCTGACAAAATAAGATCCCAAATATCAAAGACTGTTTGCTGCATCATGGAGTTGATCAGCCACAACTGTATACATGTCAAGCCCTCTCTGTATCCCATCCTAGGAAGCAGTGTCCTCCTCATAATAGCCTCAAGCACACGAGCAGTGGGGTTAAGGTCACTGGGGTTCCTCCTCGACCCTTCGCCAAAAGACTCCTTGAAACAGTGATGGACCAAGTCAGTAGGGGGCACGTTGCCACCATGAGGGCGTCTGGGGGGTGCTGTCTGGCCATAGCACACCTCGTGAAGTCTGACTGGCTGCTCCTGAAGTCTCAGTATCTCCCTGACCCTCTGGCTTGTCAGGCGGTAGTCTCTTCCTCCGAATGCGAAGTGAATATATCTATGCTGCGGATCAATCCAGAGGGAAGCATAGAACTGCCGAACCCAAGATGGAACATATAGTCTAGTCCATCCAATCAAACCTGATAGCCCTAGCAGATATGTAAGGTAAGGGCGAATGTGCTCTCCAGCTGCTGCAACTATAGAGTCAATGTGACACACCCTCTGAGATCTAAAAATTGCCCCACTGTTGAGATAGGCATTGTAGAAATCCTCCTGCAGTGGAGTGTAGAAGCCCTCTGAAGCTCTCTCATCCCTCCTCAGTGGAAACCATACCTCAAAATCAATAAATCTCAGCTGTTGAACCTACTTGGCCGTGGCGGCCCTCAAGTCAAGATGGGTCACTGGAGGTAGACCCTGTGGTCTAGGTGGTGGACGAGAACCCCTTCGTTGTGTGTCAGCCCTCGGTGTGACTAGGGCACGGGTATGACCAGAGCGGCGAAGGTGTGGCTAAGGTGCCTGCTCTATCTCCTCGGCCTGCTAGCCCTCCTGAGTCTTCTCTGTCAGCTCTGCTGGTGGAGGCTGTTGCTGTGGCTCCTGCTGTGACTCCCCCTAAGGCTAAGGCTCCTCAATGGCAAGACATTGTCCTGCCATCATGACAGTCCTAGGTGGACCACCATGAAGATGCTCAATACGCTCAAGTCTACCCTACGTTTCTGGTGACAGATGATCTGCAATAACAACTCCACTACGAGTACCTCCTCTCTCAGCACATTCTGCGGCCTCTACAACTACAGCTGCTCTGGCTGTCTCTGCATCAGGGTACTTCCGCTTCTTTGATGCAATCTTCTTCGTTGCCTTGCCTTTAGGATCTATAGGCTGGTGAGGTGGGGCCTTAGATCCTCATCACTGGGACCACCTCCGACGTTCTTCGTCCGAGCCATCTGAAAGATCTAAGGAAAAACTGTCGCTGACAAAGAAACAACTGCCTCTGTCGAAGATCAACTGCCACTGACACTTTTAAGGCTTGGCCTCGATCCTTACTCACGAGATTGGCCCTAAGTTAACTGACAACTGCCACAAGATCTCAACGACACCGACTCGCTGCACGATGGAATAGATAGGATATATAATAAATACAATGTATCTAATAGATGCAAACCCCTAAGAAGCAGGCAATTTAGATATGAAATTGAGACGCGGGACTTGCTACCTGACGAACCGGTGATCCGATGAGACAAGAGATGACGCGTGGGGAAACACCGAATCTAGGGTTAGGGTTGACGGTGAATCGATGGTCCTATGAAATCAGTGCTGCGATGAATGGCTAGGTCATGGGCGAGTTGCAATGATGATGCTAGGGCACGGGTAGGGCCTTACCAGCACTGAGCATGGGGTGAAGACACTACAGTGATCTTGGTGGCGTGGGAGCACGGCTGGCTCAGTGGCGGCTCTATGGTCGGTGAGAGCCCGGCGGCAATGGCCAGGAGGTAGGGCGACACGGGGAGGCACTGCTGTAGATGGCGAGGTACACGGCGAAGCAGCAACCTACGGGCGGCGACGACACGTGGTGCTAGGTGCATGGGCGAGCGGCGATGTGGGAGACAAGGGCGCGGTGGCGCTCGGGAGCGAAGCAAGGCGGTGGCGCGTGGGCGAGCAGCGGAGGTGCGTGAATCTGGCGACTAGGGCTCAGCTGCGGTGGCATGGAAATAGCGGCGGCTAAGGCGGATTAGGGTTCACAGGCACGCATGAGGATTAAATGAAGGTCCCCAGGTGGATTAGAAAAGGAAACGGGAAAACAAATCTGATGCCGCATGTTTTCTACTGACCGGACGCTACGGTGGTAGCGACCAGACGCTGCCACCCAGCGTCCGGTCGATTCCAGAGAGGTCCAAATCCTCTGGAATCACGACCAGACGCGTCCGGTGGATACCGACCGGACATAGCTAGAGTGCGGTCACCTAGCCTTGGCGTCTTCATCATCGATCGGACGCTGAAGCTCCTTCTGACCGGACGCTAGAAAAACATTGTTTCAGCGTCCGGTCACTCCTTTGGCAGCAGGTTCACCTCCTGTGAACTAACCGGACGCTGGACACCAGAGTCCGATGCAGCGTTCGGTCACTCCTTCAGCAAATCTTCAAATTCCTTCGCGCTGCCTGTTCCCAATCAAGTCCCAACTCCAATAAGATCCAAATAAACACCAATTGGGACTGATGTGAGTGACCTCTCTCAAACCCTCAAGTTTTTCAAAATATTTTGCCTTAGGCTATAATTCTTTTTAAGAAATTAGGCAATAAGAGGGCAGTTTAAGATAAACGACAAAACAACATTCATGCATACACAATATTTGAATGTAAATCTAGTTGCTTGTCAAGTTTAATCCAAGGTTAAGCTTCTTCACACGCTTTTCGGTGGTTATCTTAACCATGTTAGACAAGCCCTATATGCATTATAAAGCATTAAATATGTTGTATATTACAATGCAATGCAAGGGACAACACAAGCTCAATTTTTAGTGAAGTTGCTAAAATCAAGCACATTGAGTTCATTCCACAATCTACAAAATGTTGCCTCATCTAGCGGTTTAGTGAAGATATCTATCAATTGATCCTCGGTTCTTACACCTTCTAATGATATATCATTTTTAGCAACATGATCTCTAAGAAAGTGATGACGGATATCTATGTGCTTGGTGCGAGAGTGTTGAACCGGATTGTTTGCAAGTTTTACCGCACTTTCATTGTCGCACAAAAGAGGTACTTTATCTAGAACTACACCATAGTCTAGCAAAGTTTGTTTCATGTAAAGTATTTATGCACAACAAGCACCCACGGCAATGTATTCCGCTTCGGCGGTGGACAAAGCCACACTATTTTATTTCTTGGAGGACCAAGACACAAGTGATCTACCAAGCAAATGGCACCCTTCGGATGTGCTTTTTCTATCAACTTTGCATCCGGCATAATCCGAATCGGAATAGCCAATTAACTCAAATCTAGCTCCTTTAGGATACCAAAGGCCAATGCTTGGTGTGTGCTTAAGATACCTAAGGATTCTTTTTACGGCAATTAAATGAGTTTCCTTAGGATTAGCTTGAAACCTAGCACATATACACACACTAAACATGATGTCGAGCCTAGATGCGGTCAAATATAACAAGCTACCAATCATAGAGTGGTAGAGAGTTTGATCAACCGGGTTACCTCCCTCATCTAGGTCGAGATGTCCATTGGTTGGCATTGGAGTCTTGATTGGCTTACATTCATCCATCTTGAATCTCTTGAGAAGATCATTAGTATATTTCTCTTGAGAGATGAAAATCCCTTCTCTCATTTGCTTGACTTGAAAACCAAGAAAGAATGTAAGCTCTCCAATCATTGACATCTCGAACTCCTTTGACATCAATTCACCAAATTCTTTGCATGAATCTTCATTTGATGATCCAAAGATAATATCATCAACATACACTTAACAAATGAAGATATGCCCATCAAGCTTCTTGGTGAATAGTATGGTGTCGACCTTCCCAATGATAAAGCCCTTCTCAATGAGGAAGTCCCAAAGGTGCTCATGCCAAGCTCTTGGGGCTTGCTTAAGCCCATATAGTGCCTTGGACAACCTATAAACATGATTAGGATATCTAGGGTCTTCAAACCCGGGAGGTTGATCAACATAGACTAGTTCATTAATAAAGTCATTTAAAAAAGCACTTTTCACATCCATTTGATAAAGCTTTATTTCATGATGTGATGCATATGCAAGGAGGATACCGATGGCTTCTAATCTTGCAACCGGTGCAAAGGTCTCTCCAAAATCCAAACCTTCAACTTGAGAGAACCCCTTTGCAACTAGTCTTGCCTTGTTCCTCACAACAACACCTTGATCATCTTGCTTGTTTTGGAACACCCACTTTGTTCCAATGACTCTTGCACCTTTTGGCCGCTCTTAAAGAGTCCAAACTTTATTGCGAGTGAAGTTGTTCAACTCTTCATGCATGGCATTTATCCAATCTGGATGTTGAAGAGCTTCTTCTATCTTAGTAGGCTCAAAGCAAGAGACAAAAGAGTGATGAGCAATAAATGAAGTAAGTTTTTAAAATCGAGTCATTACACCTTTTGATGGACTCCCTATGATGAGATCTTGTGGATGATCTTGAAGTAGGGGTGTATTTATTCTATTGACCACTTGATGGGGAGGTTGTGGAGCATCAACATCTTGTGCTTGTACCACTATTTGTTTATGGGAGACATGAGTATCTTCATTTTCTACTCTCCCATCTTTTTCATCATCTTGTGGCACACTTGATGAAGAAGGTGTATCAATCACTTGTACATCATCTTCATCATCTTTAGGCTTGATGTCTCCAACCGGAATGTTCTTCATAGCCTCCCTCAATGGTTCATCACCTACATCATCAAGATTCTCATGTGCTCCTTGGGAGCTGTTAGATTCATCAAATTCCACATCATATGTTTCTTCAACCAAGCTGGTGGCATGATTAAATACTCTATATGCTTTGGACTTTGATGAGTAACCAATAAGAAAACCAATATCACAATGTCTTTGGAACTTCCCTAGGTGTTGCTGCTTCTTGTAGATGTAGCATGGCTTCTTCCCATTGAGCAACTCATAGGGTGTCTTGCCAAGGAACTTTTGGAGAAATAGGCGGTTGGATGCATAGCATGCGGTGTTGATTGCTTCCGCCCATAGAGCTTTGGGGGTGTTGTACTCATCAAGCATTGTTCTTGCAAGAGTGATCAATGTCCGGTTCTTTCTCTCAACTACACCATTTTGTTGAGGAGTACATGTTACAGAGACTTCTTGTTTGATTCCAACTTCATCACAATAAGCTTCTATGTTTGTGTTGTCAAACTCTTTCCCATTGTCACTTCTTATCTTCTTGAGCTTCACTTCAAATTCATTTTGTGCTCTCTTGGCAAACTTCTTGAAGCAAGATGCAACTTTGGATTTGTCATGAAGGAAGAATACCCATGTATACCTTGAATAATCATCAAAAATCACAAGACAATAAAGATTTCCTTCTAAACTCTTGTATGTTGTTGGTCCAAATAAATCCATATAAAGGAGTTCTAGCACTCTTGCGGTTGACATGAAAGCTTTTGTTGGATGGGTATTTGCAACTTGCTTGCCGGCTTGACATGCACTATACAGCTTGTCCTTCTCAAACTTCACATCCTTCAACCCTCTCACCAAGTCATTCTTCATAAGCTTCTTGAGTGAGCTTATTCCAACATGAGCAAGTCTTCTATGCCATAGCCACCCAAGTGTTGTTTTGGTGAATAGGCATGTCTTCAAGTTTGCATCTTCGGAGGTGAAGTCCACTAGATATAGGTTGTTGTATCTAAAACCCTTGAATGTCACATGATCATCATCCTTCTTGGATACAACAACCTCCTTCTCGGTAAACAAGCATTGGAAGCCAAGATCACATAATTGTCCAACGGATAGCAAGTTGAAACTCAATGAAGCAACATATAGGACATTGGAGATGGAATGATCATTTGATATTGCCACTTTGTCCAATCCTTTGACCTTGCCCTTTGAGTTATCTCCAAATGTGATTCTTTCTTGCCCATCTACTTCTTCATCTAGTGAGGTGAACATACGAGGATCACCGGTCATATGTTGTGTGCAACCACTATCAATAACCCAATGACTTCCACCGGTCTTGTAGTTCACCTACACACAAGAGATCAAGCTTTAGGAACCCAAACTTGTTGAGGGCCCTTCACCTTCTCAACAAGTGACTTTGCAACCCAAATTTTCTTAGGCCTATTCTTATTTGGAGGTCCTAAGAACATCACTTTCATCTTTCCGCTAGAATCCTTTCTAAGCATGTAGTGAGCATTGAAAGCAAAGGGTCTAGCATGCTTGGGCAAGGGTTGTGGTGGTGGAGTTTGGCACTCATGAGCAAAGTGGCCTTCTTGTCCACACTCAAAGCATCTCTTTGGCTTTGGCTTTGACTTTGATTGTTGTTGTTGAACTTGAGCCTTCTTCTTTTTGTTTGCCATGTACCCAATGCCACTTCTATCCATCTTCATGATGGTATTCATTAGAAGCTCACTTTGAAGATACTTGCCTCTAGTGAACTTGCTCAATCCAATCTTAAGATGCTCTTTCTCTAACTTGAGCTTCTTGTTTTCTTCCTTGAGAGCATCATTTTTCTTTTCTTCCTTGAGCTTCTTGTTCTCATCTTTGAGCTTCTCATTCTCAAGGATCAAACCATCATCATGAACAATAGTTTCTAGCACAATAGGCTTGGTGGTTTTGAGTTCTTCAAGATCTTTCTTGAGCCTTGCATTATCATGCTTGAGCTTGACAAACTCATTATAGTCATTGCACTCAACCACTTGCTTGCCTTTGCCACTAGATCCTTGCTCAATGCTCTCATCAATTAAATCATCATATGATGTAGCTATATCAATCTTAACAACATCAATAGTAGCATCATGTGGCTCATTGGATAAAAATTCTTGAGCAATAACAAGAGTATCATGATTAACTTTAAGAGTGGTATATTCATCCTTTAGCTTGTTATGGCTAGTGATGAGCTCTTTATGCACCCACTCAAGTTTATCATGTTTATCTTTGAGCTCTTTCTTAGAAGATTTGAGCTCCTTGAGTTTGGATGACATAGCATCATTTGCTTCTCTAAGCTCAACACTAGCCTTTTCGGCTATCTCATATTTAGCTAAGAGAGAATCATTCTTAATCTCAAGCTTTTCATTTTTAGCTCTAGTCTTTATAATGATCTTAGTGTACTTCTTTAGTAATTTAGCAAGACCATCATAAGTAGGTGACTCATATTCATCATTGCTATCACTATCACTATCATCATTATGAGCATGATCATCACCACTACTATCATCATCATGTGATACCTTGCGTTCACCCTTGGCCATAAGGCATAGGTGTGTAGAGGATGGTGGTGGTGGTGGCGGTGAAGATGATGAGTCAATAGCAATGGCGGCCACCTTCTCGTTGTCACTTTCATCATCGGATGATCCACTAGGTGAATCAATGTCCGTGAGCCAATCACCGACGATGTAAGCCTTTCCACTCTTCTTCTTCTTATGGAAGTCCTTCTTCTTGCCATCTCTCTTCTTGTATGACCTGTTCTTTTTCTTTTCATCTTCATCTTCATTGCTTGAGTCATCTTTCTTACCCTTGTTCTTGTTCTTGAACTTGTCTTTCTTGGGCTTTGTGCATTGATGAGCTAGATGGCCAAGTTCACCATAATTGTAGCAATCCATCTCGGAGATTGGCTTTCTTCTTGAGCTTGTGAAGAACTTCTTCTTGCCATCGAACTTGATGCCACTCTTGTTGAGCTTCTTTAGCATCTTGGCGGTTTTCTTCACCATGAGAGCAAGACTTTCATCATCAACTTCATCTTCACTTGAGCTCTCATACTCAAGTCTTGCCTTGCCCTTCTCTTGGCTAGCTTTGAATGCTAAGTCCTTATCTTTCTTCTTGGTAGAGGATGAGCCATCTTGTGGCATGATGTGCATGTACATCTCATGAGCATTGATCTTCCCCAAGATTTGTGTCGGTGTAGCGATGGAAAGATCACCTTGATGTAGCACGGTCACAATATTCCCATATTTATCAATGGGGAGGACACTCAAGATCTTTCTTACAACATCGTATGGTTGCATTTGAGTGAGTCCAAGCCCATTGACTTCCTCTACAAGAACATTCAAATGTGAATACATTTCATTAGCACTTTCCTTAGGAAGCATTTCAAAAGAGTTGAGCTTTTTCATGACAAGATGATAGCGTTCCTCACGCTCACTCTTAGTTCCCTCATGGAGCGCACAAACGTCCGACCATAGTGCATAGGCGTCTTTATGGTTCCTCACACGATTGAACACATCTTTGCAAAGGCCTCTAAAGATAGTGTTTCGAGTCTTTGCATTCCACTTCTCATAGTTCACCTCATTGCCTTGTAGGTTAGTAGCATCCCAAGGTTTTGGGAAGCCTTGTGAGGCGGCTCTAAGTATACCAACATCTAGAGCCTCAAGATACGCCTCCATGCAAATTTTCCAATAAGGAAAGTCATCTCCCACAAAGATAGGAGGAGATCCATCCCCGTGAGACATCTTGCTCTAGGCGGTTAAGCCTAAATATGTGAGCACGAGGCTCTGATACCAATTAAAAGGATCGAAATGCCCAAGAGGGGGATGAATTGGGCTAATTCTAAATTTCTTCGCAATAATTAAGTCATATAGTTAGCCCAATTAACCCCTTGTGCCTAAAAAGTGTTTCTAATTGTTCTACCGCACAAAAGACTTGCAACCTAAGTTCCAATCCTACTCTAGCATGGCAATTCTAATAATGTAAAGACATGAATTGAATTGCACAAAGTAAATGCTCAAAGTAAATAGAGAGGAAAGAATGCAGTGATGTTTTACTGAGGTATCAGAGAGTCGCCACTCCCCACTAGTCCTCGTTGGAGCACCCGCACAAGGGTGTAGCTCCCCCTTGATCTGCGCAAGGATCAAGTGCTCTCTACGGGTTGATTCTTCAACACTCCATCGTGGTGAATCACCCACAACTGCTCACAACTTGAGTTGGGTCATCCACAAGCTCTGTCGGGTGATCACCGAACTCCCAATCACCACCAAGCCGTCTAGGTGATGGCGATCACCAAGAGTAACAAGCACGAACTCTCACTTGACTGTGACAAGCCTAATGAGAAGGTGGATGCACACTTTGCTACTCTTGATCTTCACTAATGAGGGCTCTCTTTGGGATTCTCAAATCTCAATCACCTCACTAGGACCTTGCTCTTCTTGGCACTCTCTAAGGTGTTTCTCAGCTGTTGGAATGAGCAAAAGTACCCCCACACATGAGTGGAGGTGATATTTATAACATGGGCTAAAAAACAAACCGTTATGTGACTCTGCGGGGTGACCAGACACTCCGGTCATGTTGACCGGACGCTCCGGTCAGTACACCCCGAACTCTAGAGTTTACAGTGTGACCGGACGCGTCCGGTCTCGATTTTCCCTCTTTGGAACCTTACTGGAAACGACCGGACGCTGGCTCTTAGCGTCCGGTCACTTGACCTTCCAGTGTCTGGTCACACCGAACCATTTCACCTCAGTCAAATGAACTGACCGGACTCTGCGCCAGCGTCCGGTCACACCGAAGCCAGCGTCCAGTCACACCGAAGCCAAGTTAGCTAGGCCCCCTTCCTCAAGCTCACTACCCTTCGGTCAGGAGAACCTCCTTATTTGTATGAATCCTAGCCCTGGACTCTATATAAGGGCAGCCAGGGCACCCTTCCAGGGACATCGGACTCTCGATACTCTCATTTGGGCAGTCCATCTCCTAGCTCTAGCTCCATCTCCTACCTCTTCCACCATTCTTGCACACCCCCCATTGTAAGAACTTAAGAGCATTCAAGCGAGGAACACGCACTTGATCATCTCTAAGACTAGATGTAGGGCTTCGGTCTAAACCAGTATAAATCCTTGTGTCTTTTGGATGCTACCATCGTTTTCCTAGAGCAGCAAGGCATTCATATAAATTTACTAGTCCGGTTTATAAAACACTAAAACTAACTAATAGTCTTCCATTGATTATCATTAGCAAGATAATAAACTTAATTGGTCATCCTGGCACACTACCCATATAGCGCACTATGTCCGACCTTCATCCATGATCACGCATATAGAAAGGTTTATTAAAACTCACATCAAGTTCAACATAACATTAAAAGAGTAGTTAGGTTACAACACATTATTTCAAACATAGTTCATCACACCACAGCCACAAAGTATGAGTGTTAGTCTTTCAAACACAATATAGTTTTAAGATACAACTAATGAATGTGCCAGCTTCATGAATTCTATGCAAACAAAGGCATCCTCTACCAATCCTGGTCCTTAGAGGACTTAGGGGTGTAAAAGAAGCCTTATGTGGGAGCAGGTGTACCTACAAGTCTCAAATAATTACAGTTTGAGTACTCAATTGTATTCAATAGGACTTACCCAATATAATACCAAGGATCAAGCATTTGGTTCATTAGCAAGGATTGCGATTGGTTTTGCATAAAAGCATTTTGTACATGAATAAAAGTGATCTTATCAACTAAGCAAGCAAAACATGGTTAGTAAGAGTTAAAGCAATTAGCAAGTGGAGCTCGATCCTCCACAAGTCCTTTCTTGTCACTAGTCCGTATCCAGAAGAATAGAACTTATAGCATAAATTCAAAACTCTATAGAGGGGTACACATTAATCCCACAAAAGACAAGGGATATCGCCTATATGACTGAAAGTGCATCAAGCCCTTTAGTGGGTTTTGGATAATTGAATGACAACATGATTAAAGGTCTAACCTATGTGCTAAGTGTTGGATAGGAAATGGGTTATCTCACAGGTACTTGATGAAAGCCAAAATGATGAGTTGTTGTATAAACAATCTAGTTCAAACACAAGACAATAATGCAAAAGATATTCATGCAAGGCTTACTCATTGTGAGACTTCTATGAATAATATGAAAGCAAGCACGTTGATGATTTTGATTAACGAGACATGAGGGATTGCATATGGAATGGTCTCACATTCTAAAGCTTGCTACAATGAAAGACAATTATAATTGAACTTAATGGATGATTCAACACAAGGTGTGACTTGATGGCTTGAGATGATGAAGATAGCAAGGAAAGGCTTCGAGGTACTAAGCAAGGGTGAAGGGCAAGTGATGGCTTGGTGACCGAGGAACCTAGCTAGGGTGAAGAAGGAAGTACTTGCATTTAGCGAGGTACTAATCAAACCATGATGGTCATATTGAGGTGGAGGATCAAATCTTGGATGAATTGTTGAAGTGACTTGATACATTTGAAGTCTACTCACATTTTTTGTTTGGAATCAAGTCACATACTCAAGATGCTTTGCTCAAGGAGAAAATCAAAGTTAACATGATTGACACTCTCACTTGTTGAAGATCGGAAGCTATGGCATTTGGTTTGAAAGAAATCAACTCAAGCAGTTCAAATTCCATTTTCATTTGATCTTGAGTAAATAGGTATGTCATACTATTAAGAGGGATGCATCATGTTGATAGATGATTATTCATAAGTGCTCAAGCCAACCCATGTGAGGTTTGAGTGAGAGAGTAACACTAGAGTTGACTTGACCTAGCTATGGCAGCAAATATCCGACATGTCCGGTATTGGCCTAACCACAACAACTTTCTCGGTGTTCTCGGTTTGGTTCATCGGGAGTTCCGACTATCGTTGGGATTCTGGCGGTCGAAAGTTCCAGCAATCGTTAGGAGTTCCAACGCCTCACACGCACCACTGACTGAGTAACCATTGGCGGTGTGCAGGCAATACCAGATACCGGACGTGTCCGGTATTCCCAACAGCTATATAACAACTAGTTTTTGAGTGGAGTCTATAAATACCCCAAGCTTCCACCTTTGGAGGCTGCAGATTCTGCTGACTTCTATACAAGTTTTTAAGCCTTGAGAACACTCTCCAACCCTCTCTTATTGAGTGATTGATCCAATTTGCAAAATTCATCTTGTGGGTTGAGTGAGATTCAAAATTGAGAGTAAGCCACCCTTGAGCACTTGTGCATATTTGTTGATCTCATTATTTGCATTTGTTACTCTTGGACTCTTTAGCCCTAGACGGCTAGGCGTCGTTGGAGAGCGCCCAAGAGATTGTGGTGTGCCTCGGGAAATTTGTAACGGTTCGATTCCAGCGCCGTAAGGGAAGGAATCAAGCTAGTGGAAAGAGAAAAAGGAGTTGGAAAAGACTCCGGCTAGAGTGACCTTCGTGTGTCCTCTAGAGCTGACCTTCGCTGGGTCGCTCACACCCCCCTCAATGGAGAGTAGGACTCAACGGAGTTTGAACTTCGGTAAAACAAATACCGTGTCTCAATCTCTCTTTTCTTTTGGTATTTGTGATCTATTTGTGTTGCTTGAGCTTGTGAACAGGTTACTACTAAGTGCCTACAACTTGGTGTGGAAGGAGAAAGTTGGGAGCTGGTGTGCAGAACCCGTGTATATCGGACGTGTCCGATATTGGTACTGGACACGTCCGGTATTGGAGGACTGAGCTGACTTTATTTATTTGATTGCTCTAACTTTGTGTTGCAAGGTTGTAGCTCCTAGATACTTTCTCTATACCTTGTACACTTTGTGTTTAACTCATGAGGGGTTCATTTCTCTAATTTGGAAATTCCCATTCTAATTGTTTCCACTTTTAAAGGGTTGAATTTTTAGAAACGCCTATTCACCCCCCTCTAGGCGGCATCCTCGGTCCTTTCAACGACCCATCGATACATAAGGGATACCTCGATGTCTTAACCTTTCCTAATTTCGGCCGAGGGTGCCCACGAACCGTTTAAGCGTGAGCTGATGTACTTGCTTAGTCTAGCTACCCTACACTACACCTCGCGCCGAATCCACGGGAAAACTGGTTGCAACAAAGTACTTGGGTTGCCACACCCATATATGATAAGTGATTTGTATATGTATGGTCATGGCTTGCTACCACGGATACACGGTCCTTAACCGGTCCAGCGAGCTACACCATCCAATACCTTGCCCGTCTTAACATGGTCCAACCCCTCACTAGCCCTCAATTCATTCTCATCATCTTCATCAAGTTTTAGATCATATCTCCTTTGCATATTTCTTAGTGTACAAACAAGTTCTATATGCACGAGAGATGAGAAACCCATCACCTTCTCGACTTCTACCATCTAAGCAAACTAAAGCATGATTTACACGATAACAAAAATAAACAAGCAATGATACAACGCATTGGATCAATCACAAGGATGAGAGCTCAAATATGTGCTTGTTGATACTAGTCCTACAGTAACATATCATGCATTTATTTAACCTTTAGGCACATTATGAAATCCACAAAAAGAGTTAGAAATGCTTAGGTGCCTGCCTTGAAGTGGTTCGGTGGGTGGCTCGTCGGCAACGTCGAGTATGGGGGTCTCCTCGGTTGGGACATCTTCATTCACTTCGATGCCTATTGGATGCATGATATGAAATGATTGCAATGATATCAACTAGAGTAGATTCCATGTTAGCAATTATGTATAACATATGGGCTACAATAATATATAACATGTGTGTTGAAGTGTAAACAAACAAACTCTCTATCAGTGTTCCCTCAGACTATCCGGGTGATCCTCCAGACTATCCGTGGGAGCACCGATTGTGTGGTTGTAGCTATCCCGAGGGAACATGCCTGAAAACTCTAGTGTATGTTCTCACAGACTATCCATTAGAACGGCGGACTATTCATGAGTGCATGACCCAAACTAGTCAGCCTCGGGTTTGGAAATTGAATTGTGTGCGCTAAGTTTTAAGTCTAATTCTAAGTGTTGGACTCGCGGACTATCTGGGTGTTCCTCCGTACTATCGGTGAGAACACAGTTCATGTGTTCTTATGACTTCAAAAATGAAATTTAACCCTGAAGTGTTTCCATGTATAAACTGCTTTTGTGGGGGTGTTCATAGTGTTGTATAGAGCATATCTAGCAACATTGCATTTATTCACCAAATTCTCCATGGGGTCATTTTCTAGGTGATGAACATCTTTCTTTGACCTCTAGATTATCTAGGTGAATGTTCTCGAGATCCAACTAGCCAAGGGGTCAAAGGAGTTGCAACACAAGCCCTTGGTGGTGTGGAAAGGACTTGGCTCGAGCTCCCCCCTTGTGCTTGCTTCTTCTTGGAAACTTCTCCTTGAGCTCCTTCTTACTAGGGAGAGAGAGCTCCTCACTCTTCAATCCCCCAGCAACAACCTTGTGGATCTTCTAGGTCTCCTCCAAGGACTTCCCTTGCTGCTCCTCTCCTCCAAATCCTTCTTCTCCTTTTCTCTTGTTCTTGGTGGTGTTCTTGGTGAGAGTGAGAGAGAGATTAGAGAGAGAGGGTGAGAGTGAGAAGGGGCTGCTGATGCCTTCTCCATCGAAATGGAGACGGGTGGTGTGGACATGTGGGGCCACAAGTGCCCACGTGCCCAAATGTGGACAACTCATATTTGTGCATGCTATGATCTACGCGGACTGTCCACAAGGACAAGTGTATGTGAAAAATGTTAAGTCTATGGCCATGCTCTCACGGACTATCCGGGTATGCACGAGACTGTCCACTGCAGTTTTGAGTATATGCAAGTTTTTGAAACTAAATTTATTAAATTACTGATGATGTTTATGTTGCTAATAAAAATGCACCGATCACGACAGGGTCATGACATCTAGTGAAATCAATAGGCTTGTTGGAGTACCTTATTGATTAGTGAAAAACCTAGTTTGATTTTGGATAATTGATAAAACCTATGTGTACTAACCTTTGTTATGAATGAAATGCAAAGCTAGGTTAGTGATGGAGCTAGCTGATGGTCATGGTGATGGTGATGGCCAAAAGAGATGATTGAAGTACTCCAACTTGAAAGAGAAGAAAGAGAAAAACAAAATCCTATGGGCTCAAGACAAATGTATAAAATAGGATATTTGTTTTGTCGACCAAGGCGCAATAGAGTGCGTGATCGGATTTAGGATAGATAACCGTACTATAAAGAGGGAAAACATTTAATTGCAATGGTTATCTAGTGCCACTAAGGCTTCGTTTGGCAGGGCTTCTCCACCGGCTTCAGGAGCCGTTTGGAGCCGTTTTCTACCGAACGGGGTAAAGTAAAATAGCTTCACTTGTGAAGCCCCTAAAAACATACTCTCACAGTGATTTTGGGTGGGATGGAGCCAAAAAAGTGGCTTCTCCCGGCTCCTCCTCCAGGCCCCTAAAAACATGCTCTCACAGGGAAGCTATTTTGCCAAACGGTTTACCAAAACCGCTTCAGCTCTACCGGTAGAACTGTTCGTGGAGCTGAAGCAAAAAAAATGGCTTCACTAGTGAAGTGAAGCCCTGCCAAACAGGGCCTACGTGTGAATCTCGTTTGCATATTCTTAGCGCTCAGTGACATGGTGAGATGCATGAGGTAGTCCTAAAAGAATATTTATAAAAAAGCTAACTTAAGTGCCCAATTTTTTAGAATATTTTAGTGAAGTTAGCACTTAAAAAGGGTAGAAAGGAAAAAGGATTAAGAGGAGCTCCTGTAAGAATTTCTTGGGTAGTGTTTAATTCCCAAAATTTTTCAAGATTCCCCATCACATCGAATCTTTGGACGCATGCATGAAGCATTAAATATAAATAAAAAATAAAACTAATTACACAGTTTAGACGAAATTCACGAGACGAATCTTTTAAGCCTAATTAGACTATGATTGGACACTAATTGTCAAATAACAACGAAAGTGCTACAGTACCGTTTCGCCCGAAAATTTCACCAACTAAACACGCCCTTGGTCACCGGGCAGTTTTGCTAGCGGAGTGCGCTCTAGTGAAAGCTTGCGCCTCCTGCAATTAACCGGCAATTCTGGCTTCACAGCCAGAAATTCTTGTTGAGAGTGGGGAACCACTGCATGTGTCAGACTAGAGAGAGAGAATGAGAGGCTTTTACCTGTGTACCCTTAAAAAAGATGCCACACTCCTGCGTACCCCTCAAAAGTTGGTCGTCACCTACATGCCCTCACTCGAACTTTTCTTTTCCCTCACGCCATTCTGTCGGTATTTGCTCCTAACGGTGAGTAACGGCTCTGGAGAATGACTCATTTGCCCTTGGGCTTGTATGGGCGTCTGAACTTTTTTGTTTCCCCTGTGCCATTGCCAGGCCAATTGGCTTTGGTGGCAGAGACGCCGCTGTTGGCGCCAAAGGACAGGGATTTGGCGCCAAAGAGCCTGCCCTTCTCCTCCTATATATTGGCGCCAAAGGCCAGGGAGTTGCCACTCTCTTGATCCCTCTCTCTTTGACAGCCATGTCACAAGGTAGCAGCAGCTATGGTGGTGCGCCAAGGCGGCGTGTGCTTTGCCCGAACTGCAATGTGCTCGCCAATCGCTTCATTTCGACGACCAGGGCCAACCCCAACCGGGCCTTTCACAAGCGCCCTTATTTCGCGGTTTGTGCTTCTCTCTTTGGTCAACATTGTTTGTCTTTTCCTCTTTGCTCAGTCTCTATGTTGGATTTCAGATTAGAGGATGTCAGTACTATCAGTGGGAGGATGAGATGGGGGAGACAGCTACATCAATCCAAGCAGTTCCACTACAGGCAGTGGCAGCACCTGGTGGTTTTCCCACAGCTCCTCCTCTGGCCATCTTGCAGGAAGGTTCCCAAGCAACTGTAGTTGAAGGCCATGCTCCAATGGACAAGAGGGTGCAGCAGCAGCTTAGGAGGATTGAAAAACTTGTGTATTTGTGCTTGGTGCTTGCTTTGTATGCTATTTTCAAGAAGTAGGCTGCTGTTGTGTGTGCGTGTGTGAGTTTTCATGGATGTATGGATCAATCAATGCATGAATGAATAGATGAATGAATGAATGCTTCTCATGGTTCATAACAACATTAAGACAAAGAAACTAACAGTTCACTCATCCATCACATAACTGGTAGCATAAAGTGTTTCATCACCAACAGCATATGGTGTTTGATCACATCACTTACAGTTTACACATAGAAACTAAATTACTAGAGTTTGTTCACATCACTAACATGAACCATCAATTCAGACAAGGTTTTTCATGACAGCCCCAAAAGAACATCAAAGTACCAAAAGATCATGCGTCAGGGCCAAAAAAAGAACATCACTAGAGTTTCTTACTGCAGCTTCTTTGGTGTCAACTTCTTCTTCACTGCTCCCTTATTCATTGGATTTGGGACCAAGATCAATATACAAGCCTTCATCATCAATCCCCATATGCTCATTCATTGGATTTGGGTTAGCCAGGAACTCAAGTTGGCTTGGTTTGGGTGGCTGAGACATAGATGGCTGGCTTGGTTCTGCTATGCTTGGAGAAACAATTGAAGGAGTGAATGGGGGCTCAGCAGATTTCCTTGGGCTACCAGACTCCCAATCAGGAAGCACAGGCTGAGTACCAGGACTATGATATGCAATAGTCAACAAGCATGTTCTGGTTGCCCTATTTTTTTTTCAAACATCGCTAGCATCTCTTGGTCATTGCGCACAGGTATGTGAACTTTACTATGCATGCACCAGTAAAACAATGTGGCTACATCACCATAGCTAGGAGGATACTTGTCAACCAAATCTTCCATAAGGCAAGTTAACAAAGTTCTGTCTGCATCCACCACTTCATTCACAGAAAACCACTTTGCACGATAATTGGGACCAACAATCCGCATTTCTAGGTTGTAACTACTGTTTAGGTCCATCCTACAGATGAACAAGGAGCACGTAATCAATAAACCCTAAACATGATTCGGTAGCGCAATACACTAATGCAATCAACATCAATACAAGGAGGGGCGAAGTCAAGGAGGGAGGAGGAGCGGTACTCACCCTTCCCGGAACCAATCCGGCCTCTCGCCGGGTCCGTTCCACGGCATGCTTGCTTTGCCCGACCATCTTGCTCCACGGGGCTAGGATTTCGAGGGCGGGCCGCCAACACCGACTACCGCCGTCTCCAGATCCGCCGCCGCGTCCTCCCGCGCTCAGGTGAGAGAGTGAGGAACGAGAATGGGGAGAGACTAAGAGAGAGGCTCGGGTGAGACTGAAGAAGATGGCGGCCCAATATATCAGTGACCCAGAGGGCAAGGAGGATATTTTTCTAGCCTGGTCCCACATGTCAGAGCCGCCAAACGGCCAAAACCTAACAGAATGCCGACAGAATGGCGTGAGGGAAAAGAAAAGTTCGAGCGAGGGCATGTAGGTGACGACCAACTTTTGAGGGGTACGCAGGAGTGTGACATCTTTTTTAAGGGTACATAGCTAAAAGCCTCAGAGAATGAGTGCAGGCAGCCGCTCGTTTACTCTGTGTGGGAGAGAAAAAGAGAGCGGGTGTTGCTGGCGCTCTTGGCCGCTGTCGTGTGGGGGCACCTGCTTGCGGGCCCAGCGCGTCAGTCTTTGCATGCGGGGAGCTCGTGCGTGTGATAGGGTCGCGACTTGCGTTTGGCCGAGCGAAAAGCGCGCCCGTGCATAGGGCGTCGTCGCTCCACCATTGGCTGCTGCTCCTGGTTCCACCGTTTGCTCTCGACTGTTTGCCGTTCGCTGCAGTAGGAGCCATTGGACAGAGAAAGCTATGGGGGCTGTGCGTCAGTGAGAGAGTGCTGGAGGGAGCCGTTGCTCCTGCCGTGGCTTTCCCGTGCGCTGAGAGGAGGGTGGCCGGTTGGACCAGCTACGTGGGGCCGGCTATTTCTCTCCTTCTTCCCCCTTCTCTCACCCTCTCTTGCTCACTCTTCCTCATAATTACGAGAACCAAAAAAAAAGAACAAGCTTTCCTCTCATCGATCTCTTCCTCCCAGAGCTTTGTGCTAACCCTAAGCGAGAGATTGAGGATTCAAACGGCCTGTTCGCTGGTTGGTTTCTGGGCTGGTTTGGGCTGGCTGGTGCTGGTTTGTTGTGAGAGGAAAACACTGTTGGCTGGCTGGTTTGGGCTGGCTGAAACCAACAAGCGAACAGGCTGAAAATATTCATCTTGTGAGATTGAAGAGCATCTCCTCCCTCTCCTCTCCCTCTCCTAGCTTGTTGCTCATTTAAGAGAGGATTTGAGGGGAAACCTCAGTGTGTGCATTTGATGTTGCATATTTGGTGGCATTAGGTGATTCTTGTAATTGTGGATTTCTTATTACTCTTGGTGATTGCCGTCACCTAGAAGGTTGGTGATTTATTGATTGGTGAGGGGATTTGGTGATTGTGTTCGTCCCCGATCAAAGTGCTTGTAAGTGATTATTGTGCCTTCCCCAGTGAGGCGTCAAAGGCAACTCTAGTAAATTGCTTATGTCATTAAGTTACTCTCACTTGTGATTCATTTGGTATTCATTGATGGGTTCATTGTCTCTCGCCACGGCGGTATAATCACCTTACTCTCTTACATTTACTTTGATATATAGTTGTGTAGCAAAGCTCTTTAGTGTAATTAGTTTGAGAGCTTGCTAGTTTGTTGAGCAGCTTGTCTAGTGAAGCTCTTTAGTGTAGTTTGTTTGAGAGCTCACTAGTTAGAGAGTAGTGACATAGTCATTGATTGATCTGGAGATATTAATTAACTAGAATTGTGGTGTAGGTGGCTTGCAACCCTTGTAGAGCAAAATTGTATTTCACCATTTATGTTACTGACTCTTTGCTCCAGTGAATTTATAGAGTTTTTTTAGGCTATTCACCCCATCTAGCCATTTAGGACCTTTCAACTTGCCGACTCATAAATAAGTGTCCACAATGAGGGCTTGCGAGGCTTGTAGAGGAGCAGTGATCCAAGAACTCGCCTCAACGGGGACATTGTTTGTTGGCAAACAACCAAACCTTGAGGTAAAAATCATCGTGTCACTTGTTCTCGTTGGTTTGCCTACCACACTTGTACAATTCACTTTGTTTAATCTATAGCTCGTGTACTCTCTTCGTTTCGAATTATAAGACATTTTGGCTTTTTTAGCATACTATATCTAAGTGCATAGCCAAATCTATGTATCTACCATCTAGAGAGGGTATTCGCTAAGTTTGATTAGCTCGATTAGTTAAGTAGCATAATTGGATTGTGTGTTCTAATGTTTGGCTTGTTGCTCAAAGTAATATCATACTGAACAGGAAGCCGAACTCGAAGAGCCGAAGAGATTACACACTTAGTATACGGTCGAATGATTCGCTGACACGTCAGACGTTCATCTATCTCCATTCTCGGGCACAGGGAGGCCTCAGCGCCACACGCTCGCCATCCGCTGACCGCTGCTACCTACTCGTACCTGTAGATGAAGTCGGAGTTGCCGACCATGGCATTGAGCACCTGCGAGACGAGGAAGCCGCTGCCGGCGATGACGGCCACGATGAGCAGCGCCGTCACGGGGTTCTTGAGCAGCTCCGCTATGGGCTGCAGCACCGTGTACGCCACCCCTGTGCTCACCGTCACCACGTACAGCGCGTACCGCCGCATGTTGTCCCAGAACTCCTCCACCAGGGGGCCCTCCGGTCCCAGCGCCAGGGCGGGGCCGGCGCCCGCGGACAGGGCCAGCGCCACGGCCACGGCCACGCCCGTCGTGATGCCGTCGATGAGCGCCCACGTCGGCAGCGCGCACGTCCTGCCGCCGGCGCCGGCGCCGTCGTTATTATTGCCCGCCGCCGCGAGCTCTGTACGCGGGTGGCTCTCCTCCGTAGCTGCCGCGATGCTTTCGTGAGATGCTACGGCGAGGAGGCGCTTTGCGTGCTGTTGTGGGGTGGGTTCAGGGGAGGAGAGCCGAGCTCGGACGACGGCGGCCGTGAGGCCATGGCCGCGTCTAGGAGACAGGCGATGTAGGTGGAGAGCGCGGTGGAGAAGAGAGAGCTGGTTCATCTTGTGCTGCGGAAGCCGGAAGAGGTACAGTACTGTGGTGTTCGGTTGCTTGGTGGCTGTTTCTTCGTGATATAAAGCCTCAACCAAGTTCAGGTAGACCTCTGATCGTGTGGGCCAGCTCTAAGCTCTGGTTTCACTGGACGCCGCCTGGCCTGAGCAACCATGGTGGATTGGAGGCCCCGCCGAAGCCGGGCCAGATATTCGTTAGTTTCCTTCTGGTTTGTTGCGCCGGTTGCTGCCTATAAACGCTGCCGGGGTTAGTAAGCACTGTGGATGAAAACGGATCGGATACGGACGGATATCACTGATGTTATATTTGTTTTTATATTTCTGTCCGGATTCGGATTCAAATACGGATAGTGTCAACCATGTCGGATAGGATATGATTTAATATCGACATCATAAATATGCGATTTAAGTATTCGGATACGGATACGGTGTCGGATGTTGAATACCCGAACTCGGATATGGACAGATCTGAACCCCTCTAAACGGATTCGGTCTCGAATACGGTCGGAAAATATCCGTACCATTTTCACCCCTGGTAAGCACGCCAAGCAGCAATGCCATGACAATTTACAAAATGCCTTTCTATAGGGTGGAACCATAAAACCCCACTGTCTATGAGAAAGAACAAAAGTTCATGATTTCTCACTTCTTGTTCTAACTAACGCACTAAGCATAGCACACTCGAAGAGATATCGATGGTTACTTCACATCCAACACAATTTTCAAGAACAAGTCATCATGATCGTATAACTCTATAATTTCACACTTGATACAATTGTTTTTACTGTACCGAAGCACTTCAGTTTGTGCAACTCTTCAGCCCCAGAGTGTAGATACACACATGAAACTCAACGCGATTTGAGTCAGACCACCGCCCACGAAAGAAATCATCAAAAACAAAGCTTAAATGACCTATGAATCTTTTATTGATTACACCTAACGTACAAACCACCATGAAGATCTATCTTCAGTGGACTCCCAAATTCAGGCCTCAGAAGGAGCACTTTCCTTGTGGAATATTTTGTAGGCATCGCTGTAGACTGCTACTACATTTGATACAACAGCAAGAACAATCATGAAGACTGCCAGAATTTTGTCCCACTTCATGGCAATGCCTTGTGGATCCCTGATATACCAAAAGTAAAAGGGATTAGAGGTTACCAGAATGAAGTGTCTTTCAACAACTAACCATCATGGCAGCAACCAATCCAGAAATTCATACAAATTATAATCCAGCTTATCTATCAGGTCTACTACATATTTAAATATTAGCAGCGAGTACCTACAGTTATACAACAACAACAACAACAACAACAAAGCCTTTAAGTCCCAAACAAGTTGGGGTAAGCTAGAGTTGAAACCCAGCAGAAGCAATCAACACAAATATATCTTAGAGTAACCATAGACAGGGTTTATTTTCTTTTATTCTCATTTCCCACATGCTCAGAGGTCAATCTTCATTCTAGAATTAGAAAAAAAGTACACCAAACTAGGTGAATAGATCTGCTGGAAGGAAACACAGTTACAACTATTCTGAACAAAGTTTTAGCAGCATCAAGTTACCTTAAAGTGATTGCAGCTGGGAAAATAAAGGCAATACAGACAGCAGCAGTTGCCCCAGTAAACTGAAAGGCATCCCAAATACTAGGAATGGAGATTGCAGACCCAAAAATCACTAGGAGGAGCAATGCTGTCATTATGCCAAATCTTCTGTTGTCAGAAGACAGAGGCCTTGCAGAGGCAAAGAGGAGCCCATCCAAATTAAGCCTCAATGCATGGAATATCATGGGGAACACAAGCATAAGGTGAACAGCATAGCTCACTCTGACAGCATCGTTTAGAACTGAACTGTATGGGATCCCAAGATTTGAATCAAAGTTGGAGAGCACATCAGAGAGTGTAGATTCACCAAAGAGGAGATATCCAAAGAAACTTGTTGTGATGTAGATAGTCGAGCATAGTGTCAATGATGTGTGCACTATTGGTTTGATCTGGGAAGAGTCCTTTAGCTCATTATGAATTGGGTGAACTGAAAAAATGTAAATCAGATCTCCTTAGACAGCTGAGAAGCAAGCATTTTTTTTTCCTGGGACTTGCTTGTACACTAAAGACGTCAGCTCAAACAAGTTGTAGGGATAGCTATCAAACTAGCCTATGACTATTTATTCATTTTTGTCATTTACATGCATTTTTATGCCCCTGACATTCACATTATTAACAGTAAAACTTTCCAGGAATGCAACTACATAAATAGCAGTGTGCACCTTTTCCATTCTGTTTGTAATAAGATTCGTTATCTGCAGTCAGAATTAGAATTTTCTCATACCATTGTAATGGCAAACATAAGCGGTGACAAGAACCGGCACTGCTGTAAAAAGTTCCCAAACAGATGCCAAATCAGGAACAGTGGGAAACAACTTGGGCATTGGAATTTGTCCACCTATTAACTTGATGATAGCAATTCCTGCAGTAATAATAACGAATACAACCGCCAAAGCAACAGATATTGTGGATGTATAGCTCAGTGAATCTGCAAGAGAAAAATTAAAAGAAACACATATTCTCAAATACAGTACTAAATCAAATATCCATTAACCTTCTAGAGCCTGTAATAACTTCTTGGTAGTTCAATTGCTTACCAATACGCTTCAAGCATGCTAGTGGAGTAAAAACACAAAGGGTTGTGACAAGGAGAACAAAGAAACGCCCATTCCACCAGTGTATTCCAAACCATCCTTCTAGCACACCATAGTGATGCTCACCACCAGAAGTGGTTCCAGAAAGCACGTCACCTGTGGTAAACAATGAAAATTTGTATGTCAGTAGGAACTAATATCCACAGTTCAAGGCATCAACTGGGGAAACATTGAAGGAGTGTCATTTTATCAAATTTGAAGTATAAAATGCAGAACTGAAAATGTAAAAGGCATATGATACTTAGTGCTTCTGGTTGGCCACAAGTGAAACAAACTCACATTTCCTTTCAGACAGTATCTATGGAATGGAATATCTTGTTCTAGAATTTACACCAACATCCCATGGGGTCTCAGACCTTATACAGAAATAGGAAATACATAGGCTACCAATTAACAAAGATGTTTTCCCGTAACGGGCAGAAATTTATTGAATGCAAAAATAGTCAATTACCCAATATTCCATTTTTCATTCGGTGTATGCTGGACAGGAAGCAACAGTGGAACAACATCTGCTCCTAAATCCACAGTCAAGACTCCAGAACAACCCGAAAATTAATTGATCTACTACTTGCAGTACAATATGTAAGTTCGATTTGTCAAACGAAGGACAAGACACCACAATCCTAAGAAATTCAATGAGGCAAAGAAGAAGAAACAGATGAATTGCGTCGAAATTCAGGCTGCGCCCAGATGATGTGTTTCGACTACCAATAATGATCATGTAGACGATCATGACGCCGACGTTGTTGATGACAACGCAGACCTGGAGCAGCCTCCTGCCCCACCATCCGAAGGCGTCGCCCATGGCCGCGCTGTAGGAGCGCGCCCCGACGGCGCGGCTGAAGCGCACGAGCAGCTCGATGGAGGCGTCGGTGAGGAGCGCGGCGAGCACTATCATGACGAGACCGAGCACCTTCATGGTGGCCGGTAGCGCCATGATGCCCGCGCCGACGATGGTGGTGGAGAGATTGAACACCGCGCCAGCGAAGGAGGCGCCGTCGAACTCGTGGAACGCGGAGGCACCGGCGTCGTCCTCGTCCCCATCCCGCTTCGTGGGGAGCAGCGGGTCGCTGGCCCCCGGGAAGCGGTCGTTAGCGCCGCCGCCGCCCATGGTTAATCTCCCAAAACAGCAGATTCTTCAGCTGTAGTGGAAGAAATTGTACACACACAAAAAAGAAAAACACCAAATTCTTGGGCAAGGTCACTGAAAGGGACTATAGAAAAGCTAGGATCTTTGTATCAGCAGTTGGCTACTGACACTCGTACAAGAAATTTCAAGAACTAAAAAATTTCATCAGTAGCAGAATCGCCACGAATCTCGCGGAACAGGATAGGAGATACAGCAAGCCAAGCGAGGACTTCAATTGGCTGCCTGGCTGGGTAGAGAGATTCTCTCCCGTGCCGTTGAAGCGACGGAAGTGGGGCGTGTTAGCTGAACAAATGGGTAGAACAGGAAGAGGATCAGGAAAAACGTGCTGCCACGGCTCTCCCTGTAAACCGCGAGGCAATGACGTGGGGGAGAAAATGGTCATTTTGCCACTATGAAACTTGAGTTTCGCTGTGTTTGCCTGTAAAAGGGATTCGCTGTTTTGCTATTATCAAACCAGACACAGACGCTAGAATGCCATTTGACTGATTTATTATCAAATTTAATCATTCTTTTATTCTCTTAATCCTTTAGTTCCTGTTTTACCCCTGTTCTTATCCCTTCATTTCTTCCTCATTGACGAGAGCACGAAAGCATTTTCTTTCTTCTGTCCCTTGTATCACGGAGAGCACAAACGAGAGAGACGAGAAGTCGAAAAAAAAAGAACGAGAGAGATGAGACGGAGACAGGACGTGAGGAGAGGGAAAGGCTCGTCTACCGTGGCCGTCTCCGGCAGCCCACCTCCTCGACTGTCGCCGGCAGCCAGCCAAGCTTCACGGCCGGCCGCAGCCAGCGAGCCGCGCGGCCGCGGCCACCCAACGCGCAGCAGCAGCAGCTCGCGTGGACCAGACGGCGGGCAGGAACAGCAGCTCGCGTGGGCGGCCAGCGACAGGCAAGAGCAGCAGCTCGTGTGGGTGGCCGGTGACGGGCAGGAACAGCAGCTCGCAGATCTGGCGTTGGTCCTGGCGCCACGGCGAACTCGCATCGTGCCGGCCGCGACTGGCTAGCGTAGAGTCGGCCGCGGCGGCAGCCGGACGTCGAGGAGGCCGCACCGTCCTCCTGGAGTAGCGTCAGCAGTGGTCCGGCGCTGTCGAAGAAACGGCGGCGATGTTTTTTTCGGACTGGCGGCAGTCTCTCTCAGCGTGAACGAGGAAGAAAGGAGGAGGGGTAAAACAGGAATGAAAGTACGGAGAGAATAAAATAATAATTAAATTTGACAATAAATCGGTCAAATGGCATTCTAGCGGCTGTGTCTGGTTTGATAATGGCAAAACAGCGAATCTCTTTTACATGATGGCAAAACAGCAAAACCCACGTTTCATAATGGCAAAATAACCATTTTCTCTGACGTGGGGAGGAGGAAGACCCAAGCAATCTGATACCGGAGAGGCCGCGATTTGGTTTCGGTGACAGTGGCTGTAAATATGCTGGCCGTCTCTGTTGAGACCTGTCCCAATTTTTGCTCTGTTTTTTTCCTATTCTGGAGTATTTATTTATACATATATTGGTCCTGTTCGTTTATCTTATAATTCGTCTTTTTTAGTTTTTTTAGCCAGAATAGTATTTTTCTTTCACAATAAATCAGACAGCACAGTGTTTTAGTTTGTTTTTTCAGCGCCCTATAGTTCTTATAGTTCTATGATTAGTTAGGGGTTAGTTGTCATCCAGTTTTGTCATGTGGAACATGGTGCTGTATGAGTAAATAATAATGTTTCGCCAAAAAAACAAAAAAAAAAAATCTCTGCGCATGCCAACCAGTCGACCACGTTCCTATATAAAAATAAATAAAAGAATATGTCCTGCGTAGTCCCGAACGCCGAGCTCATATTCCAAACCTCAATCAAATCGCCGAAAGACAGTGAAAATTGAATCCTGGGTAGCTCCGAACGCTGAACTTGGCAAAGACGGAACAATCTGTCCTTGCCCGGATTGAGGTGAATTTGCGAATTTGCCTGGAACTGGTTAGCCCAGTGCTTGCTCTAAACCGGGAACAACCCTTTTTATCAAAAAAAAAAAAAATCAGCAACTTAATAAAAGATTAGCCAACATGTCCGTGACAAAATTCAATACGTACGGTATCAGATTCCATATCATTGAAAGATTCGAGTTGAACTCATATGTGCACGGCTTATAAGTCTGGTCGTGATAGAGGGCGCGACCCAATACATCTTGTAATTATACTCCATATCGATAATCATTAGGCACGAGCTGTTCTAACTCACATGAGCCCAAAGGGTTGCTGATTCTTGTGCTTCCCATATATATTTTAGAGCCTTTGACACACTCCCCATACTTCTCTTGGTGAGAATTGAGCCCTAGGGTTGAATCCTTTTGGTGGGTTTGAGTGCAATTCAAATAGAGAGCAAAGCCAATACTTGAGCACTTGAGGGGTTCTTCGATCTCGTGATTCGCATTTGTTACTCTCGGAGCTCGGCTTCTCGACGGCTAGGAGTCGCTTAGGAGCATTCAAGGCTGTGGTGTGCTTCAGCAAGTTTGTGAGGACTTCGATTCCATCTCCACAAGGGAAGGAATCACACTAGTGGATTGAGAGAAGTGGTTGAAAGAGATCGCGACTAGAGTGCATCGCGGAGTGGTCACTCATTACCTATTCAACGAAGAGTAAGACTTGAGAGAGTCCGAACTCCCGTAAAATAAATATCGTGTCTCAATTGCATTTCATTTAATATTTATGTTTCCTTCGATATGCTTGGGTTGTGCTAGCTTGTGTGCAGGTTTTGGCAAAACCCCTAGTAGGCCCCAGCAACATTGCTTTGAAGTTAGGGTGGAGAAGAAGCAAATTTGGATCATCACCTACAGGCTACACTGCCCATGTAGACCGGACATGTCCGGTGTGCCTACCAAACAAGTCCGGTATTAGGGGCGGTGTTGTATTTGTTAGCTGTTGCTTCTAATCACTTGTGTTGTATGGCTCCTAGGTTTATTTTTATTCTTTATATACTCAGTGTCTTATTTTTGAGGCATTGATTACTCTGATTTGAAGTTCCGTTCTAATGGCTTCTGCATTTTAAGTTATAATTTTCCAGAAATGCCTATTCACTCTCTCTCTAGGCGACATCCTCGATCCTTTCAAGTGATATCAGAGCAATGACTCACTAAAAGTTTCACCGCTGTGAGAAAGGATGTCGATGTCTAATGAGTTAGAGCCCATGCTCCGTTCAAACTATCCATGTCAAATCGAGAGCAGATGTGCGGCGGCCACAGCCCAACGGGTGGGCCACAATGACGTTCGTGCCCCTACCTCCTCCCCGGGTTTGCCACGGCCACATGCCAACGTGTCTCTGCCTGGTGGGCCCATGGGATTTTGGGTCCAACTGCAGTGAATTTTGTTAGCCTCGGATTTGTTATTTATTTAATTAAAAATAACTCATCCGTGATGAATTTTCCATAATAGATTTTGATAAATTTTACCTAGATTATATTAATAAAACGAATGCATAAACTTGTGTCTTATTTTATTGCCAACGTCGCTACAAAATTATGTCAAAACTTTAATCTTGAAATAGAGGTAAAATCACAAAGTTCAGTAATAAAATATGGGCAAAATCATATGGGCAAATTTATATATTCGTGCAAAAGTTAACATGGTTAAATGGGCTTTACGAAATAGGCGCAGACTCTTTCTTCACTTCAAAAACACAGGTGTAAAATTACAAAATTTAAAAAACGAGGAGAAAACTACCATTTCGCTCAAAATGGGGGGCATGAATACTTAAGCCCCTAAGATTTTTATTTGGAGTTAGTTAGAAGTTTTTATTTAGCCAAGCCCATATATTCCAACTGAGGGCACCCCCCTCCTGCTCTCAGAGTGGGCCGAGCACGCCACCCATAATTAGAAAATCGCTCTCGTCTCTTGGTCTTGCTGCGCTTGACGCCGATCCTACCTGCCGGCTGCCGGCTAGCAAGGCTTAACGAGGGCTTCAGTGTCACCATCCAGGTGAAGCTCGTGCCGTCTCAGTGCTGTGGTCGACTAGCCGCGACATGGGACATGACTTTCGCCTTTCGGTGGATCCACTTGGTGGATAACATCTCCCTCGACTTCGAGCATTTTTTTTATTTCTAACACTTTTTTTAAACTATTTTCAAATTTGACACTGAATTTTTTTATTATCAATTCTAACACTTTTGGCCACATCTATTGCCACGGCACGGCCAAACAATGCTGACGCGCCTTGCATGGCGGCGCGGCAGCAGCGATGATGTGGCACTTCCCTAGGCCCTGGCCGCTGACATGGTAGGCGGTGCCGCGCCGTAGATCTTGGTGCGGCAGTGCCGCACCACGGCCCACGGCGTGGCGAAGCCCAATACAGGACCGCGGACTGGCCTCCCTCCCCTCACTGTCTCTCTTTCACTCGAAACGGATCGAGGGGGAGACGCACCCGCCGCCCGCATCTGCTGCCGCTACCACCGCCGCCGAGGCCACCGCTGCTGCTGCTACTGCTATCACCACCGCCGCTACCGCTGCCGCTGAGGCCACCACCCGTGCCTCTCCCCCCCTACGATCACCCGCCTCCCTCTTTCCCTCTCTCCCTATTCCTCCCTCTCTAGCCCGCTCTAGGAGCCGTGCCCGTGGCCAGGGCAGCGGCCCCTTCTCCACCGCCGTCCGGTCTCTCTCCCCATCGTCTCCTTCACCTGCACCCCCTGTCCCTTCCTTGTCTGGCCGGCGGCCACCTCGTCGCCATTGGTGGATTTGGCTAAGCCCCAATCTTTCCCTCGTTGTCAAGGTACTCCCCTTGTGTATTTGTTGATTGAATCGAAATTGTTGTTACTTAGGGTTAATATGCAAAATTAGTTTGAATGATTAGTTAGTATAGTAAGTTTGTATAGTTAGTAAAGTTAGTTAGTTTAGTTAGTATAGGTAGTATAGTAAGTTAGTATAGTTAGTAAAGTTAGTTAGTTTAGTTAGTACAATTAGTGAGTTAGTTATTGTATTTAGTATAATTAGTTATTGTAGTTAGTCTTGTATAGATGTTAATATTAGATTAGTTAGTATAGGTATTTGTATTACTATAGACAATACGTACGACGATTTGGATGACTTGATGAAGTTTCCTCAAATGCTTTTGTAGATGGATTATTGTGTTCAAGTTTTTTACAGAGGAAGTGTTAGGAAAGAAGATGGTATGTTTGAGGATATGGAAGAAGAATTGGAATGGTTTGATGAACCTCCTAGCTTCAACGACCTTTGTGTCCGTTTGAATGCAAAGTTTGACGGTGATTTTACACTAAAGGAGAGGTTTGATAGTGGGAAGACTAGGGCACACTATGTCTTGAGACCCTTACGCGACCCTGCTCACTAGTCCCACTACAATAGGGTGCTCCAAGGTTCCAATGTGCCCATACCTGAGGTGGTGGGGGAGAATGGGTATATGATGCAGGATCTCCATGACGGGCCATCCAATGACGGTGTTGGAGGCAATGAACAAGAATTGGGGGTCGAAGGGAAAGCAACTCAGGGTAACATAGATTTGGACGGTCAGTTGACGCAGGAGCAGTTTTATTCAACTCTAGTAGGCTGTATAAGCAATGACTTCGATGTGAACGAGTTCGAACGGAGGAGGAGGACCGGATTGGTGATGTACTTAGCAGTGATTCAGATGATTCTGATGATGACCAAGGAGGTACAGATGCTATGCCAACACCGGTTCATGCCATGCCAGTATCGGTTCATGCTATACCATTACCAGTACCAACTGAGGGACTTCATGCTATACCGACTCAGGGTAGACTAGTCACAGATTTGCTAGAGGGTGGTACCCCCTATGATTCATGGGGTAGAATTAGCGAAGCACAGCAGTACGTTCCACCACCACCTTACACAGCGACAGAGCTTATGCAACTAAGGTCGATGAACGTACCTTTCAGTGGCATTCCAAACTATAGGGATGTCAGCATGACGGATATGGCAGTTTATGACACTGGTCTGCAGATGTGTAGGAAATCATTGTATGACCATGAGAACAAAATCCTTAGCAAGAGGATGATATTCAATACAATGTCAGAGATGAAGTTGTTCTTTCAGGACTATGCTGTGTATCACCATAGGCCGTACACCGTCACCCATTTGGACCAGGAGTTGAGGTACCACGTGATATGCAAAAATGGTTGTATGTGGAGGTTAAATGCACGAAAGAGATAGAGTGATGGCAAGTGGAGGATAAGTAAAGTGGTCCAACCCTAGACTTATCTATCAAATAAGGGGAAGGAAAATCAGCAGCAGCTCACTGCACGTTACCTTGCCCGTCGTATATTGGGGCTCGTTGATGACAATAACGACATTTCGGTGTCTTCGTTACAACAGTCCATATATGGATTCATTAAGTATGATGTTAAGTACAGAAAGGCTTGGCGTGCTAAGCAAATTACCCTGGCTATTCGTTGGGGTAGCTGGGAGGAAGCGTACAATAGGGTTCCCCGAATATTATGTGCAATGCATTACTACAACCCTGGTTTGAAATGGTTTGTAGACACCAGAGGGATGTATTTCGAGGACCCGTCGAGGCATGTCCTGCATCGTGTGTTCTGGTCATTCGCACAGACACAATATGCATTCCAGTTTTGTCAGCTAGTCATACTTGTTGATGGCACTTTCTTGACAGGAAAGTATAGGGGCACCTTGATGATGGCTGTTGTTGTTGATCCGGAGGACTAGATAGTACTCATGGCTTTTGCTTTGGCAGAGGAAGAGAACAATGAATCGTGGTCATGGTTCATGCGACTTCTACGTGTACAAGTGCTTGGCCCATCTCGCACTATATGTGTGATCTCAGACCATCATCCAGGGATTCTTAATGCTGTAGGTGAACATATCGATGGGTTCCTGCCTCTAGTGCACAGATGGTGCATGCGATATTTTGCCGCTAATTTCTAGCGGTGTCAGAGGAAGAAGGAGGTTTGTGACAAGGTAAAGCCTCTATGTTGTGTACGTACAGAGCACCAGTTTAAGGAGACAAAGAGAGATCTAGACCAGATGGTAAACGAAGCGAGCAAGGCCTGGTTAGAGGCGCAGATGGAACAGAAGGCTAAGTGGGCAGTAGCATATGATGAGGGCGGTTTCAGGTATGGCATCATGACCACCAATTTGTTAGAGTCTTTCAATCGTGTATTCACCGGAGTTCAATTGTTGCCTGTGTCTGGAATTGTTGAGTTCTCATTTCAAAAGTTCAACGAATATTTTGTCAAGAGGTGGGAACTTGCACAGAGGAATCTAGCTGAGCATGGGCGATTTGGAAAGGCTAGAACAGAACATTTGAAGGGGCCGAGGATTGGCCAAGTAGCATATCGCTGAGCCGTATGGACCTCGCTGGTATGTCTTCAGTGTACGGGTAAGGGTGGCACAAGGTTGGGCGGTGAACATTATGGTGGATGGAACTACCGAGTTGATCTTGACAAAGTAGAGTGCAATTGCAACGTCCCTTAGATCATGCATGCCCCTTGCTCTCACATGATCACTCCTGCAGGGTCCGTGGATATGACTTCGAGGGTCTACCATACATGTCACCCCTGTATCTCCGTTCGAACACCCTTAGTATATGGGAGAAGAGCTTCGAGCCGTACCTTGACCCGACATAGTGGCCCCCTTATCATGGTTATGACTATGTGCCGCATCTAGACCTAATGAAGGTAGGGAAGGGTAGGAGCAAGAAGAAGCGACTCAAGGGGGACATGGACGCTATGGGAGGATATGACGAAGACATGTACAGAGGGGGAGACTTCAATGAGACACATGGCAGGAATCTTTGCCCATTTGCAAAGAACCTGGTCATAAGGCTAGCAGGCATAGAAGACGAGGGCAGCGGGTCTATACATAGAACTTGCTTATTTTCCTAGTGAAGTTGTTTAATATGTTTGTTAATGTTACTTTCAATATGTAGTTTTAATTTTGCAATGCCACTTAATGTTAATTTCAATATTGTATTATTCATTATGTTTGTTCAACCCTTTGTTTATCAATTTGTACCAGGATGGCCCCTCCAACGTAGCACCCGTTGTACCCCCTTCTTGAGGTGGAGTACGACGACAAGCACCA
The DNA here is from genome assembly GCF_019320115.1 of Miscanthus floridulus. Classification (NCBI taxonomy): domain Eukaryota; kingdom Viridiplantae; phylum Streptophyta; class Magnoliopsida; order Poales; family Poaceae; genus Miscanthus; species Miscanthus floridulus. The sequence continues at coordinate 44,760,077 of NC_089598.1, read as the reverse complement.
AGCTCACATGTTGATCAACACCGACACAGAGGTGGCCTTGCCTCCTTTGAGGCCACGCACGCACAACAGGGCGCACCAGTGGGATGGGCGTTACACGCCGTACATACAACGTGCCAGCTTCCTTGAGCTTGTCTGAGTTGTCAACTACGGTCTTCCAACCCTTGACACCACACTTCTCCCTGTAGCTATAGACAGGTGTGAGTCCCTTCATCCTCCATAAACATTTTTATAACAAAATTGAGGTAACTAACAGTCGTTCTATTTTCATAATGCAACCTCACAGGTGGAGACCTGAGACCCACATGTTCCACCTACCTTGTGGTGAGATGACCATGACCATGCAGGACGTGAAAGGCTATCTTTGGCCTTCGGTTGAGGAGACTTCCAGTGATAGGTATAGTTGACAACAATCACTCGAGAGAGCTGGTGGCTCAGTTCTATGGCTTTGTTCCACCGACGAGAATGCAAAAAAAATAAGTAAGCAATTGAACCCTATTTACTACTTGCATTGCTTTCCTGAATCCATCGCGCCTCATTGTCTTTGGTGAATTTCAGGAAAACTTCCGGTGTTTCATCGTCATGGATCATAGAGCGCTTCGATAACTTGCACCCACAAGCTGATGAGGCTGAGATCGACAGGTTTGCTAGAGTGTGGCTCTAGCACTTCTTTGGCACTTTCCTATTCCTGGACACGTCGAGCAACACCATCAGCTAGATTTTCCTTGACATACTACGCCAACCGTGGTAGAACATAGCGACATACAGCTGGGGCAGCGTGGTCCTAGCATGGATGTATTGATAGCTATGCGTTGCCTGTCGTTGCACCTCAGGGTTTGCGAGCCTTGGTGAATGCTCCTACCTACTCTAGGTTTGGTGTTGGGAAAGATGGCCCGTTGGGAGGCCCCTTCTTAACATTTTTCCTGTAAGTATTTTGGTTCCCTAGTAACTTTGAAGTTGTTACATATCATGAAATTATGATTGCATATTTCATTGTCGTGTTTAATGCAGCATTGGAACAGGCAGGATACACTTCCTACTGCTCTGTATATCTAGAAGGAAGCAGAGTTAGTTAGAGGGAATGTGAGATGCAAGTACAGGGAGTACATGGACTGTCTCGATGTCCTGACACAGCACCAGGTTACGCTCTCTTTTGTATCATACATGTGTCTTGTTGGATGTACACTATATCAATAGCTAACTCAATTACAAAATGTTTAGGTCTCTTGGTGTACTTGGGATGCTCCAGAGCTGCAATAGCACCTCAGTCCTATCACTAGGGAAGAGTTCGATGAATATCGCTACAACGTCCCTCTTATTTTCTTCCACGTGGTCAAGATCCACTTGCCCGACAGGGTTTGCAGGCAATTCAGAAGAATTATAGGCTACCCACCACCGCTCTACTCCACCAACCAAAAATTGCACAGTTGCATCATCGAACACCGCAAAGTTACATTTATGAGGTGATCGATTGGTAGAACTAAATATCGTTTTGTTCTAGGTTTGACCGCAGGAAGAGGTACAAGGATAAGGATTGGCGCGTGAAGCACTACGAGTACATCTAGCTGTGGGAGACCAGGGAGCGGTGAGCGGTCGATGCGGGTCCCCCACACAATCAGCACACCTTCGACGAGTACCTACAGTGGCTTCACAGGTCTACGAGGACACATATCAAGCCCCCCTATACTGAGGACGCAATTGATGAGGACTCAGAGGAAGATGTTACTGAAGATGTGTACGATATTGCCACTAGGGAGGACACACAACTACAGAGAGCCTCACTTTAGAGATACGTGGTAAGATACTCGAATGCTACAATTTGTTATCCATTTGGCATTTAGTAAGTGTACAAAAATGGTCCAACCATGTTTCTGTACCCAGGCCACACAATTGTCAAGGTTGTCCAACGAAGCAGCGTTTCAACTCCACGAGTCTAGAGGGCAAGGCCCAGGCGTTCTACAGGCCTTTGTGGAGGTAGACATAAACTTGTCCATTATGAAAATATTCTTTTACTCTCAACGTGCTTGATGAATAATTTTTCTTTAACGTCTGTTGATGCAGAAAGTGAAGAAGAGCTACAGGAAGTTGGCTCAAAAGTTGAGCTGCATGGATACTCCATGGGAGGAACCCGACTACTCGGCGCGGTCAGGTGGAACAACTTCGGCTTCTTTGAGGACACCAGCTGGTTCTTCTGAGCTAATGATAGGTGCGATTTCCGCTGTGCGTACACCATCCCACCATAGCACTGGGAAGGGCCCTACAGTAGAGGACGATGAAGACAACGATGACGCCCTGGGCTTCCACGTACACCACCACCAGCAGGACCCTTGGCATGCGGATGAGATTGACAGGTCTCAGCTAGGTGGTGCCCCGCTTGGTACCCAAGGAGACGAGCAGGTACTAACAAAGCTACATTTTTAATACCTAGCATGTATGAACTAGCAATGCTAAAGATTATAACTAATCTTGCCTATCTTATACTTACAGGGTCCTAGTGACGCGGAATAGTTCAACCGACAGCCCCGGCGACACGACCGCACGGACGTTGGGTACACTTCTAATGTGTTGCCTACAAATCCGAAGAGAACGAGGCGTCCGAGGTAGCCGTTCACTCCTAGGACATAGGATCTAGGTAAACATAGTCCATGTTTTCTTTCAAGTATCCTCAATTGCAAAACTTGTTGTCTTGCCTCCTTACTTACTCTTTTGACAATAATGTAGGTACACCTTGAACAAGGCCTTCAGATCTTATGTAGAACTTATGTAGTCAAGAACTTATGTAGTAAAGAACTTTGATCTTATGTACCAATTTGTGAACTTAAGCTCTTGGTGATTTATTTGTGAACCTATGAAATTATATTTGTGAACTTGTGGTCTTGGTCGAACGAATCTTATATGCTTGAAATTGCTTCAACAGCATCGATGCTCAATCCTTGGTGGTTGCGCTGGAAACATCGTAAGGCTCTGTCACGTCGTGAAGGATGGTGCGGCAGTTCACCGCGTGATGACACGTGGCGTGTCAGGCTTGCCGTGCCCTTTGCCCTAGCACGTCAGGCTTTGCCACGCCGTGGTAGATGGCGCGGCAAAAGCTGTGCCACACTGATCACACCACATGCCATACATGCTTAGCAATAAGGGATTCGACAAGTTTCATGCTGCTGCCACTCCTGTATGTGCATCAATTCCTACTCGTACATGGACATAGCTACAGACATTCCATGCAATTGTAATGTTGTCTCAAATGGGCCTCCGTATTTCGGTAAATGTATACATTGCTCGTTAAATGGGTACAATACATCAATACTTGAAATGAAACACAAGACAACACAATGAAAGGTCTACTACATAACAACATTGTTCATTACTAAAGCATGGAACTACCACAAGGCGCAATCCGAAATCCTTAGTCAGAAACATACTGAGTAAGCAACTCATCGTCCGAGTACCAATACTCTACCATAACTTTGTTGCTATGGCTAGGCTCACCTGCATTGCCCTGATCCGCCTATCGCCTGTAGTAAGCAGTCTCTGCTTCATCTGTGGCCTGAGACAAGAACACGTTCTCCCCCACCTTGTCTAGGTGGCTAGGCTCACCTGCATTGCCCTGATTGGTCTATCGCCTATAGTAAGTGGCCTCTGCTACATCTGCAGCCTCTGTGGCTTGAGAAAAGAACGCGTCATCATCCTCCAACGCCTATAAGCCCTCCTCTGCTAGAGCGATGAGCTCGCTTAGTCTGTCAGTGTTGTCCTCATCCTCCTCCGCCTACAAGCCCGTCTCAGCTAGAGCGATGAGATTGCTTAACCTAGCAGTGTCGTCCTCATCCTCGTCTCCCTTATCGGACAACACAATCGGAGATTGAACGGTGTGACCAGCTCACGTTCTATGCTCATGTAACTTCTTTTTTCTCAAATCTTGCATGGGCCACCTCTGTGACATGATCCTCACTGCATCCAATCCCTTCATGTATAAAATGCAACAAGTTAGCAACGCAATTATATTACATTTAAAAGCACGCAATGAAAATAGCAATGCTTCCAATGGCTCACTGACACACAATGCTACAACATGGTCGTTCAAGATCTGCATCTGTACTCTTGCCTCCTCGCTTGCCTCCTTCCTTGCCCTCTCCTCCTCTAACGCCCTTTGTCCCTCCAACCCCCATTTGTCAAGCCTAACACCGATCGGGTTACAAATACCACGCTGTCTAGCAAACTCACGTATCTTCTTTATGTGCAGTTTAACAAAGAGGTTGACGTACTAAGGTCCATATCCCCTCTTCTATGCAAGTACTTGCCTCTCCTTCAAGTCATCCAAGAACTTAGCTTGACCATCATAAGATTCCCACTTGCATTTCCTAGTGCTTTGTAAAAACAAAAAATTAGATCATAACTCTTTGGAAAAGAAAAAAATGTTTTCATGTTTTCCACAACAATAACCAACCTCATCATAGTCAACCATATGGCCGCAATAATGGGCTACTCCAAGCTTCGAAGGGACTAGGCCGTGTTGGCTTTAACACCACATTCGCACATGATAGGAGGTGCTTTGAAAATTACCCTTTCTTTCTTCTTTTCCTTTGTCTTTGGTGGCTCTTCCAGCCATTGATTCTTAGGACCATAGAGCCACTCCTTGAAATGACACTTCACAAATGCAAACACCTAAAAGAGCTGACATTAGTACAGGAACATATAGAGCTAAACATTTAAACATATACACTTTCCACTTACTTCATGTTTGTTGGGACACACAAACTCCAATCGCATAGAGGAGGTTCCTCGAGTAGTCTAACTGTGGCTAGGTGCTTCTCCTTAGCCATCATTGGTGGGGGGTTAGGGGGAGGTGGAACCCACCGCTCGAAGTGCTCACGTGGATGTCTCCCTCTCCACCAATCGTCGAAAAGGAGGTACCTTGGGTCAAACTTGTCTGCACCGTTGATCCACTGAAAAAAGGACCTCTCATGGGCTTACACAACAAGATTCCAACAAAATATTAGTAACCTACTAACACAAATGAAGAAAAAAAGATACGAAAACAATTACTTACATTAAAACTATTGCATGTGTAGAAGCAACGAGCCACTGTGTCTGGATGTCTCGATTGAAACATGTCGGCTGGATGGCCATAGTCACAGTTAGGGATAGGGAGGTTAGGAGGGACGGGGGCATCTTTGCTAGACACGTTGGGGGTATAATTCTCTAGGACGACCCCGTTTTCACCAATACTCCTCCCAATACATGTCTTGCATTTAACAAAACCGTTGTAATTTAACATCAATCAAAAAATCACTTGGTAATGTAAAGGCTAACCATTTGCAATACAACTAAAATAATATAACCAACACTTATAGGAACAAAAGTAAACCTTACACTAAACATGGTAAACATACTTCTAACTAACTAATTAACCTTAACATTGCCAAAAGCAAACTAATATTTTCCTCCAAACCATAGCCCATAGTTCTCAAATACAATTTTCCTCCAAACCCTAGCTACCATTCATAATCTTTGAATCCACCATTCAAACGACAAATAAGAGAATCATTACTGTGATCAAGGCTGAGGATAAGCTTCGGGGAAGGGAGGGACGGAGGCGGGAGGGGTCGGCAGTGGAGGAGCCAAGGGAGGGGGCGACGGCGTCATGCGCGGATAGAATGGAGAGAGAGAGAGAGAGAGAGAGAGAGAGAGAGAGAGAGAGAGAGAGAGAGAGAGAGAGAGAGAGGGAAGAGGAAGCCGATCCGCGGGCCTATACTGGGCCTTGCCATGCCGTGGGCCGTAGCGTGGCACTGCCGCACCAAGATCTGAGGCGCGGTAGCGCCTACCACATCAGCGTCCAGGGACTGGGGAAGTGCCACGTCCCCGTTCCTGCCGCGCCCCCATGCATGGCGCGACAGCATTATTTCGTCATGCCGTTTCAATAGGCACGGCCAAAAGTATTAGTTTTGAAGAAAAAAAATAAACAGTGTCATATTTGAAAAAACTTTAAAAAAGTGTTAAAATAAAAAATTCTGACTTCGACGACACCAGCTTCATGCTATCATCAGATTGGCTGATGGGGATAACCTGCAGTGGAAGATTGTTCCCTGGTGTGAGTCTCCCTGCACAGCTTACTAGTTGCTTGAAAATTTTGCTCATAGGGATAAGTGTGTGTTATCAGTGTAACGTGTAATTCGCAAAAACAGAAGAAAACTTTGCCCACACAGAACCACAACAAAGACAAGTGGACAATGGAAACTGATAGCTTATCTACAGTGGCGGATGCAGAACAAGATTTAAGGGGGGCTGGTCTCTTCTTCTTCCTCTCTCTCTCTCTCTCTCCATTTTTCTTCTTTACTCCACCTCTTCTTCTTCATCACCCTCCCCATATTTCCATTGATGCGCCAGCTGTAGGGGGGCTGGAGCCCCCCCAGCCCCCCCTGTAGATCCGCCCTTGGATGGATAGCATTCCATCAGCAACCTAGTTGCCCTAGACATGATGCAATACTTCCTCCTTCATAAACAGGTGTATGTTTTATAGAGCTTGCGAATTTGGGATCAACCGCAAACATATGTAAAGGGGCCAATATAGATTTTATGAAAACACATTCAGCACATGAATTTGGGATCGACCACAAACATATGTAAAGGGGCCAATACAGATTTTATGAAAACACATTCAACACATGTATTGCTATATAGTATAGATACTATGATTCCAGTTTTGTCGGCCAGTCGTACTTGTTGATAGCACTTTCCTGACAGGAAAGTACAGGGGCACCTTGATGATGGCTACTGTTGTTGATCCTGAGGACCAGATAGTACCCATGGCATTTGCTTTGGTAGAGGGAGAGAATAATGAATCGTGGTCATGGCTCATGTGGCTTCTACGTGTATAAGTTCTTGGCCTATCTCGGACTATATATTTGATCTCGGACTGTCACCCAGTGCTTCTTAATGCTGCAGCTAAGCATATAGATGGGTTCCCGCCTCTAGTGCATAGATGGTGTATGAGACACTTTGCCGCTAATTTTTGGCGATGTCAGAGGAAGCAGGAGGTATGTGACAAGGTAAATGCTCTATGTTGTGTACGTACAGAGCACCAGTTTAAGGAGATAAAGGGAGAACTAGACAAGATGGTAAATGAAGCGGGAAAGTCCTGGTTAGAGGCGCAGATGGAACAGAAGGCTCAGTGGGCGTTAGCATATGATGAGGGGGTTTCAGGTATGGCATCATGACCACTAACTCCTCAGAGTCTTTCAACCGTGTATTCACCGGAGTTCGATCGTTGCCTGTGTCTAGAATTGTTGAGTTCTCCTTTTATAAGTGCAACAAATATTTTGTCAAGAGGTGGGAACTTGCGCAGAGGAATATAGCTGAGCATGGGCGTTTTAGAAAGGCCAGAGTAGAATATTTGAAGGAGGCCGAGGAATTGGCCAAACAGCACACCGCCGAGCCGTATGGACCCTGCCGCCATATCTTTAGTGTACGGGGCAAGGGTGACACAAGCTTGGGCGACGAACGTTATAGTGGATGAAACTACCGAGTTGATCTTGAAAAAGTAGAGTTCAGTTGCAACGTCCCTCTGATCATGCATACCCATTGCTAAGTGGTATATTCTATATATAACATTGAGTACACTGAGAATTGGATTTGATGTTGGATTAATTGGACTTGGCCCATAATTATTCAATTAATCAAAGGAATTCCAAAGGACCATGATAAGTGCTAAGTGAGAGTGAGATTAGTACCATATGGTACACTCACTAAGAAAGTGTTTATTTTAAATAGAAAGCTTGTTGGTGTTCCTATAGACAAGGTGAGAGGGAGAGTTGGGGGACCACAGACGCGCGCCGACGAGCCGAGCCGAGCCACGCCCATGGCTTTGGCCTTGGCTAAACGTGATGTGCTGGGCCACCTGACCTCGTCACAACGATCAAGAGAGGGCACAACGCTTAAATGAGTAGATGCAAAAGGACAAAAGGGTAAAGTGGGTGGATGCAAAAGGGCAAAAGGGTAGAGTCGCATGCGCCTGTCACTGCGGCAGCAGCTGCAGCAGGCCAAACGTGAAGTTACCGCTTTTTACGAGCTTGAGCTGCTCTCTACCATCTCTAGCCCGAGCTCCTTGCACTCACAAAGGGCTTAGGCGAGCAGGCCTCTTTACAAATACACCATGAAATAGCAAACCGGCAAATGTAGCAGCGTGTAAAGTTTCCTTCAAAAACGAAATTATCCTACATTTATGGAAGATAAAAAAAAATCTTCATAGAGATTATGGGCCATTCGGCTTGTTGAAACTTGGCTGAATTGGCTGAAAAACATTATTCTGGCTGAATTGTTGTGAGAGAAAAATAATGTTCTGGCTGAATAAATAAGCTGAATAGTGCGGATTATAAGGTAAGCCGAACGGGGCCTATGGATTGGTTAAAGGCTTTGTAACTCAGGTTGTTGCTATTTAGAGCAACTCTAGGAGTCTCTTTATATCCTTCATAATTTATAGGAATGGAGATTTTGTTGAAAAAAAATACTCTCCAATAGCTTCCCTAGTGACATCTTCAAATTAAATATAAGTCACCCTCTACGGATTTATAATCAGCCAAAGATATAGAAAATCTATTGAAGAGCGAAAAGATATAGAAAACAGTTTTTATTCAAATGACTCTTCAAATGATAATTTAAGTAATAAATTTTAGAAAGACTTTTGCAGATGCTCTTTGACTTCTTAGCCTCGGTAGTTTTGTTGTTGTTTAGCTCCCTCTCTTTTTGTTCTCTTTTGCCTTTTCCTTTTTAGCTTTAACAAGTTTCTCTTTTCTCTTTTCTATCTCGTTTTCTCTATCTTTCTTTGTGTGCGTGTGGCTAGCTCCTTGCTAGCACTATTGGGTTGTCCTTTTTAATAAAGAATAAACTTCTTGAGGTTTTGCCCCTACAATTCTTGATTAAAAAGGGATTTAAGTGTGCCTAATTTGCAGGATTTAAATGTGAGTCTTCTTGTTGGACGAACCTGAGATGTATAGGCCCTATTTGGAATGACTTATTTGCCAACTTTTTATTGGAAAAAAGTAGAGATAGTTCCAAACGCATAGCTTATGGCTAGCCTCTCCTAGAAGCAATTTTACCACACAAAACCTGAGAAGATTGAGAAGCCCACCGGGAGAGGTGTTTTTTCACGCCCCCTCCTTTTCTCATCTCTGTTTGGGGAGGTACCCTTGACCCGACGCCCCTTTCTCATTTACACCTCCGCATACCCGCCCCCCTTTTCAGGGGGGGACAGGTAGAAATTGATGCCACAAAGCTTGTTTTGGAGGAATAGGCAGCAAAGGTCGCGTAACTGAGGCACTCTGGTCGACGTCTCCTCAAGCGCGCACTCAAGCCCATTGAATTTGACCTTCGGGGTGCAGCAAAGCGAGGACTTGGTGAGAAGTGAGGCCTAATGACACCAGGGGAGTGATTGGACCTAGAACGGGAGAAGACCAAAGTGTCCCCCATTATTTTGTGATTATTCCGCCTCCGCGCCCTTGCGCTTGTAGATTCACCACGACTATAAATACCCGAGCAACATGACTATAAGGGACATATCATTTAATCTAGTGCCATTTACTCCAACGCATTTTGCTTGTTATTCGCTCGTTACCTAATCAGTACCTTCTCCTTCCTTCTCTATGGGCAATCTTAGACCTCCACCTCCGCAATTCCCCTTTGAGGGTCCAGAGGCTGAATGAGAGCCCTATGGTCTCCCCCGCGACCTCCGCCTCCCTCGTGTCCTCCGCCTCTCCTTGCTCCCCCGCTGGCCTCAGCCACCCCACGGCCCGGCGCACCTCTGTTACTGCTCGAACCCACGGCAATCTTTGCCTCCCCCAGCGTACCTCCACCACCAAGCTCTCTCAGCTGGCTCCTCTCGTCTCCTTTGTGGTCGACGTCAGCTTTGATATGCAACGACACCTCGTTGGCACCGGGCTCCCAGCAGCACGGAGTGTGTCTGACGAGCAGTGGTTAAGGACGAGGAAGCGACAATGGAGCTTCAGCAGCGGAGAAAGGGGAGGACACGATTGCGAGGTGGTAGCAATGGCCGAAGGCCTGACCAGATAAGTAGGGTGTGCAAAACACCCTTGGTTAACTTTTCTAAAAACCTCCACATGCAAGAAGTAGGTAAAAAGCTAACTTATAAAAAGAACTTTTTAGCAATAAGTGGATCTAAACAGGGCTATAGTTCCATGTTTATATCATAGAATCTATTGATTTCATAGTAATGACTTGTCCACAGCACTACCTCTATTTCAAAAAAGATCTAGTTCTAGGTTTCCTTAAGTTTGACTTAGTTTATAGAAAATATTTATTACTTTTATAAATAGGTATGCCATGAAAATATATTCCACAATTAATCTAATGATGTTTATTTGGTATCATAAATGACATCATTTTTTATATAAATCTAGTCAAAATTTAAACTATTTGACTTCTCGAAAATAGAGAATGCATTCTTTTTGGATGAAGGGAGTAATAAATATCATTTGTTCATCAATTCTGTGGATAGCTAGAAACAATGTGTAATTTGGAACGATGGCTTTCTTAGTAGATCCTGTGATGGAGGATCTTGAATCACACAAGTTGGAAGAACTTGTGTCCAAAGATCAGAGGTTATGGATGGATCGATACATGTCCACATTCGAGAAGAGCAGGGAACGGCGGAGAAAACGGATGGAGCAGAGTTGCTGGCACTGGACATGCTGAACCTGAGTCTGGGATAGCAAGGGGATGAAGCTTGGGACGGCTTCAAGTTTTCTGTGTGCTTATGTTGCTAATCAGAATTGCTGGCTAAGAGCATCTCCATTTAAAAAAAAATATTCACTCTCTAAATTCTTATTTGGAGAGCTATTTTCAATAAAATCGTGCTATATATCTTTCAACTCTCCAACAACTTCTCTGCATCCTGTGTTATTGGGAGACCTTTTTTTTTTCTCCAGCAACTTATTTGTTGAATCAGAAAGATACAAAGGGTCTCTTGGAATTGCTCTAAGGCACCAACTTCATTGATGCCTAGAACTTGTAATCAAATAGAACACGAGCTAGCAGCGTTAGGGCCAAATTTTGTCTTGTATTTTCTTTTCTTTTTCCCTTTTCCATTTTCCTATTCCTTGTACTGTTAGTTGTATTTTAGATCCAATTTTTCTGTATGCACTCAACAATTTAAATTGCAAAGGCCAATTTAACAATTCAGAAAAAAGACATGTTTGTTTTACCAGTAGTTTATAGAGATAATAATATGTTTGGATTGACGAGAGTATATATTCAAACCATTGAGTTCCCAATAAACCATAGAAATAAAATACAAATAATCGCCATTTTTCTCTCAATATAATTTCAGCCAATGATTCCCTCAAAATTTTATTTATCTGTATCATAACCCTCTCTGCTTTTGCGGAAACCGATGGTCAATCCCAGAGAGACCCAGACGGTAGCAATAGCAACTAGCGAGGCATTTACATATTTACTATTATTACGGATGACATCTTACACTATGTCACTGATACACGAGTCACTGACATGGTACTTTTTATACCACTCACATCATAATGATGATAAATATGTAAATAATCCGCAACTAGCAAGCGATACTGGAGAGTGGAGACGACGGTACAAAAAGTCTACCCAAATGCCCCGCTGTTACGGGCTACGGCTACGGCTACGGGATTGGGAATATGTTGTGTGAACATGCTGGAAGAAGGGGACGACGGTAGTTGCCGTTCGTTGCTTCCTTCCTCCAGAATTCGCCGAGCGAGCGGCCCGCAGGCGTGCGGTCCCTCCGTACTCATGCTTCCTCGGTCCCCCGTGATTGTCCTCGGGCAGTTGGCAGGTATAGTGATTTTCAATTTTAAACAAAGGTACGTGTAGCAATGGTACAGGAGATCAGTTATTCAGTTCATCAGATCAATGGATTTGGTAAACATGTGCAGTAAAAATAAACCAACCAAAAGTGTAAATCTTCCGAAGCTGATGCAATCATGTCTACCAAATTGATTTATCCGAAACAAATCATAGATGAAGCAAGACAAGGTGGCTTCTTTAAAACAATCTTCAGGGTAGGACAATAAGATATCATTATACATAATACATGCATTAAGACTTCTTGCAGCCCCGGGACTTCTGTCAACGACAACAAACAACTTGTCTTTTAATTTTCTCATCCCGCAACACCTTACACATATCCTTAGGAAGTTGCTGAAATGGTGGTTTATCAACGTGCTTGGGGTCAAATTTCTCAACTGCAATGTTTTATTTTATATATTTTTGGTTGTTCTTCGGAGGTCACTGGGGAAATTCGAAAAACGTGATTAATATAGCCATGCAACAACCGAAAGATATAGAGCAAAAAACACAGAAGTGCTGAAGAAGGTACCAGCTGTACACAATGAAGGCGACATGGATCAACATGTTATTCATCAGAAATCCAAGATACAGTATAGTAATTATGTCTAAGATATGATAATCATGAATAAAAGTATTGAATGTACTGGTGTCACATCTCTAATACATCTCTGAAGACAATATTTTTTGTGCTCTTTCCAGTGGGGTCGACATCATTATTTGTGTTGGTCAAAACCCACGTACTCTTACGAGAAACACCTCTTGACACTGCTACATACAATTGGCCATGGGAGAAAACTGGTTCACTGAGATAAACACCAACACTTGGTATGGTCTGACCTTGGGCTTTATTTAATATCATTGCAAAACTTAATTTTACTGGGAACTGCTTTCGCTTGAACTTGAATGGCAATGTAAGGTCTTCGGAGGGGGACATGGGAATTCTTGGTATGAATATTCTGGTTCTTGCATGATCTCCATTAACTATTTCAGCATCAATTGTATTGTTCTAAAATCCTCTAATGACCAACCTATTGCCATTGCAAAGACCGTTGTGAGGATCAAGATTACGTAGTAGGATAACAGGGCAATCTTTTGTAACCTTAAGCTCATGAGGAGGCAACCCATTAGGTGTAATAGAATTTAGAAAATCAAGAGGATAATTATTCCTTGTATCATCATCCACAGAGTCGAAACTATAGCATACCTTCTCATTTCCACGAAACCTCTTGATCATTATTGCATTCATTGCATCGACATGCTCATTTGTAGTAGAAAGAATCGCACGTTCATGCATATAATCTGCAGAGGTACAATTTGCCTTGAGTTTGAGAAACACTTGTTCAATAAGGTTGTCAATTGGATTGTCTTCTGAACTTATTTTATTTGCATTCTTACTGGAATTTTGCCTCCATTCTACGATGATATCATTAGGCAATTGAACATAATTATCACCAAATGTTTTTTCAGTTCCGTTTCCAATTCTTAATAGGTACTCCGCAAACCAATTATTATTTTTAGCTCGCATGTTTTGGGTAAGCCGAATCCATCGTACATTGTCCCATATATATATTACTTTAGTAAACTAGCATCAATGATATGTGCTCTTGTTCCTCATGTCACAACAGGAAGAACTTATCTGAAGTCACCTCCAAACAACATGACCTTACCACCAAAAGGTTGATTGCAACCCATTATATCTTGCAATGTTGTGGAGTGTTTCTACTGCTTGTCTCTTTGTCATGGCTACTTCATCCCATATTACCAAGGTAGCCCTGCAAAGCAATTCAGCAGGACCACTCTACTTTGTAAAGCTACACATAGTGTTATTATCTAGCTTCATGGGAATCTTGAAGCAGGAGTGCGCAGTACGTTCGCGAGGCATGATACTTGCTGCAATACCAGATGTGGCTGTAGCAATTGCTATAAGATTCATGGAGCGCACCTTTGCAAGCAAAGCCTTATAAAGATATGTCTTGCCGGTTCCTCCTGGTCCATCGACAAAAAAATACCTGGCCAACTTTCTTCTCCACATGATTCATAATCAAATCAAACCCAACTCTCTCCTCAGCATTCAGTGTTTGTATCATTTTCAGATATTCTTCTTCATATCCAATATTCAATTTTTCTATAAGCTCTCTACAATGGTCTCTTGACATCTCATCTAATCAAATAAAGTGTAAAGGGTCGTGTCAAAATTCAAAATGATGAATAAGAAGCATTAATTTATTAATAAAAAAGTTTTTGGGAATTTTAATATTTATCAATTTACCCGAGGCATCTAGCTCAGGAAGTCCATAGCTTGTAATGTCTCTATCCATATCTTTAACATGTATAGATATATCTCTAAGCACCATTTGTTCAGTCATTTTGGAGTTGCAATTTGAGCGATGATATTCCTCAAACATTGAATCAAATATGTTTGTCCCATAGTGCTCGGACATTATTACACTCGTAGAAAACTATGATAGTTGCAAATAGTCTCCTCAGAGCACAAGGCATCTTAAATTGTGTAGATTCAGTGAGGCAGTCATCTAGGCTCTTGTCAGTTTCCACATATCCCAAGGCCTCACAAAGCATCTCTAAATGTTGCATATGTACATGTCGACTTCTAAGATGCTCGAATGAAGTTGCACCCCTCACATGGTTAAGAAGCACACGGAGATAGTATCGCTCTCCTTTAGGAAGGGCATACACCAGTTTTCCAATCTGACCACCTCTTTCTCTAGGTTTCCAAAACTTTTTTGACTTTATCCAAGTGAAGTGCTCAGGGAACTCTCTATATAAATACATCTGTGCACTGGGATTATACATGTTTGTGCTGAAGTACTATGTAAGCATGGACCTTTGAGAGTTAGGATTTTGCACAACATTGTTTAAATCATCCCTAGCTTTGTAGGCAACCATATGCTTTCCTAGAAAGTGAACTTGCATTTGTAACACAGAAGGTGACATATCATACAAAGAAAAACCGTATAATCTATAGATTGCCTCTATGGCTATTATACACCTTCCATCTCTATACTGCTTATGTAACACCCCAAAATTTGCCTCTTTTGAAAATAGGATTAAAATGATTTAATTATGTATTTTTGTGCTCATGAAATATAGGAAAATAAAAATTTTCATTAAATTAAAATTTATCATAAGGTAGCAACATGTTTGAGCATACATGCCCTTGCATTTGATTTATTTGGTTGAGTGGTTTTGACTGAAAATTTAAAATGGTTTAAATTGCTTTTGCAAATGAAATTAAAAATGGCTTTGAAGTAAATGTAAAGAAAGAAAATAGAATTAGAAAATAAAAGAATTTAAAAAGGTGTAAAATTTATTTTTGAGAACTTACCAAAATTTCTCATTTTTAATTAAGATGAAAAGTGTATTTGAAACCCTACTCAGATTTGATTTGATTCATATTTGAATTCGGTTTGAAAATGAAAAAATAATATAATAAAGAAAATTTGGAAAAGTGTTTTTCATTATCCTCCCCTTTCCCCTCCCATTCGGCCCAAGCCTGTTGCCCTCTCCTTTCCCTCATTTCCCTACCGCATGGGCTTGTTGTGTCATCCCCGGTGAAAGGTCCTTGTGTGGTTTTGGTAATTGAGTGACAACCTAGGTGGACTAATTGTGTTTATGTGAGATACACATGTGATTAGTCCACAGGTACATGTGTGTGAGCAACATATGCCATGAAGGTGAAAATGGCTTAGAGATGTTGCAAAGCTCACACATGTGATGATGAAGGAGCTCATTGCAAATGAGACATGACATTGAGTCATGTGATCAAGGTAGAGAAGATCAAGACATGACTTGTCTTGATGGACCGGTTGCCAGCATGAAGGGCAAGTCCTCTTTGGAGCGATGGACCACGTGGTGGTGAAGCTTAAGCAAGACTTGGCGCCGATGGACGAAGGCAACGGTGAAAAGCAAGTGAAGTTAAGATCGATGAACCAATATGATCACGTGATGATATGAAGTGGATCATATCATTGTTGATTGTGTTGGTGCATGTGTTGCATTGACATTGGAGGAGATGGAATGGAATGCGCAAGGCAAATGTATAACCTAGGGCATTTCATTTCACCGGTCATAGGTATGTAGAGAAGTTGATGACCGGGTTTAGGATAGATGGCCATACTATCAAGAGAGGCAAACTTGTTTGCATGTCGGTCATCTAGTGCCACTCGAGTGATCTAACTTTGCATCGTCACTAGGATTGAGTGGCGTGGCAAATTGAGTGGCTAATCCTTTAGAAAATTATTGTGAAAATGCTAACACACATACACATGGTGGTGTACACTTGGTGGTGTTGGCACATTTATAAAGGAGATGAAGTTGGAGTTGATGTGGATCATCTCGGTGAAGGAACGGAGGCAAGGGTTTAGAACTGCACCAGCGGAGTGTCTGCCCGTAGAGTGCGGATAGTCCGACGGTGCCACCGGTGCCCTATACAGAAAAGATAGGGTCTCACAGAGTGGACCGGACACTGGTCACGTGGTGACCGAACGCTAGGGTCCTGCGTCCGGTCAGTGGCAGTAGAGAGCGCGCAGGCGTCGGTCTTCGACCGGACGTTGGCGCTGAAAGTGACTGGACGCACGACGTACGGTGACATAGGCGACGCATATAAGTTGGAGAAGGACTGGACGCTGATGCTGCGTCCGATCATGACCGACCGGATGCGTCCGGTCGTGACTGGAACCTTACTGGAAACGACCAGACGCTAGAGTCCTGTGTCCGGTCACTTTGAGCAGCGCGTCCAGTCATCACTTGACCATTGAGATCGAGTGACTGAGTTTGAATGGAAGCGACACATGGAGAGCATCCGTTGACCGGATGCTGAGGTCCTGCATCCGGTCGATATGACCAGCGCGTCCGGTCATCCCGAAAAACGCCCAGTGAAGGGGTAACGGCTAGTTTAGCCCATGGGGCTATAAATAGAAGGGGGTCTCGGCCATGGCTGGTGTTGAGCACCTCGGGGGACTTTATGTCCATGCTTGAGAGTGCTTGGGAGCCCTCCATCTCACAAATGCTTGATAGTGATCATTCGATTGTGTGAGAGAGTGATTCTAGTGCGATTGCATCGTGAGGTTGCATTGAGTGACACTAGGTGATTGAGTTGCAAGCCGGTGGTGCTTGTTACTCTTGGAGGTTGCCATCTCCTAAATGGCTTGGTGGTGATCTCCGTTGAAGCCCGCAAGAAGCTTGTGCGGTGCTCTAGAGAAGAGCTTTGTGAGGGGTATTGTGCTCGCCCCGCAGGATCTACGAAGAGCAACTCTAGTAAAGCGTGTCATTGAGCTACCCTCACTTTTGGGGTAGGTTCTTGCGGTGCCCGACGTGCGGGCTTGGCGGGTGATGCCAATTAGCCACCGAACCACCAAGTGAGCGGTCAACACAACGGGGATTAGCGTGTTGGCAAGCATGTGAACCTCAGGAGAAAAATCGCCATGTCAACTTTATTCTTCCCATTGGTTTGCATCCTTGTTACACAAGCTTGTAGTTACTTTCATATACATTGTGCTTGTGTAGTTGCTCTTGTAATTAGTTTGCTTGTATAGCTCACTAGTTACCTTCTTGCTTGTGTAGCATAGAAGTAGCTCCCTTGTGTGACTAATTTGGTTTGTGTAACCTTGTTAGTCACTTTGCTTAGTTTGTGTAGCTAAGTATTTACGCTCTCTAATTTGGCATTGGTTGCCTTGTTATTGAGCATTGCTAGTGAGCTTAGTTGGCTTTGTGGTTTTGCTTACTAGCATGTGTAGGAGCTCCCTCATTGCTTGAAATACAAGTGGCATAGGTTTGTGTGACATTGCT
This sequence comes from Miscanthus floridulus, assembly GCF_019320115.1. Classification (NCBI taxonomy): domain Eukaryota; kingdom Viridiplantae; phylum Streptophyta; class Magnoliopsida; order Poales; family Poaceae; genus Miscanthus; species Miscanthus floridulus. The sequence goes on along the minus strand of NC_089598.1, from coordinate 44,742,437 downwards.
CCTAGAATTGGTTAGGTGAGCTCTAGTTAGCCTAGCACCTTTGTTGCTTAATTAGGATCTTAGCGAGGTGCTAGAGAACATAGATAGAGGGGTGTAGTCTTGGCTAGACCGATAGTTTTAATTCCGCACTTATTTCAGTTAGCCGACGCGATTAAGTTTTAGAAACAACTATTCACCCCCCCTCTAGTCGCCATCTCGACCTTACACCTGGCCCATTGCGCTCTTCCCTTCCCTTCCTGCACAGCCAGCAAGGCCAGTGGCCCATCCCTCCTTTCCCCACTGCGCAAGCCGGCCCACTGCTCCTCCCCATCTCTTTTTTCTCCGCGCGGCCCGCTTCTAGCTTCCCCACTTCGCTGCGCGCCCGCTCTTCGGCCGGCCTAGCAAGGCCGTGCAACCGAGCCCCTCCCTCTCCCACTGATGTGTCTAGCCCACCGGTCAGTCGTGTCTCCCACCTCTAGCTGTGAACCACCCGGACTCCGCCGTCGCCGTCGAGAGTCTGAGGCCGCACCGTGCCGTTGCCTTGCGCCGCAAGTCCCTCCGTTCCTTAAATAGAAGATCTACGCCCGTGCCTTCCCAATCCAAGCTCCAACGCTGCAGCCGTCTCGCCGAGTCACCACAGCCATGCCGCAACCTAGCGCCATCGTCCGCCGTTGCCCATCCAAGCACAACGCTGCCTCCTCTTGCTCCGCGCTGCCAAAATCTCCCTGGGTGAGTTCGCCCTCCTTTCCTCTCTATCTTGGCGTCCTTGCCTTGCGTTTTTGTGGACTGTAGACCGAAAACCATGAACTCTGGCGAAGCTCTCTTTGCCCGGCCATGGCGCCGCCGCCATTCAACTCACCGCCGATGACTTTCCCTCCCCGTTTCAATCCTGGACGTTCAAATCTAGATCAAGGGCCAGGATTAGAACTTACCCCTTCGACAGGCAAATTTTCAAAAGAACCCCTCCCTTTTTCAATAATAGAACTCGTAGTCCATAGCACTTTTTCAGAGTATGTTTTCTTCTTTGGAAAGCGTAGTTTCTTCGGTTTAGATCTAAAATATGTTTTCACTTATTTACAGATTTGCCACTGATTTTGTTTTAGCCATAACTTCTCCGATTTGATCCATTCAAATTGTGTTAGGTTCGTAATTTCATAATCTACATGTTTATAGTACTGTTAAGTATGTTTTCAATTTTTAAAATTCGAGGTTAGATTTAATCTATTATTTTAATAAAGGGGATCTTGTTTAAATCCTATCTTCTACGTTTTAACTCCGTTTTAGTCCATTCAAGTTGCGTTAGATTCATAGCGACGAGATCTATGTGTTAGTAACAGTGGTTACCATGTCGCTATTTCTAGAATTTCATGGTTTAAATTCTAATTTCAATAATAATTATGCAACTGGGTTTTATACATAAAATATGATTTCTTTCACTTTAGTTTTATAATTTAAATCTAAATTTGACTTAAATTATATTATCTATAAAATATCTTATATATGTTTTTATATAATTAAAACACATGAAGCTAATAGTTTTATATTTTCTCATATGAGCAAATCTTTCGATAGATGTATGTTTTTTACCGTAGCTCCGATTAGAGTGCTTTTCGTGTCTGTGTGTTCGTAGCAAGACGTAGATTCGTTTTATAAACTTTTCATCTTGATTTTATGTTTGGTGTATTGTTCTAATTTAGATCTATTATTTGCTTCATGTATGATTGCATGGATGCTTGTGTGGTGCTTTATGATCTTGTCCAGTCGGTGAGTTATACGTGGTGAATCAAGAAGCAGATCTTTGAAGTTTTGGACTTGAAGAAGGATCTAAGTTTAAGGCAAGTATAGCATGAGATCTTCCTTGTTGTCCTATACACCTTTAATCATTTAATTCATACTGCATGTGTCTACCTTGACTACCACTAAGGATTTCCTAGTACTTTGTTATCTTGTACCTTGATACCTTTGGGTTATTGCATTGGGTAGTATGATGCTAGTGCTCAACTACAACCATGATCTTGTAACTTGACTAATGTAATATGCAATAAACATTAAAAGATGTTTTTTAGCAACATAGAATAAGGGGGCTAGAGCATTGGGCTATTTTATGGTGCTCTAGATTCCTCTCCCTAAGGACTTATCTGTTAGTGATTATCCGGGACTTACAGTACAGCTGTGAGGGCTATATGGCTCTGGCTTTAGCTCAGTATGAGGACCTTTTCTAGCTTGTTAGAGGTTACCTTTATGGCACAAGAGGGGCTCCGGTTTGTATGATCTTGGCCTGCCAAGAGGGTGCACTTTGGTTTCTTTATATTTTGTTAGTCACTCCTTGGAGTGGGGTTCATGCTTACTGATGGGGAAACCTTAGCGGCCCTAACTTATTAGACGAACCTTCGAAAGGCTTCATAGTGAACCCTGCCGACCTTCCTTGGTAGTGGGTCAAGAGGTTGACCGCCTCGGGCGAAAGAGTAAATCACGACTCATAGTGAAAGTGTACAACCTCTGCAGAGTATAAAACTGGTATATCAGCCTTGGAACCCTTACGGAATAGATTATCACTAATGGTTAATGATGATGAACATGGATGATACTGATGATGAATATGCTCATTAATTATTACTGTTTATGCTATTTATTATTCATGTTTACTTGATCATGTGTTATGGGCTTGTGATGAACTTGTTGCCACCCAATTGCTAAAAGATGACTCATTAAAAGCTAACCGCAGTTAAACCAGTGTCAGCCTTTTGAGCCTCATGAACCCCATGTTATATTTGTTGAGTACGACATGTACTTACGCTTGCTTTACTTTTTAAATCTTTGGAAAAATCCTAGATGGGTACCAGATTGCTAGTCAGTTGTCCCTGTGGAATTGGAGTCTTCACCCGAAGATCGGAGTTGTCTTTCCGCTGTTTGTCGTCTAAGGTTATATTCTCTATACTAAGTATGTTATATATTGAGCATTGCATATTGATATTACCCTTTTTTGTAGCTATATGTAAGATTTGACTTATTGGGCTCACATATGGTGTGTATCTGGTTTTGTTCTTAAAACTGGGTGCTACTTAATAACCAGTGTTGCCCATCCATATTTGCCCGAGCTTGATTTATCGAAGCCAAAACACGGTCGTGGCCCTTAAAGACATACTTGTATAGATACTTGGCACACTTTATGCTACTGCAAACCTCTACATTAATATGACAATTATACCTCATTAGAAGGATTAAATTGTATGGCACAACCCATCTGTTTTCCAACCATTCGCTTCTTATTTTCACTTTTTGTCCATCATCTCTCCTTCTATAAAGAGGATATGAGTTCTTTCCCTGCAGGGTGGTTTCACAAAAGTCACGGGGATAATGAAAGCGGCAATTACCGTCTATCATACATGGGCACTTATGGTTGAGGACACCGCATGGTCCATGCATCATATATTTGCACACAAGTCTATGCAATTATGGACATTTCTTCTGATCAGGAAGCTCTGCCGATATATACTTGTCATAATCATCTGGAGTACCTACTTTGCTCTTGTCTTTCATAACCAAAAGGAAGTGTTCATGTGGTAATCCTCTTTTCTGAAACTCAGTGACTTGTGCCCAGGCAGCGACCTTGCCCAAATGATGTTTTTAAGAAGGAAATCTTGGAGGTCTTGTAGCTTTGCTCTATAAACTCTTGCCACGATATCTGGATGATCTTGCGGCATTTGTCCTGGCAATAAATGTTCTACTATCTCATCCCAATATGGATTGGATGTCATTATCACAAAAAAATCTGGCTTTCCATATCGAGTAATCAAAACCATGGCATCCATATACCTTGAGTGCACATCACGGTCACTTCCCGGGGAAATCTTTTGATAGTACAACTCTACGACCAGCTTGTGATGCACGGGCTTCTCCAGTGGCAAGAGTGTCTAGAAGGCCCTGGTGAATATATGTGTTAAAACATTATAAGTTTTCCTTAGGTTTGAAAATAGAAAAAACAACTTTTAACCTCAAATACTTCTAACCTGGTATAGATCAACACGAATTAGATCTTGATGCACCAGTTTCGAGTACCAGTCTAAACGCATTGACTCCAACTTGACATACATATCAACAGTCCATTGCTGGAAAAGCCTTCCACCATGAAACATGACATTAAATTCTCCCTCACGAAATTGAAGCCTGAAACATAGATATTCCCTAGCGCTGACGTATCGCCGTGACTCTAAAATTTCTATTCATAACAACAAATAGATTAAATTTCATTCTGCCTTTAATGGCTGAAACATCTTAACATCATCATGCTGAGGACGAAAACAATCAAAGAGAAAAGGGGAAGGGGAAATGGAAAACCTCACCACTGTACCGATGCCTGGCGCGTGCTCGTGAGGCTGAGAGAAAGAAGGTGGAGAAGAGGACGGGTGATCTAGGGTTTTGGGGTTTCGGGAACTCCTCACCGAGGAGAAGAGGGTGCAGCTACTAGTCCGCTCGACGGTGGCACGCTCACCCACGTGGGGAGCGCGCGCACCGGCGAAGGGGCCGGCAACGGCGCCAGTCGCTCGGTCGCCGCCGCTGCTTGCTGCACTGGCTGCTGCCTGTGCTGAGAAGAGAGCGGAGCGAGGCAAAGAGAGAGAGAGAACAACAGAAAATGAATTAGGGTTTACCCTGGGGACGCGCGGCGTCGGTTTTATTCCGTCCGAAGTCGACGTGCGACCGTCCGATGCTAGATGAACGGACGAGCGTGATTGGGCCAGCAATTGGCCTAGGCGGGCACGCGCGGCCGCGCGGCTTTGGCGGCCCAGGCCCTGGTTGCGGCCTGGGAAGCACAGCGCGCGCGCAAGCAGAGCTGGGCCGGGCCGAATTCATGGTCGGGCCGAAGGAACAGTAAAGAAATGCATAATTTTTGTTTTTTCTTTTTCCAGTAAAAGTTTTATTTCCTGGAAATTGATTAATGGCTTAAAGAAAATAGAAAAGAGAATTTTCCTGTGGGTAAAATTCACTAAATTGAATTATTTTCCGCTGCGTATTTAAAGATGTTATTTTCATTATTAAATTTGAACCAACAGGAGAATTTAATTTTGAAGATGGATATGTTTTAATTGATTATAATATTGTTATTATTCTGACCAACGTTGATTAATGGCAATATTATAATGATTTTTGTCATGCATTAATTCTATTTCTGTCCAACGATGATGTATAATTAGTGTAGAGAACAATTGTATGTTTTAATTTTGACCAACGTTGGAACTAAGACATGCAATTGTTATTGTTATTATTTATGTTCTCACTCTATTTGAATTGTGTTTTCAGGCGGATACAACTTGATGAGTTGTATCAAAGAGATCCCCACTCTCAAAGGTGATAACTACATTGAGTGGAAGAAAAAGATCGATCTGGCCTTCATCTTGGCTGAGGTGGACTGGATAGTCACCACACCGTGTCCCACAGAGCTTGTGGCACCGGTGAGGGAGACAAACGAGGCTGATGCTGCTTGGGCAACCAGAGAGAGGGATTTTCCATCCCAAAGAATGTCCTATGACCTTGGGCACAGAAAGTGGGTCACTACCAACAAGAAGTGTTTGGCTGTGATAAAGAACACGGTTGAACCTGCAATTGTGGGCTCAATCCCAGAGTGTGACACCGTCACCAAGTATCTCGAAAGAATAAAGAGTCAGTTCACTGGCTCTTCAAAGACATATGCTACCCAGCTGATAAAACAGCTGGTGACAGAGAGGTACTCAGGTAATGGTGGCATAAGAGAGCACATACTAAGGATGAGCGATTTGGCATCCAAGCTAAAACCAATGGATCTGGCTCTCAAGGATGAGTTCCTTATCCATCTGATTTTTGCTTCCTTGCCAAAAGAGTTTGACACTTTTGTTGTCAACTACAACATACAGCCCGAGAAGTGGGACATGGAGAGGCTCATGGCTATGTGTGTGCAAGAGGAGGAGAGAATGAAAGCTGCCAATGGTGGCTCTATCAATTATTTGAAAGAAAATAAGAAAGAGCATTTGTGGGGGTATTAACCCCTATACCCTTATGGCTAAGCTTGGGTAGGCCCGGATCGGTGGGTCCGGTCCACCAAAAGACGACGTGCGGCCCAGCCAACCTGATCGGAGTCCCGCACAAGGAGTCAAGGCGGATTTGGCGATCAAGCAAGATCCTGGTCGGTTAGAATAGGAATCTTTATCCGGCCACATATGGCAATTGTAACTGGCTAGGATTAAACTTCCAGATCTGTAACCCTGCCCCCCGGACTATATAAGGCGGGCAGGGGATCCCTCTAAAAAACATCTCTCATTGACATACAACAATACAAATCAGACGCAGGACGTAGGTATTACGCCTTCTTGGCGGCCGAACCTGGATAAAACCTCGTGTCTGTCTTGCGTCACCGTCTTGTTTGTGGCTTGCGCATCTGTCTGCCGACAATCTACTACCTTGGGCATACCCCTAGGTAGACTGCCGACCATATTTCGTCGACAGTGGCGCGCCAGGTAGGGGGTGTGCGTACTGCTCTCCAAGCAAACAAGATGGTCATCATCTCTGGCTCCATGGCTACGCCGGACGGCCTCACGTTCACCGTCGGCCAGATCATCTGGACCACCGGCTCCGACGACTTCATCGCCATGACCACGGAGGAGGCGTGGATTCAGTCTGTGCCGACCACTGCTTCACCTGCATCGGCTACGGCTCTGACCACGACGGATACGGCTCCGACCACGATGGATCTGGCTCTGACCATGGTACATCTGGCTCCGACCATGCCTGCATCATCTTCAGCCACGCCGGCAACTCGTCATCCGCTTCCCCGCTACAAAGGGAAGCAGATCGACAACACCGACCTGCTCGACTCCATCGATCGGGTCGGCACCAAACTCGCTGAAACCCTAGCTCTGGTAAGGACGATTCAAAGTCAACCTAATGAGCAGGTAACCGCTCCCCACAACAGATCTACTCGACCAGCTCGGACCAGTCATCCTGCACGACTTGGTACAGATCTCGTGGTCATATCTACTCCTGAAGGGCACTCCGCTCGTCGCCGGCCAGCCTTCGTGACGGGTCTCTGGCTCTCCGAGTACAAAGCCTTAATAGAGAACCACCAGGTCTAGCCCTACGGCCTGCGAAACGCTACCTCCAGCTACACGTATAACCTACAATGCCGCTTGGATCTGTGTTTTATGCACCGACTTCGGTCGAAGCCACGCAACTTTGTCAACATGATCCGGATTGAAGATTATCAAGAAGGATCCATTCACACAGTCCAAGAGGGCGACTCCAGCTCCTCGTCTGGCATCGCATCTAATGTATCTGTCCACACCGAGCTTCAGCATCACGAAGACGACGGCATCAAGTACGATCTGGATCTTCCAGACCACGCCCTGGGGTTTTCACAATTCCCATCTTTCTCGCCAAGACGAGGGGATTTGATCCATGTTGTCAGCAATGACGAACCACCAGCAGTTGGCGAAACAGAGCAAGAAAGGACTGCACGCGAAGCACGCAATATTGACCGGTTTAATCGCCGACAAATCGAAGCCGAAGCAGACCAGGAGGCGCGACACATAAGGGTCCAGCCACGCGACCTCAACGATGCTTTCAACAGGGTGGGGGACAAACAGGTCTTCAGGACTCCCAGTGCCAACGTAGCCGTCGCCATGGCGATAATGCAATGGCTACCCAACACCCCGGAAACCCAAGCGGTTCGCAATGAAATACAAGCCTATCTGACGGCTGCCATGGCCCAGACCGCAGAGATTGTAAATCAAGTCCGGGCTCCATCCATCTCAGTTGAGTCAAGCCACAGCCGCCAGCACCCAAGTCGCTCACAGCCACTCAACCAACGTGGCTCGTGCAACAAAGACCCATCAGACAACCGTCAAGGCACAAACGGTGGCCATGATGGTGGTCAGGATGACAACCGCCGTCGGGAGGACAACCGCCGCGATGTCTGGGACGATAATCGCCAAGACAACCGCGACAATCGCCGCGATAACCACGGTCGCAGGGCTAATCCAGATGGCAATCGAGATCGCCGCGACGGCAATAACGATCTCCGCCATTACCTCGGTGGACACGACCTGCGCGCTCGCATCAACCAGAGAGCCGACAATCGAGCATCCTATGAAAGTTATCACTGTATGGAGCATGACACTGCCCACGGCCCGCCGGGTTTGAAGTAGTTTACTCCACACCTTCGCCAAGTCATATGGCCCAAGAATTTCAAGCTCGAGAAACTTTAGAAGTACGACGGCAAGGAAAACCCTGAATTATGGGTCATGCTCTATGAAACTGCGTGCAGATCAGCCATGGCTGACGAGCACGTCATGTCTAACTACTTCCCAGTCGCTGTGGGCCATGCAGGTCACCAATGGCTGGTCAGCTTGCCGGCGAACTACTTTGATTCTTGGCAGGAGCTCAAGCAAGCCTTCATTGACAATTTCATCGCTACTTGTGAACAACCGGGCAACAAGTATGATCTGCAATGGATCCAAGATCGGAAAGATGAGCCACTGTGCGAGTACGTCCGGCGTTTCTTGGAGATGCGCATCAAGGTCCCATCAATCTCCGACAACGAGGCAATCAAGGCTTTCATCACTGGCCTCCGCTTCCACGACGCCCTAAGAGACAAGCTCCTCTAGAAGAGACCTGAATCGATCACAGCGCTCCTGGCCACCGCTAAGAAATATGCGGACGCCGACGACGCTAAGAAGATAATTATTGAAGAAGCAGCAAGGGTTCCACGCTCCGACCACCTCCCACACCGCGACGACTACCGCGGCAACCGTGGTCGGAACGACAATTTTGACCGCCGCAACCAGCACAACGACTCCCGCGACCACCGCGACCAACGTAATCAGCGGCGTAGCCGCCGTGACGATTACAGGAGCAAGCGTGCTCGGGAAGACAATGGCGAGGTCAATACCGTTAAAAAGGGTGGCGGACGTCGTAATTACGAAGACGACTATGCCAAAGCATTGAAAGGGCCCTACCAGCTCCATCCTAAGTCAAACCATACCATGGAGAATTGCCACGTTCTCAAGTCTATCTATACACGTCAACAGGCTCCGGATACATCCGACAAGCCTAACGACGCAGGGGAATAGCGCAACGAGGATAACGACGACGATGATGCAGACCCTCGTCACAAGTACGTCAAGCCAACCTATCGCGTGCACACCATCATCGGAGGCAAAGTGTCCATCGAGACCAAGCAGGAACGCAAGCTGCTCGCCCGTGCTTGCTTGAACGTGGCCAACGCCGACAACCTCCTCGCCGATCCGCGACTCCCTCCGTGGTCTCACCATGAAATCTCTTTCAGCAGAAAGGACCAATGGGCTGCAATACCTGAGCCAGGACGTTTTCCCCTGGTGCTCGATCCTTGTATCAACAAGGTCCAGTTCGATAGAGTACTAATCGACGGCGGCAGCTCCATCGATATACTATTCAAGAACAGAATGCCCGCCCTGAAGATAGCTCAGGCGGATCTCAAGCCATACGAGGCACAGTTCTGGGGTGTTCTCCCCGGACAGAGCTCTACACCTCTCGGGCAGATCATGCTACCTGTGCAGTTTGGGACCCTAGACCACTTCCGCACCGACTATGTCAACTTTGTGGTCGCTGATTTCGACGGCACCTACCATGCTATTCTTGGTCGACCGTCGCTCACCAAGTTCATGGCCATACCTCATTATAGGTATCTGGTGCTCAAGATGCCTACCGAGAAAGGAGTTCTAATACTCCGAGGCAATGTGTACGCAGCTTATACCTGCGAGGATGACAGTTTCAAAATAGCAGAGGCTCACGACCTCTCTATTCGCATGGCCAAAACCATGCTCGACGCCAAGAAGACCTCGGCCGACCACCTAGAGATCCCAGAGCTCGAGGCTCCATGCAAGAACATCAAGTCCAAGGAGCACAAGGTGATCCAGCTGGTCAACGGCGATCCTAGCAGAACAGCCCTTATCAGGGCCAACTTGGATCCCAAATAGGAAGACGCGCTCGTCAGGTTCTTGAGGAGCAACGTGGATGTGTTCGCATGGAAACCTGCTGACATGCCCGGTGTACCTCAGAATTTGATCGAGCACTCCTTGAATGTCAACGGCAAGGCCAAACCTATCAAGCAGAAGCTACGACGGTTCGCTCACGACAAAAAGGAGGCGATTAGGGTAGAAGTTACATGGCTTTTGGCAGCCGGATTTATCAAAGAAGTGTATCATCCGAAGTGGTTAGCCAACCCGGTTCTTGTACGCAAAAAGAATAATGAATGGAGAATGTGCGTTGAGTACACTGATCTCAACAAACACTGCCCTAAGGACCCCTTCGGCTTACCTCGCATAGATGAGGTCGTAGATTCAACCGCCGGTTGCGAGCTCCTTTCCTTTCTCGATTGCTACTCTGGTTATCACCAGATCGCTCTCAAAAAGGATGACCAGATCAAGACATCTTTTATCACGCCTTTCGGCGCCTACTGCTACACCACCATGTCGTTCGGGCTTAAGAATGCCGGGGCTACCTACCAACGCGCTATACAAGCCTGCCTCAAAGACGAGATAAAGGACGACCTCATCGAGGCTTATGTTGATGATATAGTCATCAAAACCAAGGAAGCACATACCCTTGTCGACAACCTAGAAACCCAAAGAAGTGCATCTTTGGTGTTCCCTCTGGCATACTACTTGGCAACATCGTTAGTCACGCCGGCATACGCCCTAACCCAGAGAAAGTCAAAGCTGTCTTGGACATGAAGCCGCCCAAGAAGGTGAAGGATGTTCAGAAGCTCACCGGGTGCATGGCCGCCCTTAGCCGTTTCATATCAAGATTAGGTGAAAAAGGATTACCGTTCTTCAAACTACTCAAAGCATCCGAAAAATTTGAGTGGTCGGAGGAAGCAGACGCTGCCTTCACACAGCTGAAACAATACCTTACGTCACCTCCGGTCCTCACTGCTCCAAGAGAAGACGAAACACTGCTGCTTTACATTGCGGCTACTAATCGAGTAGTCTCCACGGCCATGGTGGTCGAGCAAGGCGAGCCCGGCCACGTCTACAAGGTACAACGACCAATCTATTTCATTAGTGAGGTACTCAATGAGTCCAAAACCAGGTACCCGCAGATTCAGAAGTTGATCTACGCCATACTGATAACATCCCGAAAGTTGAAACACTACTTCGACGGATATCGTGTGGTGGTCATGACTGAGTACCCTCTGTGAGACATCATTAGCAACAAAGATGCGAACGGGCGCATCGTCAAATGGGCAATGGAGCTATGCCCCTTTTCCTTAGAGTTTGCAAGCCACACTACAATCAAGTCTTAGGCACTTGTCGATTTCATTGTCGAGTGGACAGACTTAAGCACGCCCGCCTCTACCGGAACCAACGAGTATTGGACAATGTACTTCGACGACTCTCTCAACATCGACGGTGCGGGAGCAGGAGTCCTTTTCATGTCACCATCCAAGGAGCAGCTCCGTTACATCCTTAGGATTTATTTCCCAGCATCTAATAATGCCGCCGAGTACGAAGCATGCCTACATGGTTTGCGCATTGCGGTTGAGCTTGGCATTAAACGTCTCTACATCTACGGAGACTCTGCTCTGGTCATCAACCAACTCAACAAGGACTGGGACACAACCAGCGAGAAGATGGACGCATACTGCAAATTGATCAGAAAGCTAGAAGGCAGGTTCTATGGCATCGAGTACATACTTGTGGTCCGGGACAAGAATCAAGCAGCGGATGCACTGTCAAAGTTAGGATCATCCCGAGCCAAAATCCCACATGGCGTATTCGTCCAAGACCTACTCACACCTTCCATCGAAGAGGAAGATTCCACGGCAGACAAGCCTCCAGACCAGCAATTGGTGGCTACGGTTCCGATGTCGAGCACCATCGAGCCACCTCCGACCACTCATGAGCCTGACTAGAGAATACCTTTCATCAAGTACTTAACAGATGGCAGCGGTCATACTGATCGGACAAAAAACGAGCGCCTGATACGTCGCAGTAAGCAGTATCTGCTCGTCGATGGCAAGCTATGGCGCAAAAACGCAAAGGAGGAAATCTTGATGAAGTGTATAACCCAGGTAGAAGGTGAACATCTCCTGGACCAAATCCACTCTGGCTCCTGCGGCAACCACGCGGCCTCAAGAACACTGGTTGGCAAGGCTTTTTGAGCAGGGTTCTATTGGCCGTCAGCAGTAGCCGATGCAGAAAAGCTAGTCCACCACTGTGAGGGTTGTCAGTTCTTCGCCAAGAGAATCCACGTACCAGCACATGAGATCCAGACAATACCAGCCTCCTGGCCCTTCACATGCTGGGGATTGGATATGATCGGTCCTTTCAAACCGGCTCATGGGAAATTTACATGCGTCTTTGTGCTGATCGACAAATTTTCTAAGTGGATAGAATACATGCCTTTGGTACAGGCATCCTTAGAGAAGGCTGTCACGTTCCTCGACCAGGTCATCCACCGTTTTGACATACCCAACAGCATCATCACTGATCTGGGTACTCAGTTCACCGGGAATGCTTTTTGGGACTTCTGCGATGAAAGGAGCATAGTAGTAAAATACGTCTCGGTGGCGCACCCTAGAGCTAATGGACAAGTTGAGCGGGCAAATGGCATGATCTTGGATGCATTGAAGAAGAGGATGTACAGAGAAAATGACAAAGCTCCCGGAAGATGGCTCAAAGAGTTACCAGCCGTGGTCTGGGGCCTCAGAACTCAGCCCAGTCGTAACACCGGCGTCTCACCATACTTTATGGTTTACGGTGCTGAGGCAGTCCTTCCAGCAGATATAGCTTTCAGATCAGCACGGGTAGAGAACTTTGACGAAGGAAGGGTCAATGAAGTACGGGAACTAGAAGTGAACAGCGCAGAAGAGAAACGGCTCGATTCTTATGTATGTACGGCCAAATACCTTGCTGTTTTGTGCAGGTATTACAACAAGAACGTTAAAGAGCGGTTCTTTGTGGTCGGGGACCTGGTCCTGAAGTGGAAGACGAACCAGGCTGGTGTCCATAAACTCGCAACCCCATGGGAGGGTCCTTTCATGATCAAGGAGGTCACACGACCAACGTCTTACAGGTTAGCTCACCTGGACGGTACTGACGTACCAAACTCATGGCACATCGACAAGCTTAGACGTTTCTATGCTTAACTACTGAGATATGTACCCCTCTTATACTTTCGATTTACTTCAATAAAGCTATTATGATTTCTCCGACCACTTTAATGCGTCACTTCGAATTTTATGGTTATTCTAACTTAGCCAGTAAAAGCCGACCACCACTCCTTCTACGGTTTTCGGAGCAGGCCATGTCTCCGGTTCCTCCCAACACGTGCATGGGATCCGCTCTCTACGTTACGGGTGATCGGTAGGTCCCCCTTGGTTTGACTTGTCTGCGTCTACGTGTGCACAGGTCATGAACCTCACACTCCGACCACATGGCAAACTAGGGCCGCACAAACTTTTTGGGATGATGTGTCGAGCAAAATGGTACAACTAAACAGAACGTTAACATGTTCTCACTTAGTTACACCAGCATAAGTTTCAAACTTAAAAATGTTTTATACAAAGCAAACAAGCTTATAATGATATACAGTTACGTTATTACAACTTGCCTGAAGAGGCCCAAGTTTACAATAACACAACTATTCCCCCCTTCTACAGCTCTAAGCCTATTACATTGGCTGGTCGGGGCGTGCGGCACCTGCTGCTCGCTGCTTCCGATACCCTACTCGGGTCTTGAGGACTCTTGTGCTGGTCGAGCTGAAGGGGATGGCCCCGCCGATGCCTGGCTGGTCGAGACCGCAGGCTTAGTCGGTTGGCTTGCAACTGATGGCGTTTCCAGTTGACTTGTTGATGGCGTCCCCTGTATAGGTGCTGTCCCACCTCCACACAGGTTAATGTCACCAATTATCTTTGACGATAGGTCTAGCTGGGCCATCCGAAGCTCCTCCGCCTTGTCTGGGTCTACCTCCTTTGGGTATCCAGCTTCCAGGCGCTTGAGATCGATTAGGGGGTAGTGGGCACGCACCATGCTTAGCACATGGGCACCCGTGTACTCACCCGCCTCCTTCACGAACTCTTGGAACCATCCCCATGCTTGTCTACATCTCTTGACTAGTCCGAGCTGGGGTGTCCTTGGCTCTTCCTCTGTGAGCGCCGGGTCGATAAGGTCGAGGACGGGCACAATGCCAGTGGCCACTTCCTGGCACCGGTTCTTCCATGTGTCCCGATCCTCGGTGGTCTCGAGGCATCTTGCTTTCCAGCCGTCACGCTCTTTGATCATGGCTTCTAGATGCCTCTTGGCATTGACTTTTAAAACTGAACACCATACAAGACATCAAATGTAACGGCACAAGACAAGGCGGGCAACAGAATGAGAAAGGTGGTCTGGAATACTTACTTTTCAGTTCCTCCTTCATTTTGGTGGTGTGGTCCTGGAGTTGAGACTGGGTGCGTGCCAGTTTCTCGTTGTCCTCCTTCAGACGACCACACTCTGTGGTCACGCGGCTATTCCCCTCTTGGAGGCGGGTTACTTCAGCTTCTAAGCCTGCATTACAGCTATCACTACCAACAACGCAACAACACGTGTTACACACCTACTGTGATAAAATGACAACTTACTTGTTTTTTCCCGCTCTGTGTTATTAAGCTGGCCGACCAGGTTCTGGTTCTGTGCCTCTAGCTCTACCCTCTCCTGGTCGGTGGCTTCAAGTTGGCGGCGCAAGTGCTCCACCTCGGCCGCCAGTTCTTTATTATTCATCGTGATTCCCTCAATCTGGTTGAAGCACCTCTTTCGGTACTTTGCGGTCTTCATCAAGTCCTGCATATAAATAAGCTAAGTCAGACAGATCGACTACATAACAGGGTCAAGTGGTCAAGCCAAACATACCTGGACTTCTGTCACCAGACGCTTTGCCGCCCGTTCGACTCTTAGGGTCTCTTTGACCTCTAGGATTTCTTCGTGCATAACCCACTCGTCGTTCCGCCAGCGCGACACATATACATGTTGTCGTTTATCTTGGGGATGGCCCAGGATTTCTTCTACTTCATCCTCTTCGGCCTCTTGTTCAGGGGGCGGCGCCGGACTGGAGTCTGCAGTCACCGCGACCACCATGGCTTTCCCACGAGCCGTAGCATCGGCTAGCGTGCTCTACGCCAACCCCAGTTGCTGCTCCTTGGCTTGGACTGGTTCCTTTGGCGCCAAGGTACCTGCTTCAGCAGGGTTTGTGCTCAGAGCACTTGTACTTTGCTCGGCTGTCTTCCCGACCAGCTGCTTGGGGACTGACGTCTGGTCGCCCGTCTGCTGAGGCTCCAGTGGAATTTCTTCACCAGGTTCGTCCACAACTGGCCGCTGGGCAGCTCTTTCCGCCAGTACTGGCGAAGCCATGCCGCATCCGGCTAGCTGGTCGGGATTTTTGGTGGACGCCGACCTGATACACCAGGGAAAAGTTCAGAAGACAATAATATTCAATACAAATTATAAGCTTATATCAAAGTTATAGATACTTATAGCTTGGAGGCACGGAATGACGTGGCGAAGGAGCGTCTCTTCGATCGCGCCTGCTCCACGTGCTCGGCGGGTTCCACCGGGTCTTTTCTGATGACCGATACTGGCGCCGGGGTTTGGTGCTCGACACCTCCCTCGCTTGTCCTCTGTGTTGCAGTGGTCGGTGATGCGATCACTGCTGGCATAGAGGAGCCACCCTGCTCCGTCGACCCCATTTGTCTCCTCCTCTTTCGAGGGATGAGCCGGAAGATGTCCGCATCCTCTGCTTCGTCGTCTGAAAGGGGGAAGATGGCTTGGCGCCGTTTGTTGGCAGCCGGCCGCTTGCCAGCAGCTCTGGTCGATGCATCCTCCACAACCTCGAGTGCCGCCCAGTGGACGTCTTCAGTCCTGGCGCTGGTCTGGGCGGCTAGGCCGGCAACTTGCAGCCAATCCACACCAGGGGGCGGAGACACGAACACTGCTGCCCGGTCACAACCATTACTCTGAGAAACATAAAGGAGACAACAGTCAATTTCTTGTTACAACATGATTCTACAGTTACAAGGAAGCATCATTTACCTTTGGGGGTGTTGACACCGTTTTTTGCACGTGTCAAAATGATCAGAGTGGGCTAATCGGCAGAGGAAAGTTACTGTGTACGTTGACAGCCGATGAAAATCAGCTTGTAAAGATGGTTGCCGATGAATGGTGGTGATCGATGGAAAGGTTGATTTAGACTCGGGCGTTGCCGATGACCGATGGAAAGGTTGATTCAGACTCGGGCGTTGCCGATAAGGTTGGAGATGTTATTGTCGATGCCGATGAAGGAAGGCTTGAAGACTACTGCCGATGAAACAGGAAGTATGCCGATGGAAAGGAGGACGGTGAGATTTCCATCGTAATTAAGGCGGACAGGGAAATAGATAGGAGTTGATTTCCTTTTCTATATTTGTTAGAGTATGATTCATGTAAGAGTCACGTGTTTCCTTAGATATGGGCTTGGTGTCCTAGTTGTGTTTGGTTATGTCTCTTTAGATCAGGGTATAAACATAGAGTGAGGGGCAATATAATAAAATATATATCAATCAATATCAAAACCAATTTTTACTCCTATTTGCATCTACTTACTTTTCGGCGACTTCGTCAATTTGCATATTTTTCCTTTTTACGAGTTCTCATTGATTCGGCGAGTTGCATAGCTTCAGTGCGACCTTCGGCGATTCTCGAGTTCCGCGTGAGTACCTCTTGGCCGTGACTTCCGGGCGTATCGCTGTTGTCAGGACCAAAGTGCTCGTATCTTCATCCTTGTCGATTAACAGGTCAAATCGACTGGCACGCTTTGGATATCGATTCGGGTATTAGCCCTTTATGTTTGCAGATCCACTTTTTGCATCAACACATCTTTTGGCACGCCCGGTGGGACCAATCAATCCGATCAATATGTTCAATTCCGAGATTAATTCAGAGAACATTATCGCAGTATCAGAAGAAGATCTTAAGGAAGAGCAGAGGCAAGCTATGGAAAAGGCTGTAGAAGAATACAAGCAGCTTTGTCTGAAATCGTTTAGCCTGAACAAGAGTGGACAAGTCATCCAGAAGCAAGATTTGCCGTTGCCTCGGCAGGTTACCTTTGACTCCAATCCTGGTAAACTTCAAGAGATGGTTAATTCTGCAGTAAATCATGCTTTGATTAATCATTCCAATGTGCTGTCCAATACTGTTCATAATGCTGTGGTTCAAACTCTCAAAGAAGGACAAGCGTCACCATATTACGTTGGGCCTGCCTATCACCAACCAGAGCCGGCATCTGTTAATACTCCATCGGTCCCCTCGGCCGTTGTGGGTACAGAAATTACTTCTCCTCTAGTATCAGCAGGCTTACCTAATATTCAATCTACACCGATACGATCAGATCCGGTACTATCAAGACGAATTCAGCTTAATACAGATCTATCGGCATCAGCTATGTCAGGCCCTGTGTCTCAGAATAGCCAGATTCCTGCTAATTGGTGGGGATATGGTATGCCTCCGGAGTCATCTGCTTTCAATCCTGGGTTACCTCAAGTGTTTGATGCAGTAGGAAAAGCTCCTATATCATCAGCTGTTTCGCCGATGGCTCAAGTGCCTCAATATGCCACAGCAACTACTGTACAACCAACTCCAGGAGGTTTCCAGATGCCTTTGGTTCAAACACCCAATTCAAGTCCATCGGCAAGCTTACTACCGGTGCAGCAGAAAGCCCCTGCTATGAGTCAAACTGGGGTTCAGTTCATGCCTCAAGCTGGTTATAATTATCCAACAATGTCAGCAAATTACCAGCCATCGGTAAGTTTTGTACCGATGAGTTCTAATAATGGTTGGTCAGGACAGTTGCCTGTTCAACATATAGTTCAGCAAAATCAGTAGGTTGCAGGGATTCAACAAGGTCATATGCAAGCTAGTTTCCAGAATCAAGCATCGGCAGCTCAGCCGATGAATCCTTTCCAGCAAGTTAATGGACCACAAGTAACAGCAAATATGCCGATTGCTGGAGATCGTGGGCCACAAAGATATGTGGAGGGATATCAGCAGGCACCTCCTATAGAAATTTAGCCAGTTCGTCAGCAGGAGGCTGATGCTTTTTGGGCCGATAAGATAGCAGAAATTATGAAGGATCAGTTTGGGATAAAGCCCAAGGTCAATACTTATTCTTATCGGACTCCATACCCTCCTGCATATGATTTAATTCCTCTCCCAAATCGGTACAAGGTACCAGATTTCACTAAATTCTCTAGGCAAGATGATACATCAACAATGGAACGCGTCAATCGTTTCATTATTCAATGTGGAGAGGCAGCTAGCAGAGATGAATTAAGAGTTCGATTATTTTCATCATCTTTGTCTAGATCGGCATTTACATGGTTCATTTCATTACCACCAAATTCTATTATTACTTGGGTTGATCTAGAAAAACAATTTCATAAGTATTTCTTTGCTGGAATCCATGAAAAGAAGCTTACCGATTTAGTAAAATTGAGACAGCGTAATGATGAATCGGTAGAAAGCTTTGTGCAAAGGCTACGAGATGTAAAAAATAAGTGCTACAGTCTGGTGCTGGATGATCGGCAGCTTGCCGATCTGGCTTTCCAAGGATTATTGCCACATCTTAAAGACAGATATGCTTCTTAGGAGTTTGAAAGCCTCAGTCATCTTGTGCAAAGGATCTCTGATCAAGATACTAGGGTCTTTGAACCTAAAAAGAATTGGAGTAATAAAGTATCATTTGTTGAAGAAGTAGGAGATTCTGATTCTGATGAAGAACCAGTTATCGGCTTAGCTGAGTGGGTTAAGAATAAAAAGCCGATATCTTGTCCCTTTGGTCAGAAAGAGCCAGAAAAGTTTACCTTTGACATCACCAAGGCCGACAAGATATTTGATCTTCTGCTTCAAGAGGGCCAAATTAAGCTATCACCTAATCATGTGATCCCATCGGCAGAAGAGTTGAAGAAGATCTTGTACTGCAAATGGCACAATGCAACTTCACACAGTACAAATGAGTGCAAGGTGTTCAGGCAACAGTTACAATCGGCTATTGAATCTGGGAGAATTAAGTTTGGTACTTCCAAGACCCAGAAGCCGATGAAAATTGATCAACACCCTTTTCTAGCAAATATGTTGGAGGCCAAAGGGAAGACCAAGGTATTGACGTCAGAGGCTGCTGAGAAAAACGCATCAGTGGATCCCCAACATCGGATAACTACCGATGATGCAAAAAGTAAGGGTTTGCTGGGAGAAAGCAGTAGTTCCAAAAATCCTCCTCGACCTGGCATTGTGATTACTCATCGAAGGCAGCAGGAGAGTTGGCGTCAGCGAAATGACCGATATCAACAACAGCAAGAAGAGAGACGTCGGGGAGAATGGCATCGGCATAAAGATCATTGGAGGTGCCCATTTTTCATCCATTGCTGGGAAGAAGGTATTAAATTGCCAACTGTTGAAAATTGCCCTGAGTGCAATGGTTATTATGGGGTCAATCGGTCAGAAAGGATGTTTCAACCTGGTAGTCAAGGTTTATTTATCAATGAGCCGATCAGAGGCAGAGCATCAGTGCATGATCGGCTGGGGGCAGACTTAGTGTACATGAGAGGCTTGGTAAACACGCCGGATATTTTCCAAGGAATCAAGAGGAGCTTGAGGAGATGGCAAACGCAAGAGTTCCCGATGAAGAAATATTCTACAGGGACCCTAATATACGCCGTGTGGAATCAACTGAGACCCGTTATCAGTCGGTGTGGAAAACCAAGTTTCCTCGATGGTGCCCGGAGGGTCTGACAAAGACACAGAGAAGGAGGATGCAACGTGAGCATCAGGAGGATTTATACCGAGAGGTAAATTTCACCAATGAGAGGTCCGGTCATCAGCAATGGCAGGTAAAACACAAAAATAAGGGTCCATTGGCAGATGTTAATATGGTATTCATGTTGCCGATGGAGTTTCTAGCACTATCTGATAGTGAGAAAGAAGTTGTTCTCTCTGATCAAGTAGCTCAGTTGACACTAGATCCAATGATGGCTGTTTTTGAGAAACCTACCGATGACGAGAGACAGCATCTTAAGGCTTTGTTTGTGAAAGGCAGAGTTGATGGGCAACCTGTATCTAAGATACTTATCGACGGAGGGGCTACGATTAATATTATGTCTTATGTGATGTATCGGAAACTTGGTAAGGGAGATCAAGACTTGACCAAAACTGATATGATGCTGAAGGATTTTGAAGGCAATGTGTCACCGGCTAAAGGGGCAGTATGCGTTGAATTGACCATCGGCAGCAAAACCTTGCCGATGATGTTCTTTGTTATTAATGGCAAGGGTGCATATAATCTGCTTCTAGGGAGGGATTGGATTCATGCTAATTGTTGTGTTCCTTCTACAATGCATCAATGCCTCATACAGTGGATTGGGGATAAGATTGAGGTTGTTCCTGGTGATTCTTCTTATATCATCGCATCGGCAGAATCAGATACTTATGAGCGAACTAAATGCATATCAGGAGAAGTTTGGGAAAAAGAATTCCTTAAAGTGGATGATTATGAAATTCCACCGATCCAAGCAGTCGGTTCTGAAGAAGAGTTTTAATGGATAGGTTTGCCGATGATGGAAAGTTAGGTCAAGGGTTTACATCGGCAGATGATTTAGTAGAAGTAGATATTGGTGATGGCGATAGGCCAAGACCTACTTTTATTAGTGCTAAGTTAGATTCCAAGTGTAAGCAGCAAATGACTGATTTGTTAAAAGAGTATAAAGATTGTTTTGCTTGGGATTATACTGAGATGCCTGGATTAGACCGATCGATAGTTGAACATCGGTTACCTATCAAATCTGGATTTTGGCCACATCAGCAGCCAGCGCGCCGATGCAACCCTAATATACTTCCCGACATTAAGGCCGAAATAACTAAATTAATTGAGGCAAAGTTTATTCGGCAGTGTCGATATGCAGAGTGGATCTCTAATGTGGTTCCTGTTTATAAGAAAAATGGAAAACTTCGTGTTTGTATTGATTTTAGGAATCTTAACAAAGCCACACCGATGGATGGCTATCCAATGCCGATTGCTGATTTGTTGATTGATGCTGCAGCCGGACATCAAATTATCAGCTTCATAGATGGTAATGCAGGTTACAATCAAATATTCATGGCTGAAGAAGATATTCCCAAGACTGCTTTTAGATGTCCAGGTCATGTAGGGCTGTTTGAGTGGATAGTCATGACGTTTGGTTTGAAAAATGCCGGTGCTACTTATCAAAGAGCTATGAACTTTATTTTTCATGAATACATCGGCACATTAGTGGAGATCTACATTGATGATGTAGTGATTAAGTCTGGATATATCACAAAACATCTAGCCAATCTACGAAAGATACTGGAGTGCACAAGGAAGCATGGATTGAAGATGAATCCTAATAAATGTGCGTTTGGTGTATCGACAGGTCAGTTCTTGGGTTTTATGGTGCATCAGCGGGGCATTGAAATCAGTAGGAAGTCTATTGATGCAATTAACAAGGTGGTTGCTCCTGCCAATAAAACTGAATTACAATCTTTGATTGGTAAGATTAATTTCATCAGAAGATTCATATCTAATCTATCGGGTAAGATCAAGGCTTTCAGTCCATTACTTAAATTGAAAGCCGATCAGGAATTTGTATGGGGAGTTGAGCAGCAGTTAGCCCTAGATGAAATTAAGAAATATTTAACAAGTCCTCCAGTGCTAGTTCCACCTCAACACAGGAAACCTTTCAGGTTGTATTTGTCAACTGATGATACCGTTATCGGTTCAGCTCTTATTCAAGAATTTGAAGGGAAAGAACGTGTTATTTATTATTTGAGCAGAAGATTAGTGGATGCTGAGACAAGGTATTCGGCCATCGAAAAATTATGTCTGTGTTTATACTTTTCTTGTGTCAAATTAAGACATTATTTGTTATCTGCCGAATGTATGGTCATATGCAAAGACGACGTAGTCAAGTATATGTTGTCGATGCCGATATTAAGTGGTAGAATCAGCAAGTGGATTTTAGCATTATCAGAATTTGAACTACGTTACGAATCAACTAAGGCAGTTAAGGGGCAAGTTATGGCTGATTTTGTTACTCAGCATTGTAATACAGTGGACTCTCTGGAGGTTGCTCCTTGGACACTTTTCTTCGATGGGTCCACATGTGGTGAAGGAGCAGGTATCGGCATTGTGTTGATTTCACCTCAAGGAAGGAAGTATGAGTTTTCATTATCGATTGTTGCTACATCGACAAACAATCAGGCTGAATACCAAGCCTTGATAAAAGGGTTAGAATTGCTGAAGGAGATACGTGCCGATGCTGTTGAAATCTTTGGTGATTCTATGCTAGTTATAAATCAATTGGCTGGGATTTATGAATGCCGAAGTGAAGTTTTGATTTCGTATTATGAAAGGTGTTTGCAATTGTTGAAAGGATTTAGAGATTTTCGTCTTGAACATATTTCTCGACTGCATAATGAGGAGGCTAATCGACTAGCTCAGCATGCTTCAGGGTATCAGCCTATTCAGGAAGTGCTAACATCGGCAGTTGATACCGGTGACTGGAGGAAGGAGATTGTTGATTATTTAAAGGATCCATATAAAAAGGTTGAAAGACGTATAAGGTTCCAAGCTACCAAGTATGTGCTCCTCGATGATGAATTATATTATCGAACTATAGATGGAGTTTTACTTAGATGTGTTAGCAGTGATGAATCGAAAAGCTTGATGGGTGAAATTCATGAAGGAGTGTGTGGGGCGCATCAATCGGCTTTCAAGATGAAGTGGATGATCAGAAGGAATGGATACTATTGGCCGACTATTCTTGAAGATTGTTTTAAATATTTTAAAGGATGTCAGGGGTGTCAAAAGTTTGGTAATATTCAGAGAGCGCCTGCATCGGCTATGAACCCTATAATTAAACCTTGGCCATTCCGGGGATGGGCTATCGATCTCATCGGTCAGATTTATCCGCCATCAAGCAAAGGACATAAATTTATTCCGGTTGCTACTGATTATTTCACAAAATGGGTTGAGGCAATTCCTTTAAAAAAGGTGACATCGGCTAATATGATCGATTTTGTGAAAGAGCATATCGTTTACCGATTTGGTATTCCTCAGACTATCACTACCGATCAGGGTACTATGTTTACATCGGGAGAATTTGATGAGTTTGCTGTAGGTATGGGAATTAAAGTTTTAAATTCTTCTCCATATTATGCTCAAGCTAATGGTCAGGCTGAGGCTTCCAACAAAGGGATCATCAAACTCATTAAGCGCAAAATTGAAGAAAATCCTAAGAGGTGGCATACAGTATTAAATGAGGCCTTATGGTCATATCGGATGTCATATCATGGTGCAACCAAAGTAACGCCTTATCAGTTAGTATATGACACGACGCAGTGTTGCCTTGGGAAATTAAAATTGGCTCTAGGCGAATACGTTCTCAAAATCAGCTGACAGCCGATGATTATGATACTCTTATGAAGGATGAGTTGGAAGATGTGGCGGGTCATCGGTTAAGGGCTTTAGTTAGCATCGAAGAAAATAAGAAAAGAGTAGCCAGATGGTATGACAAGAAGGTGAAGGTAAAGGAGTTTGCCGATGGAGATCTGGTCTGGAAATTGATTTTACCGATTGGGACTAAAAGTTTAAAGTTTGGAAAGTGGTCTCCTAATTGGGAAGGTCCATATCGGATAAATCAGTCTGTTCCTGGTAACGCATATATTCTAGAAACCCTCGAGGGGGTTGTGTTTCCCAGAGCATTAAATGGAAAATATTTAAAGAAATATTACCCTAGTATCTGGATGGATGCATAAAAGTATAAGTGCCGATAACAGTCCTATCGGCTAGAATTATACAAGATTATCAATATCTCATAAAGTGCCGATGCAATAGACAAGATTTACAAGTTTAACAAGGATTGGATAGCCAATATCGCACGCAGGCGAATCTGGTCGGCTTCCTTCATTTCTTTGATGTCTTCATCGGCAGCACCCTCCACAGGCTTGAGTTTTTTCTTCATGGCCAAGGCTTTGCGAGCCTAGATGTCTCTTTCTTGCTGAAGGGCCTTGATGGCATCGGGTAGCTGGCTTTCTTCTTGTTGGGCATGAGTTAAGGCTGCCTCGACTTCTTTCAATTCAGCCAATAGAGCCATCTTCTTTGCTGATAAATCTAAGATTTTCTGCTTAAGTTCAGCGCCCGAAGTCTGCAAGTTGCCGATGCCCTTGTGCTTCTCATCGGCAATCTGTTTCAGTTGTAGCATCTCTTCTTTGAGTTGAGTCTGAGCTGCTCTATCGGCGATGCGTTGAGCAGCCCGTTGATATTGCAGTTGGCGGCTTTCTAAGTGGGCTACTGGGAAGAGTGCTTCTTCAACATCGGCAGGGACCTGGCCACGGATTGTTTTGAAAATTGCCTTTGTGGGGTCCGAGTCGTCTACCAGTTGGGCGGTATCCTGTTGTAACAAGTCCAGGAGAGCTTCCAACTTGGATTTAATTTCTGCTGATATTGTTCCCAGTGCAAGGGAAGAACTTGTTTCCTCTCCATCATCGTCAGAAATGTCAATGGCAAAGGAAAATAGGTTGTTTGGGGAGTCTTGTTCCTAAGAAAAAGAAAAAGAGGTCAGTTAAAGATAAGTATGAATATTATGAATCGGCTAGGTCAATCGGCTTACCTGTTTCAAGGCAATTTCCTGTACTTGGCTGGAGGAAGCAGCCTGGAGTATGCCGTGTGGAGGATCGGCTGAGCTTGCCGATGGGATATCCTCTATGGCCTCATCGGTGGTTGGCCCTTGGGGTATGATGACCGATGGTATGTCCTGTACAGGAGGATTAACTACTTGCTCAGTTGCATCGACTAATTCTGGCCGGCTTATAGACGTTGGGGCAGATGTGGGGATCGGCATGGACTTCTGTCGTTTTGGCTATGCCTCGGCATCTGTTAAGGCTTTGCGCTTTGCTTGGGCCTCAGCAATGGTTGGCTGGGGGGCATCGGCACTTGTTGGTTGTGGAGCTTGAACATCTGGTACGCTTGCCGATGTACCTGTTTGTTGCTGCAAAACAAGTGTAAGGTATGATATTTAACAGATAAAATGTAAAATCAAAGGAATACCTCTGAAGGTTTGTCAGAAGTAGTGGTGCTTGATATCGGAGGGATTGCCGATGACGATCCAGCAGCGGCTCTTACACCCTGATGATTAATGTTAATACAGTTTGTGATCGGCATGAGTAGAAATAAACAGGGTTGTTACCTTGAATGCCTTGATCAGGGTTGTAGCAGCAGCCGATGGAGTGGCCCTAGCTATAGCCAATTTGGACTTGGAGGTGATGGTCTTGGCACGGGTCTTCTGGTGAGTCAAAGTAGCTAAGGTAGGGGCGTTGTAGCCGATCGGTGATATCGGGGAAACAGGCTGAAGATCGAAGAGTTTTCCACTTTTGCTCATAGATGGTGCTGGGTTGTTAACCTGTCATGAGAAAGTCAGTTACCGATATATGAAAGGAAAAAGCAGAAGGGAGTTAAAAGAAACTTACTGCGTCATCGGGAATGGCGTATTCAGGGTCGATCATGTGCCGATATGTGTGAGCAGATGTTGCAAATAGTTGTTCCTTCCACTCTCGCCACCATTGCTTATATGATTCGGTGATGAAAGATACTGGCGTCCAGATGGATATATCGACATCTGTAGTATCGACATCAGGGGAGAGTCGCACTACCTTGTTCCAATCTGTTCCGCAGGTGATTGTTTCTCTGGGTTTGATCACATCGGCAAAACAAAGTTTGATTGGCAGTTGCCCAAAAGCCAATTGACGGGATACTGTCGATGGGTTGTAAAATTCATACGTGATGTTGGTGTTTTTCCCGCTACCGAATGTGTTTACTGGAATTGCCCTGGGAGTAATGATGGCCATCATGAGTTCATTATCCTGATTCAGAGTGTCATCGGCAAAGTTGAAAAGAAGGGGGAATCTGTTTTCTTCGTCAATATAAGGTACCCAGGCCCTATGATCACGAGAAAGACCATTGTAGAAGCTTTGGAAGAATCTGCCGATCTGGTCTTCATTGGCCTCTGTTCCAGGAAGGATAATTATGGCTTCACCAAAATTGAGGGGTGAGCGTGTTGCCGATTCCTCGTCCCCAAGCACATGGTCTTCAGCAATTTCTCGTGGGAATTGTTGGGCAAAGAAGTCCCGTTGCAAACATTTGTGCATATGGGCATTCAGCCACATGTTGATAAACCACCACGGGCCTCCTAAGTTGCCGATGGGTTCGCCAAGCAAAAGTTTCTGAGACACTTGATGAAGAAGATGATAAGTGGAGCTCAGAAGGTATCGGCCAAGAGGGAACCTTACACCATTAGCCAAGAGTTCAGCTGCGGGGAGGAAGGCGTTGGTTGGTCCTACTGATCGACCACAGAAGATAAATTTTTCTAACCACATATTCAAGAATGTGGCATGTTCCCTCTGGTTAACTGTTCCGGTCTTCTGGCATTCTTGAATGTATCCCGTCCAACCGCCGATGTTGCGGGTATTCACCCTATATTCAGATTTTCTGCCATAGATGGAGCCTTCATCGGCAGTTGAAATATCCAAGCCAGTGAGCATATAGACATCGGCAAGTGTGGGAGTAGCTGGGCCATGTCCAAACATAAAAGTGTTTGTTGTGTCTGACCAGAAGTAAACAACTGCCATCATCATTGACTCGTTCTTTTGCATATCGACAATAGATAGCCTAATGCATTGGTCTAGCTTCCGTTCTGCCCAGTATACTTGCATCGACCTATTGACCCTTAAGTACCAATCTTTCCACCCTTTGGTGGTTTTGGGCCAAGATCGGAATGTATCTTTCCATAAATTCAGAGAGAAGTTTTGGGCTCTAAAGGGGATTCTATTGACCTCTGCATTAATCAGATCAGTTGGATCTAGGTTACCCATTGGTCCTAGGCATTGGACATGTGGCTGATCGGTTGGAATAACTAATTTGTTGCGCAGTTCCTAAGTTTAGAGGATCCGAAGAACAAAAGAAAAGAAAAATTACCAACTGTATGAATTCGCAAAGACCAGAGGAATCGAGGTAAAAGGTAACGGAAGTGGAACGAACCGCAGGGACGTCGAAGTTGATTGCCATTATCTTGAGGTAGATGGGGGCACGAGCCGGAGACTCGAGGTTGACGCTGGAGAAAAGTTCTTGTTGGTTGAGGTCGCGCAGTTGTTCGTCGGAGTCGCCGCCGGAAAGAGAGAATGTCAAAGATTGGAATCTGAGGGTAGAAGACGAGCGTTCCGGAGAAATCTATTTATAAGCCGCTTGGAGTAGGGGTATTTTGGACTTATCTCTATACTGCGCGCATGTAGGTCGAGGTGGTTCAGATGGATATGGTAACTGTTCACACGATAATCAAGGGATTGTACAGATGATTTGATGGCAAGTAATCATGACTTGGAAGAGATATCGGTATAGGATATTTTAATTTTGAAAGTGGCGGCATTATTATGTTAGGATCTTGCCGATGGATTATTGTTTCGGTATCTTAACCATAATCAAGGCAAGAGTGGTTGGCAATTGTGCGATATTTACTGAGGTGCGTGAATCAGGATTAGATTTGATTAGATTTGATAACAGATCAAGTTTTGGCTTGAAGGATGAGTTACGGTAATTGGGCGAAGGCAAACGTTATCTGGAGTAAATTTCGGAGCATTAATGGTTTTATACTCCGAAATTGGGGGGCATGTGTTGACACCGTTTTTTGCACGTGTCAAAATGATCAGAGTGGGCTAATCGGCAGAGGAAAGTTACTGTGTACGTTGACAGCCGATGAAAATCAGCTTGTAAAGATGGTTGCCGATGAATGGTGGTGATCGATGGAAAGGTTGATTTAGACTCGGGCGTTGCCGATGACCGATGGAAAGGTTGATTCAGACTCGGGCGTTGCCGATAAGGTTGGAGATGTTATTGTCGATGCCAATGAAGGAAGGCTTGAAGACTACTGCCGATGAAACAGGAAGTATACCGATGGAAAGGAGGACGGTGAGATTTCCATCGTAATTAAGGCGGACAGGGAAATAGATAGGAGTTGATTTCCTTTTCTATATTTGTTAGAGTATGATTCATGTAAGAGTCACGTATTTCCTTAGATATGGGCTTGGTGTCCTAGTTGTGTTTGGTTATGTCTCTTTAGATCAGGGTATAAATATAGAGTGAGGGGCAATATAATAAAATATATATCAATCAATATCAAAACCAATTTTTACTCCTATTTGCATCTACTTACTTTTCGGCGACTTCGTCAATTTGCATATTTTTCCTTTTTATGAGTTCTCATTGATTCGGCGAGTTACATAGCTTCAGTGCGACCTTCGGCGATTCTCGAGTTCCGTGTGAGTACCTCTTGGCCATGACTTCCGGGCGTATCGCTGTTGTCAGGACCAAAGTGCTCGTATCTTCATCCTTGTCGATTAACAGGTCAAATCGACTGGCACGCTTTGGATATCGATTTGGGTATTAGCCCTTTGTGTTTGCAGATCCACTTTTTGCATCAACAGGGGGAGGTCGGGCCAGCTTGAAGGTGTGCTCGATGTTGTTTAACCTGACATAATTGGGATCGGCCAGGTTGAATAGCTCCCCAATCCTGGCCTTGACTTCTATCTTGTCGAGCGCCTCTTTCCTGGTCCTCGTTGGATCTGCGCTCCCCTGGTACTCAAAGCCAGGATGTACCCTCTTCTGGCAGGGCTGGATCCTTCAGCTGATGAAGTTCCCGACCAAGCTTGGACCATCCAGCTTTCCCCATGGGATCATCCCGAGCAGTTCTGCGATCTGCTCCAAGTTCTCGAGCTTCTCTGACCAGCTGTTCTTCTTCTCTGGAATCAACCCCATGTCGCATAGGGTGATTGTGTTCAGCTCTTCATGGATGTAGAACCACTTCTTGTACCATTCGTCTAGCGAGGTGTTCTAGGGGCAGTGTAGGTACTATGCCTTCATACCGTCACGCAGATTGAGGTAGACGCCTCTAGCTATCTTCGAGCCACCGCTACCTTTCTTCCACAGACAGAACAGGTGGTGAAAGAGGTCGAAATGGGGCTGGAAGCCACCATAGGCCTCGCAGAGATGGATGAAGGTGGAGACAAGAAGAATCGAGTTGGGATGCAGATTGCAAATCCCAATCTCGTAATACAAGCAGAGACCCTGAAGGAAAGGGTGCACTGGAACCCCAAAACCCCGCTTGAAGAAATCCTCGAAAACCACAATCTCACCTGGTTGTGGATTGGGGAAGCTTTCTCCTTCCGGCGCACGCCATCCCGCGAGTGCCTTGTTGTGGAGCACTCCCATGGCGACGAGGTCTTCGATGGTCTGCTCATTGCTCCTTGACTTCCACCACTCCTTCGCCATGACTCCGCCTTTCTTCTGGGCGTCTCTCTTCGCCATTAGTCTGTCCTTACTAAGGGGGTGGATGCGGTGGTGAGGGGATTGGTGATGATTTTCGGAGGAATAGGGTTCGGCAAGAGGAAGAAGAAGGTTGCGGCGGCGAATGAAAATGGGGATCGGTAAAAGTAACTTACCAGATCTATATTATAAATAACAAAGAGCTCCATTGTTTCGTCCGCCCGAGATTCTTGGGAGACGTGCGCACGCGCCACAGACGGTTGTTCACACAACCTCGAGATCTACGCCAATAAACGCGCCCCTTCGTTACCAGTGTACGCGCCTCTTCGTTGATAGTGTAAGAGGGCCCACACTGACGCACCTCCATACAGGTGCCAAGCGACTGTTTGCCAGAAAAGAGCAAGAAGACAGAGTGACATACTATACCCGTCTGCTTTTTTGACCAGACGTGTCAGACTGGACTTGACAGAAAAAGGAGATAAATAAATACACCAAATAATATTACAAGTGGCGTTCGTATTTTCGCTGCATGTTTTGTGCTCAAGGATAGATCAGACTACTACAATGCTCGGGGACTGCCCAGACCACTGCCGTGCTCGGGGACTGCCCAGACCACTGCTGTGCTCATGGACTGCCCAGACCACTACCGTGCTCGGGGATTGCTCCGACCACTGCCGTGCTCGGGGACTGCTCCGACAACTTATGTGCTCGGGGGCTGTCCCGACCACTGCTCGGAGAATGGTTCTCCTCGGCTACATGTGATTTGTACTCACATACAGTTGAGAGACATTTATTTAGACCTTGCTTCAAGGCTCATACTTCGCCTTCCAGCAAGCTCGGGGACTACGTCGGTACGATGCACCTGCCGGTGCATCTCGTATCGCCTGCACAACGATTGGATTCTTAACTTCAGTGGAAATTCTTTTTTTTAGACCCTGACACCACGTGCCTGCGTCACCTACTACCAGGCTCGGGGACTAAGTGGGCATACTTCACCTTGCGGTGAATGTGTTTTAATCGACCCCTGTGCTTCGAATGATTGTAAGGATTATTAATGTGCTCGGGGACTGTCTCGACCACTGCTCGGAGAATGGTTCTCCTCGGCTACATGTGATTTGTACTCACATACAGTTGAGAGACATTTATTTAGACCTTGCTACAAGGTTAATACATCGCCTTCCAGCAAGCTCAGGGACTACGTCGGTACGATGCACCTGCCGGTGCATCTCGTTTTTGTTTGTACGACAATTGGGTTCTCAACTTAACTAGGAATTCTTTTTAGACCCTGGCACCACGTGCCTGCGTCACCTACTACCAGGCTCAGGGACTAAGTGGGCACACTTCACCTTGCGGTGAATGTGTTTGTTTTTCGACCCCTACGACTCTGACGTTCAAGGACGCTATGCTTCAAGACCACTTACATTTCTTTTTAGAAATACAAGTGGGCACACTTCTCAGGACGGAAATCTTTTTCTTTTTTCTTAAGAGCACCATACATTCTTCGGACAACTTACTTCTCCGGCGATGACGGTGGTCA